>NC_141687.1:1064313963-1064913963 GCF_964263255.1 Lissotriton vulgaris
CGGTGTCGGTGAAGGTAAGGGGACGGCGCCGCCTGGAGCTGGCGCCGGAACCCCGCCGCCGGCCGGAGCCGGCGTCGGGGGTAACCCCGATGGTAACGGCGCCGGGAAGGCCGGAAGACCAGCCGGCGCCGATCCCGAAGGCCCTTGCGGCGCCGGGGTCGGAGCCGTCGGCGGCGCCGGGGCCGGAGCACCCGACGGCGCCGAGGCAGGGACACCCGAACCGCCAGGGCCCCCAGACGGTAGCACTGGGCCCGAAGGCGCCGTAGGCCCCGTCGGAGAAGCGAGCGCCCTCATGGCCATGAGGAACGCCTCGATCTCATCAGGCGTCGCGCCATGCCCAGGGACCGGAGGGTATGAGGCAGGCCGCGCCGGCGACTCTCGCGGAGCCGCGGGGTTGGGGTCACCCGAGCCCCCGGCCGCATCGCGCGAGCGTCGGGGGGAGTCGGGGGGTACGATGACGACGCCCCGACTTCTTGTGCTTCTTACCTGATGAGCCTGACGAGTGGTGTCGACTTCCGGAACGCTCGGCGCGGCTCCGCGACCGCTCCCTCGAACGCTCTCTCGACCTCCGGCCCGGACCGGGACCGCTCCCGGTCCCGACGTGGGGCCGACACCCGGAGCTCCAGCAGCTTGCGGGACCGCTCCCGCCTAGCCTTGTTGATGAGGGCCCGGCAGTCGACACAGGAGTCCACGTCGTGGTCGGGGCCCAGACACCGGAGACAGAGGCGGTGATGGTCTGTGACCGACATCGTGCGCTCACAGTCATCACAGTGCTTGAACCCAGGCATCCTATCAGGCACAATTAGAGAAATAACAATCGAAAAACGTGGTCAAAAGACCGGAGTACTGCTCTTCAGATCTGCGTCCACTGGCGCGGAAAAAAGAAGAACTGACGTCAGCGCGCGGAGGCGGCGTCTATGTACTCCAGCGACGTCATCACGGCGCACGACGCCGACGACGGACGCGGAGCCGCAGGGGACGCCTGCAGACGACGCCTACCGACGCGCAGGGGTACTGCTACGCAAAAGTTTCCGGATCCAGACTGACGCCTGGGGATATTCTAAGGTAAGGAATCTAACACTAACGTGTTTCTTTCAGATATGGCAGTTGCGACCCCCCCAGCCTATAACGCCTATCGCCTAGATAGAGTGGGGCAGCGCGGAGGAGGACTAGCCATCATCGCCCGCGACCACATAACGGTCATAATATCTCACATCCACTCCACCTCCTGCGAAGCCCTTCTTTTCGATCTTAAACTTACCCCATCGTTTCATTTTAAAGGCATCCTCCTATATCGACCACCAGGCTCTCGCACCAACTTTCTAGCAAATCTGGGTGCAATACTAGAAGCTCCAGCGCTGGAAGACTCATTTACATTATTGGGCGACTTGAACTTCCATCTTGAGAATGCAGCTGACAAAGATACCCATTCCTTGATATCAGACATGCACACATGAGTCTTCGGCAACTGGTAACCACCCCCACCCATATAGCCGGTCACACGCTAGATGGCATTTTTACTAATATGCAAGGCATTAATATAATAGATACCTTACCAATGCCATGGACCGACCACTTCGCCATTTTAATAAAAATATCAGTCACATTAAATAGACTCAGACCCCACTCTACCGAAACCACAAACCATTAAAGTTTGGAAGGACATCGATCACGCTGAGCTAACGAGCCTACTTGAAAAAACTTGTCCTGACTCAACATTTGATCCAAACTTGGCCACACGACAATTTCAGGAGTGGATAGGTACCGCCTCCCACTCCTTAGCCCCAACTAAAAAAATCTCTAGAAATAGAGCAACGCCATCAGCCCCATGGTTTACAGAGGAGCTCCGTATTAAGAGGCAATTCTGTAGAAACAGGGAGAGACATTGGCGCAGATCCTACAGCGCTGAAAGCAAGACCCGCTATAAGGAAGCACTCGGACAATACAAAGCCCTTATAGTCGAGACAAAAAAATCCTATTTCACTGAACAAATCAATTCTGCTAAAAACTCAAGTAAAAAACTTTTTGAGATAATTAATGTTTTAGCGGGAAACGCACCGGACCTGAATCCTCCACAATCCCAAGTCTTTTGTGATTCTCTGGCTGATTTCTTTTTCACAAAGGTGAATGATATATATCAAGCATTCTCCACAAAAACAGTAATCAGCCCCCCCCACATCCAACAATGGGACTAACAATATCGAACTTTCTCAGTTCTTAGACCTTGGAGAAACACAAATCAAGGAAATAACGGCCACAATCAAATCAGGCTCAGCATTAGATCCTTGCCCTCTAAAAGTCATTCGTCCGATCATGGACTATCTCTCCCCTGACATTGTATCAATCTGCAACACAATGTTCAGAACTGGGATATACCCAGACTCCCTTAAAAACACCTTGGTCAAACCCCTACTTAAGAAAGCTAATCTGGACAAGGACCAACTAAAAAACTACCGCCCCATAGCCAGTCTCCCCTTTTTAGCCAAGGTAGTGGAAAAGGCTATGAACTCACAACTCTCAGAGTTCATAGAAAAACATCAACTACTGGACAACACCCAATTTGGTTTCCGCAAGTTCCACGGAACCGAAACTGCCTTAATAAAAGCTACAGAGGACATAAGAGTGATCCGGGACCAGGGAAGTACAGCAATACTCGTACTGCTCGATCTGTCGGCGGCCTTCGACACGGTCGACCACAAGATCCTGGTCGACCGTGCCGAAAACCTGGGCATCCGCCACATGGCTAGAAATCTGCTTTCCTCCTTCTTGGCCGGTAGATCACAGGTGGTCACACTGGGGCCCTTCCAATCGCACAAGCTGTCACTACCGTGTGGGGTTCCCCAAGGCTCATCCCTTAGTCCGACACTATTTAATATCTACGTGTCGGACCTGGCCTCTGTCATCAAGGCCTATGGGATGAGCCTTACCTCGTACGCGGATGACACCCAGTTTGTGTTGGCCATCAACGGGAATGGAGACAAGGTAGCTGAAAACTTGCAAGAGGGCATGCGGGCGATCGGTGAGTGGATGGCCTCTAACTCCCTAAAGTTAAATGCTGAAAAAACGGAGGTCGTCATATTTGGACATCTCTCCCCCGGATGGACAAACACCTGGTGGCCCCCTACGCACGGAACACCACCTACACCAGCCATCACTGTCAGAAATCTGGGAGTGATTGTTGACGATAAATTAAATTTCATGGCCCACTCAAATAAAATAGCAGCAACAGCCCATCACAAACTTAGGCTGATCAAGAAAATCATGCCGTTTCTACCAACCTCAGCAGGTAAGACGCTGGTAAGCGCCCTCGTGCTGTCATCTCTTGACTATTGTAACGGCTTATTCATCAACACCCAAGCAAGCGTGACCAACAAAATGCAGACCATCCAGCATGCTGCAGCCCGCCTCTTGTCTGGAATCTCAAAGTTCTCACCAATCTCTGAGACTATAAGGGACCTGCATTGGCTCAAGATTCGGAACAGGATCAAGTTTAAAGCGCTGTGCATACTCTATAAAGCACTGCACAACTGTGGTCCACATTTCCTGAAATCCCATCTCAGATTCCAGTCCTCCATAAGATCGCTCCGATCTAACAACCTTAAAATCCTTCAAATACCACGAACAAAAACAGTTAACTGGGGCGATAGACGCTTCCTTGTGGCAGCTCCCAGGTTATGGAACTCCCTGCCAGCTTCCACCAAAGACAGCCCATCCCTGATGCATTTCCGCAGAAAGATAAAGACCTGGCTGTTTGATCAAGAATAGTTACCGGCATAATCAATATACTAGGGGGAAGAGGGTCTACAGGGATAGTTTAATGACCCCAAAATGCTACTATCCCTAAGAACAGTTACAAAAACAGAGGGTAGCACGGAGTCAGAAATGAACTAAGTAAAACCCTAAGTGGTGCCTCCGAAATACAAAAGACATAGACTGATAATGTGAATGGAACAACCATGGGACCACTGAACTCTTTGGGAGAAAATTCCCATCAGTCACCATCCGATTCCGCCCTTCATCATCTGGGAACCATCACCCTCAGAGACAAAAGTATAGGACTCACAGTGGACCGGCCAGTTGTTAAAAAACCTAATCTCGCCTGTGGAGTCCTAAGTAGAGAAAGAACTCAAGGAAAGGGGGGGGTGGTTTGGTGACTGAAAGCAGTGCTAGAACTAGTGAGGTGCAGTGTGCAGGGGTGAAATGTGGAATGTAAAATTAGGTAGGGAAGTGAGGGGGAATTTGTTTATTAAAGAATCACTTCACTCCTAAAGTAAAAACATGAGTGCGTAGTGGTCTAAACAAATAACCACTGATGGAACACAAAGGTCGACATGTTTCTGCAGACTGACAGGATCAACAAAGTATCCAGCTGCTTCTTCAGGACCAAAACGCTACTGCTTTAAATACACACAAGAATATAAAGAAAAAAATAAACAGATATCACCTGGAATCCAGTGATTCTATCCTTCTCCTGGCTATGTTGTTCAAGGCCAAGAATGATTAAACGTGAGGCACACAGCAGGGGAGAAACAAAGTGCAAAAGAAAATTATTAGAGACAAGGTACTATGTTGAAAAACATTTTATCTAACACAATTCGCTGTCATATATCAGGAAAGAACCAAAAGTGTTCAAACCAGTCCTGATAATATATGGTCACATACTCATAGTTGCTCACTCACCAATTTGGCAGGAGAGAAAAATCCCACCTCACCTGGCATACAGCGCAGGTAAAACAGGGCACCGCTCTGAAAAGTAGCGAAAAGAAAATATGAGAAAGGGAACTGAGCAAACCAAATGTGTCACGATACTCCAGCAACACCTTATAACCACAAAAACATTGTTAAGGAAATAGAGAGTACACCGGCATCACTGGTTGTCAACGTGCCGAAAGAGATTTAAATAAGTGTTCGCGCTCGTAGCATGGAAAGTGGTCAAGCGCTAACATACTCTCAAGCGTGCTACCAAGCTTAGTCATATAATGGCATTAAAGGGAGGAACAGAGTACGCCTAGGAGTCAGTCGTGCAGCGGAGCGTAAAGCAACTCCGACTGGCTCCCACGACAACCTAGAGGGACGCCCGGGGTACCGACGGACAGGTAGGCGTCCTGATCCTGCTTTCTGTGCCTTTGTGTCGGGCGGAATACCACTCTCGCCAACACGAGCCAGTCGGAGTTGCTTTACGCTCCGCCTCACGACTGACTCCTAGGCGTACTCTGTTCCTCCCTTTAATGCCATTATATGACTAAGCTTGGTAGCACGCTTGAGAGTATGTTAGCGCTTGACCACTTTCCATGCTACGAGCGCGAACACTTATTTAAATCTCTTTCGGCACGTTGACAACCAGTGATGCCGGTGTACTCTCTATTTCCTTAACAATGTTTTTGTGGTTATAAGGTGTTGCTGTAGTATCGTGACACATTTGGTTTGCTCAGTTCCCTTTCTCATATTTTCTTTTCGCTACTTTTCAGAGCGGTGCCCTGTTTTACCTGCGCTGTATGCCAGGTGAGGTGGGATTTTTCTCTCCTGCCAAATTGGTGAGTGAGCAACTATGAGTATGTGACCATATATTATCAGGACTGGTTTGAACACTTTTGGTTCTTTCCTGATATATGACAGCGAATTGTGTTAGATAAAATGTTTTTTAACATAGTACCTTGTCTCTAATAATTTTCTTTTGCACTTTGTTTCTCCCCTGCTGTGTGCCTCACGTTTAATCATTCTTGGCCTTGAACAACATAGCCAGGAGAAGGATAGAATCACTGGATTCCAGGTGATATCTGTTTAGTTTTTTCTTTATATTCTTGTGTGTATTTAAAGCAGTAGCGTTTTGGTCCTGAAGAAGCAGCTGGATACTTTGTTGATCCTGTCAGTCTGCAGAAACATGTCGACCTTTGTGTTCCATCAGTGGTTATTTGTTTAGACCACTACGCACTCATGTTTAGGTCGAGCGTAGCGATGGACCTCCATGTATACTTTAGTATACATATATGGGGACACGAGTCGGAGGCGCGCATTTTCCGACTTGGATTTGGCCTCGTGGGCGCGCTTTTGCTGCTGGCTGTTTGCTGTGAATGTGTGCGAGCGCTTTCGCTTTCTGTTATTTGGCGAAAGCGCGCTCTCGCAGCGAGGACGGGGCGCGCGCGGTTTGCCTCCCTCCGTTGGGCTCAGCTCGCTCCCTCTCTCCCCCTCCCTCCCTGTCTACGCGCACGCGGACAGGAGAAATGCATGCACGCATCGCGCTTCACTCCCTCCCCTACCCCTGTCTGCTCCAGGAGAAAGCTTGTTATTTATTTATTTATTTTATTTATTTATGCATTTTTATATAGCGCGGACTTTACCCGAAGGTGTCAGAGCGCTTCACATAAGGAACAGAAATGAAACATAATGAGAAACATTACAAAACAGATTTCAAACGCATACGTTACAGTACATAAGGTAATAGTGACATTTGTGAGCAAACAAAATACATGAGGTAGTAAAAATTGTGAGCAGTCAAAAATACATGAGGTAGTAAAGGTAATAGTGACAATTGTGAGCAAACAAAATACATGAGGTAGTAAAAATTGTGCGCATCCAAAAATACATGAGGTAGTAAAAAGTGCACAGGAAAAAAAGTGACAAGTGTGCAGTTACAAGAGAAGACAAAGTATCATTTGGGGTATAATACTGCAAAAGGTGCTAGACACTCCGGCAGAAGAACAAGTGTTATGTAGGCAGAGGTGGCACTTGTGCCAGTATCAAAGGTAAAAACATGTGAAAGGTCGCAAATCGTGTGTTACAAGGGCAAAGTGGTGTGTGCATGTTACAAAAGGGCAGGTACATGGAAAATACTCCAAAGAGGCAGACACTCCAACCCCAGGGATACACTGGGAAGGCACTTCCATGGTCGTGGAAATTATCAGTAGTGGGAAGCCTTCCTCCAAATAACAAGAGGACGTGAATTACTTTTGGAGGTGTCTCTGGAGGAGGAGAACTTTGAGGTCCCTTTTGAAGGCCTGGGAGGAGGCGGTGGTCCGGAGCTGAGGCGGAAGGGAGTTCCAGATTCTCACTGCGTTGCCTGAAAACGATTGGGCCATTGTTCTCTCCTTCTTGAAAGTGGGAGGTTCAAGTAGTAGATTCTCCGCATTGCGTGAAGGTCTAGAGCCTCCAGAGAGTTTCAGTTTATTCGCCAGGTAGCGAGGAGAGGAGGAGTGCAAGGCTTTGTGGGTGATACAAGCGGTCTTGTAGATAGCTCTAGCCTCGAAGGGAAGCCAGCGGAGGGTGGATAACATTGGTGTGATGTGATCGCTTCTTTTGGCCCCATAAATGAAGCGAGCTGCAGAATGGAAAACATACTTAAGTGGGGACAGGTGAGATTTGGGGAGGCCAGTAAGAAGAGAATTGCAGTAGTCAAGTCTGGAGAGGACCAGCGATTGCACCAGGGTGATGAGGTCCTGCTCCGGGAAGAAGCGTCGGATTCCCCAAAGAAGGCGCAGTTGGTAACGAGCAGATTTAGCAATAGAATTGATGTGGGGAGTTAGGTTGAGTTTTTTGTCTAGAATGACTCCAAGGGATTTGGCGCTGTCGACAATGCTGGGTTTATTGTTTAGTAGATTCATCTGATCCATCCATGATTGGACCGGGGGAGGAGAGAGTGAGGAGGAGAAGAGGAGGAATTCAGTTTTGGAGGGATTCAGAATCAGTTGATGAGTAGACATCCAGTTTTGGATGGAGTCCAGAGTAGAGCTTAGGAAGGAGAGATCATGAGTGGAGGCAACCTTGAGGTAGAGTTGAGTATCGTCTGCATAGAGATGATAGTGAATCCCGGATTTGCTTAGGAGGTTTCCCAGTGGTTCTAAGTAGAGATTGAACAAAGTGGGTGCAAGTATAGAACCTTGAGGAACACCCTGACCTACCGCCACAGGAGGAGAAAGACTGTTCGCTATTTTGATCATTTGGGATCTGTCAGAGAGGAAGGATGCAAACCATTTAAGCACAGTGCCCTCCATGCCCATTCTCTGTTGAAGGATATTGAGGAGGGTTTTGTGATTGACAGTGTCAAAGGCTGCGGAGAGGTCAAGGAGAATTAGAAGACAGGACCCCCCCCCCCCCGAATCGAGTATCCTCAGTGCGTCATCAACCACTTGCAGTAGGGCTGTTTCAGTGCTGCAGTTTTGGATGAAGCCAGACTGGCAATTGTCAAGAAGATCATTGTCCTTGATATGACGAGAGAGTTGTTTTGCTACACATCTTTCTGTGATCTTCGCAAGGAATGGAAGGTTAGTGATTGGGCGGAAGTTGTTGAGGTCCTTCGCATCAGCAGTGGGCTTTTTAAGCAGAGGGGTGACCTGCCCAGTTTTGAAGGAGACAGGAAGGGAGCCTTGCCAGAGGGAGAGGTTGATCAGAGTGGTCCAATAGGAAAGGGAATGGGTATAGAAGTCCAAGGCAATGGCACTGGGGATAGGGTCAAGAGAATGGTTGGAGGGCTTTGTTTCGCGTATGCACTTGAGAAGGGCATCTTCAGAGATGGGGTCAAAGCTCTGCCAAATGGCTAAGGATTTGCGCTCCTCTGGAGGTGTAGGATGAGCGACCTGATCCACAAGTGATTTCACTTTTTCATCGAAGAAAATAGCGAAGTCCGCTGCTCTTTTAGTAGAATCCTCCACCTCGGAGGATGGGGGAGAGCAGCTCGGAATCTTGATGAGATCGAATAGTTTTTTGGGTCTATTTTTGGCGGAGTCAAGGAGGGTTTTGAAGTGCGCCGCTTTCTCAAGGAAGATATGCTTGTGGTACTTGGATCTTGCTGTGCGAAGCATGGCTAAATTGTCTGTGGAGGGCACTTGTCTCCATTGCTTCTCCAGAAATCTTAGCTGCTTCCTTTCCTCATAAAGGGATTTGTTGAACCAAGGTGCTGAGGGAGTAGGCCTTATCCTTTTGCTTTTGAGTGGAGCGACGTCATTAATTTCAGCTGCAAGCACTGTGAGGCATTGGGAGGTGAGATCGTCAACAGCTATGTTTGGGTCTAGCCTTGGAAGTGAAAGCAACGCTGATTCACAGAGGGGGCCGACATCAATATTTTTGGCATCACGGAACCAGGAGATGGCCCTCTTGGGTTGGCCAAGAGTTATCGAGTGTGAGAGTTGAAGAGAGAATGGGATGAGGTGATGGTCAGACCAATCTACATGGATTGGGGTAGAGGTAGAAAGCATGCCTGCTTTAGAAATAACAAGGTCCAGGATTGCGCCCTTAGAGTGGGTTGGTTCAATGCAGTGTTGGATAAGATCGTTTGTAGAGAGGAAGGTGGCCAGAGAGTTCGCAGAGGAGTCTTGCAGTACGCCCCAGTGGAGATTAAAGTCACCCACGAAGGTCTGATTGTCACTTTGTGTGTATTGGTCGCTGATGAAGTCAGTGAGATCTTCTATAAACGAAGGGCCACTACGAGGCGGGCGGTAAATGATATGGAATCTGAGCGGTGGACGATGTTTCAATTGAAGCTCAAGAGAAAGGCATTCAAAGGTGAGGGAGGAACCGATTGGAGAAGCCTTAAGTTGGAGGGCGTTTCTAAAGATGACTGCAACACCTCCCCCGGTGTTGTCAGTTCTGTCATTCCTAAATATGGAGTAACCTGTGGATAATAGGAGGTCAAAAATAGAGTGAGAGGTATCTTTGAACCAGGTCTCTGTGAGGAAGAGCATGTCAAGTTTGTGAAGGGTGATGGTATCGGAGATTTCAAGTTTGTGTTTTACTGCAGATCTGCAGTTGCGAAGCATACAGCGCAGCTCTGTCAAGACTGTTTTGGTGACGGGGGCACTTGGGCTCTGAAGGGTGATCGGGATATTGTACTTATGTGGGGGTGCTCGGGAAGGTTTAGGTGGATGCTTTGTTCTGACAGAGGTGATGGTCTGAATAGTGTAGATAGTGGGGTTGCTAGGGTATGTCTGTTGAAGCAGGGTGGCGTTCAAGGGCTTGTGTGAGTTAAAGACGTTAGCAGACGAGAGGTTGGGCTTAGCTGTATTGGGGTGAAGGGGCGAGGTACATCTCATGGGAGGTTGGGAGGGAGTAGAGGTGCATGGAAGGGTGGAGATCTTAGAGCATAGAAGTGAAATGGCAGCTGTAAGCTGGGAGATGGAGGTGATCAGAGAGCCTAGCGAATTTTCCAGTGAGAATGAGGCAGAGCATGGAAGGTTGGGTGGCTCGATTGAGACAAGGGGTGGTGGTATTGGTGGTGGAAGGCAGGGAGAGGTGGGGGGACAGGAGGTAAGTTGGGGAGAGGTGGGGGGACAGGAGGTAAGTTGGGGTGAGGGGTTCACAGGAGGAGCAAGTGAATTGGGCGTTAAGGGAGAGTTGTCATTGTTGGTGTTGCAGGCGGGAGAGGAGTTAAGGACAAATTTAGAGGGAGAAAGGTGCGGAACACGGCGGTAGGGAAGTAGGAGGGGAGATGCCTGAGTGGCGTCATGGGAATGTAGGAGGTTTGGGAGGAAGCGAGGTGCAGTGGTTGTGGAAGTCCTGTCAGTTAGGAGAGGTGGAAGTGAGGGAACGGTCATCTGGCAGAGTGAGGGGGGTTGAGAGAGAGGGAAGTTGTGGAAGGGAAGTGGTCCTGCTGGGCCCGAGGGTTGGAGATGGGATGGGTTACTAGGAGGGGAAAGGGGGTAGTGCAGCAGTACTGGAGGAGTAGGAGGGAGGAGAGAGATGCAGTGGGAATGTGGCGACAACGGGATGAATGGCGCGGAGATGCAGGGGTGGAGAGGAGGGATGAAAGGAGGGATAAGGGGAGCATAGGGAACGTTAATCGGGGGAGAGGGTTGGAGGAGAGGTGGACTAAGAAGGGGGGTGAAAGGGAGAAGTATGGGGGAGGAGAAGAGATTTGAGTATCGCGATAGTACAGATGGGACGAGGAGCGTATTAGCTAGTGGTAAGGCTGAAGTAATGTGGGAGGGGACATACTGTGAGGGGGGAGGAATAGGAGAAGAGGTAAGTTGGGGCGGGGAGGGAAGAGGGCTGACCTGTGCTTCTCGAGAGTGCAGCCGATTGGAGTGGGGTGGGGTCGGCGGGGGAGAAAGGGAGTAATGGGTGGAGCTGGAAGGAGAGACAGGGGGAAATCCGGTTGCAGAGGAGGGGAGTAAGGAGGGGAAGAGTTGGTCAAAAAGCGAGAGGCAGGTGTCTTTGCCTTGGATCATGACAGTACCGTTATTATAGAGTGAGATAGTGAGGTAGCCATTGAAGCACTGCGAGGGGGAGATTTTTAGTTGTTTCCCATAAGGGATAGAGGAGGAGGAGGTGACGTTGAGGGAATTGTAAAAACTGTTGGACCAAGAGGGGGTGTCGCGAGTGAAGAGAATGAAATCGTTTTTGAGCCTCCCAAGACAACCATTGTAAAATTGATCAACAAAAAGGGAGTCCGGGAAACGTTCAATAGTGTTATGCTTCAGTCGTTTTATTGTAGCCTTAGACTGATCGGGAGGATAAATGATTTTGTAGCAATTGGCTCCAGACTTAACTCGAGAGGTGGCCATGTTGGGAGGATGAGGCGAGGAAGGGTGGGGGAGGGATGAGAGGGGTGTAATTGGGAAAGCGGTGGTCAGGAGAAATAAAAGGGCAGAAAGGGGGCGCATAATCCAGGCGTTTATGGTGAGATAACCGAATTAATGTGCCGTCAGGGAAGTGAGGTAGGAATTTGTTGGGCCCTTCATCTAGGAGTATGAGGTGCCACCTGGCACTAGATAAAGGTTACAGGGGAAATATTTGCAAATAGCAGGGACCCATCACAGAGCAGATACAGACAAAGTAGGACAGAATAGAAATGACCATCCAGTGACCATTAGAGAGCACTGAACTTAGTGCCAGCCTGCTAATAGACCCAAATTCGGTACCAGCCGCCATGTATGCCCAAGTTCTCACCAGACTACTATATGACCTAAAGCTCCTGTGAGACACTAACGTTAGGGCAAAGAGCATAGGGTGGATCACAAGTTGATTAACAATGTCTAGAGAATGCACAGCAACCTCGTCATCTTCAGACCACCTCTGATGCCGCAGGAGTCATGACTCAATTTGAACTGACCCCACAGATAAAGTTGCTTAATAGGTGCAGCAGGCACTACTGGATGTGCACCTGTGAAAAGGACTAAACAATGCAGCTGGTAAAACTTGCTGTACATCTAATTGATGGCCTAAACGGTGCAGCTGGCACTACTTGCTGCGCAGCTGTAAAAGGCCTAAACGGTGCAGCTGGCACTAATTGCTGCGCAGCTGATTCAAGTGTTAAACATAAATACCACACAGTTAAAGAGTTAAGCGGATGGCGATTATGATGGAGGAATGCATTTCTCGCAGATGCCCGCAGGGCTGACCGGTTGTTGCAGGAAGCACTGGCCGTGAAGAGGACACATCTGGAAGACAGGCTGTGAGCTCACTTAATACAACTCAGTAATAGGGAAAAAGTAATCTGGAAGACACTGCAGGGTGAACTCCCTTGATACAGCCCAGTAATATGGCGCGAAGGTGCGCACTGTGCGCGGCGACGAAGCGCTCACCTGCTCCTGGGTCTGCCCCCAGCTCTCCACTGTGTTGCAGGACAGGCTTGTATCCATGTGCGCGGCGACGAAGCGCTCACCTGCTCCTGGGTCTGCCCCCAGCTCTCCACTGTGTTGAAGGACAGGCTTGTGACCATGAAAGATCACATAGAGACAAAATGGTGTATCAGCAGAGGACTTGCTGCGCTGAACTCTCGGCCGCACGTCCCGCTCCTGGTTCCACGCGAGCCCGGGGGCCTCTCCTGCCCGGCGCACTCAGTCAGGAGCTGCCGGCTCGAGGCTGCCTGCGATCATGTTATCCACACAGGTACCCTTCTGCGGCGGCTCTTGTAATAAATACATCAGCCTCCCTCCCCTCATACTGTGACGGGCTGCCTCAGGCCGCCTGGCCCCGCAATTTACAACTGAATGTTTGTCTGGTTTCTCTTTGCAGATGAACGGGGGCGTTCTGAAGCCGCAGTTTCTGGAGCAGCTGAGAAACCTACTGGAGAGATGCGACACTCAGGCGGGGAGAGACCGGTGCGACCGCCTGACCGCCTCTCTCCTGTTCACACCGAGTCCTCCTAATTTTGGAGAGTGGAGGGGGTGAGGGTGGGAGTCTCTAAGGGGGCTAACTTTGAATACTGCAAATGGGCGTGGGGTGCGCGTCGTGATTGTTTCATGGAAAGTGAACTGTAAACGTATCAAAGCATTGCTTTTCGTTGATGCTCTTCCTTATTTCACTGGCAATCCCACTGCCGGGTCCACATGCCTTCCTCCAGTAGTGCTCCGGCTGCACTCAGTTGTGTAATGGGGGCATTCATCCGTATCTGAGGGCTACAGATTAAAGCCCGTCTGAGAACTTTGGAGCCTGGTGTTCTAGCAAGCTCCGAGCCTGCCTCCTTTGCTCGTGTTGGCTTCGTTGTTTAAAATGGTAAAAAAAATTCTGTTCTGGAATCATGAGACTGCGAAAGAACCATTCCGGGTCTCTTTCACGTGTACCGCAAAGGCAGTGAAGGGTGGCACTCATGATGACAAATTTCAAAGTGTGAGAACGTTGGAGCCCAGACCAAGCAAGCTCCGAGCCCATCCCCTTTGCTCATGTAAGTGTTGGCAGGAGCTTTCGGCTCCTTCACCTCGAATGTATTGTATTCAGTTAACTCTGGCCTTCCTCTTTTATTTTTAAACCTCTTATATGTCGCACCAACTCATGTCTGCTTATATTGGGATTGTCTAATTGGGGTCCATGCACTTTAGCTCCATATGTACGCCAGGACCTGTCCTCCGATGCCTTCAATGAAAACGCTGGCATGGCGAGAAAGCAGATGTAATTAAGGGCGTGGCTTAAAAGCACCCAAGCTATAAACCTGTGCTCCACCTGGTATTTTGCTGCTTCTGTCATTGCATTCAGATAAATGATACAAGTGACATTAAATCTACAATAAGCCAGGACGATTGGCTTTGACAGTGTTTGTTTGCTGCATGAACAACCACTACGGCTTCATTGTTTACTATGGTTTATAACTCGACCCCTCTGTGTACGCAAAGCAAGCAAAGTTTTTCATTAGTTTAATTAGAGAGGAGCCTCTTTACACGTGTGCACATCATTGTCATTTTCCTAAATAAAAAATAAGACCCCGCAGCTCTGCCAAAGTGCCAAGTAGCACGCACGCATTAGTCCAACGCATTTCAGTGTGGTGGTGCGCATCACCACACTGTAATGCATGGTAACGCATTATAGCGCCTCCTCAGATGCCACATGGAGCGGCGCTATATTACACATGATCCACGAGCTGCAGTGCCTGTGAGCGCAGTGCACGCTGCTCCCAGCATGCAGAGGCGAAGAGGTGCTCGCAGCTCTGCGAGTGCTGCCAGTGTTGTAGAGGCACACCCCGGGCCGACACACGTGGAGCCTAACTTAAACTGATGAGTATGAAAGGGGTAGGCCCTTAAAACTCAGGACCTGGGTCCGTGGGTCAGTACAAATGGATACCTCTATACCACCTTGTACCGCAAGCCATCCGAAAGAAACTCCCTATTACGGTATACTAGTCACCACACCAGAGGACTTAGGGACAATTTGCCCTTTGGTCAATTCCTCCGCCTCCGGAGAAACTGTTCCCTCAAAGAGGACTTTTTTAGGGAATCAGATGACTTCATCAGTCGCCTAATAGATCGAGGCTATCCCCAACGCCTAGTAAAAAGATCAAGAAAGAGAGCTTGGTTCCAGGACAGAGCCACACTACTCGAACCGAGGACCAGAACCACAGCACAGGACCGAATGATATGTGTGACGACGTTCTGTACAGAAAGCAATGCTATTCGAAAAATTGTCAACAAACATTGGGGCTTGGTAGGAGAAATTTTGAAAGCTCCTCAACCCCCTATGCATGCCTTCAAAAGATCTAGGAATGTCAGAGACTTTGTGGTGCGCTCTTTGCTAGAAACCCCACCAGCACCCACGATTCAAAGCTTATGGAACCTACCAGAACTAGTGGGCCACTTCAAGTGCACTAAATGCAAAGCCTGTCCGATGTGTTTGGAGACTAAGCAAATACAGTACAACGACCTCACAATAGAGCTCAAGTCCCTGACTAACTGTAACTCAAGTGGGGTGATTTATGCCATTCTGTGTCCTTGTGACCTCATGTACATTGGACAGACACAGCAAAAAGTAAAAAGCCGCATATTTCAACACTGTAGCCGCATTCGCTGTACTACCCAAGGGGCCCCTTTGGTAGATCACTTCATCGAAAAAAACCACTCACCGGAATCCATCCGCTGGTTGGTAATTGAAAAAATCTCCCTGGGCCCACGGGGGGCAATTTAAATGCAATTCTTGACACAAGGGAATGCAAATGGATGCAAAAGTTTCAGACAATAAGTAAGGGGTTAAATGAACTTGAAGCTAGTTTCTCGCAGATGGCGGGACTCAATCCTGAATAGACTATGGGACATTTCAAACTCCCTTGCTGCATCCAATATTCCCTATATATGCATACCTGTACAATGTAACGTGTTCACATATTTGTTAGGTATAATTATTCTTCATACAACAACGATTGGACATTTACCAGTCCATCACGATACTTGAATATATATCCTAGCACCATTGACATTGTTAGTTCTGTCTGGTCCTTTACATGTTAAAAATTGTATATATTGGTACGTTATTATATACTTGAATTCAGCCAGACTCTTTACCGTCACTACAGAGAACACACCAGTCTGTCATACACTGTGCACATCGGTATTTTCACAGATACTCGTACACAGCTTAACTTATTAGAAAGAACTTCCCCAGGAGGCGAGACAAATTTTGCGAGACGCTCCCTTGAGCGCGCTTGTCAGGCCTCGTTCCCATTGGACCCGTGAGCCGAGCCTCTTTTCCCCATTAGATACTGGCATTGAGCGCCTGCACCGCGAGCACACTCGGATGCAGGACGCCGACGGAGAGACAGCACGGCTGTGCGTTCCCGTTTTCAAAGGTAATCAGCTTCCAAACAGCGCGGCTTTCTAGTGACATCCGCTCTGTGTGTCCACACTAACAGAGTAAGCCCATTATGCTTAATGTTACTTCCCTTCTTCTTACAGTTATACCAACCCACGGAGGATTATACTACCTGTGCCCAACGGCTGTGTGTTTACCAGCACGCCAAGTAAGTCCCATTTACATATCACCCCTGGCCATTTTTAACTTAGTAAGTTTCAGGGCCCTGATGGCACCTTTTAATTGTTTTCCAGTACTCTTTGGAGCTCGAGGGAGCCCCCCATTTGCAGACGGAACATATGATGACCGTTTGACGACGTAGGTAACCATCCACGTCCCCTTCTTGTATAATATCACCACACTTATTTCACCACGTAGATACTGAATTTTGTATTCATATTACCTTGTAGGCTCTCCTTTTTCTTCCTGATGAAGACCCCACCATGAGGCCGCGAATTGCCCTTTAGCGTAACCGGGGTCGAAACGTAGAACTACGCCTTCATTCTACACACCATAGGAGCTAAATAGGCGATGCATTCTCGCTATCTATGTGTGATGTGATTTTGGGAACCTTTGCCCATTAATTTGACTGTAGAGGTTTTTCAATCGTCAATCTGGATGTAATAATTATGTCACAACACCTTTACCCTGTCCCCTTCACTCACTCACTTACCTTCCCCCTTTTTCACTGAGAGCACCGATTTCGAATACCGAATGTAATGACATTACAATTACATGTATATACTACAATCTGTTTACTTATAACTTTGGCTGCAATTGGATCGCACTCTGACCTTGCATGATTAAAATGCCAAAATGTATGAAATGAATAAGCTGTTCCATTATTCTGACCCATTTTTAATTCAATGGTGATTGTGTGTTTGCTTTGAATTATTTGATACTTTTGAAACTCAGACCAAACCTTATTTGTACTAACTTAAACTGATGTCACAATCTGAAAGAAACACGTTAGTGTTAGATTCCTTACCTTAGAATATCCCCAGGCGTCAGTCTGGATCCGGAAACTTTTGCGTAGCAGTACCCCTGCGCGTCGGTAGGCGTCGTCTGCAGGCGTCCCCTGCGGCTCCGCGTCCGTCGTCGGCGTCGTGCGCCGTGATGACGTCGCTGGAGTACATAGACGCCGCCTCCGCGCGCTGACGTCAGTTCTTCTTTTTTCCGCGCCAGTGGACGCAGATCTGAAGAGCAGTACTCCGGTCTTTGACCAAGTTTTTCGATTGTTTTTTCTCTATTGTGCCTGATAGGATGCCTGGGTTTAAGAATTGCGATGACTGTGAGCGCACGATGTCGGTCACAGACCATCACCGCCTCTGTCTCCGGTGTCTGGGCCCCGACCACGACGTGGACTCCTGCGTCGACTGCCGGGCCCTTACCAACAAGGCTAGGCGGGAGCGGTCCCGCAAGCTACTGGAGCTCCGGGTGTCGGCCCCACGTCGGGACCGGGAGCGGTCCCGGTCCGGCCGGAGGTCGAGAGAGCGTTCGAGGGAGCGGTCGCGGAGCCGCGCCGGGCGCTCCGGAAGTCGACACCACTCGTCAGGCTCGTCAGGTAGGAAGCACAAGAAGTCGGGGCGTCGTCATCGTACCCCCGACTCCCCCCGACGCTCGCGCGATGCGGCCGGGGGCTCGGGTGACCCCAACCCCGCGGCTCCGCGAGAGTCGCCGGCGCGGCCTGCCTCATACCCTCCGGTCCCTGGGCATGGCGCGACGCCTGAGGAGATCGAGGCGTTCCTCATGGCCATGAGGGCGCTCGCTTCTCCGACGGGGCCTACGGCGCCTTCGGGCCCAGTGCTACCGTCTGGGGGCCCTGGCGGTTCGGGTGTCCCTGCCTCGGCGCCGTCGGGTGCTCCGGCCCCGGCGCCGCCGACGGCTCCGGCGCCGCAGGGGCCTTCGGGATCGGCGCCGGCTGGTCTTCCGGCCTCCCCGGCGCCGTTGCCATCGGGGTTACCCCCGACGCCGCCCCCGCGCGGCGCCGGTTCTCCGCTGCCGGTTCCGGCCGGCGGTGGGGTTCCGACGCCGGCTCCGGGCGGCGCCGTCCCCTTACCTTCTCCGACGCCGGACGCGGCGCCGGACGGGCGTCGCTCGACGCCGGTCCCGGCGCCGATGGGGCCCATGAACCCCGAGGAGCCGGTCTTCATCATTGACTCCGAATACGGAGAGGATGAGGAGTACGGTGAAGGTTGGGAGGGGTCCGAGGACCCTCTGGCTCGCGAGTGCCAGTATGACCCGGACTGGACAGGTGACTTGGGGGATGCCAGTGGTTTGGACGACTCTCCTAACCCTGGTTTGATCTCTCCTCCTTCCGTGGCATCGGTGGAGGGAGCTGCCTATTCTGTGGTGCTGATGAGGGCTGCCAAGGCCTTAAACCTTGAGCTCCCCGTCGCGGCCGTGAGGCCTAACATCCTCACCGAGGTCTTCAAACCGCAGTCATGCCCACTGGAGCCACTGCTGCCGTTTAATGAAGCCTTGTCTGACGTTCTGTTGGGCACGTGGTCCAGGCCCGCTTCAGGTGCGCCTGTTGATCGGAACGTGGCCAGGCGCCACCGTCCTTGTCCGGACGACCCCAAGTACCTGTCTACCCACCCCACTCCTGAGAGTCTGGTGATCCAGGCCTCGACCTCCCAGTCCGCATTCCCGTCGGCCCCGCCCGACCGGGAATCCAAGAGGTATGACCAGTTTGGCAAAAAGGTCTTCTCGTCCATTAGTTTGGGCCTGCGGTCTTGCAACACCGCCTGCCTCTTGGGCCGCTACACCCACTCTGTGTGGGATACGGTCGCGGAGCTGCTGCCAGAATGCCCCATGGAGGTGCGGGCAAAGCTCGGTCAGGCTGTGGCTGAGGGCCGAGATGCAGCGAAATATTCAATTCGGTGTGGTCTTGATACGACCGACTCGCTGGGCAGAGCTATGTCTACGACGGTGGCGATTCGTCGCCACGCCTGGCTGAGATCCGCCAATTTTTCGGCTGATGTCCAGAATACCCTGATGGACATGCCGTTTGATGGCTGTCACCTGTTCGGTGACAAAGCGGACCACGCGCTGGAACGCTTCAAGGACTCCAGGGTCACGGCCAAGTCCTTGGGTCTCTCGACCCAGCGTCAGCAACCGGGTTCGTTTCGTCCCTTTCGTGGCCAAGGAAGGGGCGCCCCCACACGTGCTGCCAGCCACGCGCCGCAACAATCCTTCCAACGCGGTGGCGGCCGTGGAAACCGCCGTGGTGGCGGTCGGGGACAACGGCGGGGTCAGACCACACCTTCCCCCGCAGCATCTACCCCAAAATCCTCCTAGTCCGTGCTTTCGGCCCCATGTGACGCCAGTGGGTGGCAGGGTTCGCCATCACCACGCTCACTGGCGCACGATCACTTCGGACAGGTGGGTGCTGCAAATCGTCCGAAGGGGCTACTCCCTCCCCTTCGAGACCTCTCCTCCAGCCATGCCACCGCAGAACCACCGTGTGTCGGGGGACCACTTGACACTTCTGCAGGAGGAAGTTACGGCCCTCTTGGCCAAGGGGGCCATCGAGCGCGTTCCTGGGCCAGAAGTAGGGCGTGGCTGCTATTCCCACTACTTTCTGGTGCCCAAGAAGGACAAGGGGGGCCTACGTCCTATCTTGGATCTAAGGGACGTCAACGGCTTCCTCCGGAAGGAGAAGTTCAAGATGTTGCCGTTAGCTCAGGTCTTGGCTGCTCTAGACCCACAAGACTGGATGGTAGCGTTGGACTTGCAGGACGCCTATTTTCACATCCCCGTCCTGCCGGCCCACCGGCGTTACCTGCGGTTCACGGTAGGCCTGGAGCACTTTCAGTTTATCGTGCTCCCCTTCGGCCTTACCAGCGCCCCACGGGTGTTCACAAAGGTGATGGCGGTGGTCGCAGCCCATCTGCGCAGGTTGGGGGTTTCAGTCTTCCCCTACCTAGACGATTGGTTGTTGAAGGCGGGCTCGCCCCAAACAGTCGTCCACCACCTTCAGATGACGGCAGACCTCTTGCACGAACTGGGGTTCTCCATCAACGTGCCGAAATCACACCTGTGTCCCTCTCAAAAGCTCCTTTTCATCGGAGCGGTTCTGGACTCGGCGCAGTTTCGGGTTTATCCTCCGGAACGGCGGGTTCGGGATATTCAGGCTTTGATTCCCATCTTTCAGCCGCTATCCCGAGTCTCGGTCAGGTTGACGCTGCGGCTGCTGGGACTGATGGCTTCCTGCATCCTTCTGGTGCATCACGCCAGGTGGCGGATGCGGGCTCTGCAGTGGGACCTGAAGTTTCAGTGGGCCCAGCATCAGGGCAACTTGTCCGACCACGTCTTGATCTCGGAGGGCACTGCGAGACAACTGCAGTGGTGGCTTACGGACCGCGATTGGGTCAGGGGCAAGTCCCTCTCCCTTCCCCAACCGGAGCACGTTGTCGTGACGGACGCGTCCCTCCAGGGCTGGGGTGGCCACTTGGGAGAGGCAGAGATCAGAGGCATCTGGTCTCCGGCGGAGTCCCGGCTCCATATCAATCTGTTGGAGCTGCGGGCGATTCGTCTGGCACTGAAGGCATTCCTCCCCTTTGTCAACGGGAGTGTAGTGCAGGTGTTCACCGACAACACCACCGCCATGTGGTACTGCAACAAACAGGGCGGAGTGGGGTCGTGGACCCTTTGCCAGGAGGCTCTGCGCCTCTGGTAATGGCTGGAACGTCAGGGCGTGACTCTGACGGTTCAACACCTGGCAGGTTCTCTGAACGCCAGGGCGGACGAACTCAGCCGTCGGTGCTCGATGGATCACGAATGGCGTCTGAACTCGGACGTGGCGCAAGGCATCTTTCTGCAATGGGGAGAGCCTTGGTTAGATCTATTCGCCACAGAAGAGAACGCGCAATGTCATCAGTTCTGCGCGTTGGAGTTTCCAAGACGGCACTCACACGGCGACGCCTTTCGGCGCGAGTGGAGTTGCGGTCTGTTATACGCCTTTCCGCCTATACCACTTCTGCCCAGAGTGCTGAAGAAGATCAGGCGCGACCGGGCCCAAGTTATCCTTGTGGCTCCGGACTGGGCTCGAAGGTACTGGTATCCCGAGCTACTCAACATGTCAGTCGGTCCCCCGATCCGCCTGCCCCTTCAGGAGGACCTTCTGTCGCAGCAGCAGGGGACGGTCCTCCACCCGAACCTGTCCAGTCTCCACCTCCATGCTTGGAGATTGAGCGGCGGCAGTTGAGGCCATTTGACTTGCCTCCTGAAGTCTGTGATGTTATTCTGGCAGCCAGGCGTCCCTCCACTAAGTCGGTATACGCCTGTCGGTGGAACAGATTTGTGGCATGGTGCACAGCAAAGGCTGTGGACCCTCTTTCTGCCCCTCTTTCGGAGGTTCTTCTGTTTCTTCTTTCTCTTGCCCAGCAGGGCTCTGCTCTGGGCACTATCAAGGGCTACCTTTCTGCCCTTTCAGCCTTTTTGAGGCTTCCTGATCAGCCTTCTTTGTTCAAATCCCCGATTGTAACTCGATTCTTGAAAGGCATCACTCACATGTTTCCACCTGTTCCGTTTGTGATGCCTCAGTGGGATTTGAACCTGGTTCTAACTTTCCTGATGTGTGCTCCCTTTGAGCCCCTTCATTCTTGCCCTCTCCGTCTCCTGACTTTAAAGACGGCTTTCCTGGTTGCCATCACCTCTGCCAGGAGGGTGAGTGAGCTCCAGGCTCTTTCTGTCCAACCTCCTTTCCTGTCCATTCATCCTGACAAGGTGGTTCTGAGGACTAGACCTTCTTTCCTGCCCAAGGTTGTTTCGGCCTTTCACATCGGGCAGTCCATCACCCTCCCTTCCTTCTTCCCGCCTCCGCATCCTTCAAAGGATGAAGAGCGGCTCCATCGTCTGGACCCAAAACGTGCGCTTTCATTTTACATGGATCGCACACGCCAGTTCCGGGTGGATGACCAACTGTTTGTTGGCTACGTGGGTGCGAAGAAGGGACGGGCGGTTTGTAAACGAACCATCTCTCGATGGGTCGTCCTCTGCATCAAAGCGTGCTACTCTTTGGCTCGGAAGGAGCCTCCTGTTGGGCTGAGGGCCCATTCCACTCGGGCCACGGCGGCTACTACTGCCCTGGGCCGGGGAGTCCCCTTGCAGGACATTTGCCAGGCGGCTACGTGGGCCTCGCTGCACACCTTTGCGAGGCACTACTGCCTGGACAGTCAAGTCCGGAGGGATGGCTTCTTTGGCCGTTCTGTCCTCCAGGACTTTCTGGTGTAGTTTTGTATTGGTTCGCAGACCCACCACCGGGGTTGGTATTGCTGGGGTATGTATTCTAAGGTAAGGAATCTAACACTAACGTGTTTCTTTCAGATGAACAAGTTACTTACCTTCGGTAACGATATATCTGTAAGAAACATTAGTTAGTGTTAGATTCCTTACCGAACCCACCCATCCTCCCCGTTCTGCGAACTGATACCTAGGGTTAAGGTCATCCCTTTCAGGGCCCTAGTTTTTACATGGCACCAGTGTTGGTTCTCTCATGGCTCTGCGTCTCCTGGCGCGGAAAAGCTGTGTGCAAAGAACTGACGTCAGCGCGCGGAGGCGGCGTCTATGTACTCCAGCGACGTCATCACGGCGCACGACGCCGACGACGGACGCGGAGCCGCAGGGGACGCCTGCAGACGACGCCTACCGACGCGCAGGGGTACTGCTACGCAAAAGTTTCCGGATCCACACTGACGCCTGGGGATATTCTAAGGTAAGGAATCTAACACTAACTAATGTTTCTTACAGATATATCGTTACCGAAGGTAAGTAACTTGTTCGTCAGTGCTCTCCTCACTAGCGTTGTGACTGTGGACAGACTAACTTTTCTACTGAACAGCAGCAGAGAGTGTATGCAGCCGGCTGAGCCAGTGAGTGTAACAGAGACACTTCTCAAAGACTTCACCAGCTGCATTATCTTTTTTTTTCCCCCCTCTTGGGCGCAACAGGGTAGTGTTGTGAATTTACTAGAGACAAGTTATTATTAAATTAACGCTATTGCAGTGATTTCGCACCAACGAGGGGTTAAATATCCCTGTTGCAAGCACTTGACTGTACCAATAATGCATTGCATATTCCCAAATCTACTAATCAGCTTACAAGGAACTTGGTTAGTGTGCTTCCATTTCTGGTGATTTGCAATAGATATTCTTAGGTTTTAATTTTTCCCCATACGAGCGTTATTTCTGATATTTTTATGTTTCCCACGTCTTTACTGCTTAATTTTGCTTGCCAGAAAGTGTTACTCATAGTGGTTGAAATGTCACTCATAGTTACACTGAAATTATGAAAATGTCACACATAGCAATCTGAAATCTTGGCAGCTATGCACCTGCATTGCACGTCAACTTTTCGTAGGAATCCTCCACGCCAACCCTCCAGAATCGGCTGGGAGGTTCAGGGCGCTTGCCTCTATTTCCTCCAACATAGTCATTCTACCACTTACTGCACCGGAAGAGGCAACACTGCTCCTGATGACGTTACCCAGCCTTATATGAGCCATAAACAAGACCACCTCACCCATTACATAAAAACAATAGCGCCTCACTGCGTTCACTCACACGTCGGGGGTATTTTTAAAATAAACGAATTGGAAGGATTGCTGTTGTAAACATTTTTTTAACCAACATGACGTGCATTAATCCTTATATTTAGTTTATTTACAAATATAAAATCCCGTCAAGTGAAAGCGTTCTACTCCAATACATATTTA
Source organism: Lissotriton vulgaris (assembly GCF_964263255.1). NCBI lineage: Eukaryota > Metazoa > Chordata > Amphibia > Caudata > Salamandridae > Lissotriton > Lissotriton vulgaris. The sequence goes on from NC_141687.1 coordinate 1,064,337,662, forward strand.
ACAGTAGGTATAAAGTGCACGCCCTATTTCTGGCCTCCTTATATCGGCATAAATCACAGTGAGCCCCTGCAAATGCATTCCATGCCCTTTCTAAACACAACGTGCTCACCAGACGGAAGTATTTTAACAAACATTTGGGATTAAATTGGTTGCACTGCAAATGCCTGTAATAGATCTGCTTTGTCATCAGGCAGCAACATATAATATATCAAGTGTAATAAAGTATTGCAATTTAGTAAAGTAGGAACATTAGACATAGGTGTTTACACAGGGATTGCAGGCAGGGTCTGTGTGAGCTTTTTTTTTTAGTTGTTTTTGCTCACCCATACCTAGTTTAATAAATATCTGCTTAGATATTTGTAATGTTATTGGTCTATGCTCTCCGTGCCTCAAATTCCACGTTTATACAGCTTCGTGCAAAAAAGCGAATATTCCATAGGTAAGTGTGATTTTTTTTTTTCTTCTCAAAACACTATTACAAGTGCTCTAAGTTGGACAGTACTGTCCAATACTAAGTACCGCTCCGTCATTATTTTGAGAGGGAGAGTACTAAGACTTTTCAACAAAGGTGAAATACCTTTAATTTAAGAGCATAAACACTTCTCAGGAACTAACAAGTACCTGTACTTCCATTGTTCTATTACAAGCACCAATTCTTACCCTCTACTAGAGAATGGCTTGTTGAAATGAGGGCTGGTGAGGAGATTCCGCTGGTAACTTAAGTTTTCAAAAACATGTGTCTTAGAGCAACAGTGTTTGTGTGTTACAGGCTCAGCTTGTTTATAGGTGCGCTCAACAGGACCTTCTATTCTGCCTTTTAATACTGGGCCCGTGGCTTAGAGAACTTGATGTTGTTCAAAAATACCATGGGATAGAGCCACTGGTTTAAAATTCTCTTAAACTTCCCCTTTAATATCGAACATGTACATATCACTAATCTCTAAATACTGAGCCTCAGTTGGGAAAACCAGTATTATGAGAACTGCAGATTCACTGGGCAGTAAAGTCACCTGCAGGAAATCTGCTGCATTTTGTGGTATACCACATGTTTTTACCTCCCCTATTCAGTGTGAATGGGGTTAGAATGTGGAGAAACATCTCACTGCCGTTTTTACAGCACTCCAAGGGGCATATGTTTAAGAACCTATCGCCACTGCAATGTCACTTTTACGGACGTTGTGGTGGTGATGGGGGCTGTGCCCTATGTACAAGGCAGCATTAAGCCATTTAACGCTGCCTTGTACATAAGGGCCCCTTTCCTGCTTTGGTTATTGTGAAAGGGGCATGCAGTGGGTGTTGTGGTGGGCGTTCCACTGCAACACCAATTGTATTTGACGCTGTCCTCTATGTGCGAGGGTGGCATACATAGAAGGTAGCGACAAAATTAGGAGCAGGAAGACCCTGGTCTTAAGTTGGTGAAATGCACCTCTTTTACTGCCAGCCTTGCTTTTTGAAAGTAAGGACTGTAAGTACAAAGTGCGTGTTTATGCACCGCCCGCTTGCAGGCTTTCAAAACACATAAATTAAAGGCATTGTGATTTACAATGCCAATAGCTCAAACTCTCGCTTTTTTCCTGTCGCCTGCCCAAGATTAGGAAGCAGTACAAAAGGGGGTGGTGATGGACGAAGCATCTGAATCAATCAAACACTCACACCCAGTCAAAAGATCTGGGTTTAATCCATCACCGTTCTTTAGCCCACTCTGCCACCCCAGTTCAGACATGGCTATATGCAAATCAGTCTGACCCTGTGCCTCATGGGAACAGTCCAGCCCGAACTGCCAAGCCATGTCTTCCCTGGACCGGAAACAAGCTTCCGAGGACCGGTTTCTGGCATTCCAGCCGTCTTCAGCCCGGCTTGCTTGAATCCAGTGGCAAAATGAGCAAGGGACTCACGTCTGAGCATACCCTGCCACACTTATGGCGGCCAAAAGCGGTACAAAAGGGGGTGGTGATGGACTGAGCATCTGAATCAATCAAACACTCACACCCAGTCAAAAGATCTGGGTTTAATCCATCACCGTTCTTTAGCGAAGATCAGGAAGCAGGCACACCAAACCGGCACCTCCTCACCACTTCTTGTCAGCCAATAGCAACCCCAATGCCCAGCATACACAGAGAATTACACTGCTATGGCACAGCACTACCAACTGCCTGCCTTCCTGCCCCTACACTGTTACCCCGCCGTGCAACCACAGGACAGTGGCTACATTGCCCGTGTCTGCCCCGCGACACGTTCCTGCCATGGAGGTTTCCCATAGCCGGGTGAAGTTAATAAGTACAGGGACGCAAAGATATGTGGCATCGCAGAATAAGAACGGACGTGGTACAGGTAGGCTCTTTTTATTTATTTATTAGTTTTCACTTTTATATAGCGCAAACTTTACCCGCAGGTATCAGAGCGCTTTAAATCAGCATGCTTATAACAAGCAAGACTAGCACTCTATATTACTGCCAACTTTGCTTAGCATAAGCAAACACTAACCATTCACAAACAATGCTTATATACCAATTGCAAATTAAAAAAAAAATAATGCAAAGCATTGTCATTTACAATGCCAGTAACTCAAACTTTAATGCTGTGAGACCTATTTCATTGTAAATGCTTGTTTTACTTTAGGAGTGAAGTGATTCTTTAATAAACAAATTCCCCCTCACTTCCCTACCTAATTTTACATTCCACATTTCACCCCTGCACACTGCACCTCACTAGTTCTAGCACTGCTTTCAGTCACCAAACCACCCCCCCTTTCCTTGAGTTCTTTCTCTACTTAGGACTCCACAGGCGAGATTAGGTTTTTTAACAACTGACCGGTCCACTGTGAGTCCTATACTTTTGTCTCTGAGGGTGATGGTTCCCAGATGATGAAGGGCGGAATCGGATGGTGACTGATGGGAATTTTCTCCCAAAGAGTTCAGTGGTCCCATGGTTGTTCCATTCACATTATCAGTCTATGTCTTTTGTATTTCGGAGGCACCACTTAGGGTTTTACTTAGTTCATTTCTGACTCCGTGCTCCCCTCTGTTTTTGTAGTTACCGGCATAACCTCGGGAATAGATTCAAAGTTTCTAGCGCCAAGACGCCTACGGGCAATTGTACGCGCTGTATAAATCTCAAAAATAAATAAATAAAGATTAAATGAGCGGGTTTTGTGTTTCATTCCATCCTAGATTGAGGTCTCCAAGAATTATGTAGTTAGAGTTGCTGAGTGCGCAGTAGGCAATCAGGTCAGAAAGGTGTTCCCTGAATTCTTTGGAGTTGCCTGGTGGAGGGTGGTATAGGAGATGACAGAGTAATAGCCTGTTAGCGCATGTCTTGATGTTGACTGAGAGACATTCAAAGGAGCTATACAAGAAAGAGGTAATTTCCGTGATGGAGATGTTACTCTTGTGAATAATTGCGAATACCCCGCCCCTATGAACTTAATAGGATAAGAGAGATTGTTTAGCCAGGTCTCTGTGATGAAAGCTATGTCTTAGAAAAAGCAGCCATAGAACCAGTTTCATTACAGTACCAAAGTTCAGGGTTGTACTCTCTCTACTTTCTAATCCTGAAAAAGGATGGCTCCTTGAGACCCATTTTGGATCCGAGTGTTAAACCTATACATACTGTCTGAACACTTCCACATGGCAATGTTTCAAAAGGTGCTTCCACTTCTACAACAAGTCGATTTTTTGTCCACACTAGACTTACGACGCTTACTTTCACATTCCTGTCCATCCAGCTCAATGCAAATATCTCAGATAGCAGGCAAACACCATTCGGAGTAACTACTGCTCCCAGAGTGTTTACCAAATCTCTAGCTGTAGTGTCAATTCATCTCAGAAGACAACAAATTCACGTCTTCCCCTACTTGGATGACTGGCTCATCAAGGCCAGCACTCACCACAACTGTCTAAAACACACTCACACCACGCTAAACTTACTCCACCGATTGGGCTTCACAGTGAACGCGTTAAGTCTAATCTACAGCCTTTACAAATGCAATCTTATCTGGGAGCGACTCTCAACACTTGCACTGCTCTAGCCTCCCAGTGCAACCAAAATTCGCAATGTTCAACCTCTTATTACAGTTTCAAACCAATCAAACCTTAACAGCCAAAACTTTTATGTACCTGTTAGGAATGATGGTGTCATGCATCCCATTAGTGCTTCAAGCAAGACTACACATGGATCCTCTACAGGAATGCTTAGCATATCAGTGAAATCAGTCACAGGGTCAATTAACAGATCTACGGTTGGTAGACTGTTATGTTCCATATAGGTACACCAATGTAGGCACAGGTAGGCAGCTAACCTTTCACCTATATTCTCTCCTACCATTATGCTACATAACAGGACCGGTGTTTTTAAATGAAACTTTGACGATGCCCCCTGGGCGGATAACATAACTGTTTTTACTTACCTCGGAGCCCAAGCAACCTTGGCCAATGCCTGGTGGAGCTGTCCTGTGGAGCTATAGAGGGGGTTTGGCTCTTGTTCACCCCCTCGGCCGACACCTACCCAGCCGGACATCTGACATTGTTTTCCTCGTCTGCCCGTTTTCTTTCCCTCCACCCGCATCTCATGTTTGTTTTCTCCTATGTCTTTACTTGAAGCCTGTAACTATGTAACCTGTAACGCTCTGATCCTCATGTAAAGCGCTCTGATACCACCAGGTCTAGCCAGCGCTATATAAAACTTTGCAAATGAAATAACGGTTCTTGGGACTGACCTTTTACCCAGTTACGGTACTGCTTACAGGACTTAGGGTTTTCTGTGACAACTAGTCTCATCCATTATGCATGAGGATTCTTGGAAACTCAGCAGGACTACCATCTCCTGCATAATAACTATGTACAAGGATCATTCCTTCCGTCATCCTGGGTCTGACATGGCACAGCAAGGTAGAACCCCTGAGGGTACCACTTTGGGTACCTACCCAGCCGGACATCTGACAATGTTTTCCTTGTTGCCCCGTTGTGTTTCCAGTTCAAGTTCAAAGGCTTTATTTCGATAAAATCATACCATAAAAGCTTCACAGTATTAAAATACATTTACATAGGTACACATTTAAAAGATAGGCCATTTCTTATATTCAATTTGAAAACTTTTACATAACTAAAGAGCAAAAGCACAATTTAAAAATTAACGAGATTGGCCAGTAGTTAAAAAGCAAATTAAACATTCAATGCTAGCCTTTTGGCTCTAATAGACCAAGTCCAAGATAAGAACTTAGAAGCGCCACAGACATACAGTGATCGCGTGTCCGATATTAAAATACGTAGTGCCTCGCTTGAGTGCCTGGTACCCATAATCCGACAGATAGGTTTAAGCCACCTACGCCTTGGAAATACATATGCCGGACAGGCAAACAAAATGTGTGATACAGACTCTATACTAGTTTGACAGAAGGGGCAAAAGGGTATAGTTTGGTACGGGGGCTTCCAATGAGCAGTTAGGGCGCGCACTGGAAGAGCCCCTATCCTGTATCTAAAATATAGAGCCCTGTAAAAAGATTTCCACACAATATCTAGATAGAGTTCCCGAGAGGGTACATCCTTATGTCTTAGGAACTCTTCAGTTAGCCTGCCAAGGATTGGATTGGTGCTAGTTCTTGTGGCGACCCATTTCCAGTAAAGAGTCTTTATGGTCGCTTTCGGGGGAGAAGACCGGTTATCCCAGGCTTCACTAAGTCCTAACTTACCCAGGAGAGACTTAACATCTCTAAGCCATTTTATTTTTTGCCATCCCACCATTGAAATATTCCTGCCAGCCCCTTTGCATATTTTACAAGTTCTGGTACCCGCAACAACCTGGCCCATAAGAGCAACGGGCGAAGTTTGGCCAAGTCATTGATGGGTTGGCATCCTAAATCAAACAGCAGTGGTAACATTGGGGTACTCTGCGGGAGTGACATGATGCCCCTTAAAAACTTGTTTTCAGATTTTGTCAACGCATCAATGTTAGAGGTTCCCCAAAGCTCTGCACCATATAGGGTGGAACTAACACCCTTAGCCTTATAAATATCAACAACAGGGGCTATTGGTCTGGTCGTGGAGGAGCGCTGTTCTTTAAGGAGTGCCCCTGTAATCCTCTTGTGATTAAGCAACATTTTAGTAAGATGGGGGTTCCACTGCATTGTAACCGAAATACGAATACCTAGATAATCGAAAACAGTGACCCTCTCAAGGGATACATGATTTAATGCAGGGGGGCGACCCCATTTTTTGGGGGATTTAACACCAAGTACTTAGTCTTGTCTGTATTGATGTATGTATGTATGTATGTATGTATAGGCGTTCTTGTATAGCGCTATAACTGTCACCCGACGGGCATCCTGGCGCTTAGACTTTTATGACACAATACATGATGTTTCCAGCATCCAATCTATTTACATTGTTCTGGGGAACAGGTGGGTTTTCAAGGCTTTCTTAAAGGAAGAAAAATCCTCCAGGCCCCTCAGGCCTAGTGGTAGAGAATTCCACAGTCGCGCTGCGGTAAACTTGAAGGACCGACCACCCATCCGGGACCTCAGAAACTTGGGTACTACCACCAAGTAGGCCGAGGCTGACCGGAGTGGTCTTGAGGGGATGTACCATGAGAAAAGGTCCTGCAGAGGAGACGGGCCTTGCCCGTGTAAAGCCCTAAATACCAAACACAAAGCTTTAAAATTCACCCGTTGAGAGATTGGCAGCCAATGGAGGTCCCTAAGTGCCTTGGCAGAGGAGTCCAGGCGGCGTTGCGAGAGTGCCAGTTTGGCAGCAAAATTCTGTACTCGTTGGAGTTTTCCTAGCAGAGTAGCTGGTGCCCCCAGCAGCAGTGCGTTGCAGTAGTCGAGTCGACTTAAAATTATGCTCCGCACTACCTCTGGTCTGGCCTGTACCGGGAGCAAGAGTAGAATCTTTAGCAGTGATCCAAGTAGTGCCATACAAGTTGCCACCGTTTTGTTCACTGATGAGTCCAGCTGTAAGTTGGAACTAAACATTACCCCCAAATTCCGAACCGATTCGGCGGGCAAACTAGTACCTTGGAAATCAGGAGGCCAAAAACCCTGTGGTAGGGGTCTGGGAGTCCGGTCCATAGAGCAATGTAGCACCTCGGTTTTCGAGCTGTTAAATTGTAGGGAGTTGTTACCCAGCCATTCTGCCGTGGTGCTCATGCAGCGATGGAAAACCTCCTGTGACACCCCGCCCTTACCCTCAAACGAGAAGATAAGTTGGGTGTCATCGGCGTAGTTGGTGACTGTTATGCCAAAAGATTTAATCAACGTGATCAGGGGACGGAGGTAAAGATTGAAAAGAATAGGGCTGATGGCCGAGCCCTGGGGTACGCCCTGATCAACCCTCCTGATGTTAGATTTAAAGGGTGGTAGGGCAACTACCTGGTGCCTTTGATCAAGATATGACACCAGCCATTCAAGGGCCGTGACCGACACCCCAGCCTCCGTCAATCTCCTGATCAGGATTGCATGGCTGACCGTATCGAACGCGGCCGACATGTCAAGCAGCACTAAAAAGGCTGCTCGACCCTGGTCGGCACGCGTCCGAAGGTCAACAAGAACAGTCACCAATGCTGACTCTGTCCCATGTGCCGGTCTAAATCCAAACTGGGCCACGTCCAAACAATCAGTGGTCTCAAGAAAGTTGAAAAGATGTTTTGTGGCCAGTTTCTCCAGAATTTTAATAGGGAATGGCAGAAGGGAGATGGGCCTATAGTTGGCTGGGCATGTGGGGTCCAGATTCTCCTTTTTAAGTAGTGGGGAGACCACTGCCAATTTCCAACAGTCTGGAACCCGTGCTGAAATAAGAGACTGGCAGCAGATGGAAAAGAGTGGGGGGGAAACAGCTCTTCACGAAAAAGTTTCCAGAATTTAGGTGGAAGAGGATCAGAAGGTGAGCCAGAGGACACCCCGTCTGCCAAAGAGCAGAAGTCTTCAAAGAGATGGTAGAGGAAAATTGTTCAGCTCACCCGATTTAGTACTCTCCTTCCTGTTCTCAAACGAGATGGAATCGTGCACAGCACGGCCAGATGACGATGGAAGATTGTTTAAGATGTTAACAATCTTGTCCTCAAAGGCCTGTACTAGTGAATCGCAGAGAGCTTGAGAGGCCGGGATGTCATTTGTAGTACAGCCAGGATGGGCCAGGTCCTTTACGATCTTAAATAAGGCCTGAGATTTGTTTGCAGCTGCCATCAAAGATTCTTCTAGGAATCTAGCTTTAGCAAGCTTAATCTGGATTTTATAGGTCACCAGTGCTTGTTTAAAAAGGACTCTATGTGATTCCAGGTACTGTTTCCTCCAGGTCCGCTCAGCCTGTTTACATTGAAGCTTGAGCTGCCGAAGTTCTTCCGAGTACCATGGCATCGCAAGATTAGTCCTATCTTTGATTTTTTGCAGCGGGGCCAAAGAGTCCAGAGAAGCCGAGATTCGCTGACAGAGAGTCTCGTAACTTACGTCCACATTCGCTCCCAATACGAAGCCATCTGGCAGCAGAGAGGGCAAGATATTTTGTTTAAGGAGTCTAGACCATTGTCTCCCTATTCTAGTGCCCCCACACTCCCTTTCTTTGATGTAGCAGCAGTGCATGAGAGGGAGAAATGGGCGAGGGTGTGGTCTGTCCAACACTGAGGCAGGGCGCCACATATAGACGTCCGACAGGCGTCAGCAAAGAGAAAGTCAAGAATATGGCCCTTTGAATGGGTTTGGGAAAGCACAAGTTGTTGTAGCTCAATATTACGGCAAGCTTGGACCAGCTCTACATAAGCCGTATTAGTCGGTCCCTCTGGCCAAAGATTGAAATCCCCTAACACCATCAGCTTTGTATGGGAGTGGGAGAGATCATATATTAAATCTATGAGCTCAGGTACAACAGATAACGAGCTAGCCGGGGGTCTGTAACATAGTAGACCCGTGAGTAGCACGCCTCCTTGGCCCTTGATGGAGAAGCCCAATATTTCGCACCCAGCGATAGCCTTGATGTTAAGCTGGGAGAAGTCTAGGGTCTCCCTGAAAATCAATCCAGTTCCACCTCCTCTGGCTCCCACCCTGGGATTATGTATTATTTTAAAGCCAGGGGGACAGGCTGTCCCCAGTTCCACCGAACTAGTCGGTGTTGTCCAAGTCTCTGTCATGAAGAGTACGTCTAGATCGTAAGACTCAATAGTAAAGCAATTTCTTCACAGTGCTTATTGAGAGATCTCAAATTCAACAAGCCACAGGACAAGGCAACTGGGTGCTTACTGGTGGTGTTGTACTTTCGGCTACTGAGTGTACAGGGATTGAGGTGTAAAAGTTCATCGCAGGAATAAGAGTAGAATGTTACAGCTTGGTTCCGAGAGGCAGAGCTTCCGGCACCTGGCGCGCCGGCGCTCCGCCAGCGCGCCTACGCTGCGCGCTTTAGAGGCAGCCATCATATATAGCCGTATACGCAAGAGTCCTGTAGTGCGATCACTAGCCCCCCAACCAAGATGGCGCCAGCAATTCGTCACTCCCTGGTTCCCTCACTCACCCAAGATGGCGGCTACCAACACCGCAACGCGATGTCCCCAAGAGCCCTAAGGTGCCCTGAAGCGCTCGAATTCCCACAAAGTGCGGAATGAGGTCACAATTATAGTGCGGGTGAGAGTGATACTAATAACACGCTATGAGAGAGCTAGCGCCAAGATCGTCTGCGCGAGAGCGCAGTAAAGCAGATTATTTTTTAAATGGTTAAAACAGCAATGCGGCAATAGATTCTTCAGCGCGCAATGGTCATGTAAGTCTGACCTGTCGATGGAGAAGTTCTGCTTTTATGCCCTTCCAGACGCAAGAGTCCTGTAGTGCGATCACTAGCCCCCCAACCAAGATGGCGCCAGCAATTCGTCACTCCCTGGTTCCCTCACTCACCCAAGATGGCGGCTACCAACACCGCAACGCGATGTCCCCAAGAGCCCTAAGGTGCCCTGAAGCGTTCGAATTCCCGCAAAGTGCGGAATGAGGTCACAATTATAGTGCGGGTGAGAGTGATACTAATAACACGCTATGAGAGAGGTAGCGCCTAGCGCCAAGATCGTCAGCGCGAGCGCGCAGTAAAGCAGATTATTTTTAAAATGGATAAAACAGCAATGCGGCAATAGATTCTTCAGCGCGCAATGGTCATGTAAGTCTGACCTGTCGATGGAGAAGTTCTGCTTTTATGCCCTTCCAGACGCGAGAGTCCTGTAGTGCGATTACTAGCCCCCCAACCAAGATGGCGCCAGCAATTCGTCACTCCCTGGTTCCCTCACTCACCCAAGATGGCGGCTACCAACACCGCAACGCGATGTCCCCAAGAGCCATAAGGTGCCCTGAAGCACTCGAATTCCTGCACAGTGCGGAATGAGGTCGCAATTATATTGCGGGTAAGAGTGATACTAATAACACGCTATGAGAGAGGTAGCGCCAAGATCGTCAGCGCGAGCGCGCAGTAAAGCAGATTATTTTTAAAATGGTTAAAACAGCAATGCGGCAATAGATTCTTCAGCGCGCAATGGTCATGTAAGTCATGTAGGCCACGTTGAACACAGAAAGCCTGGAAATTATCTAGGAGGCCTTGAAGCCCCACCGGGGTCTTGGATAAAAGGAGCGTATCATCGGCGAATAAGAGGGTGGGCACTCGCTCCCCCGCCAGGGATGGTGCATCTGATGGTTTTGCGAGCAAGTGCTCAACAACCCCATTCACATATAGTGAAAAGAGGGTTGGAGCAAGGACACATCCCTGGCGGACCCCTCTCTCCACCGGTATCTTATTTGTTTTCTGCCCCTCAGTGCCTCACCTCACTTGCGCGAAGTTGCCTTCATGGAGCCTCACTAGGATAGACAAGATGTTATGAGGAATCCCCATGTCTGCCAACACTCCCCATAGGCGGTCTCTGGGCACAAGGTCAAAGGCAGTCTTTAAGTTGATAAATGCAAGATAAAGACTGCCTTTGCCTATAACGACCACCTTCCAATAGATTAACAACAGCCTGAAGGCCTGCTCAATAGTACCAGTACCAGTCCTAAATCCCGCTTGGTAATCAGAGAGAATCTTGTTCTCGTTTGCCCATTGAAGGATTCTCTCGAGTACCACCTTACCCACAGTCTTCTGGGTGAAATCCAGTAAGCTTATTGGGCGGTAATTTGAAGGATCCGCCCTTTGGCCTTTTTTGAAAATGGGGACAACCTCAGCCCCCTTCCAAGAGTCAGGGATTGAGGCACCTTGGTCGATAGCAACAAGTAGCTAATGAATAATCTTCCCCCATTTCAGTAGGTCAGAGCGAAGCAAATCCCCGGGAATACCGTCAGGGCCAGCTGCCTTTTGGGGCACAGTTTGGCTTATAGCATATTCGACCTTCTTAGCAGTAAAAGAGAATAAGGTATTTGCTCCAGGTGGCGTTAAAGGATTGCATAAGGCATGAGTAGAAGGGAGTCCTGGCAGGCAGGAATACAGACTATAAAAATGGTCAAACCAGGCCAGTGATGTTACAAGTGATAAGTTCCGTATCGGGCCTTTTCCTTGTCCTTATGGTGTTCCAGAAGCGAGCTGAGTCTCGCGGATTGCTCGCCTCTCTTAGTGTCTGCCAATACAAATCCTCCCACTCCCTTTTAGCATTTGCAACCACCAGATTATATTCCCTCCTAGCTTGCTGAATTAGGGGTTGGAACTTAGACCTAACGGCCTTAATGAGGGCAGACTTCTTCTGCCTACATTTAGATGTGTACCAGCCCTGCAATGCCTTAGGTTCCTGGCGTCCCATTGCCCTAACTCCTCGTATTTGTGCCAGGAATAGATTTCCTATCGAGTTTATAGTCTCCTGGAACAAAGACGTAACTCTGGACGGGTCAGAGTGTTCTAAGGGCGATATCTCCATCGCAGTTAACGAAGCTGATAATAGTGTATCTATAGCCTGGACCTTCACTCCATCAAGGGCAACTTTTCGCCATTTAAGGCGCCTTCCACAATTAGATGAAAGAATATCTTTAACGGACTTCTCTTTACAAAGGACTATTTTGGGTTGGCCACAAGTGCTTTAATGTTAGGGACAGCAAGTTGTGGTCGCTGTCTGCAGTAGGCAATACTACCATATCATGGACATATTCCCAGATGGTTATATCAAGGAGAATATAGTCAATCCTTCACTTATGATTTGCCCTGTTAAACGTGTGGGCACCCAGAGGGTCTGAAGTGGTCCTGCCATTTAGTGCTCTAAGGCCGAACTCCAAAGTCATGGAATTCAGCTGGATAGCCCTCTGTGTCCACTTACGTATTGGTTGAATTGCTAATGGTGGTATTCCTCTTCTGGACTCCTCCTCAGCGACATCAAGGATGTCTTCTGCCGCTAGGGGCTCAAAAGTACAATTGAGGTCCCCCACGACCATAAGTTTTGTGTCACCGCAGCAATCCCCTAGGACTTTTTCTAGCTGAGTTATTGTGGGTGATAAGGAGCTACCTTTACTGCCCCTAGCATATACATTGAATATATCTAAATTTCTCCCGCTAGATGGATCTTTCAGAGACATTCTGAGGATGTCTAGTGAGGTACTATCCTTTTGTTCAATGCTGCAGCCAAGGGAAATGCTCACCCATATCAGAAGCCTCCCCAGAAGGCCTGCTCCTCCCTGATGGTAGCAAAACTGCAGGTAGAAAGAACGTCGTGAAGCCAACCCTGTGAAATGGTTCCAGGGACCAAGTCTCCTGAAAAATACAAATAGAGTAAGAATCCACCAAGGTATTCCACTCAGGAAGCTCGATTTTCCTGGCAAGTCCTGCTACGTTCCAGCTAATGAGTCTCACCACTGGCCTAGCGGCCACCACTATATCCTGGGGGCAACTAAGCTGGTCAGGCTGTAGCGTTGTAAGTTCGTCACCAAGATCAGTTGCCATTAGTGGCAACTAAGCATGTAGCGAAGGGACCTTGCTCCTAAGAACTGGTATATCTGGTAAGGGGTGGGAGTCTCTAAAAGTTTGGTCGGTAAAACTCTGTCATTCATTGGTGTACCGCTAATTTGGGGAATGTTAATACATTCTCCCTTATTTATTTTACGGTGGCCAGTTGCCACAATTCGGATTAGTGACCCAAGACTATCCAACCGAAAAATTATCTCAGGTTGAGCTAGACTTGAAATTTTAAGAGGGTTCTCAACAGGGTTAGTTAAGAGCCCACACCCTATCGGTCTTCTATGCTCACCAGGGCCAGCAAGGGGATCCAAAAGGGGTGGTTTTCTCATCAATATCCCAAATTGCTTCCATAATAGTCGGTACCTCTGTCACAAGCGAAGTTTGGGTAAGAGTGGAAATTGCCGGCTTGCCTTCCCCACAATTGGTTTCCAATTCCCTGTCTTGGGTACCATCTCAATGGTCGTGGATAGAAGTAACCCAAGTCATGTGTGCTAATTCCACCTTCCCCATACAAAGGCTGCTGACTACATATAAATCTTGCCACTCTGATGTCCCTAAAGTTGACTAGGATACAATCTCCTTCACTGTCCTCAACCCTTGATCCCACCCAGCTGACTCGTCTAACAAAGGTTACATGGCCATCAAGATCTCTCGGGAGGGGCCTATTATTATTTAACCAGAATATTGTTTTGTTCCGGAGTTCAATATATGATTCTGTTGTTCCCTGCTTTAAACAAGGGACTCCAACCAGTGCAACTGCAAAAGGCTTACATTCTGGGGGTAAATTAATAGGAGGAGTTTTAATTTCTCAGTTGTCTGCTCTATCAGGTATTAAAGATGGAACATTATTCCGCCTCTCTAGATCACTATTAGTTGGTTTGCCCTTCTGTACCTGTGCACTGCCATAGGCCCCCCTGCCCCCTTTAGTCATCGGTAGGCCAGTTGTTTTGTTAGCCCTGATTGATTCAGCGCCATTGCCTGGAACAGAACTCGGCGGCACGGGGCTCGAAGGCGCAATTCTCTCAGGGGGGTCAGTTACTCTTGGGGTCCCTAAGGTGCCATGCCTGTTTGAGGGAGCAGATTTGCCTGCAGCTACATGGACCACTAGAGAGGTTTGTGTCTGTGGCACTGTTGCAGTATCAATTTTGGAATGTAACTTAATTAGGGCCTTCAGTGAATAGAAATTATCCAAGGTCCCCTGCTCAAATCGATCTAGCCTAATTGTAAGCTCTTTTAGCCTCTCGATTACTGGTAAGATAAGGGATTTCAAAAGATGCTCAGTATGAGTGATAAGGGCACTATCCCTCTCAGCATTGGGTGGGGGCATTGTACTCAATCTTCATATTAGTAGACAAGTCAATGCTACTACCGTCAGGGATGTTACTTTCTTGGAGATTAGGAGATTTATCCAGTGGCGTCTGTTTCGTCCCACAGATTTACATTAACTGGTGCACCTAATTGCTCGGTTGGAACAGATACGCCACCAGCTACCCTACTCTGAATACCCTTACCTTTTGTTATGCAGTGTTTATCAGGTACTATCTCGCGCTTGCTCCCCTCCTCTAACCACTTGCTACATCTTGTGGTTGGACATTCCCTGTCTGCATGTTTAAGCTTACGCCTGGCCAGCTGCCCTCTAAGTTGAGACACTAGGACTGCTAGCACTGAGCTGCGAGCTTGATGATGAGTTGATATTAACTGGCGAGTTAGTATAACCAGTGGGAGTAGGAGCCCCAGTACAAGATGGAAGGTCAGCAATGGCCACATCATGGAAGATCGAAGGGGTCAGGGATAGTCTAGCATTTGGGATCAGATCTTGTGGGGATGGGTTTACCACGGTGGGGGCTACATCCTGCGTCTTCGGGGTGTAACCACCCCCTGGTAAGGCAGAGAAGGATGGAGCCAATATGGAATCCTGGGAATTAATAGAAATTATAGATGCATTGGGAGGCAGTAAAGGAGGGGCAGTGCCTACAGGAAGCAATCGCTCTCAATCGCATTAACAACCACCCCAATAGTTTGTTGAAGCATTCGGTCTATAGCTGTAAGGCTAGGGAGCTGGGGTTTAGGAAACTCTTTATGCTTAGGGGCAGGGGCATATGCAGGTATTGCGGGGGCACGCCTCACCATTATTAGCTCCCAACAATAGCGAAATAAGTATCAAAACAAAAATTTCAAAGTACAGACGTTAGGCTAAAAACAATTATCACTAGTAGTCTCGCAACTATGAGGCGTTAATGAGTATGGCGCACTGTACAATAGATTCTTGCTAACTTTAAGGACAAGGGAGTGGATTTAGAAGGCCCTTAGTTAAAACAAATAGATAACAAGTGTCCATGGTGCAAAGGGAAAAGCCAAGGGGAAGGCCCTCCCCTGCCTCTCACGGCCAAAAACGGTCCCGCCCTTGTCCTGGGCTTCTCCCGCGACGCGGGAGAGATGGAAGAGTTATGTAGGAGTATTCGTGTAGGCGTGGCTGGCTCCCGGCCCAGGTGCTATCAGGCAAAGGTTCCTGGGACTTGGAGCCCGCCTTGGTGTTCCGGCACGACTTCCACAAGCCCAGGATCACAGTGTGGTAACCGCTCTTCTCTCTGCCAGGGTCCGCGTGTCCGATGGTGTGACTGACGAGGATTATCCTTTGCTCAGTTCGAAGAAATGCTCCCTCAGACCTCCACGCTGCGGCACCCGAGGAGCGGGTGCTGCGAGGTCCATTATGCTGCCTGAGAGGATAGGCGCGGCTTGCTCCCGGCCCAGGTGCTATCAGGCAAAGGTTCCTGGATTGAAGTCCGCCTTGGTGTTCCGGCGCGACTTCCACAAGCCCAGGATCACAGTGTGGTAACCCCTCCTCTCTCTGCCAGGGTCCGTGTGTCCGATGGTGTGACTGACGAGGATTATCCTTTGCTCAGTTCGAAGAAATGCTCCCTCAGACCTCCACACCGCAGCACCCGCGGAGCGGGTGCGGCGAGGTCAATTATGCTGCCTGAGAGGATAGGCGCTGCATGCTCCCGACCCAGGTGCTATCAGGCAAAGGTTCCTGGGACTTGGAGTCCGCCTTGGTGTTCCGGCGCGACTTCCACAAGCCCAGGATCACAGTGTGGTAACCCCTCTTCTATCTGCCAGGGTCCGCGTGTCCGATGGTGTGACTGACAAGGATTATCCTTTGCTCAATTCGAAGAAATGCTCCCTCAGACCTCCACGCTGCGCACCCTGTTTTCTCATATGTCTTTACTTGAAGCCTGTAACTTGATGTAATTATGTAACCTGTAACGCTCTGATCCTCATGTAAAGCGCTGTGATACCTCCAGGTCTTGCCAGCGCTATATAAAACTTTGCAAATAAAATAAAAATAAGAGAATATAGGTGAAAGGTTAGGTGACTACCTGTGCCTATATTGGGGTACCTATATGGAACATAAGTCTACCAACCGTAGATCTGTTAATTGACCCTGTGACTGATTTTACTGACTTGCTAAGCATTCCTGTAGAGAATCCATGTGTAAACTTGCTTGAGGCACTAATACGATGAATGACGCCATCATTCCTAACAATTACATAAAAGTCCTATGTAGATGATATTTAACTGGCGGATGATGATTTAATGGATCACTTGACCAGGATGAGCAACATCTTTTGGTTTTCACCTCGGAGGGCTACAAATTTAAGATAAAAAATAGCCCATCTCATTGTCCCATTTTTGGATTACGAGCTAGCAAGTGAAGGAAAAAGCCTGGCAGCTAAATTTTTAGAAAAGTGTGCACTGCTCCAACCTCCTAAATCACTGAAAACTTACAATCCATATTAGGATTTTGAAATTTTTGCAGAACATACCTTTTAGATTATGCAGAAAAAGTAAAACCTTTCAACGACTCAATCAGACCTGATTTTTCAATTAGGCATTGGACACAGGAACACACAGATATCCATCATTCCCTACAAGCTGACATGACGGGTCTAGCCAGTGCGATATAAAATTTCGCAAATAAAAAGCTTCAAAACACTTTCAGACACTCTTAAATGTCCGCAACTTGGTGATCCATGTTATAGCGAGTCAGTCTGGGTACACTTACCTAACCTTCAATGAAGGAGAAACAGTACCCATAGCATATAAATCACACCTGTACACGAACGCTGAAATGCACTTTACTTCCACAGAAAAAATCCTGACAGCAGTCCAGAGCACTGTCTCAGGGGAAATTAATAATTGTAGTAAATCCAGTACCAGCCTTAGAGGCTGCTACAAAGGCAAACATTCCTAATGCTAAATCCTTACATCCAAGATGGATACAATGGGCTAAATCTCTCACTGCAACAGATGTAGAATACAGATACAGGGGTGTGGGATTTATTAAAATATCTACTTGTCCATGGGGCAATTTGCTTCATAAATCTACTTGACCTGTAACAAAATCCACTTGTCCCTTTGGTGTCATGTAGTGCGGCGATAAATTATGGCAGCAAACTCATTATATAAGATCTCTTATATAGCCTCTCTGATAATGCCAGGGCTCATACCATAGGAGTGATTGAATACTAGCAATCCCTTTATGTTGTCACATTTTTGCAGATCTGCATACTGGGACTGAAGGTAGTGGGAAAGCAATAGTTCCAGGGTTGGGATGTCCTTTTGAGTATGTGCAAACCTACTAACTTGCATTTTTTAAGGGTTTTCAACAACTCTTCTCTAATCTTTTCCCATACTGAGAAATGTTGGAAATTTACTCTTGACAATGGCAGACTTAAACCTTCTTCCAGAGTTGGGGGAAAAAGTGTTGGAGGGAAATAAACTTGCAAACACTCAGGTTTTCGCATGAGCAAATCTACACATGCATATTTGCTCATGCTAAAATGCAGTTCACAAATATTTTCTAGGAGTACCATTTCTTGCCCTACTTATGTAAATTCTTGGGAATTCATGAAAGCCGTATAGCTGCACTTAATGCAAGGACATATACCATGGGTGCACTTTTGAGGCTTTCTTTAATAATTGGGCCCCTAATTTGGTCTGGCGTTAACCATGACCTTTTGTGTTTATTAAAATTCTCTCTCTCTGTATCGGCTGGCTTCACTGTGAGTGACAGCATTCTGCTCTTTCATAAGGAGCTTATCGGCACACAGTCGTTTTGTTCAGTGCCAGTAACTAATGTGGCATTGTGTGCTTTTTTAGAGACCAAAAATAATTGTTGCTTTTGCAATGTTTGTTTTAATGGTGAGGGCCTTGCAGCTCTCAAATCAATAAGGTTTTATAAAAACCATGCCAAAACAAGTCACACATTGCCAAAACTAAAAAGCTGACTACCATTTCGGACCTACTGGCATTGCCAGTGCTTGTTTATTTTTGTTTCTCAAAATCTTATTGAAACTGGTTACGCTGATTTTCCAATATGAATATTTTTGGGAAATACTAGCATGCATCAACACATTTTACTAAATGATGCTGCAAAGAAATTGTACCTGAAATTTTACAGTAGTTTAGCAAAATGTTTTTTTTCAACTTTCATTTTTTAGGAACATTTTATATTGAAAGCAAAGAATCATTAATCTTGCTTTCAAGCTTCTGCAAATATTTGCCTATAATCAGAGAGCATTCTGGGAGCATTATGCATAGCCTCATATTGCTAAACTTTGAAACCGTGTGTACACATTTCTATACTGGAACCACTGTCATTAGTGCAGTCAGAACTTAAATTTACTTAGAGGCCTCACCCTAAAAATAAAGGCTTTCATTTAATGAACCATAAATACAAGTTTGAACAGCATTAACATATGCACACAAATATTAACTTAACTGCAAGCAGTGCCTTTCTCCGGTCTTTAATGTGGTTCTGTAAACTGTCAGCCAAAGGGTTTGTGCTGCAGGGGGTTGGGCCTACTTGTACCAAGGACAAAATAAACATTAAAACTTGTTGCCCTTGACCCCAAACAATATGTCCTGGGCGTCGGCTATAGGAATTCCACATCCCTGCAGATATGACCCTAATCTAAAAACACAAGCATTCCTGCAATATGAACAAGAATATCCTCTACCAAATGAAATAATGCCTCTGGACCAGTATAAACGCATCATTTAAACTGGCGGATCTGGTCAGCCGGCCGTAGGGAATAAACAGCAATACAGCGCTGTGTGTGCACGATTGTAAAAGTCGTATGCAGGATGGCAAGTTCCATCCCAGGGATACAAAGACACAGTCCCTAGAAGACTGCATGGCTCAGCTGGCAGAACTAAAAGCTCTGTTACTGGCACTAATAAATACAGATCGAGAATTCCCCACCCTGATTGCGTGCGATTCTTTTTACGGTGTCCAGTCATCAAATGAATATCTTCATTACTGGGGTCAAAATGGATTTAGAGGCTCAAAAGTTGGTACAATTAAGCATAAAATGCTATAGGAACAGGTAGCTGAGTTGAAAAACAAACTACCAAGAGCGCACAGGACACACACGCTGAGTCATCAACGTGATGGCGTTCATGTTGAAGGGAATTCATTAGCTGATGAAGCCGCAAAGGTGGGCAGTATGAACTGCTGCTGTACCTGCAATTACTCATTCAAAAACGAGAATAGATGGACAGATAATGATAGCTGTCATTGCTTCATGCAAAAACAACCCAGGCTTACCGAAAGGTTTCCCTATCAAGTACTCCTACAAGTTAGATGCAAACAACATTCCATATGCTTAGATTCCAGGAGTGGGGTATAGAGAAATACCGAACATGGATCGCAGATTAAGTTTAATTCTAGCCGCACGCGAGGGTCTAGGTTCTGGCGCGTCCAACTCGGCCACCTTTGCTAATATCAGACAGACCACTTGCTTGTATCTATATGGACCACTGAGGCCTTCTACAATCAGATGGGGCTTACATGTATATCTTGGTGGCAGTGGATACATGCTCCAGATTTCTATGAGTATGGCCTCAGCACTCAGCTGAAGCTCAAATTGTTATAAAAGATTTGCCAGTCTTAATAGGGACATACGCAGTTGGCACATTACATTCTAACCGTGGCCCTGCGTTTAGCTCTAAGGCTTACAAAGAAGCCATGGATTGTTTGGTACTCCTCTCCGTACCATCCCTAGGGAAATTTGATCATAGAGAGGAAAAACGAGACTTAAAGCAATCTTTAACAGCAAGAGTATTTGGTTCGGGTGGTAGTTGGGTCAGTCACTTATATGGGGTACAGCGAGCCCTCAACAACATGCCAGAATGAATCCCGGGCACTACTAATCAACGTGCAAGAAAAATGCACTGCCGCTAGGGAAGTCATATCAGTCACAGAAAGACCTGTCTGGATCCCAAAAGTCCGGGATCTGGTCAGAGAAAAGATCAAGGACAAAAAAAGAATTTGGGCCATTTTACAGAAAGCCTGTACCTGTCCTAGCAGTCGAAGGAACAAGAACAGTACTTTTTCCGCCTCTTGCCAGTAAAAAAGAAAATATATTTGTCTCCATTGAACTGATCAGACCACACTATGTGGCTGACACTGAATAGTAGGCGCTCTCCTCTCGCTACCATGCAGGAAGTTCAGACCGAAAGACTCATAACATTCGAAGAGTCACCAATACAAAATGATGGTATTTCCAACAATGAAATGGAACTCGTTCCTCTGGAAACAGAACTTCAAAGCACAAATGAAAGATACATTTCAATATGGCCTAACACTGATGTCTACATCAATACACCTAGATAAGAGACACATGCCAGTTCAAAGAAATCTGCTGAGCTACCAAAGACAGAACGGACTGCGTCTGGCTACGATTTTGATACCTTCTCTCTTGATCCCAGTGAACCTGAGACAATGCCAGCTCCAGTTTCCTGTAAGCAACAAAATCGAGAATTCTACACTTTTCTGAGAAAGGCTTACTTAGTTTCACCTTGGCTCCAGCTCTGGATCATAACTGGAATATTGTTTTTTCTGTTCTGGATTGGCCTAATGACTGTCTTTTGCTTACTCACAAATGGAAAAAAAACTCCCAGAACAATCTGCAGTATCAAATGTGAACTTGATTCTGAAACCTCATACATCATCTCATCATGAGCAAAGAAACCTGTTTTCCCTGAACATTACAGCTGTTCCAATTCCTGATGGTATAGTTTGGGAAAAAGTTGATTATGTTGTATTTGGCCCTACTGAACTTTTGAAAATACCACATTTCTTCTAAATTTCTCTAAATTATATAATTACCTCCAGTACATTTTTTGATGACTGGGATTTTGAAACTGTAAATAATATGTTGTCTGATTTAGAACAATCCGCTGCATTTTCAAGCATTGAATTGTTAGAAGACACATCAGACATAACACTATGTACGGTTGCCATCATTATGGTCATAACTTTTTACATAAATTCAGTACAACACAAAATGTTTTATTTATTTATTTTATTTATTTGCGAAGTTTTATATAGCGCTGGCTAGACCCGGAGGTATCAGATCGCTTTACATGAGGATCAGAGCGTTACAGGTTACATAATTACATCAAGTTACAGACGTCAAGTAAAGACATAGGAGAAAACAAAAACCTGAGATGCAGGTAGAGGGAAGGAAACAAACCTGGGCGACGAAAACAATGTAAATGTGTAAATGTATGTATACTTGTAAAGCGCACTATCACCTTTCAGGCATCCTGGCGCTGTATACCGCTGTGGAACCCTTCCTGGCTTTCCTGTGAAATGTCCACTCCTGGGCACCCCCAAGGTGAAGCCAGGCATCCCAGCGCTTTCGGGGCTGTTGTGGAGATTAAGCAAGCTTTTGCCCAGAGTTGCAGAGTGGGACTCATGATTAGAGTAGGCACTGAGGCGAGAATTATCCAGTCCCTGGACATTGAGCCCAAGACCCTGCCGCGTCAGGAATTGAACCCTGGTCCCGGGTCAGACCTCTGCATCAGGGTCTGCCGCTTCTAACCAGTGAACCACACTTCTCCACTCCATGTCAGATGTCCTGCTGGGTAGGTACCCAAAGTGGTACCCTCAGGGGTTCTACCTTGCTGTGTAATGTCAGACCCAGGATGACGGAAGCAATGATCCTTGTACATAGTTACTATGGTGGAGTTGGTAGTCTTGCTGAGTTTCCAAGAGTCCTCATGCAAAATGGATGAGGCTATTTTCAGGGAAAACCCTACGTCCTGTAAGCAGTACGTAACTGGGTAAAAGGACTGTCCCAAGAACCGTTATTTTATTTGCGAAGTTTTATATAGCGCTGGCTAGACCCAGAGGTATCAGAGCGTTTTACATGAGGATCAGAGCGTTACAGGTTACATAATTATATCAAGTTACAGGCTTCAAGTAAAGACATATAACATACCACCAATGAGAACATTGCCCAACACCACCAAAAGGTAGTTCAAAAACGTTTGCACAGTTTTCTTATTTTTCAGGGCTTAACACTTCTGACCCGACCTCATACTACTATAAGGTTGCACCTACACCTGCACAGAAAAATATGCTGACCAACACCAAGCAGATTTATTCTGCATATTTGATTTCCCAACTGTCTGAACAGGGTTTCGACTTATGGAAGGATACTATAGACACAAAATCAGTCTGGGGATCTAAGGAATGGCAAGTTCAGGGAACAGAAGCACTATTTAGAGCGTGCCTCATTCCACAGCAGATAATATTTCTGAATGAAACTGTGCAACAGACTTCATGTCTTGGACTAGCCAAGAACAAGGATTTGAACATACCTCGGAATCCCACACCTTTATACATCAATTTTACATCACGTTGAGGGGATACAATAGATTACATCATGCAGTACAATACTTCAGACCCCAATTGGAAGGGGTGGTTAGTTTGGCACACAGATACCAACAGATTTTAGTCGCGATTCAAGGGTACCACCGAAGGGTTTAGCATCCATAGGCCAGACCAACGCTATGTACAAAGAGAACATCCGGGGGTAGTGACATCATACAGTGTTGGGAAGTTGTGCCTCAATTGGATAAAAACCTCGACACTGTCCCAGGTGAATCATCACTTATCTTTACTCTCAGATGAGGTGGATCTAAGGGATTTTTATTAGGTCCCCAAAAGCCACATCATAAACGTTTCTATTACGCTGTCTATAATGAAATCTGGAAAATCTCTCAACAAGAAGCTGCGGAGAAACTTTGTGAAATAGATCAAATTAACCTAGAAAAGGCATTAGCGGTAGTTGACAATGGTATGACTACATTAACATCTAGGATTTTTCACTGGGCAACATTGTATCTTCTGCCATAGATATACTAGAACAAGACTTGTCCATACTACAGCACGGACAATCCCAGTTACGTTCTATTATGCTATTAAGCTGGATGCTGCAATCATTGCTTGCTGGTTATGTGCCTTGACGATTTATCAACAGCACGTCCCTATTTTCTGCATACAATCAAACTGAGAAGCAGATAACAATGGCACAAAGGGGAGCAAACTATACAATGCTGCGTATTGAAAAACTGGACAAATTACCTTTTATAGTGGCAGAGTCACCGTCCACAGAATGGTTACTCCATGGCCATATAACATTACCAGTCACAACTTTCCAGTTTCAGTGTTGCCTAGAACAACAACATGCGGGCAGATATGAAGCGATGGGTTGGGAATTCAAGGAATATTGGGAATTACCATACAGATTTCAGTGCAGGAATGGGGATATGGAAGTGTTCCTTAGCGGTACAAACTGAAAGAATTCTCTAAGGATATCCTGTTTCACGGGGCCTGTAATGGTTCAGTTGCTAACTTACTCTGTCACTTGTAATGGTCCCCTGCTGCCATGATTAATCCTGTGTTCAAGTTGCTTTCAAACAGGAGTTACTTGATGCTGAATGATCAAGGTTGTTGTGGGATGCTCCCGGGCATCGCATATCTTGTCACTGTAAGCTCCAGGGTTACTTACATACAGTCAGGGAGGCGCTGTTATGGCATTCGTTGAATGTTTACTTTATATGGTTTGATTCACTTAGCCGAATGAAAGCCATGCTTTTACAGCAAACCTTGCCCTTAACCTCCGCCTTAGAAACGTATGATCTCCAGGTTGCAAGATCTTTGGCTGAGATATAGGCACTAGTACGAACAAACTTCCCTTTCCATTTCACAGAAAGGGTAAAACGTGTCTAATATGTCTGATACGATGGGTATAGTACACCTGTTTAAGACCATAGGTACAGGACTGTTAAGCACCTTTCAGACAATCCTCTGAGTTAATCCCAACTTCATACACTCCGTATTCTGAAGCATTTTTGGCGGGCTTCCTCAACAAGTACTCAGGCCTTGGTTGTCATACAGGCATCCACAGCAGCGGCTGTGGAGAATGCGGAGGAACATCTGTGCTTGATTGACCTGATCTGCGAGTAGTTGCAGGGACCGTCGTCTGCGATTGCAGGCAACAGTGATGTTGCATCTCCCAGTCAGGACATATAAATATTTGGCTCATCGTGTGCTGGGAAAATTAGGCTTTTCTAAAAACAACCAAATTTGGCATTTTAAACAATAAGACACTTTTTTAAACTACATTGCTTTCAGCTACTCATTGTTCAAACTATATATACGTACATATTTAGTACAGACTCCCATTGCTTTAAATACATTTTTTTTTAGCATTTTATTTTAGGATTTTACATTTTAGAAGTACTTTTTTTATGGGCTACATTAGTTGTTTACGTTCAACACCTAGGTATATGTTATAGTTTTTAGTATGTCGTCCAGTTGAGTAGTGGGTGTTATGTTCATATAGGTACCCCAATATAGGCTCAGGTAGTCACCTAACCTTTCACCTATATTCTCCCCTCCCATTACACTACATAACGTTTTTTAGGACTGACCTTTTACCCAGTTACGGTACTGCTTACAGGACGTAGGGTTTTCCCTAAAAACTAGCCTCATCTATTATGCATGGGGATTCTTGGAAACTCAGCAGGACTACCATCTCCTGCATAATAACTATGCACAACGGTCATTCTTTCCTAAGTCCGACATGACACAGCAAGGTAGAACCCCTGAGGGTACCACTTTGGGTATATAAACACCATAAATTACTAAGGTGGTCAGAGGAGAAAAGGATTTCTATGCGGACACACGGACGCGAGATGCTGAGGATCCTACACGCAGACACTCCAGCTCGCAGTGGTCTGACATTCCTTGCGGGGTGTCCATCTCGAGACCAAGACGGGGTCCCACATTCTCTCCCTTCAAGTAATGAGGTTGATTTTATCCTAAAGGGATTCTTGGCTTTTACCTCTACATACATGCTACGTACACTAAGGTACACCTAGTTAGTGTCGCATCGTAGGAGTACGCATTCTACTGTCATGTATTTTATATACTTGCCTGTGTTCATTGTTTAGCACGATGGCACGATCCTTTTACTCTGCTAGTGCTTATAATCCTTTAAATCTGTTACTTCTAATGGTTGTTTCAGCACACCTATTTTACACTAGAATGACGCTGGTTCAATAAATCCTTAATGGAAAACGTCCCCACCATTTATTCTGTGTATAACTCTGAGACGAAGGGAGCACACTGACTGAGCAAAAAGTAATACACTGTTTCCACAATCCTGAGGGATCAGGGTTGTCATATTCAACAGTTGCCAAGAAGTAGTCTCTCCTTGGTAAGAAGGGTTTCTAGTGACACTGTGAGCTAGCTGGTACACAGGCTAACATACCTGGTGTGGGGGTCTAGAATAAGTCCGAACACCAATTCTACAGTGTATGTTGTCTAAACGCGGAGGTCCTATATATGTTTATAGGAACTACACGACAAGACAGCCGCACCCATCGCTCCCTGCAGTGGTGGAATCCACAAAATGTATCAAAAGGGCGTCCCTTCATTGGAACCTGTTCCACAGGTCGTGCTAACAGCAGACACATCTCTCACAGGTCGAGGTGCCTATTTCCACAATTACACAATTCTGGGTCTCTGGGACATCAAGCACAAATCTCACCACACCAACTATCTAGAGCTTTTAGCAGTATTTCTAGCACTCAAAGCTTTTCAGTAGCATCTCATAGACCAGGTTGTACTAGTCCGCACGGACAATATGACCGCCATAGACTATATACAAAAACAAGGGGGGAAAAACATGTGAGAAGTTGGCCTGATATGCAGTGCTCACTATTCTAGTGATCACTATGCATCAGTCCAAACGACCCTTATGGTGATTGGTTGTAAGTCAACCTTAGACCAGCTATCCTAGTAGCGTGGATACGAGCAGTCTTCGGGCTAAACTCTAGAGGGCGTGTTAAGCCAGCTGTTATACCATCACATATACCCCTTGAACACCAAGTGAAAGGACACCACAAAAGTGTTATGAAAATAAACAGTGTATTTATTAGAATCACAACAGCCCTATACTCTTTATGAGGACAGGGTACTAAGCACACAACAAAACTCTAATGAAAATACTTTAAGTTGCACAATTTACACAGATGCCCGAGGGGCACGGAAAACCATATACTATGGAAGTGGAATGCAAAATTACTAGCAGGTAAGTACTGTACTAATAGGCTTTGGAATCGCTAGGACTACGTTACTGAACCTTCAGATTACTAGTAGGAGGCCTAGGGGACTCGGGTGCAGAGTGTGCACTCTCACGCGGGATGCGGGACAAAGGCTATGGTAGCTAGATTTCACAAAGTTAGTGTTCTCGGGCGAACCCGACTAGGTAGATCGAAAACGACAGTGGATCCTGACCCTTGGATAGTGAGGCTATGCTGGGGCACCGAAATGCCGAGTTTACCTAGCCCAGGGGCTGCAGCTGCATATGTCTCAAAAGACGTCGGGAATCCTCGTAGACGAACCAGGAGCCTGAAGAAAGAAGTTGCTGGCAGGCGACCAGTGAAGATAGTTCGAGTTGATCCAAGCCTGGATCGAAGATGGATGACACCTGAAAGCAGAGGGGACCAAGTTTGTGACTACTAGCCAGTAGTCAGGTGGCACCAGGAGGGCACCGGATGGTAGTCACCTCGACTAGGTGAGTGGGCGATGCTGTGCTCTGCAGATCTCACGGACCAGGAGGCGTTGTCGGCAACCAGGATGGAGGAGCGAGCTGTCCCACGATGGATGATGCTGTCGACGTCGCTGGACCCAGGATTGGGGCAACAAGTCTTGGCAAATTCAAGCCCACGCGGTGGACTCAAAATGGCGCCTGGAGTGGACCAGGAGGGTCCGGGGTGCTCCTCTTTTGGAAGGGAGCAAGGGCCAGTCTGGAGCAACCACACCAGCAGCAGTGATGTCGCCGGGCGTCGTTCAGAGGGCCACAAGCCAGCGGGCTAGTAGCCAAACAACACGGTGAGCAGCAAAAAGCAGAAGGGCCCCACGTAGATCGTGGAGATGCTGGGAGGCTGGACTTCGGTGCTGGAGCTGCTCAGGGTCGGGGCTTCTCGGACCCCAAAGCACTCACCAGAGGATCCCTCGGCGGTCGTGCTGGATAGAAGTCGTGCAGTTCTGATGATGGCCGGTCCCTCGAGGTCTCGTCGCACCTACGGTTCTCAGCTTAGCTGTAGAGGTAGGTAGAGGTCAGAGGTGCCAGGGAAGCCGGGTCTCGTTGTGCTGGTCGGTCGGATTCCTGAGGAAGGACGTGCAGCAAACCGCAGAGTTCTTGGATGGTGCCTGCGGATGCAGGGTGACTACTCCTTAGCCACAAGGGAGAAATCTTGAGAAGAAGTCGAGAGTTCCTTTCGTAGAAAGTAGTTTCTTGATTCAAAGGTGATCTAATTTGGAAGGGTCCCCGCTCCTGCCTTTATCCTAAAGAAAGGGGTGGGTACGCGACTAGGTCCTGCCCTAGGGGTGGGACCAGGAAGGGGGGTGGTTACACCCCTCTCCCATGCCGGACTTTCCCCAGGCCAGGGGCTGGTGTGCCCCTGGAACTGGTTCTAGCCGGCAGATGCGTAGTGAGCACCGGGGTGCCACTCAGCAGTCACCTTCCTGTAAAGCCCTGCCTACCCAGGATACACAAAACCCTGTCTGGGATGGTGCTAGCACCGCCCCGGACAGGAAACCCTTTGTCCAAGCTCTCCTCGCTGGAAGGACTCCCAGCAGTAGGAGGTCAGACTCGTGTCTGTGGTGGCAGCATCCATTTTGTGGAGCTGAGGCTTCGTTTAACTTTAACCGGGGTTCACAGTTACATACATGTCGTGTCCCTCTAGAGGGGTGGAATGCTAACCCCGTCGCCAGAATTGGCGAGGGGTTAGTATTCCAATTCGTATGACACCTTACTCGACATGTTTTGATAAAGCAATACCAGAGATAGCATTTAACCGCGAGGATTATAATGCACTTAAGAGTATATGGTATGCGTTATCATGGAACAGCTATTAGGACTTGGTTCCACAAGCTGCAAACGGGCTCAGCTCATGCCAGAGCACCATTTCACATGATTCCAAGCACTCTGCCTTCAGGATTGTCAAGGCCTGCCATAGGAGTGACTGATAGGAATCTGTGTGTCCATTTCTAGGGTTAGATATAGGTATACTATATCTACAGCAAAGGGTGATTACACCACCTTGCCCCAGCTGTCGTTCAGCCAGTTGTGTCAGATTTAGATGGCCATCCAGGGGTGGCATAATACATGCTTCAGCCCCTGGTAGGCCCTGGGTACACCTATGCCCTGAGTTACAGGGTCTGATAAGGTGGTCCAGTCCCAATTGGATAATGCACCTAAGGTGCACATGTCAATTTAGTGAGAGAACAGCTAGGCTGTGGGTCTGATTGGCAGGCCCACAGCCAGAGAAAGTCGTAAACCAGTGAAACAAAAGCAAAAAATCTGGGTGATCATAGGATTGCAGACCCTACTCTCCTACAACACACTCTCCAGGCATCACGACTCTCTCAAACATCTGGAGCTGGGCAATTCATCACAAAATTCATCTGGCAGAACACCT
Source organism: Lissotriton vulgaris (assembly GCF_964263255.1). Classification (NCBI taxonomy): domain Eukaryota; kingdom Metazoa; phylum Chordata; class Amphibia; order Caudata; family Salamandridae; genus Lissotriton; species Lissotriton vulgaris. Next base: position 1,064,366,392 of record NC_141687.1, read on the forward strand.
TCCAGGAGTCAACAATCAAATTGCCGATCTCAGCCGAAGGAGACCGCAAATACGCAAGTGTGAACTTCATCACAAGTTCTCCTTCCATCCTTTCAAAAATGGGGAGTTCCACAAATAGATTTGTTCACCACAGTGGACAACGCAAAATGCCCAAACTTCGCCTCCAGGTTCCCACACCCTCGAGCCAAAAGCAATGCCCTATGGATCAATAGGTGAAAAGATATTTGTCTATGCTTTTCCGCCTCTCCCACTCCTTCCGTTTCTCATTTGAAAGCTCAGGCAAACATCGCTCACACTGATTTTAGTAGTTCCCACATGGGCCCATCAACTATGGTACACTACACTTCTGGAATTCTTAGTAGTTCTACATTAAAAGCTAAACCTCCGTTCCAGCCTTCTCACTCAGAATCGTGGAGAAATCAAGACACCCGAAGGAGCACAACTTACCGATCTGGCTCCTGAAGTCCTAGAGTTTGGATTCTTAAAATTGCCCCCAAACTGTATGACTATTCTAAAATAACACACAAGATGATGCGCGTAATGTAGCACTATGGCAAAACATTTACCCCCAGTCACAGATCTGGGTATAATTCATTGTTATTTTGCTCACCAAGCCACCCCAGTTCAGACATGGCCATATGCAAATTAGTATTGACCCTGTGCCTCATGGGAACAGTCCAGACCGAACTGCCAAGCCATGTCTTCCCTGGACCGGAATCAAGCATCCTAAAACCGGTTTCTGGCTATCAGCCGTCTTCAGCCAGGATGCTTGACTCCAGTGGCATAGTGAGCTTGGCAGTTTGGGCTTGACTGTTCCCATGAGGCACAGGGTCAAGACTGATTTGCATATGGCCTTGTCTGAACTGGGGTGGCTTGGTGAGCAAAATAACGATGGATTAAACCCAAATCTGTGACTGGGGGTGAATGTTTTGCCGTTGTGCAACATTCCGTCCTTCATCTTGTGTGTTTTGCTGTTCACCCTATGTGGGAAGGGTATGCCCAGACGTGGGTCCCGTGCTCACTAAGCCACTGGAGTCAAGCTATCCAGGCTGAAGACGGCTGATAGCCAGAAACCGGTCCTAGGATGCTTGATTCCGGTCCAGGGAAGACATGGCTTGGCAGTTCGGGCTGGACTGTTCCCATGAGGAACAGGGTCAAGACTGATTTGCATATGGCCATGTCTGAACTGGGGTGGCTTGGTGAGCAAAATAACGATGGATTAAACCCAAATCTGTGACTGGGGGTGAATGTTTTGCGTTGTGCAACATTCCATCCTTCATCTTGTGTGTTTTGCTGTTCACCCTATGTGGGAAGGGTATACCCAGACGTGGGTCCCGGGCTCACTAAGCCACTGGAGTCAAGCTATCCTGGCTGAAGACAGCTGATATCCAGAAACCGGTCCTAGGATGCTTGATTCCGGTCCAGGGAAGACATGGCTTGGCAGTTCGGGCTGGACTGTTCCCATGAGGCACAGGGTCAAGACTGATTTGCATATGGCCATGTCTAAACTGGGCAGGCTTGGTGAGCAAAATAACTATGGATTAAACCCAGATCTGTGACTGGGGTGAATGTTTTGCAATTGTGCAACATTCCGTCCATCATCTTGTGTGTTTAGCTATTCTAAAAGAAGCCAGAAAGCCCACTACCAGAGCTTGTTACACAGCAAAATGGAAACAATTTGTTATTTATTATATATGAAAGAGACACATTAGTGATAGATTCCTTACCTTAGAATATTCCCAGGCATCAGACTGGATCCGGAAATTTTTGCGTAGCAGTACCCTTGTGCGTCGGTAGGCGTAGTCTGCGGCTCCGCGTCCGTCGTCGGCGTCGTGGGCGCCGTGATGACGTTGTCGGAGTACTTAGACGCCGCCTCCGCGTGCTGACGTCAGTTCTTCTTTTTTCCGCGCCAGCAAGCGCAGATCTGGAAAAAGCAGTAACCCTTAGTCAATTTTTGACTAACTTTTTTGAATCCTTTTGATCAGTTTTTGAAGTCTTTACGACTCCGATCGGTGCCTAGGGATGCCTGGTTTCAAGCACTGCGAGGATTGCGACCGCACGATGTCGGTCACGGATACTCACCACCTGTGCCTAACTTGTCTAGGCGTCGACCACGACGACAAGGCCTGCTCCGACTGCCGGGCTCTCTCTTCGAAAGCCAGGCGGGAGCGATCCCGCAGGCGACTCGAACTCCGGCAGTTGGCCCCCTGCCGCGAGAGGTCCCGGTCCCACGGGAGGTCGAGGGACAGGTCGCGGGGTCGGAGCCACCACAGCTCCGAGAGTCGGCACCACTTCTCCGGGTCGAAGTCGTTGTCAGGTAAGAAACACAAGAAGTCGAAGAGGTGTCATCAGTCTTCTGACTCCCCCTGACGCTCGCGCGACGTGGCCGGGGGTTCGGGTGACACCACCCACGCGGCTCCTTCGGAGTCGCAGGCGTCGCGTCCAGCCCCACACCCTCCGGTCCCTGGGCGAGACGCGACGCCGGAGGAGATCGAGCGCTTCCTCATGGCCATGAGGTCCCTCTCTCCTCCGGCGGGTTCCGCGGGGCCTTCAGGCCCGGCGGGCCTGTCTGGAGCCCCTAGCGGGTCGGTGCTTTGGCCCCGACGCCGTTGGGTGCTTCGCCACCGGCGCCGCAGGGCCCCACAGTCCCGACACAGCCGGCGCCTTCGGGCCCGGCACCGCTGGGCCCAACGGTCCCGCCGGCGCCTTCGGGCCCGGCGCAGCGGGACCCCACTGGACCCACTTCGAGATCTGGGTCGTCACCGGTGGACCTTACGACCCCCCCGGCGTCGGTCTGTCAGGTGTCATCTCTGGCGCCGTCCTCGGGCGACGCCGTCCCCGATGCCTACCTCGCTCCGGTTCCGACGTCGGAGCGGCGCCGCTGGGCGCCGTATCCGACGGCGATTGGAGATTTTTACTTCAATGAACCGGCCCCATTGGTTGCCAACCCTGAACTTCAGGAGATGGGTGACAAGGAGTATTGGGAGGGGTCTGAGGACCCTCTGACACGCGATTGTCAGCCTCTAGAGGACTGGACAGGTGATCTTGGGGAGGCCAGTGGTCTGGACACCTTTCCAGACACTGGTTTTGTCTCACCTCCTACCGTGGCTTCGGAGGAGGGGGCAACATACGGAGTAGTGTTGATGAGGGCTGCCAAGGCCTTGAGCCTTGAGCTCCCCGTCGCGGCCGTGAGGACTAACCTCCTCACTAAGGTCCTTAAACCGCAGTCAATCCCATCGGAGCCTCTGCTGCCGTTTAATGAGACTTTGACCAACGTTCTTTTGGGCACTTGGTCCAGGCACGCTACTGGTTCGCCTGTAGATAGGAACGTGGCCAGACGCCACCGCCCGGCCCCGGTCGACGAAGTTTTTCTGTTCACCCACCCCACCCCCGAGAGCCTGGTCATCTAGGCGTCCACTTCCCAGACCGCATTCCCGTCGGCTCCGCCGGACAGGGAATCCAAGAGATACAAGATGTACGGTAAGAAGGTCTTCTCCTCCCTTAGTCTGGAACTGCGGGCTTCCAACACCGCATGCCTCTTGGGCCGCTACACCCACTCTCTGTGGGATACGGTTGCGGAAGTGCTGCCAGAGTGTCCGTTGGAGGTATGGGCCAAACTCAGCCAAGCCCTTGTGGAGGGCCGGGATGCAGCCAAATATTCCATCCGGTGTGGGCTGGATACCACCGACTCACTAGGTAGAGCGATGGCAACGACAGTGGGGATTAGACGCCACGCCTGGTTGACGTCCGCCAACTTTTCGGCTGATGTCGAAACACCTTGATGGACATGCCGTTTGATGGCCGTCGCCCCTTTGGCGACAAGGCAGACCATGCGCTTGAGCGCTTTAAGGACTCCAGGGCTACGGCCAAGTCCTTGGGCCTCTCGACCCCGCGCCAGCAAACGGGTGCCTTTCTCTCCTTTCGTGGCCAAGGAAGGGGCGCTCCCACACGTGCTGCCAGCCACACGCCGCAGACTAACATCCAGCGCGGTGGCGGCTGTGGAAATCGCCGTGGAGGCGGTCGGGGACAACGGCGAGGCCAGTCCACACCCTCCCCCGCAGCATCCGCCTCTAAACCCTCCTAGTCCTTGCTTCTTGGCCCATGTGACGCCAGTGGGAGGCAGGGTTCGCCATCACCACTCTCACTGGCGCACTGTCACTTCGGACAGGTGGGTGCTGCAGATCGTCCGGAGGGGCTACTCCCTCCCCTTCGGGACGACCCCTCAAGCCATGCCACCGCAACACCACCGCGTTTCGGGGGATCATTTGCGGCTTCTGCAGGAGGAAGTTTCGGCCCTCTTGGCCAAGGGGGCCATCGAGCGCGTTCCTGGGCCTGAAGTAGGACGTGGTTGCTACTCCCACTACTTTCTGGTACCCAAGAAGGGCAAAGGGGGCCTTCGCCCTATCTTGGATCTACGGAACGTCAACGGCTTCCTCCGGAAGGAGAAGTTCAAGATGCTGACTCTGGCTCAGGTCTTAGCTGCCCTGGGCCCAGGAGACTGGATGGTGGTATTGGACTTGCAGGACGCCTATTTCCACATCCCCGTCCTGCTGGCCCACCGGCGTTACCTACGGTTCACGGTAGGCCACGAGCACTTTCAGTTTACCGTGCTCCCCTTCTGCCTTACCAGTGCCCCACGGGTGTTCACAAAGGTGATGGTGGTGGTCGCAACTCATCTGCGCAGGTTAGGGGTTTCAGTCTTCCCCTACCTAGACTACTGGTTGTTGAAGGCGGGTTCGCCGCCGACAGTCGTCAGCCACCTCCAGACGACGGCAGACCTCTTGCACCAGCTGGGGTTCTCCATCAATGTGCCGAAGTCACACCTGTGCCCCTCTCAGAAGCTCCTTTTCATCGGAGCGGTTCTCGACTCGGTTTCGAGTTTACCCACCCGAACGGCGGGTTTGGGATATACAGGCTCTGATTCCGATCTTTCAGCCTTTATCCCGAGTTTTGGTCAGGTTGATGCTGCGGCTTCTGGGGCTGATGGCTTCCTGCATCCTTCTGGTGCATCACGCCCGTTGGCGGATGCTGGCTCTGCAGTGGGACCTGAAGTTTCAGTGGGCCCAGCATCAGGGCAACCTGTTCGACCATGTCCTGATCTTGGAGGGCACTGCGAGACAGCTGCAGTGGTGGCTCACGGACCGCGATTGGTTCAGCGGCAGATCCCTCTCCCTACCCCAACCGGAGCAGGTAGTTGTGACGGACGCATCCCTCCAGGGCTGGGGAGGCCACATGGGAGAGGCGGAGATCAGAGGCCTCTGTTCTCCGGCGGAGTCCCGGCTCCATATCAACCTTTTGGAGCTGCGGGCGATTCGTCTTGCACTGAAGGCATTCCTCCCCTCTGTCCGGGGAAGTGTAGTGCAGGTGTTCACGGACAACACCACCGCAATGTGGTACTGCAACAAACAGGGCGGGGTGGGGTCGTGGATCCTCTGCCAGGAGGCTCTGCGCCTCTGGCAATGGCTGGAACATCAGGGAGTGACCCTGGTGGTTCAACACCTGGCAGGTTCTCTGAACGCCAGGGCGGACGAACTCAGCCGCCGGTGCATGATGGATCACGAATGGCGTCTGAACTCAGACGTGGCGCAAGGTCTCTTTCTGCAGTGGGGAGAGCCTTGGTTAGATCTATTCACCACCGAAGAGAACGCGCAATGTCATCAGTTCTGCGCGTTGGAATTTCCAAGGCGGCACTCGCTCGGAGACGCTTTTTGTCGTGAGTGGAGTTGCGGTCTGTTGTACGCCTTTCCGCCTATACCACTTCTGCCCAGAGTGCTGAAGAAGATCAAGCGCGACCGGGCACAAGTCATCCTTGTGGCTCCGGACTGGGCACGAAGGTACTGGTATCCCGAGCTACTCAGTATGTCAATCGATCCCCCGGTTCGTCTGCCTCTTCAGGAGGACCTTCTGTCGCAGCAGCAGGGGACGGTCCTCCACCTGAACCTGTCCAGTCTCCCCCTCCATGCTTGGAGATTGAGCGGCGACAGTAGAGGCCATTTGACTTTCCTCCTGAAGTCTGTAACATCATTCTGGCAGCCAGGTGTCCCTCCACAAAGTCGGTAAACGCCTGCAGGTGGAACAGATTTGTGGCATGGTGCACAGCAAAGGCTGTGGATCCCGTCAATACCCCTCTTTCTGAGGTTCTTCTCTTTCTTCTTTCTCTTGCCCAGCGGGGCTCTGCTCTTGGCACTATCAAGGGTTACCTTTCTGCTCTTTCAGCCTTTTTGAGGCTGCCTGATCAGCCCTCTTTGTTCAAGTCCCCTATTGTTAACCGATTCTTGAAAGGCATCACGCATACGTTCCCTCCTGTGCCCTTTGTGATGCCTCAGTGGGACTTGAAGTTGGTTCTAACTTTTCTGATGTGCGCTCCCTTTGAGCCACTTCACAACTGTCCTCTTCGCCTTCTTACTTTGAAGACTGCCTTCCTGGTAGCCATCACCTCTGGCAGGAGAGTGAGTGAGCTCCAGGCTCTATCCTGTAAACCTCCTTTCCTTTCAGTCCATCCGGACAAGGTTGTGTTGTGGACAAGGCCCTCTTTCCTGCCAAAGGTAGTCACAGCCTTCCACATTGGGCAGTCCATCACCTTGCCCACCTTCTTTCCGCCTCCGCATCTCTCGAGAGAGGAAGAGAGGCTCCACCGTATGGACCCAAAACGTGCGCGCTCATTTTATCTGGATCGCACACGCCAGTTCCGGGTGGATGACCAACTCTTTGTTGGTTACGTGGGCGCTAAGAAGGGGAAAGTGGTGCACAAGCGGACCATCTCGCAGTGGATCATCTTGTGTATTCAGTCGGGTTACTCCTTGGCTAAGAAGGAACCTCCTGTTGGGATGAGGGCTCATTCCACTCGGGCCACAGCGACTACAACTGCCTTGAGCCGAGGAGTGCCCTTGCAGGACATTTGCCAGGCGGCTACGTGGGCCTCGCTGCACACGTTTGCAAGACACTATTGCCTGGACAGCCAAGTCCGGAGGGATGGCTTCTTTGGCCGTTCCGTCCTTCAGGACTTTCTGGTGTGATTATTGGTTCGCAGACCCACTACCGGGGTTGATATTGCTGGGGTATCTATTCTAAGGTAAGGAATCTATCACTAACGTGTCTCTTTCAGATGCACAAGTTACTACTTGTGTAACGATATATCTGTAAGAGACATTAGTTAGTGATAGATTCCTTACCGACCCACCCATCCTCCCTGTTCTGCGAACCGATATCTAGGGTTAAGGTCATCCCCTTTCAGGGCCCTAGTTTCATGGCACCAGTGTTGGTTTTTGGCATAGCTCTGCGTTTCTGGCGCGGAAAAGCTGTGTCTAAGAACTGACGTCAGCACGCGGAGGCGGCGTCTAAGTACTCCGACGACGTCATCACGGCGCCGACGATGGACGCGGAGCCACAGACGACGCCTACCGAGGCACAAGGATACTGCCACGCAAAAATGTCCGGATCCAGTTTGACACCTGGGGATATTCTAAGGTAAGGAATCTATCACTAACTAATGTCTCTTACAGATATATCGTTACACAAGTAGTAACTTGTGCAATAACAAGAATAATCCTTTAGATGCTTCTGTTCAAAATATTGTTTATCTTCTCCACCTACAGCAATCAAATTTAGCTTAGATATCTATTCGACTCCACCTTGCAACAGTGGCTGCATATATGAAAAACAGACACCATTCATCTTTGTTCAAAGACCCTGTGATTAAAGCCTTCATGGAAGGCTTAAAAAGAGTAATACCGTCCAGAATGCCTCCAGCACCAGTATGGAATCTCAACATTGTACTTGCAAGACTCATGGGTCCACCCTTTGAGCCATTACACAATTGTCCCTTACAGTTCCTTTCAAGGAAGGTTGCCTTCCTCATTGCGATCACTTTATTAAGGAGAGTTGAAAAGCTACAGGCATTAACCAAAGAAGGACCCTTCTATCTGAAAGAAACAGTTAGTTATAGATTCCTTACCTTAGAATTACCCCCAGGTGTCAGACTGGATCTGGAAAGTTTTTCTTCAGCAGTACCCCTGTGTGTCGAAAGGTCGCGGTCGGCCCTGCATTTGTCGTCGCGGTTGCCGGGTTGACGTTGCGGTAGCTACTTAGACGCTGCCCTTGCTCGCTGACATCAGTTCTTTCTTTTTCCGCACCAGCCAGCACAGATCCGAAGAGACCAGTACTTCCAGTCACTTTTTGACTGACTTTTTGCCGACTTTTGTCACCTTAGTTTTCGAGTCTTCGACTCCTGGTGGTTCCTGTAGCCGACTGATGTTGGTGATGGATCCGCACCGCGTGTGCCTGTTCTGCCTGGAGCACGATCATGACCCCAACTCGTGCTTTGACTGCCGGACCATGAATCCGAGCCCTTTGCGGGAGGGGTCCCGAAAGCTTCTCGAGGCCCGACCGTGCCGTTCGAGGTCCCAGTCGCGTGGGTCGGGGAAGTGTTCGCAGAGTCATCCTCATCATTCTTCTTCCAAGTCTTCGCACTCGGGGTCAGGTAAGTCGAAGCACAAGAAGAAGTCGAAGAAGCATAATCGCTCTTCGATTTTTCCCCGTCCGTCGGCTGATGCGACAAGGAATGTGGGTGGTGTCGCTCCAGCGTGCGGAGCCCGAAGGGTCGACTCCAGGCTTCCCTCCCTTCCCAGAACTTGGAGAGACCCCTTCCCAGCTTCGCCAATTTTATGAAGCGATGCATGCCAGCTTTCGGCAGCTGGACTCCGCTGGCGTGCCTTTGGACCCCGCGGACTCGGATGGTGTCCTGGGCCTTCGATGCCGGCAGCCTCGGCACCGCAGGGTCCCCTTGGATCCAGGCCTGGATCGGCGCCGGTCAACCTCGTTACACCTCCGCCAGTGCCAATTCCACCAGCACCCCGTCTGCAGCTGGCTTCTCAGCTGTGTCCCCAGTCAACGTCGACCCTGGCCTCCACCTCAATGTAGACACGGAGCAGGACCGGCGTTGACCGACGCCAGATCCAGCGCCAACTGGTACTTTTGTGCCCTTGTTCTACCCTGGCTCTTTAAGACCAGATTGGCAGCCAGACGAGGATGAGGAGGACTGGGAGGGCTCTGGAGACCCTTTGACTGACCAGCTAGGTTATGAACCGGACTGGAGAGAGGAACTGGGGGAAGCCAGTGGCCTGGATACCTCACCAGATCTTGGCATGTTGTCTCCTACCGTGGCTACAGAGAAGGGAGCGTCTTACACCTTGGTGTTGCGTAGGGCACCTGAGGCTCTCCACTTCGAGCTACCTACAGTGGCAGTCAGGACTAACCTCCTGACAGAGGTGCTTCAGCATGCAGCGAGCTCTTCGGAGCCCCTGCTTCCGTTTAAGGAAGACATCCTATTAAGCACCTGGCCCAGGCCCAACACAGGGCTAGGATGATTGCCAGACGCCACTGCCCGACCCCTCTTTCCTCTCCCAACACCCCACCCCTGAGAGCCTGGTGGTCCAAGCCTCCACCTCCAAAGGCGCATTCCCTATCGCACCACCTGATAGGGAATCCAAAAAGCTGAACCATCTTGGGAAGAAGAGGTTTTCTTCCTCCATCTTGGGACTGCGGTCGGTAAACACCACATGTCTGTTGGGCCATTACACCCACTCTGTGTGGGATACGGTGGCACAAGTGCTGCCTCAGTGCCCGGAGAGGCCCGGGCGTACTCTCCTGTGCAGTTGCCGAAGGGAGAGACGCAGCAAAGTCGCCTGAATCACGCCAACTCACTAGGCAGGACTTTTTCCATGTCGGTCGCCGTTCGACGCTACGCCTGGTTGAGGTCGACTGTTTTTTCAGGGGACATCCAATCCACTCTATTTGGCATTAAGGCAGACAACGTGTTTGAGCACTTTAAGGACTCTCAGGCTACGACCAGGTCCTTGGGCATCTCCACCACCCGACCCGCGCCGTCTGCCTTTTGCCCCTGTCGTGGCTACAAAAGGAGTGCCCCCCCCCCCACGTTCCACCCAGAGACACAGGCCAGCGCAAGCTATTCTGCTCCAGCGTGGCCGGGGGCGTGGGAACCACCGCTGTGGTTCTGGAAGCCAGCGGGCGGGTCAGTCCACCACAGCCGCCTCCTGCTGCAGCCTCTAAACTCTCCTAGTCCGACCTTTCAGGCCCATCAATCGCCAGTGAGCGTCAGGATTCGCCATCACCTTCCTCCCAGGCGCACCATCACGTCGGACAGGTGGGTTTTGCAAATAGTCCAAAGGGGCTACTGGGAGAAGTTGGCCTGATATATGATGCTCACTAGTTCTAGTGATCACCTTGTATCAGTCCAAACAACCCTTATGGTTATTGGTTGTAAGTCAACCTTATAGACCAGCTATCCTAATGGTAACATGGACAAAGCAGTCTTAGGCTAAACTCGTTTGTCATGTGAAGCCAGCTGTTTTACCACATATAACCCCTTGAATACCAAGTTAAAGGACACCACACAGGTTGTTATGAAAATAAACAATATATTTATTAATAATAAAAACCTCTGAACTCTTTGAGATCAGAGGGCTAAGCACATGACAGTACTCTTAGGAAAAATACGTTTAAGTTGTACGAATTACAATGGTGCCCCAGGGGCACGTCAAACCATATACTAAGTAAGTGGGTTGAGAAAGTCGATAGAAGGAATGGAGCTGTCCAGAGGCTGTAGGATCGCTGGGACTACACTACCCTAACCTTAGTTAAGTAATACGAGGCCCACGGGACGCGTGTGCAGTGTGTGAACTCACACGCGAGATGCATAACAAAGTCAATGGACAGAACAAATTACGAAAAGGTAAGTATTAGACAGTTCCGACTAGCTAGGACTAAAACGACTGGAAATCTGGACACTAGGAGAGTCAATCTACCCTTAAGCACCGAAATGCTCTTGTTACCTCACCCACGGGCTGCGGGTGCATAGGTGTCAGTGTGTCGGGTTTCCGCATTGAAGTCTATGGAGCCTTGAAGAAAGATGCTGCAGGCGACCAGGAGGAAGCTGTCCGGAGTGATCCAAGAGTGGATCAAGGAAGATGAAGACCTGAAATCAGAGGGGACAATGTTCACAGTCACTAGCCAGTGACTGGAGTGGAACCAGGAAGGAACCAGATGCTGTTGTCGCGATCAGGTGAAGAGTGGACGCTTGACTCTGCAGCCACGTGGACCAGGAGGTGTCTTCGATGACCAGGATTGAGGCACGAGCTGTCCCACGCAGGCTCTCCCAGTCGGCGGTGTTGGTTCCGGATTCGGCGTCAACAGGCCTTGGCAAAGGCAACCCACGCGGTGAGTGGAAAGGGCGTCTGGTGCGGACCAGGAGGGTCCGGGGTGCTTCTCCTTTGCAGGGAAGCAGGGGCCAGTCTGGAGCAACCAGACCAGCGGTGTGGATTTCAAGGATCGTCATCTAGGAGGCCACTAGCCAGCCGGCAAGTGACCAGACAACGCGTCGAGCAGCAATCAAACAAAAGGGCCCCACGCAGATCTCTTGGATGCTGGATGGCTGATCTTCTGTGCAGGGGCTGCTCGGGGCTGGGGCTTCTCAATCCCCAAAGCACTTCGTCGAGGATGCCTCTGAAGTTGTGCTGGAAGCGAAGTGCAGTTTCTTCAAGATGGCCGGTCCCACGTGTCTCGTCGCACCCACGGATCTCAGCTGTGCTGTAGATGTTAGTTGAGGTCGGAGAGGTCTGGAAGTCCGGGTCTCGTTGGGCTCTGAAGTCTGGATCCACCAGGGAAGACGACAAAGTGAACTGCTGGAACGCTTGATGGTGCCTGCTTGTGCAGGGTGGTCACCCCTTGGCCACAAGGGAGATTTCTTCAGTCTTCTGTGGAGCAGAACGTCGAAGTCCAGAGTTTCTTTTTGTAGAGTTTCAAATCAGGATTAATCTAATTTGGAATGGGACCAGCTCCTACCTTTATTCTCCTAAAGGGGGCTGTACTATCAATAGGTCCCTCCTATGGGTGGGACCAGGAAGGGGGGTGGTTACACCCCCTATCCTTTGTCCGGTTTCGTGCCAGAGCTGGGGCTGGAGTGCCCCAGCAACTGGTTTGAGCCGGTGTATGCACAGGGCAGCTTGTGTGCCCCAGGCATCTCTTATTCCTTTCAGGCCAGTCCTACCCAATACACAAAATCCTGTCTGGGGTGGTGCTAGCACCTCCCAAGGCAGGAAACCCTTTGTCCAGACCTCCCTCGCTGGAAGGACTCCCAGCAGCAGGAGGTCAGACTCGTGTCTGTGGAGGCAGCATCCATTTTGTGATGCTGAGGCTCGAGTTAACTTTAACCGGGTTTCACAGTTACATAATGTCGTGTCCCTCTAAAAGGGTGGAATGCTACCCCCGTCACCAGAACTGGCGAGGGGGTAGTATTCCAATTCGTATGACCGCTTACTCAACATGTTTTGATAATGCTATGCCAAAGTTAGCAATAACCGCGAGGATTATAATGCACTTAAGAGTATATGGTATAGCGTTATCATGGAAATAGCTGAAGGACTTGGTTCCGAAAGCTGCAGACAGGCTCAGCTCATGCAAGAGCACTATCTCACATAATTCCAAGCACTCTGCCTCCAGGAATGTTAAGGCCTGCCATAGGAGGGATTTTCTAGGAGTATATGTGTCCATTTTAGGTTTAGATATAGGTATACTATATCTAAAGCAAAGGGTGATTACACCACCTTGCCCCAGCTGATCGATCAGCCAGTTGTGTCAGATTTGGATGGCCAGCCAGGGGTGGCATAATAAATGCTGCAGCCCCTGGTAGGCCTTGGGTTCACTTATGCCCTGGGTACCTATGGTACACTGTACAAGGACTTACAAGAGTGACCCAATACCAATTGGTAAATGCACCTAAAGTACATGGGTGTCAATTTAGAGAGAGAACAGCTAGGGAAAGTCGTAAACCAGTGAAGCAAAAAGCAAAAATCTGGGGTGACCATAGGATTGCAGACCCTACTCTCCTACAGCTACTCCCTCCCCTTCAAGACTACCCCTCCATCCATTCCACCTCAGTACCATCGCGTATCGGAGGATCATCTGTCCCTTCTCCAACAGGAAGTTTCTGCACTCTTGGCCAAGGGAGCCATCGAGCGAGTTCCTGTCCCAGAAGTAGGTCGTGGTTGCTATTCCCACTACATTCTGGTGCCAAAGAAGGACAAATACCTGCATCCTACCTTGGATCTCAGGAACGTCAACCGCTTCCTCCGGAAGTAGAAGTTCAAAATGTTGACGCTAGCTCAGGTCCTGTCTGCCCTCGAACCTGGAGACTGGATGGTAGCATTGGACTTGCAGGACGCTTATTGTCACATCCCCATCCTGCCATCCCACCGGCGTTACCTACAGTTCACAGTAGGCCACGAGCACTTTCAGTTTACCGTGCTCCCCTTTGGCCTTACCAGCGCCCCTCGGGTGTTCGAGAAAGTGATGGCTGTGGTGGCAGCTCATCTGCGCAGAACAGGGGTTCTAGACATTTCTTATCTCGACGACTGGCTGTTAAAGGGGGGCTCACCCCAGGCTGTTGTCTCCAACTTTCAGACTACAGCCGACGACCTGATCTCGCTGGAGTTCTCCATCAACTTGCCTAAATCCCACCTGACTCCCTCTCAGAAGCTCCTCTTCATCGGACGGTTCTGGACACGACGCAGTATTGGGTCTATCCTCTTGAACAGCGAGTCCGGTATATTCGGGCTATGATTCCAATCTTTCAGCCTCTATCCCAGGTTTCGGTCCATATGACCCTTTGGCTACTGGACCTGATGGCCTCCTGCATCCTGATGGTGGACTATGCCAGATGGCATATGTAGGCTCTGCAGTGAGACATGAAGTTGCAGTGTGCATAACATCAGGGGAACCTATCCGATTGCATCCAGATCTCGGAGGACACTGCACAACAATTGCAGTGGTGGCTAACAAACCAGGATTGGTTCGACGGCAGATCCCTCTCCCTTCCCCAACCAGAGTTCACAGTGGTGACCAATGCATTGCTTCTGGGATGGGGCAGCCACATTGGGGAGGCCGATATCAGAGGCCTCTGGTCACCTTCGGAGCCTGGGCTCCACATCAAACTTCCGGAGTTTTAGGCGATTCGTCTTACACTCAAAGCATTCCTTCCCTCTGTCAATGGAAGAGTAGTGCAGGTGTTCACAGCCAACACCACCGCCATTTGGTACTGCAACAAATGGGGTGTGGTGGGGTCGTGGACCCTCTGACAAGAGGCCCTCTGGCTACGGCTGGAACTTCAGGGCATATCCCTGGTGGTTCAACACCTGGCAGGTTCTCTGAAAGCCAGGGCTGATGAACTCAGCCGTAGGTGCACGATGGATCACGAATGGCGTCTTCACTCTGAGGTGGTGCAAGGTCTCTTTCAACAGTGGGGAGAGCCTTGGTTAGATCTATTCGCCACCAAATAGAACGCGCAATGTCAGCAATTATGCGCGTTGGAATTTCCAAGGTGGCACTCGCTAGGCAACACTTTTCGTCACGAGTGGAGTTGCGGTCTTCTATACGCCTTTCCACCTATACCACTTCTGCCCAGAGTGCTGAAGAAGATCAAGCGTGACCGGGCCCAAGTCATTCTTTTGGCGCTGGCTAGGGCACGAAGAGTCTGGTATCCCTAGCTGCTACACATGGCCATCAATCCTCCGATCAGTCTGCCTCTTCGGGAGGATCGTCTGTCGCAGCAGCAGGGGACGGTCCTCCACCCGAAACTGTCCAGCCTCCACCTCCTTGCGTGGAGATTGAGTGGCGACAGTTGACATAGTTTGACCTGCCTCCCAAAGTATGTGATGTTATCTTGGCAGCCAAGCATCCCTCCACTAAGACTGTAAACGCCTGTAGATGGAACAAATTTGTGGCATGGTGTGCAGCAAAGGCTGGGGATCCCCTTTCTGCCCCTCTTTCTGATGTTCTACTGTTCCTTTTTTCATTGGCCCATGAGGGTTCTGCTCTGGGCAATCTCAAAGGCTACCTGTCGGCCATTTCAGCCTTTCTTAGGCTTCCTGATCAGCCTTCTCTTTTTGAATCCCATGTTGTTAATCGCTTTCTTAAGGGCATTACTTATCGTTTTCCTCCTACTTCCTTCGTAATACCTCAGTGGGACTTGAACTTGGTTCTTACCTACCTAATGTGCGCTCCCTTTGAGCTGCTACATAACTGTCCTCTCAGGCTTCTGACTTTGAAAACTGTCTTCATGGTGGCCATCACCTCTGCCCGCAGGGTGACTGAGCTCCAAGCTCCTACTTCAAAGCCTCCTATTCTGACTGTTCATCCAAACAGCCGCGGTGCGTCCATTGGGGTGTAGGGGCGTAGCCCCACTAAGCCTGGTGGACGCACCTGCGGCTGCAGCAGAGAGAGTCTAGAGAGCACCTAAATAAATACAGCATAAAAATACAGCGGCGCTTCAATCAGGTGTTTTGACCGGGACAGACCCTATGGAATAGGGAGTGCGCAGGGGGTGGGGATGGGTTACGTTACAACAACATTACATCAGTGTCACACAGTCTGGACTGCGCATGAGGAATTCAGGAGGAAACTTGCCCGCGCATGCGCTTTACCTAAATTAGCCGTCAACTTCGTCAAGGAGGGGACCGAAGGGGCCAGGGGGGTGTGTCTTTGGCTGGGCCCCGTCCTTTATGAAGGCGCCAGGGCAAGTAGACTGTGTGCCCCCCTAGCCAATCCTGGCGCTTATGCAGCGCCAGGATTGGATGGTCCACCGCGCCGAAATACAGGCAATCCATTATTGGATGCCGGCGCGTGGGTGGGTGGACTGATTGGCCATGATTCATTCGGGGACGTGCGCTGGTGCGCACCGTGATGTTTCCTAGTTGCGCGGCTGTACTTAAGTTTCTGTAGGGCGGGGGCTCCCTCTCTGTCTCCTCGTGCGCGCAGGGCCAGGCAGCAGCCAGCAGACCGTCACTCACTGACTCTTCACTGCCGGACTCCGACTCAGTCTCTCTGACACAGCACAGCACTGAGTGAGTTGTTTGTCGTGGTCGTGGACCGTCCGTCACTCAGACCGTCACTCACGTCACTCGAGCTGTGGTTAGTAGTGGTTTTGTTGTTTTTCGTGTAGGCCCGCCTGCCGTACCCTGCATGACTCTAGCCCTTCCGATTACAAACATTCAGGAATCGCACAGGGAATGCTAACGGTACGGGCAGGGCGGGGAACGTAAAAGCCAAAACAAATGTGCGTTGGTCTCACCATCCCAGTGTAATCAAGGATTCTGCAAAAAAAAAAAAAAAACGGGCCTGTGATGCGCCCCATAAAGTACATCCGATCCGCGCCCTTCTTTTCTGCACTCTAAAGATTAGGTGAAGATGTTTTCACCAGGGCGATCAGTGGAGCAAAGGGATTGTGAGACCACTTGAAAAATACATCTTAGTATTACTTGGAATAAAAGACCTACATATGCATACATGATAAAGATGCCCAGGGCACCAGGGAGCTCCCAGGCCATGTTAAGGGCATGACCTTCGGTCTCCTCCCTCTGATTGGTCACGAACCCCTGGGTATTCACAATGTACGAGAAAGGGTGTTGCAATCACATTCAGCATCGCCAGAGTTAGGCCGCTCCGCTCCTCTTTGTGAGTGGAAACCCGCTGCTGCAGGCAGGGTGGGAGGAGGCGGGGGCGGCGCAGGCTGACCAGTAATTTCTGGGTATGTTTTATGGAGGAGGAAATTGCCAGTGATTCGGGAACTCGAGAGACAAATTTAAGAAGTGCTGAGTGATGTGGGGCTGAGTCAGCAGGGCAGGCTGTGCTCCCCCGCTCCTGGGTGGGCTGCACGCTTCTTCCTGCGAGGGCCTCTCACTCGTTGGTGCTAATTCCTTGTGCATGACAGGGCTGCCCCTTTTATCTCATCCTCCTCCGGGACCCCCCAACTCAGCCAGGCTTCTCCGGCTAATAAACCGGCCTCCTGGCTGCTGCCTCGGCAGCACACGGTGCAGGTGGAGGGGCCACTCACACGGGCAAAACACGGGACCTGCGGGCAAAGGGCCGGCGACAGGGAGCACAGGCTTGCAGGGGGCACCCTCGGGCCGCCACTTCTGCGAGGCCAGTAGGACTGGGTAGGATCAGCAGGTTTATTGGCATACGGGAGAGCAGGGCGGGCAGTAGAGCGGCTAACAAGAGCAGGGGATAGGCCAGTAGAGTGGCTAACAAGAGCAGGGGATAGGTCAGTAGAGTGGCTAACAAGAGCAGGGGATAGGCCAGTAGAGTGGCTAACAAGAGCAGGGGATAGGCCAGTAGAGTGGCTAACAAGTGCCCCTGGAAGGTTGGTAGGGCGGGTGGGATCAGCAGATTTAGTGGCAGACGTTAGAGCACGGGTTGGGCAGTAGATTGTCTCCGGAGCGTCAGTAGGTCTGGAGTGTGGACAGTTGATTGGTTCCCCTCGGAGCCTCAGTAGCTCTGGAAGGCCGGGAGGGCATCAGTAGATTTACTTGAGGACCATAGAGCTGGGGCAGCGGATCTGACAAGTCACTGCTTACAGAAGGTCCGACAGACCTTTGCATGATATAAATTGCCCTCATGCCAGTGCCTCTGAAAGGCTGCTCGGGCTGGGGCAGGGTTATAGTTCTGCTTAAAATTGTTTTCCTTCCTTGTGCTCTACAAATCAATGTTAATAATGTCAATCCTTGTACAAAATGACGCAAGCTGGTATTGCCCTATTTTCTATGTCACTAGAATAAGAATTGGAGTTAATAGACTTTGTATTGAAATGCCTTTCAAAATTGAAAAATTGGGAAAAGTGAATTTGCTCCATACATTTTTACCAGAAGGCAGCTGTAACCTTGTTATCCACAATTGTCATTGGCGCAGGACCTCCGGTAATGTGTTAAAGGGGCGTCTCTTTGAATGTGGAAAAAAGTGGCATACCGGTGGTGCAAAGGGCGTGTAAATAAGCCCCCATGTTTGCTCCATTCACTGTTGCACAGGCAGAGGAAAACGCAACTCCATTCCCTGTACCACAGGCAGAGAAAAATGCAAAATGATTTTGGGACGATTGCTGCCCACAGCTGCAAATCGTAACGCAATGACAGCTCTGGAGACAATGCCATTTCCCTCCCTCGGTAATATATGACCTACTCGCCCAGTCTTTCATCACATCTCAAGGAACCGTCTTCTGAAACATGTCTGTGAGGCAGCATGCCGCAGCCCCCCAAAATCAGCCACAGAAACGACATTTCAAGAAAGGGCAGCCCAAAAGCATTTTGAACATCGATGTTCTGGTCCGATTGAGCTCGCGTAGCATGTTCATGCTGCTGCTCCCTGAAGCAGTCTTGGTGCAGGGGGGGTGCTGTGCAAACTCGTCCTCACCTTCCTTCGTTACTGAACCCTCTTTACTCTGAGGTAATTCTGTTTCCTACTTCCCTCTCATGCTCCAGCTGCAGCGGTTGGAAGCGGTAAAATTACAGAGTGCGCGCTAAATATGGAATCACGTTACGTGATTCCATATTTAGCGTGCACTCAGTAATTTTACCGCTTCCAAGCGCTGCAGGTTATGGCTGAAGCCAATTCCCACAGCGAAGAACTGAATACCATCCGTTTTTGACTGCGCCTATTTTTTTAGTTTTATCTAGCGTGAACTAGACCCAAGGCATGGGGTATCAGAGCGCTTTACATGAACACCAGTTTCGGTTCAGATGAACACATTCATTATAAATGTTTTTTGTTTGGTAGTTGCCCAGAATTACAGGATGTGCATCGTGGTTGCCGAGAAAGTTTCCGAGGTCCACCGCTCTAGCCGTAAGGCTACATCTTTGCAGGGACGGGAATTGTTAATAATGATAGCATCTAGCATAATATTATCAAAATGTTTGCACAATAGTAATGTGTATGTTATTGATGGCTGCGCCTGCAAATGACGCAATGTTATTTGAAAAGTAAAGTGTCTGTCTTCAAAAAGTGTGATCGTTGTCATTTCTGAGGGAATGGCTGTACATAGATTTAATTTACAAAACACAGAAGAAATGTGGCATTTAAAGCTAACGTCCTAGCTTAAAACAGGTGACTATTCCTTTAAGTTCGATTGAAATATAGCTCTTCTTTATTTGTAGTCTCGGACAGGTGCATGTCAAAGACTATAAACATTAAAAATCGACATAAAAAATTCGAAACGGCTCCATGAAGTTCACAACGGCTGTCTGCACTTTCCCCTTATCAGGTTGATGAGAAAACGTGTCCTTCATGTTATACATGATGTCAATCAAGAGGTAATTAGGGATGCCATGTGTGCAATCACTGGCAGTGCCTGATAGGAAGAAAAAATTATGGTTTGGGTAGCTTGTGAATTTTCAGGGCTTTACAGATTTTGTATTGGAACAATACGTTGTTAGATGCTAAAGTGAGGCGCTTCCCGGTTCCACACAAAAAAACATGAAATGATGTGATGCCAAAGCCGCTCATAGGCAGGCCCACTGAACCCTGATAATTGCTGCATTTTACTGTTTAAACAGTAGCCAGGGAGGCCACTTCCTTCCTTGCATTAGGACCCATGATACTGGTTACCTTTGTCCCTGTATTTTAAAACAAACAAGCTGCAACTAGTGAAACTCCATGAAGTCCATCATAATCACCAGTCCACGTGCTGGGCACATTAACTGCAGGGGAATTAAGTGCTTGACGCTTCTCATGCCCCATTACAACCACTGGCCTACATGTGCTCGTATGCTAAGAGCTGTGGACTAAAAACACAGGACTGGCTAAAATTCACACAGATGGCCAGGGGTCAATGGCCAGCTGTGCATGCTCTCACTCACTACTCATCATGGAACATCTAGTTGGGGATCTTGCACTCACCTTTGCTGATGGAGTCTGGGCACTTGCCCCTCCGCCCAAGTATCTGAGACATGCCAGCAATCGCACAGAAAGCCCCCTCTAACATTCCCAGAGTAGCCTTCGATGCAAACCCATGGTCGAGCTACACTGATGGAATTGCTTCCCTGGAGACCGCTATTGCCATGATCCTTTGGTCAACAGGACCAGTGTTTCTTGACTAGTTTAGGGAGATCGGCCCATACTGCCGCAGAGTGACAATGTCTACATTTTCATGCTATCATGAGCATTCCATCCTTTTGCATTCCCAGTGAGGTTCAGCTGGTGTTGGGAAATCTGTAAAATGTTGTTGCAATTAATTAACTAGCTATCTGGTCAAAGTTAAAGTGTGCTTCACTGAAGCCTGTATTTGCCATCAATCATAAGGGGTTTTGATGTGCCTCATTAATAGCAGGTAATCTTGAGACACTCTGTGATTTGCTTGAAAATGCATGATTTTTCTTCTTTTTTTTCAAAATTTTCTTGGGGGGGGGCTCATCCCCCGAACCCCCCTTTTGGGGTTCGGGCTCGCTCGCACGCTACGGTGCTGTATCACAATCATTTTCCGCCCCACCACTTTAAAATCTCACCCACCGCCCCTGCATCCAGACAAGGTTGTCCTTCGAACTCGTCCACCCTTCCTTCCCAAAGTGGTTACGCCTTTCCATATTGGACAGACCCTCACTCTGCCCATCTTCTTTCCACATCCTTCCAAAGAAGAGAGGCACCACCATCTGGATCCCAAGCGTGCACTTTTCTTTTACTTGTATCGTACAAAACAATTCTGGGTGGATGACCAGCCTTTTGATGGCTACGTGGGCGCCAAAAAAGGTCGGGGTGTGCACAAATGTACCATCTCTAGATGGGTCGTTTTGTGCATCAAAGCTTGTTATTCCTTGGCAAAGAAGGAGCCTCCAGTGGAGCTGCGCGCC
Organism: Lissotriton vulgaris; assembly: GCF_964263255.1. Lineage (NCBI taxonomy): Eukaryota > Metazoa > Chordata > Amphibia > Caudata > Salamandridae > Lissotriton > Lissotriton vulgaris. Next base: position 1,064,387,076 of record NC_141687.1, read on the forward strand.
CATTCCACCAAGGCGACGGCAGCTGCCACTGTTTTGACCTCTGTCAGGCAGCTACGTGGGCATCGCTGCACATGTTCACTAGACACTGCTGCCTGTCAAGTCAAGTCCGGAGAGACTGCTTCTTTGGCTGTTCAGTTCTCCAGGACTTTCTGGTGTGAACTTGGTTCGCAGACCCACCTCCGGGGTTGGTATTGCTGGGGTATCTATTCTAAGGTACGGAATCTATAACTTTCTTTCAGATGAACAGGTTACTTACCTTCGGTAACAATATATCTGTAAGAAACATAGGTTAGTTATAGATTCCTTACCGCCCCACACATCCTCTCCATTCTGCAAACTGACTTCTAGGGTTAAGGACTCCCTTTCAGGATCCTAGTTTTGTGCACCAGGGGTCAGTGTCTTGCATGGCTCTGCACTTCTGGTGTGGAAAGTCATGTACAGAACTGACGCCAGGGCGGCGTCTAAGTAGCTACCGCAACATCATCCCGGCGACAATGACGAATGCGTAGCCGACCGACGCCACCTTTCAACTCGCAGGGGGTACTGCTGACGAAAAACTTTCCGGATCCAGTCTGATGCCTGGAGTTAATTCTAAGGTAAGGAACCTATAACTAACTAACCTATGTTTCTTACAGATATATCGTTACCGAAGGTAAGTAACTTGTTCTTCAGCTTCATAAAGGTAGAGTAGTTATTACGACAAACCGAAATTCATCCCTAAAGTGGTTTCTACTTTTCCTCTTAATCAATCAGTTGATTTTCCTGTGTTCTTCCCTCAATCTGATTTTGTAGCAGAACGAGCTCTTCACACACTTGATGTCAGGAAAGCATTACTGTATTATATCGAAAGAACAAAAGATTTTCACAAACCAATGCAACTGTTTGTTGCATTTACACTACCTCACAAGGGCAATCTTATCTCTAAATCTGGCATTTCAAGATGGATTGTTAAATGTATTCAAACCTGCTACACATAAGCTAAAATAACTTTATACCCCCTAGAGCGCATTGCACTCGCAAAATAGGAGAATCTATGGCCTTTTTAGGTAACATTCCTATAGTTGACATATGTAAATCAGCAACATGGTCTACACCACACACATTTACCAAGCACTATTGTGTGGATGTGTTAGCACGCCAACAAGCCAATGTAGGGCAAGCAGTGCGAAAAACACATTTTCGGACAACTGTGACATCTACTGGTTAGCCCCTGCTTTGGGAGAATACTGTTATATAGTCTATGAAAAGCATGTGTATCTACAGCACACATGCCTCAAATGGATTGTGTTACTTACCCATCAAGCATTTGTTCCTGGCATGTAGAGCTGTAGATTCACATGCGCCCTCCCACCTTCTCGGTCACCTGTAGTTGCACTTCTCATTATTTACAATATATACGCATGGACATCTCTTTACCTCACACACTCACTCCATTCTCACCCTCTGTAGGAAAACAATCTAACAATGGAGTCTATGCCCATGCACAGTATCACCGAAAGGAGGAGTCACCTTACCTTGTGACTGGAAAGACGTCTTCGAAGAAAAACAACTTGCAAACATCCTGACCCAACACTAGATGGCTGGAGTATTGAAAGCTTGTGAATCCACAGCTCTACATGCCAAGAACAGATGCTTACTAAGTAAGTAACATAATCCTTTCATTGGGGGTTTGGATGGCAGCTGAGGTTGTAGATTTGCCAATGCCCTACATTGAGACTAAGACAAATGTTTTGATGAGATTTAGTGACGTCAAAGCCTCTACTTCAATTCAATGGTGCCATCATGGATGCCATGATGGCTACATGGTCAAAATCATGTTCTGATGTATACTTCTAACCACAGATTCCTCACCTTTAAAATATTCCCCAGGCTCCATACTGAATCCGGACGATATTACAGAAGGTCTCCTGTGAGCAGCTATGTAGAGTCTTGCAGCTCAACGTCAAACCCTGCACGCGTCAGTTTCTTGATTGACTCTTTCTGATCGATATTTTTAACCACAGATTCCTCACTTTTTGAATAATCCCCACACATCAGACTGAATCGAGAAAATCTTCAGCAGTTACCCTTCATTTGGGAAATGCCTTTACAATGCGGGATAAGCCACATGGGCCGTTTCCCCGTAAGCATAACAATGCATATCTGAAACGTGGTTAAGGCAGATAGCAGTCTGGTGTCCAGATGGGCAGAGAGAAGCATCATCGGAACAGGAAGTTCTAGACGTGGACAGGTAAGTGGGGTTGGGGCCGGGTTTTGGGGGGGTTGGTTTTAGGCCTGGGGTGGGGGTCGTTTTTGAAAGGGGGCAGGGTTTTAGGGCACTAGGCGGTGGGTATATTGAAGGGCTGGGGTTGATTAGCGGGTGGTCGTTTTTAGGGGTGGGTCCGTTTTAGGTTTCAGGAAGGGGTCATTTTAAGGCTGGGGCCGGGTTTAGCCGGGGGAGTTTTTTAGGGTTAGGGGTCGGTTTTAGGGCTCAGGGCTTTAGGGATCTGATAAAGACTACTAGCCGCAGATTCCTTAACTTAGAATTATCCCAAGGCGTAAGACTGGATCCGGAAAATGTTCTATGCCACAGCATCTCTACGTGCCAGGGGGGGGGTACCACGTGACTTCGCCCTGACGTCTGCGGGCATGACGTCGGCGACATCACATAAGCCCCACCCCGGCGCGCTGGTGTCAGTATTTCTCTTTTCCGCGTGCAAAGCGGATCCGGATCGTGTCCTGGCCTATTTCCGGGAATCCTTTCCACGCTTTGCTCAAGGAAAAGTGTGCGAATGCCTTTGGGCTTCAAGACGTGTACTGATTGTGCACGTCAGATGTCGGCGACGGACCCTCACCCTATATGTATGTGGTGTTTGGGCGAGCACCATGACTCTACGGACTGCGAAGCTTGTCGGCACCTCAAACCGAAGTCCCAGCAGGAGCGCCGGATAGAATTGCTGTCAGCCTGCTTGTCCAGGTTGGTGTTGTCCAAGTGTCCGTCCCCTACCTCAGAGTCCAAGAACCGCTGATTCAGTCTGCGGCATCGCCCTGCGCCATGGCCCCCAAGGGCGTCGCTCGCCAACTGGTAGGTCCTGTAGTTTGTCTCCAAGGTCTTGTCCTCGTTAGGCAGAGGCTGCGGGTTCCCCTCGGGAAGTGGGCCCCCACCAGTCACCACCCTACCCACCGTTTCACAGCGTCTGGGTCACCAGGGCCCAAATGTCAGCCTATACGGTTGCGCTGCAGGCTTCTTTGGCCCCTCATCCACCTCCTGGGACGTCTGCAGATCTCTTGCCTTGCGCGGGGCCTTCCGCTGAGTCGCCGGCGCTGAAGGTTTTGGCATCAGGTGGTTGGAGGGCTGTGTCGTCGAGGGGTAGTCCTTCGGGGCTCCACTCTTCGAACCGTGGAGCCACTGTCTCGCCGAAAATCCCTATGGGGCTTCCTGTGGCGTTGCAGAAGGTCGCCGGGACTCAGGGCTTGTACCTGAGTTCCCTTTGGCCCTCTGAACAGGCAGCTTCCTCACCAGAGGCTGAGCCAGCACCGTTTCGGTGCCGACGGCCTTCCTGCCCAGCCCTGGCAGTGCCGCGGGTGGAGGCCGGGGCCTGGGGTGCTTTCCCGAGCCCCTCTCGATCCGCTGCGCCGGCGGCTGCCCTGAGCAAGGTCGAGCCGGCGCCTTTTTGACACCGTTCCTTAGCCGAACCAGCTCCGACCCCGCCCTATTCGCCTAAGAAGCACGTGGTGGAGGAGGTCGACGCAGTGCCGCCGATGCCCACTCCTGCACCGGTCGACGTTGATCAGGCGCCTGTGGCGGACTCCACAGCGGCGTGCCGGCGTCAGGTTCTTGTTTCGTCTCCTGATGTTCCTTCCTCTCCGGAGGCTTGTCATTTGTTGGTCTCTTCCTCTCCGGAGATGGGACGCCGCATTGTCGCCTTTTCACCGGCGTCTTCCAGGAAGGGCTCCTCGCCGTTCCCGTGGCCTAAATCCTCGGACCCTTCTCGCCGCAGCTTGCGTTTTGTTCTTCCACCGGCTTCTCCGCCTTCCCCAGGGACCCCTCATTCATCCGGGGATCCTCCACCATTCCAGGGCTTGCCACTTCCCCCTATAGCTGGACTTGGGGAAGGACATCCCAATTTGCAGCCGTCACCGACGGAGGAGTTGCTTTCTCACCTGTGGCGCCCTACGGAGGCCAGTGTTGCCTTTGTTCTGGCTATTTCCATGGCCGCTGGTATTTTGCAGATTGGTGAACCTGTTACCCCGTTCCCTACTGATAACCTCTTGGATGTCCTACACCAGGGCTCTGGTGGACGGGAGATGTTCCTTCCTTTTGAAGCGTCGCTCCACAATTCTCTTCTGTGGGCGTGGGGGTGCCCTGCCACGGGTGATCCGGTGCCTCAGCGGCTCCTACATCACCACCGTCCTGCTCCGCATGACCCAGTCTACCTTTCCTTCCACCCTTTTACTCAAGGCTCTCTTCTGCGGACTGCCTTTCTGTCCTTGCTTGTGGTGTTGTTTCCTCCGTCTTGGGAGGTCCAGTGGCTGGATTCATGGGGGCGTAATGTCTTCGCTTCTTCCAGTGCTGCCTTGCGGGCACTCAACACTCTGTGTGTGTTGGCTAGGGCTACTTCCAGCCTGTGGGATTCTATGGAGTCCCTTCTTTCTCATGTCTCTCATGAGGCTACCCGTGCTGATCTGCAGCACCATGTGTTGGATGGTAGGGAGTTGGCCGCGTTTATTCTCCATGCTGCCTTGGATGTTGCCGATGCTCTCGGCCGTGCTATGGCTACTTCTGTGGTCCTCCATCGCCATGCTTGGCTGCGGGATGCATTTTTTCCTGAGAATATAAGGGAGTGTCTGGTTCACCTGCCCTTTGATGGGGTCCTTCTGTTTAACACTCATGCAGACTCAAGTCAAGTCAAAGTATGCTTTATTCGAGGTTTCACCCATAAAAGCAGGTACATTCAACAATTTAAAAGTACAATTAAATTTACAGTTAGTTATATTAAGAACTAAAGCATTCATTTTACAATTATTGACTTGAATTACAATTCCAATTTTAGGAATTTAAAGCAGTGCAAAGTAAGCAATTTGTTAAACATAATACAAAAATTAAAATTTGCGCAGTTAAAACAATTTTATGGGTAAAAACATAGGCATAAAATGCAGACAAGTTAAATGGACAGAGAATAGTCAAATGACTAGCAGTCTCTGTCTAATCGACCATGCCCATCCAAGATACTTGGCAGTAGCTATTGATAGCCATGTCAGATTATTAGTGCGTATAATAAGCAAGGCAACAGTGCTGCTGGTGGTTCCCAAGTTCTTACATATCGGTGTTAACCAAGTACGCCGTGGATCAGAATAGGCTGTGCAAGAAAATAAAAAATGACCAATTGTTTCTTTGACGGTACCAAAAGCAGGACAACTGTTGCTTGCTCCGCCATCCCATTTTGCTGTCAAAACTCTAAGGGGAAGTGCATCAGTTCTTAATTAGAAAAGGACCTTTCTATCACCAGGACTTTTTATGATGTCCCAATAGGGTTCCAGGCAGGGATAAAGTTTAGCTTCTAGGAATGTTCCAGCCATAGATCCTGTACTCGAGCTACCCCAGCCCCAAGAGGCTACCTTCTCCCAGTAAATTTCTTTTAAGACTCTTTTAGTCGGAAAAGGCGATCCCGCTGGATCTACCCAAAGTGAACTCATACCAAGCTCAGTCAAAATTGCACCGAGTGATTTGAGCCACTCGATTTTGTGAAATACATCTGCCTTAATAATGTCTAGGAACCCCTCGGCATAATGGGAAAGCTCAGGAGTCGTCCAGAGCCTTCGCCAATACAGAATTGGTCGAAGCCTGACCAAGTCTGTAACCGCTTTTCTGCCCAGATCATACCTCAGGGGCAGCAAGGGAGTGCTTTTAGGTACACCAGTTATTGCCCGGAAAAACTTATTTTCCGAGGTTTGAAAAACAGCCACCTTCTTAAACCCCCATAGCTCAGCACCATAAAGTGCGGAGCCAAGAGCCTTTGCTTCATATACCTGGAGAGCAGGCTTTACAGGTTTAGTCAGGGATTTTCTATGCTCTGAACTGATAGCACCTGACAGTTGTCTATGTCTCAGAGTGGCAAGATCTATATGCTGGCTCCATCTGTTCTTACTCAATATGTGAATCCCCCAGTATGTGAAAGCATTCACCATCTCCAGAGGGCGGCCATTCATAATAATACTAGATTTGAAACTACGGTGGGGGTTGAAAACCATAAGTTTTGTTTTGGCCACATTGACCTCTAGGCCATGCTCCCCACAAAATAGATCAAAGATGGACAAAGCACTCTGGAGACCGCTCGGAGTCTTTGATAGGATGAGCGTGTCATCTGCGAACATTAAAATAGGCATTTTTATGCCAGATAGTGAAGGAGCATCCACCTTCGCAGACAACATACGGGCTACAACGCCATTAATGAATAGTGTAAAGAGGGTGGGTGCCATTGAGCAACCTTGCCGGATGCCCCGCTCAACCGGGAAGTCCTCAGTCACCTTACCATGCCCCCCCCCCCCCACTGAATCCTGGCAAAGTTTGTATCATGAAGTCTTATCATCAGTGACAATAGTTCTGTAGGAACACCCATAGTCTTAAGGACTGACCACAGCTTGGACCGTGGCACTAGAACGAAGGCAGCCCGCAAGTCAACAAAGGCTGCGTATAGACTGCCCCCGCCCAGTACCACGGTCCTCCATTGCAACAAGGTAAAGCGGAAAACCTGGTCCACCGTGCTTGTGGCCCCATGGAATCCCGCTTGGAAAGGTGACAGAGCGTTGTTCTCCTCTGCCCAGTCAAGCAGCCTGTTCACAATCACACGCCCCACTACCTTTTGGATGGTATCAATAAGGCTTATCGGCCTGTAATTGCCAGGCTGTGATCGGTCACCCTTCTTGAACACTGGTATTATTACCGCACCCTGCCAGGATGTCGGTACCTCAGCACCCTGGGCAATAGCGTTATTAATAAGGTGGATGTACTTACACCAGCGTTCCTTATCGTTGATAAAGACATCCGCTGGTACTCCATCTAGTCCGGGAGCGCGCCCACTGGACACAGAGCTCAAGGCCGCCATGATCTCTTTTGAATTAAAGGATTTATCTTTAAAGTGGGTTGAACTTATACCCACCAATGTGGGGACCTGTTTAGGCTCAGCATACTGTGTCTTAAAGTATTTTACCCACTCCTCTTACGGAACGTTGTTACCTGGGGGCTTGCGTTGCCCCTCACTACCCCACTTAACAATGCTCCAGAATAACCTAGAATCGTTCCTATCGCAGGCTACTTTTAGCTCAGACCAATGATGCTCGTCCCAGGCTTTCTTTGCCTTGGCTATACTAGTCTTATACTCCTTTCTAACAGATCGAATAGCAGTGGGCTTTCTCCCTTTTATGGCAGCTCCTATGGCCAGTCGTGCTTCCCTGCAATGGACATTAGACCATTTTGCATGTTTAGGGGCTCTCACTCTAGTGACTTTTACGGGCCTCAGAAAGTGGTTTTTATTACACGAAAGAGAGTGTCATGAATTTCAACCACGGTACTCGACCCAGAGCTAGAGGAGTTAATGTGTTCTAGGGCTAGTATTGCTTTATCTGCCTCACAGTTAATGTTAGCAGTGGCCTGCTGGTTGGTCGCTACATTTACCCTCCTTAGCCTGCGCATGTCATTTGTAGGGACAATTAAGGGAGGAATAAGGACATTAGAGCCTATGGGCCCGTTGGTGGGAGTCCACCATTTGTGCTCTGTACACAGAGGATTGTGGTCGCTCTCACACCTCCACACAACCTCCATGTCACAAACCAACGGCCATAATTTCAGGCTACATAAGACATAGTCAATTCTGCTTGTATGGCGCCCGTTGTCAAATGTACTAGACCCATTTTTGTCACTTAAGGTCCTCCCATTTAACGCTCTTAATCCTTTTTCATAGCATAAGGCATTCATACTAATGACATCCTCAGTCCAGCGTACAACTGATTTCAGCTCTAATTTGGGGACTCCCCATTGCATATCTCCTTCATCCCCAAGAAAATCGTCATCTATGGCTAAGGGTTCAAATGTTCGGCTAAAATCACCTGCAATGACAATGTTATTATCTTGTGAATGAGTATCAAGGAGGGAACCCAAAGCCGCTAAAACCTCTGACCTCCCATCCTTATTGCTCCTTACATAAACATTGTAGATGTCAAGCGACCCCAGAGTGTCAGAGCTCATTCTGATTAGTTGTATGTCTCTGTGGGAGGTGTCTATTACCTTGACAGCTAATTTTAAAGTCTGACGGACTCAAATGGTTAAACCACCCATAGGTCTCCCCTTAGGTCCCTTTAGTGCTGGCACAGAGTAATTCAGGTATCCCTGTGCAAAGGATGGATCGCATAACCATGTCTCCTGGAATATACATAAATCATAAGAATTAACAAAGAAAAGCCAATCACCAGAGTCCAGTTTAGAACCCAACCCAGCAATGTTCCATGAGAGTAGTTTTCCCACATTGTCCACAATGCCAACCGGGGGCTTCAGTAGAGGGTTTACAAGGTTCATCAAAGACAAGTCTTGTTCCGTTTCCTTTAGCAGACCTTGATGTTGGTTAGAAGCAGCATCAACCCCTCTCCCAGGATCTGGCTCGAGGTTAGGGCTTACTTAGGGGGTAACATCACACACTTCAGAACTAGGTGAGCCGTTTCTTACCAGTCTGTGCATACCCTCCCTTTCATTGGTTACCATCCAATTCTCACTACCTTCTATCTTTAAGACCAATGATTGTCAATCAATATTGTCTAGCCCAGATTTAAACCTACTACCTAGTCTTACAGGAAGTGCAGGGGTGGACACCAAAGTGTGGGGGCATGTTTTCCTTAGCTGGACCTGAGAAGGAGATAGGGCACTACTTCTAAACTCCTGTGCGAAAAGGTTTTCTGCAAGGAATGGGGATTTCAGAGTTAGCTCTATAGAATCACCTACAAAATTTGGGGAGCTCAATCTCTTCGCCTCTACAATGTCCTCTCTAATCACCGAACGACATCCTCTAACATGGCGCAGCCAATGAATGGCTTTGTTGGTTAGAGAATCCGGGGGCTCACTATTGCCAGGCTTTCCCTTCGTAAGTTTCGGAACATTGGTCATATATATTATATTCTTAGAGGAGTGTACTTTATTATAGAGGCTACTTGGTTTGGGACACAAGTTATTTGGCCCTAAGGTTGGTGGACCCTCAGAGAGTTTTGGCCGAGTATAAATGGGGACCAGCCGGCCCATTGATGGTTTGTCTTGTTGTTTGGCCGCACCTCTCTCCTCTAAAGCCTTGGGGAGGCTGACCTGTATTCCTCAATTTCGGGTCTAGGCACCCGGTGTTTAATCCTGCTATTTTGCCCTGTCTCTGGGTGTTAGATTGGTTCGGGGCTTTAACTAGGGGTGCTTTGCTTACAACGTCAGTACGTGTTTGAGATGGATTACGTACTGGCAGAGCCACTTTACTTGTTAGTTTTGGTACACCTTTGCGTTTTTTAGTAATCATAGAGGTTAAATTTATGATCAATGACCTCAAGGCCTCTATTTCATCCCTTAGTAAGATAACTAGATTGGACAGAGTACCAACGTCCATAGGCAGTATCTTATCCCTGCTACTATTGTTGCTGAAGTGAGAAGGAGAATCTTCATGGACCTCAGCCAAAACTGCAAACCTGTTTCCCAAAAGTACCTGCGGGGCTGAGGCCAATGGCTCAGTCTCACTCTCGGAATCAGGGGGATTAGTCCTGCCTACTAAGCTAACAGATTCACTTGGTGCAATTAAACAATCCTTAGTAGGATTTGTCATACTTTCCTTGGATTTACGTATCCGTTTTGCCTTGAACATAGCTGGTATTTTAGGATGATCATTTGAAGCATTGGATAGATTCAGAGTGTCCCCACCATTATCAGTCGCAACGGTCTCTATTTGATCGACAACAAGGATTTCTCTACACTCATCCACAAGGGAGTCAATACGATCCATGACGTCACTATCTGCAGCTTGGCATGCCTTTTTAGAAACTCTCTTCCTCTTGTGAAGCTTTGATGCTTTGCCTGCTCCGTTCCCCCCTCCATCACTTTTCGTTTCCCCATATTGAGGTTCCGTGACGATTTGAACCCGTGTTTTCAATATTGTCGGAAATACATAATATTGGTATCAACGAACCGCAAATGATCCATTTAGCATATCCTGGTGTTTTCGCTATGCTACGAGCAAGAGTACTCCTGTTACAAACACATTTCTGATCTACCCATGGCATCCATCTTAGATCATGTCAGCCATTTTGTGTTTCTTGCCCTCACATATGCAATAACCTCTGATCACTTCATTTCAATTAAGGACACGTAGGCTTAGCCGGCGATTCACCTCTTTAGTGACACGTGCACCTTGGAACAGAACACGCTGTAGCTGCATGACTCGACAAAGGCTGCCTCCTCTGCCCGAGGCCAGCCCTACTGAACTGGTTCTCGTGTCCATTGTCCCGATCATGATTAGGCGGCCGAAGCCGGTAGCCTTGCCCATTTACAACCCACAAACATCCCTTATCCCACTTTCCTATCTTCCACACCTGGCTCCGTTCCTTTCTTTCTGAATCTTTATTAGGGGGAGGTAACGAAATTTACGATGAGGCGGTCCGGCTCTTGAATGCAATATTGACAAGGGATTGTGATGAACTAGTGGGAACCCCTCTTCGTAATGTTTGGCATCAGATATTATCGACGGTTCCTTTGTAACGCCAAATATTTTTTGTTTAGGACACAAAGGTTTGGGAATGTACTAACATGTGAAGAATTTGCCTGAAGCACAATTTTTAGTATATAAGGAGCAACCCTCTTTGTACAAATCGAACAGGCTCCTAGACACTGCCCATGCGTGGTTTCTGTGACTTCTGTGTCCCTGCAGTAATAAACCTTTGGTCTTTGACGCCACCATCGAGAAGCCCGTGTTTCTGTTTATTTGTGCACCAAGGCAGGTGGAACTCCGGGGTCTTTGGGTGTTGTTCCCTGACACCTCTGGACGGAACCAAAAAGTCCAGAACTCCAATATAGCTAGGGTATACGGGGAGTTCGTCTTTACAAAGAATACAATGTATTGCCCCTAAGGCAATACAGTCACAGTAAGATACTATGTTCCTCTTACGGTTTTTGCTGGTGTCGGTGATCCTTTTTTGGGGGGGATGTTAGAGATGTGGCCCGTCCCGTCCCAGACCGTCCCCGGACGGCCCGCCCTTTGCCCGGGCTTAGCCCGGCGTGGTCCCGCGCGCGTCCAGTGACACGGAGGAAGCCTCCTCTGTTTTCAGCGCCTCCGGGCGCGCAGAAACCGGAAATGTGCCGCTCGGCTTGCTGGGAGCTGTAGTTCGCCTGCTGCCGTGCAGGTGGATAGCAGCGGCGGCGGTCGGAACAGTCAGCGTGTGGTCCCCAGTGGCGGCGGAGTGTGCCCGGTGAGTCTTTCCTGCACCCTTGTGCTCGGTGCTATGGTCCCCCGCTCCTCAGTGGGAGCCTCCTCTGTTTTCAGCGCCTCAGGGCGTGCAGAAACCGGAAATGTGCCGCTCGGCCTGCTGGGAGCTGTAGTTCGCAGGCGGCCGTGCAGGTGGATAGCAGCGGCGGCGGTCGGAACAGTCAGCGTGTGGTCCCCAGTGGCGGCAGAGTGTGCCCGGTGAGTCTTTCCTGCACCCTTGTGCTCGGTGCTATGGTCCCCCTCATGCAGACTCTGCCATTCAGCATCTCCTTTCGGGGCTCCGCCCTCCTTCCCCTCCATAGGCTGGCTTGTTGATCCGCCGGGGCTTGATCGGAGGTGTTATCCCACCTGCTCCTGGAACCTGGTGTTTTGAGTGGGCCGTTGTATGTTCTGTGTGGCTTGACGTGCCTTTGGGGTCTCTTGGTTGGCCCCCTCTTCAGTTGGCTGCTGGTTCAGCCCTTTTTTGGCAAGTGGTATTTTTGGGCTGATTGCTAAGCCATCTGTGGTTCCTGCCGCAGGTCTTATGTTCTTGTTCTCTGATGTGGGATTGTTCCCTAAGAGTGGTTCCCATGTTTTCTTTGGAGGGTGTCATACCCTAAGTGGGGTACTTGTAGCTATTGTATAGCTCTGTCCTACGCTGGGGGTGTGGACTCCCCTTGTGGGCTCCTCGCCTTTCCTGGCATTGCTGTATGCTGCTGATGCGGTTCTTTGTTCCCTGTTCTTATCAGACTCGGGGTCTGTCGTTTCAGTATCTGTTGCATCGCTGCTCCAACTTTGGCATGCTGTTTTGCAGTGTTGTGCTGCGGTGTTTCCGCCCTTTCTTGTCTGGCGTTTCGGTCTGTCCTCTGTCTGGTGTTCCAGGGATGGATGAGATTTCTGATATTTTCCTGGGTTCTGGTGGACGGCCTTTGTCCGTCCTATGTATTTCCCCTCCGCTTCTTTTCTGGCTGGTTCCACTTTTTCGTGGGTCATGTACGGTCTGAAATGATCTCCTTTTTGGGGTTGTACTGGATTTCCCTGGCCTTTGCCTTCGTCTTGTGCTCGGCTTGGTCTAGGCTTCTTAGTACTTGCCGACTGCGCACGCCTGCTCTTCCGGTCCACGGCAGGGAGTCTTGGGGTAGTTCCTTGTGCTCCTGCCTCTTGGACTGCTAGAGCTTTGCGACACTACGTCTTTCTTCTCACGCCTGCCTTTCTCAGCTGTGGTATCATAGACCGACTACAGGGGCTGTCCAACTACCCTGAACCAGGGACGATAGATTATTACACCTAACAAGAGGTTCAGGTGAAAAGGTCAACAATCAAACAATAAACATTAAGATCATAGATTGAAGAAGCCTATATACACACATTGTCAAATTTACAAAAACAATTATAATTTATTATACATGTACTCTATTTAAAAGAAAGAACAATACCGCTCAAAAAAGATGTTGGCAAAACAAAAACAAACAATTCACATGCCAAACCAGTGGCTAACAAACAAACATTATCTATACAGAAAGGAACAACAAAAGCGAAATGATGTGTCCTTTACAAATATGGCCACAAAAAGCGTTGACGGCAGTAGCTGTGTTCTGCTCTTCCCTTCTATGACTTAGGTGTCAGTGCCTGGTACTCTCACGAATGGTGCTGTTCCTCACCAATTGCTTTTTCCTTTCTGTCAATCTGATTTTTTATATACTGTTCCTATACTCTCACAGTTTTTGTTTGTGATGGCTCCGAGTTGTGGTACGGAAAAGTTCTCAGAAGAAACCTGATGTTAGCGCGCCGGGGTGGGGCATATGTGATCTCGCTGACTTCACAACGTCAGGGCGGAGTCACGTGGTACCGCCCTCCGACGTGCAGAGAGGCTGTGGCAAAGAAATTTTTTTGGATCCAGTCTCACGCCTGGAGATAATTTTACGTTAAAGAATCTGCGGCTAGAATCGTCTCTACCAGATACATTGTTACCGAAGGTAAGTAACTCATACGTCGGGTAGTTTTTTTTTTTAAAGGAAACAGGGATTTAGGTCTTGGGGCGGGGAGAGGGGACGGGATAGTTTTAAGAGCAGGGCGGGTCGGTTTTGGGTTCATGGTGGGAAGGCAAGGTAGGGGTATAAGATTCTAGGGCTTAGGGGTAAGAGGGGTCAGGGTAGTGGAAATGTACTATGCATATTTCTTTAGCAAATATGAAATTTGTTGTAAAGGCATGCATGGTAAATAAATTAATGGTTAAGATGTGTTAGTTGTTGGGACCACGATGTAAAGACACACCTGGTTCAGTTATGCGTCCTTCTATCATACAATACTTCGCACCGGTATGTGGCATTGTGCACCTTCACTCCAATGTTCCACTCCCGAAGTGATGTGCAGAGCCACACGTAAGCGTCACCAATATGAGCTTGCTCCAGTTCCTTTCTTTCTGCACCACCAACTGATAATCCAGAGCTACCCCTCATCTCTTCACAAGACTACTTTCTCAATATAATTTTAAATACCGGTGTGCAACAGAAAAGTCACTTCTTTAAAACTGCAGGGTTCAAACCATGTAGAGGCTGTTACATGCAAATGTCTAATGGATTGCAACCAGATTTGTCTTTGGTGCTTGAGGTCGGACTATGAGCACAAGGCCTTTAGCGACTGTGCCTTAATGACTGAAGGCAATCCGGGACCGTGAGGCGAAGCTGTATGTTGCCAAGAACCAGTAGACTCCATGCTGTGACCGGTTGAGGTTAAAGGTAAGATCAAATTCACATCCCTGAAGTTGTTCCAGTTCATCACTATTGAAGTCCTCTGGTGAGTCACAAAAAAAGCATAAGAAGTACAAGCTGGAGTCTGCCCCATCCAACCTCTCTTGCACTCTTCATACAGCATAAATCTGCCTCTTGATCTCCTTCGGAGCCGAGTAAGACTCTCGTCCAAGGGCATCCAAAGTTTTCATGTCCCTTGGTGACACTGCCGCAAATTCGCGAGTTCTGTGAAACTATTCAATGTCTTTTCACCTGTCTTCCTCTGGCACGACTCCGGTCCTCATTGAACCGCAAAGATCTCCAACTGAAATTCTGCCACTGATTGCTCCCTCTGCGCCAGCTGGAAACTCAGCACCTATTACAGGCCCTACACTGGCTTTAGTGCTGACATTGATCTAGGCACCAGTCGCCAGAGCATAGACATCGATCCCAGACAAAGTACAAGCAATAGTGCTCTCCTACTCAGAGCTGACTCTGCATTGACTTCGGCTGAGGGCATGCCCTGACTGCACTGGGAAACAGCCTTCTGGCAACCCATCGAACTCTGATACTCTGCTCCTGCCTCAAGGGAGAGCCAAATCCTTCAGAACCTTTTTTGGCACAGGCTCCAAAAATGACTGTTATGAAGGAGATGAGTTTTCTCAATCATACACTGAGGACAACTGGTATGATGAGCTACAATATGCCAGTGGACGTGATCATTCTCAAGACACTTGTGATCAGGATACTTCTTAAGACACTGGTTTGGTATCCTCACCTGGGCTTACCATATTGAAAGTTCCTCCTTCCCAGTGGTGATGAGAAGGCCAGCTGAGTTTCCACCCAATACGGGGGTGGAAACCAAAGTTCTCACCAAAGTCGTCTGACTCAGACAAACTGTTACTGAGCCCCTGCAGCCTTTCAATGGGACTCTAAATGCACCTTTCTTGGAACATTGGCAAAGCCATGTCCTGGACCATCAGTGTAGGAAGCTGGCTATGTATATACTATACCAAAGTGAGGTATAGTGTGCACAGAGTCCAGTGGAAGTCCAAAGGTAAAACTTCGCAAATAAAATAAATAAATAGGAAAAGTTAAAAGTAGATAGCACCTTACTCTCTGTGTGGTAGTGTGGGCGAGCAGTAAGGCTTTATCAGACGGTAGTGTTAAACATTTGCTATACAACACTCCAGCAGCAAATGATTGTCACACACTCAAAGACTCAGACCAATTGGCTTAGTATACAAATATTCTCTTAGTTATTTTATTTCCTAGAACCAAGCAAGCTTGGCACAGGTAAGTGATTTATACTTTGCAGTAATAATACAGTTTGAATTGTATGAATATACAGTTTGAATTGCGGTTGTATATATACTGTGCTTTGATTACATTAGAACTACTACTAATGCAACACTTTGAAATATTGTACATATACTTTGTATTGGCTTGTCAATAGAATGTCAAGTAATTACTTTACAGATTACTTTTCTTACACAGTGTAGTATACCTTGATACTGCACTGGGACATTTCCTGTAAACAGGTAAGTAAAGGCGTTTTTGTTATTTGGTTACAGTTTTAAAGACCTTCATAGATTTTCCAACTCCAAACTTTTCATAGAAAAACAGTCATGTTATCCTATGGGAAAAAATAGGGTTATCAGTTCAGAGATAAGTACTTTGTTGTGGAAGTTGGGTTTCTGGGGTTAGACTCGGGTGTCCCCCAGGGTCAAGGATGCTTTCTTGTTAAACCCTCGGTGGCACTAGGGCGGCTGTCTGCAGAGTGCTGAGGCCCAATGTTATTGAATGGGGGATAGGGAGCCTCCGGTTGGTGGCTGCTCACAAGCAGGCCACAAGGTTGTGGGAGCAAAGCTGCTCGACTTAAGCTCCGGGCAAATGGGGGTTCCAGATAGCACCAAAGGGGCACCCTCAGCGGTACTAGAGCGGCCGGATGCAGGATAGGGTGACCAACTGGCATGGGTGCAAATTGAGAACGGCGAGTGTAAAAATTCAGGACAAAGGGTCAAAATTCAGGACAAAAATTCAGGACAAAGGGTTAAAATTCAGGACAAAACTTCGGGAAAAAAGGTAGGTTTTACAGACATGTGCGAGGAGACCACGCAATAGTATATAAGTAAGCAAATAGACAACCACTTAAGTACAAGTCAAAAGAAGTTTATATTAGGTTGAGACAGTCGTGCACTTCACGGTTTTTAAGTATGGCCGCAGCTTGCTACCTTAGACGTTTCAAAACTTGCATCTCGCTCCAGCTGGTACATTAGTCACAAGACTATGGTGAGCCACACCTGAATATAAGTGAGGCCGGTTTTATTGTTGATTGAAAACTACTGGATATACAAGGAACTTTGCAGTGCCAGCCTCTAGTAACAAAGCCGCTCACCCCCCTTTCCAGCCTCCCAGGGAAACACCTGATACACGATTGGCCAGTCCGGCCTTCGTATCACCCTTCAATGGTGCCCCTCATCTTCACATAGACCATCTCTCATGTGTATTTAATTTCTTTTATAGTGTTACTCATCCCAAGTATGTAGGGCAGTGTGCCAGAGTGCGTTACATCACACACACCTTATGTAGAGACAATGACTCATATAAACTTGAAATTCAATGTATAGGAAATGTTACTTAAGCTAATGGGTGCTACAAGCTGTAATCATTCTTTTATCTATCATTTAGTCTTTCACCATTCATTCTGTCCTTCCATCTATGTGCCCATCTATATCCAAACATATTGAACCATTTGCAAACCTTTCCACCATGTATCCTTCCAGCCGTCATTTCACTCATCCATCCCACCATCCACCCTTTCACTCATCCATCCATTATTTTTTTTTTATTTTTTTCACATATATCAGTAAAAAATCTTTTTATTCATACAAACTCACTTAAAACACACAATTTATTCAGTTTTTATTTTTGCATAGACGTAATTTTTTTTTGTCTTTTTATTAAAACATAACTTCTCCATTTCAATACACATCTAGCAGCAGTGGGAATTCATTGGCAGATTTACAGTATACAAATCGAAAAATCATTAAATCATTAGACTAGTTCCGTGGTGGTCTACCCTCCTAGCGTGCCCTGTACAAGATGTAAAGTTCTCCAAAAGCGTTCCTAACTCTCTCTCTGCTCAGACCCCCCCCCCATTCGGCCCAGAGACCCCCCCTCCCCTTCCTCCTCCCCCTCACCACAGGGCCATTCCCTTGTGTGCTTGCGGGTGGGTGGTCTTACAGACCATTGAGTTTTGCAAGAGCCCACGAGGGGTGTATGTGTCAGGGAGTGGATTCCACGTGGGGCCCCGTTAAACCAGTGGTGAACCCTCAGGGGTGCTCAGCCAGTCTCCCCTGTAACGCCTCCACGCACGCCATACCTTTTCCCATTTCTTGGGACATCCCCAGCTGTCATAGATTACCTTCTCTGCTCTCTGGCACCAATCCAGGTCCCTCTCCCATCCTTCCACCGTTGGCACCAAGTCACTCCCCCAAAGTCGAGCTATGTTTCGCTTGGCCACCATACTGGCGAGGGCCAGCCACACCTTGTCTCCCTTGGGCCAGGTATCATCAGTTGTCACCCCTAAGATATGCCACCTTGCCTCTAGTGGTACCTCCGCCCCAATCACTTCTTCCATGATTTCCTGCAGTTGGACACAGTAAGAGCGGATTTTGGGGCAATCCCAAAGGATGTGGAAGAAGGAGCCCTCTTCCCCGCAGCCCCGTAGACAGAACTGTGAAACTGCAAATCCCATCCTGTAGTGCAGCGTCCGTGAGGTGTAGGACCTATGAAGGATACGCAGCTGTACCAGCCTGAATCTAGCCCGGATCGCTACCTCTCTGGGACACTGCAAGACCTCGCTCCAGTCGTCCTCTTCCAATAGGCCACGGTCTGGCTCCCATTTCTCCCTAAGTGAGCCCAAGATGTCTGGGAGATTATTGACCAGCTTTTTATAGGTGAGAGAGATAGCTTTGTCATTCATAGGGTCGAGCAATAGTCTGTCTTCAAGTGGAGCGTACTCCGGCAGCTGGTCCCCCCGCTTCAGGTGTGTGTGCATGGTGTGCTTTAATTGTTGATAGTGCAGGAATTCCCCGTCGCCCATATGGAACTCCTTCTGCAAAGTTACAAAGTCCACCAAGTCTCCCTTTCGCCAAACATCCCCCAGCGTGTCTATGCCTATCAGACTCCATTGGCGCAAGTCTCGCAGTTTCACTACCTCACGAAGATAGTCACCTTTCCACAAGGGCGTCTGTGCTGTAAGTTTCGCATTCCACCCCAGTGATTTTGTTGCCCTCTTCCACACCTCTATCACAACCGCCGTCTGAGGTGGCAGGGTCTGGTTGCGTCTGGATTTAGAGTACAAGGCCGCCAGATATGAATCTTCTCCCAGGGCCATGCGATCCACTCGATACGCTTGTTCCTCCAACGGGACAAATACCCAGCCATTTATGTTGACCAACTGTGTCGCCCAGTAGTAAAGGCGAATGTCTGGCACCGCCAATCCACCCTCATACGGCCCTCTCTGCAGTTTTTTAAGCGCTATTCTAGGCTGCCCTCCACTCCACAAAAAGGAGCGCTGCTCCGCCTCAACTGTTTTAAATCTGTGCTCCGGGATCGGGAAGGCCGCCCTCTGCAGCGCGTAGAGCGATTGAGGCAGTGCCATCATTTTAAATAAGACGGCGCGGCCCATCAGGGAGACCGGGAGGGTCCTCCAGTGCGTCACGTCACTGTGTAGACGATCCAATTGTGTCTGCACATTTAACCGGAGGAATTCAGTGTCGGATGGCGTGATCCATAGCCCCAGGTACCGGAACTCAGTACGCCAGGTTTGGCCCTCACGATCTTCTGTTGCTTGGGGCTGGGGGCCTGTCAGTACGTACCCCAGCGATTTACTCCAAATGATGCAGTACCCGGAATATGTCCCGATTTTGCGTAATAAAGCCATCAACCTTCGGATGGACTCAGATGGACTCTGGGTGTACAGTCAGATATCGTCGGCGTATAACGATATGCGTTCCTCCCAGCCACCCCCCAGGTCTATACCTCGTACTCCCGGGTCCGTATGTACCCAGTGCGCCAGGGGCTCCAGCGCAAGGGCAAAGAGGGTCGGAGAAAGGGGACAGCCCTGCCTCATGCCACGCCCCAGTTGGAATTCACGCGACATGGCCCCATTGACTCGGACTCTCGCTGTGGGTGCAGAGTAAAGGAGCCTCACCCATGCTCGGAACTTATCTCCAAATCCTAGTTTCTCCAAGATGACATATATGTAGCCCCATTCGATGCTGTCAAACGCCATACGGGCGTCGAGAGATAGCAAGGCCGCCAGTACTCCCGGTCGTCTGGCTACTGCCTGCAGGACCCCAAACAGACAACGCAGGTTGAGGCGCGTGCTCCTATGGGGCATAAAGCCCGACTGGTCCGGATGGACCAGTGCTTGTATCATTGCGCCCAGGCGCGTGGCTAGGATCTTCCCGAGGACCTTCGTCTCGAAGTTGAAGAGGGAGATAGGTCGGTAGGAGCTGCATGCTTCCCTCGGCTTACCCTCCTTATGGATCACCACGATCGTTGCTTGTCGTATATCTTGCGGAAGCTGGCCATTATCCCGCACCTCGTGGAACATTGTGCACATGTGCGGTGCCGTACAGCTTGCCACACACCTAAGTGCTTCCGCCGGGAACCCGTTGGGACCCGGGGCCTTACCCCTCTGCAGATCACCCATGGCCTCTTCTACTTCTGTGACCGTAATATCAGCATCAAGAATATCCCTATCCACAGGCTCCAGTAGGGGCAGCTGCATCGGGGCCAGGAAGTCACAACAATCCTGCTCCCCCTTAGAAGTCTGAGATCGCTAGACCTCCTCGTAGTAGCAGGCAAACTCCTCCGCAATCGCCACGCTTGTAGTGCTCACTGACCCGTCCATGCGCTCTATACCCGGCACCCAGCTGCACTTTCGATCTTTCTTTTCCAGCCAGGCGATCATTTTATTTGCCTGATCTCCCTGGTCGTATACCCGTCGCTGGGTGGCCAACACATGGGACCGTGCCTGTTCCGTCGTAAGGTCCCTCAATTCTTTACTTAGGAGACGCGCTCTATGCTGCCTATCCTGCCCCTGTTCCTGGGCGGATCCCACCTCAGTCTCCAGTTCATGGAGCTCCAACTCTAACTTCTCGGCCTGCGCATATTTCTCCTTTCTCCGTCTCCCCACCTCCGCCTGCACGAAATCCCTGGCCACCGTCTTATATGCTTCCCAGACCACCCCGGGGGAGCTCACGGACCCTACATTGTCCTCAAAATAATGTTCCACCCATTCCCTGAAACTCTCCTGGAAATCCCTGTCTTTGAATAGGAAGGAATCAAGTCGAGGGGGGACACTCCGGTTTCGCCTAGGACCTACCATCTGAACCCCAACCGGTGAATGGTCTGATATCCCTCTGGCCTTGTGATGACCGCCCCTAAAGAGGCTCAAGCTATCATTACGTGTAAGCATGTAGTCAATCCTGGAGCATGAACCATGGGCCGCAGATACGTGGGTGTATTGTCTTGTTTGCTGGATATGTGCCCTACAAAGGTCCACCAGACCCAGTGCATGCACGAAGTCTCTGAGAAAATGTGCCCCTACACCTCCCAATTTAGGCGGCAGTCGGTCCCACTCCCCTGCCATCACATCATTCATGTCCCCTCCCAGGATCAGTGTCCCCGTGGGCATCTCTAACAGCACCTTACCAAGATCGGGAGTGTAGTCGTGTGGAGCTTTGGGGGAATGTAGAGGGAGCAAAGGTTCAGCGTACGGCCTTCCCATTGGGCCGACAAGGCTGCGTAGCGACCCTGGGGATCTAGCCAGCATCTCCCCAGGACCACCGGCAGAGAGTTTTTTATAAGGATCCCCGCACCCCTGGAACCTGTAGTAAAGCCAGAGTGGGATCGCAGGGTGTAGCCAAATCTGTCTAGGGCTTTACAGTGGTTTCCCAACAGGTGTGTCTCCTGTAGGAGCACAATGTCCGGGGGCGTATCTACGGAGGTATTGGAGCACCACAGTGCGTTTAATTTTGTTTTGTAGACCATTAACATTTCAGGATACTATATCAACATGTTATGTCTGCATCGTGTGTGACTCAGCCATCGATCCCGTCAATGATAATGAGTAAAGACCAAATCTCCCTTGTGCCCCCCTCCCTCCCGCCTACTGAATGTGTCAATGGAGTCAGAACAGTTGTGTGCAAAAACAAATACAAACAATAAGAACAAGAACTGGAGCAAGCCCCCCCCCCATCATCAACCCCCCTCCCTGCTACCTTGCTACTCCAGCCAAACGCGCCAGACATTTCCCAACAAGCAGAGCTCCTGTAGCCCTAACAAAGATTAACGGTAAACTCAGGGGTGAGTGGTACAACCAAGAATGCTACCGGGGCACCCATCCGACCCCCTTTTTGCAAAACCTCATTGATACCATCACATGTCCTGCTGAGGAACAGCGTCCCATTGGAACAGAGTGCATTTCAAAGGGCCCCACCGAGGCCCACAGTCCCCGCAGTACACAAATGACCGCTATTTTACTCTAAAGCCTCGAGGCAGTCTCTAGCATAGTCCCCATCAAGTCTGAGGCCCCTCCCCCCATGGCCCCAGAAGATCAGTAGCCATTGTCCCCTTATACATTACGTGTCCATGGATTATGACAGTTCAGGCCAGTCTGGATCTTCATGTCACCCCAGCTCTGGCGACTCCGAGAGGCTGCAGGCCCTCCTCCTACCCGCCGGGTGCGGGCTTTCTCGTCGCCGTCGCGCACCCCCCACCGATCCCACCGAGGAGGCCGGGGACCGGGGCGCCGCACTTCTCCAGCTCCCCTCTCGCTCCGGACCTCTCTGTTGCTGGCCACGCTCTTTAAGCCAATTATGAACCTCCTCTGGGGCGGTGAAGAAACAGGATTTACCATCCGCCAGGACCTTGAGCCACGCCGGGAAGAACATCATGTACTTGTATCCACGTTCTCGAAGTCCTCTCTTGACGGCATCAAACGAGCGGCGCTCCTGCTGGACCTTAAGCGTGAAGTCCGGGAAGAAGCGGATCGTGGCGTTTTCCACCCGAATGTCCCCATGTTGCCGGGCCGCCTGCAGAATTGCATCTCGATCCCTATAGTTGAGGATCTGCGCGATAATGGTGCGCAGCGGCGGGACCGGTGCCCGATGTGCCTGCTCCACAACAAAGAATTTAGACAGACGTTTAGGTTGTAGGCGGTTTAACACGAGATCCTTTAGAAACAATTCCACGCTGACCCCTTCCATTTTCTCCGGAACCCCTACCACACGGAGGTTGTTTCTTCGGGCCCTCCCTTCTTGGTCCTCCAGCCGTGCCGCCATCTGCTTCTGCTGTTGTGTGAGCTGTTGGACCTGTTGCTGTAGCTGCTTGGCCGCGCCCTGTAGCTCCGCGATGGCAGCGGCATTCTGCGTGACCTTCTCGACGTCTTATTCAGGTCCGCCCATTGCAGCGTCATTTCTATAGACATTTTGTCAATTTTGGTCTCCAGAGTTGTGCCCAGCGACTGTATGGCTTGCATTATGGAGGACAGCGATGGCTCACGAGGCTCCTCTGAAGTCCCGTGGTGGGACCCGGCTCCCCCCCTGTTCTGCCGTGTAATTGTCCATTGTCTCGGATTGGGTCGCCGTTGTCTTCTTGGGCCTCATGTCAGTGTGGATAGTTGCTGACCGCCACTAGGCCCTGCGTTCTCCCTCCACACCCCTCCCCGTCCAGGAGGAGCCGGGGCGGCCCAGGCCACCGCCCGAGGTGGCAACCGGTAAGCTGGCTGTCAGGAACGCCGCCCGACAGGGGGGGGGGGGGGCCTCCGCCCCGCCCACCGACACGCCGTCTACCTTCGCCCCCTGGCCTCGGCGTCACCTTCGCCAAAGGGACCTCCTCCGTGGGCGGTTGTGCAGGTCCGGTCACTCCCGCCGTCTTCTCTTTCAGGGGTCACCTGGCCAGGCTGTGCAGGCCCTCCGCCGCCCTAGCGGACCACGTGGCTGGGGTCCCATCACTATGGTCCCTGCTCCATGCTATCAGATTCAGGGGGGGGGGAGACCAGACCGCCTCCCCCACAGCTCCAAACCGGGCAGCGTGCCCCACTGGCACTCCCCAAGGGGGGGGAGACCCCACACCAGAAGCAGCCGCCGCTTTCACGTCCCCGGGGTTCACCACAGCTCCACGACCCCCGCTGCACCCTCCTCAATTCCACCGTCAGCTCTTCCGGGGGTGGGGGAGGGTCAGGAGGCGGGCGCCACTCTAACTTCTTTGGGGGTCACCTCAGCTCCGCGACCCCCGCTGCACCATCCTCAGCTCCGCCGCCTCTCCTTACCCCCGGGCGGCCCGTCAATCACGCGAGGCCAGTGCTCCACCGGCGGGCCCTCCTCACTTCGGCCGCAGCAGGCCCGCAATCGCCGCTCCTCAGATCTCCGACCTCCGGAGTCGTAGCAGCACAGGGAACACACCGCCAGGCACCGGAGGTCGTCAGCTCTCCAGCCCCGGTGGAGGACTCAGTGGCATCGCCGGATTTGTGCCGGATATCTGGGGGTCATCCGATCGCCGCCGGAGTGCCAGGGGATTATGCGGCCATCTTGGTCGCCGCCAGTCCACGCCCCCCTCATCCATCCATTATTAATCCTCCCATCCTTTCACCCCATCCATCCGTACAGTCATCCATCCTCTCTTCTACCGATCCATCTATTCACTCATCTATCCAGCCACTTACCCTTTCACCCATCCAGCCATCCTTTCACTTACTCATCCATCCACCCAGTCACTTACCCTTCCACCCATTAACCCTTTTAGTCATTCATCCTCCATTTCTCTCTCCATCCCCCTTTCACTTATCCATCCATCCTTCCACCCTATCTACTCATCCAATCATAAATCCATCCATTGACCCTATTACTCATCCAGCCTTCCTCTCACCCATTCACCCTTTCACTTTGTCACTCATCTATCCATCCTTTTGTCCATCTACCCCCTTTCACTCACTCATCAATCCTTACATCTTACATCCACCCTTTCACTTATCCATCCATTCACCCTTTCACTTATAATTTCATCAATCTATTCATCCTTTCACTCATTCATCCATCCACTCATTCACTCGCCCATCATCTAACCTTTCACTCATCCATCCGTCCATCCTTTCACCCACCCATCCACCCTTTTAGCCATCCATCTACCCTTCCACCCATACATCCATCTATTTACCTTTTCTCTCATCCATACTTCCACTCATTCATTCAACCATACTTTCTTTCATTCTTATCCATTCAGCCTTTCATTCATCCTTTCACTAATTCATCCAGCCATTCACACATTCCTTCACTAATTTACTCAAACACCATTTCACATTATGAGCTGAGTCTTTGTCTGCAGAGTTACAGACAGAAGGGGCCCATCAAGAACTTCACCTTGCTGTAGTTCGTAAAGCAAGGGGTGGAGTGGGGTGGGGAGGGTTCACTATGCCCCTGCACATAGGCAATCTGAAAACGTAGAAGTCATGAGTCATGCATGATGCACAGTGCCAGGCTTTGAGGTGACTGTGACATGGTGTTGTTTCCAGGGCTTTAAGTGATGTAAAAAAACTGGGGGTCTCTTCAAAGGGAGTGTTCGATGTCATTAAGGGCGTGGTTTAAAACACCTAGGCTAAAAATCTGTGCTTAGCATAGTGGTCCGCGTGACTGGTATTATGTTGTTTCTGTCATTGCATCCAGATATATAAAGCAGCAAGTATCATTACACCAACAACAAACCAGGACTATTGGCTTTGTCAATGGTTGTTATTTGCTTAAAATAAAAAAAGCAGCAACCATGGCTTTGTTGAATATAATATTGAAAATACTTCAGTTCTAAAATAATGAGACAGTGAAATAACGATACCCTATTCTTTTTAACTTGTTTATCTGAAAGAAACAGGTTAGTATTAGATTCCTTACCTTAGAATATCCCCAGGCGTCAGACTGGATCCGGAAACATTTGCGTAGCAGTACCCCTGAGCGTCGGTAGGCATCGCCTGCGGCTCTGCGGCCATCGTCGGCATCGTTGGCGTTGTTGGCGCCGGGATGACGTTGCCTGAGTACTTAGATGTCGCCCTCGCACGCTGACGTCCGTTCTTTGTTTTTTTTCGCACCAGTGAGGCCTTCCTCACGGCCATGAGGTCGCTCACTCCTCCGTCGGGCTGCGCGGCGCCTTCGGGCTCAGCGGCGCCGACTGGGGGCCCAAGCGGGTTGGGCGCTTCGACGCCGCCGGGCGCTTCGGTCCCGGCGCCGCAGGCCCCCACAGGATCCGGGTCCAGGTCCGGATCCGGGTCGTTGCCGGTCGACCTTACGACCTCGCCAGTGCCGGCCCCCAGGGTGTCACCCCCGGTGCCGGCCCCCAGGGTGTCGCCCCGGCGTTGCCTCATGGGCAGCGCCGTCCCCGATCCCTCCCTTGATTCTGGTCCGGCGCCGCACTCGATGCCGATGGGAGATTTCTACTTCTATGACCCGACCCCATCCTTTGGTCCGGAGTCTCAGGAAATGGATGGCGAGGGGGATTGGGAGGGGTCTGAGAACCCTCTGGCACAGGAGTGCCAATCTTATCAGGACTGGGCAGGTGAGCTAGGGGAGGCCAGTGGTCTGGACACCTCGCCGGACACTGGCATGGTCTCCCCTCCTAGCGTGGCTACGGAGGAGGGGGCTGCCTATAGTGTGGTGCTGAGGCGGGCAGCCAAGGCCTTGGGCCTGGAGCTCCCCGTCGCAGCCGTGAGGACTAACCTCCTCACTGAGGTCCTTAAACCGCAGGCAAGCTCGGCCGAGCCTCTGCTGCCGTTTAATGAGGAATTGTCTGATGTTCTTCTGGGCACTTGGTCCAAGCCCGCTACAGGTCAGCCTGTAGATAGGAACGTGGCCAGACGGCACCGCCCGGCTCCGGGCAACTCTTGCTTCCTGTCCACCCACCCCTGATCCTGGTCATCCAGGCCTCTAACTGCCAGACCGCATTCCCGATGGCTCCCCCTGATCAGGAATCAAAGAGGTACGAGGTACGGGCTGATTACTAGCTGATTAATAGCTTCTTAAAGCGGTTTAGCGCACTTAGCGCTGTGTATTTTAATTCACTGTATAATTTTTAAAACTCAATCTGGCTTCACGTTTTGGGATTGTGAGAGTTCTCACCTGTTTCTTCACGCTCTAGACCTCGGTCCGCCCCGGCTGAGTGCCGTTTGTGCGGAGGGTCGCATTGCAGAGCGCCATTCCCCGCAGTCTTTGATCCACTTCCGCCCTGCCTCATACAGCGCAGGTTAGCGGTCTAGTGGCTTAACGCCTCATCTACATAAGATGACGATATGGCGGAAGCGCAGCGGACGAGCGCAGCGGGAGCGCAGCGGGAGCGCCGACTTCGTGCCGAAGTCAAGCCAAAGTCCTGCCCGTCTGCGCCCTTCCGCGGCCGGCCGCGACCCGCTGCCCCCTACCCTGCCCAAACGTTTCGGTACTCGCCTGCGGACTTATACTCCTTTCAACACACAGTTCCCCTGCCACCCGAGGCCATCAGGCGGGCTCAGGAGTGCGGTATTTCTACCATCCCCTGTACGCTTATCCCTCCCCCGCCCGGACCTGTTCCCTCCCCTGTTCCCGTTAATTCCCCTTCACTTATACCTGCCACCTGTACCCTTACCATCCTCTACCTTAACACGCGCTCCTTGGTGAAGCACCAACTAGAGATCTACAGCTTACTAGACGATACTAATGTAGATATTCTCTTCCTATCCGAGTCCTGGCTGACAGAAGACTCTGTACCCGATATCCTAGCCGCCCTCCCCATTGGCTATTATATTCTACACGTTAATCGTCCCGGGGGGCAAGCTGGCGGTGGAGTAGCAGCTATTATTCTCAAAGAACACGTTTTTTCCATCTTAAACTGCACTCCCATTCCCAACTCTCAAACCCTTGTCATCCAGCTTCGCTCAACCACCACCTCCCTCATCTGTGTTCTCATGTA
The DNA here is from genome assembly GCF_964263255.1 of Lissotriton vulgaris. NCBI lineage: Eukaryota > Metazoa > Chordata > Amphibia > Caudata > Salamandridae > Lissotriton > Lissotriton vulgaris. The sequence goes on from NC_141687.1 coordinate 1,064,414,263, forward strand.
CGGGGAACTTCTCTCCCAGCTTCTTATTAATCACTCCAGAATTCTTATCCTAGGTGATTTCAATTACTGGCCTACCGACCCCCAAGAAAGCCGACTTTCTGAGCTGTTCTCAGAAACCCTTCCTAGCTTGAACTGCCAGCAACTGATCTCTGCTCCTACCCACTGCAAGGGACATATACTTGACCAGGTCTGGACGGCCAACCTAGATCTTTCGCCTCCATTGATCACCCCTTGCACTTGGTCAGACCATTACCTTGTCTCTTTTTCCGTTGACCTTCCTAGTTTTCCTCGCCCCCCGCGCCCTGCTAGCATCACAGCTCGCAATTGGAAGAATGCCAATGTGACAACACTTCATTCTCTTCTGGCAGCCTCAGTTCCACCAGCCTTAGAATCTGTCTCTCACCAAGTCTCTATTCTCGAGCACTGGTTGAAGGCAGCTGCCGACACTGTAGCCCCTCTTAAGGCCATTAAAGTCTCACGCCCCCATGACGCCCAGCGTTGGTTCACTGACCAGCTGAAACTAGACAAACTAGCTCTTCGCCAGGCCGAACGGCGCTGGCGTCACAAGTATGATCCCGCACTCAAGACTGAATTTACGAGCTTACTCAGCAAATATAAATCTTCCATCCTAGAGGCAAAGACTTCTTACTTTTCTCGCAAAATCCTGGAGTCGGCCTCAAAAGCCAAAGACATCTTCTCGATTGTCAATGAGCTTTCCCTTCCTGATCGCGTCACTCTCCCACCCGTTCCCACCCAGGCCTTGTGTGATGAGCTCAATGCTTTCTTTCAAGACAAGATCTCCACAATTAAAAACAATATCTCTCCACCTTCCCCTTCCAAATCATTTCCCCTCCCCTCGGAAAACCCCCAGAAATTCCATACTTTCCCTCCCATTTCCATCACCGAATTCCACAGTCTTCTCCACAAAGTTAGCTCCGGGTCCCCTAAGGACTGCTGCCCCCCACATATTTTCAAAGAAATCTTTACGCACTGCCCTGATCCTGCTCTAGCCCTTCTCAACTCCTCCTTAACATCAGGTGTTGTCCCAGAAGCTTTTAAGCAGGCGGTAGTGTTACCCATCCTGAAAAAGCCCAGCGCAGACCCTCTTGTGCTGAGCAATTACAGACCTATTTCCCTTCTCCCTTTTTTGGGAAAGATCTTAGAGACCTACGTCACTAAGTGTTTGAGCACTTTCATAGAGACTTCTTTTTTCCTTGACCCCCAGCAGGCGGGTTTTCGCCCCCTGCATTCTACAGAGATGGTGATTGCAGCAGTAATGGACACACTTAGAACGGGGGCCGATAATAACATCCCCCAAGCCCTCGTACTGTTAGATCTGTCGGCGGCTTTTGACACGGTCGATCATACTATCTTGATCGACCGTGTCAGCAACGCCGGCATTCGGGGCACTGCCCTCGACTGGGTTCGATCCTTCTTGCAAGGCCGCTCCCAGGCAGTCCACCTCTCCACCTTCGCTGCTTCTTTTCTTCCCCTCACTTGTGGTGTCCCCCAGGGTTCTGCTCTCTCCCCCATTCTCTTCAATCTATATATGCAACCACTCATGGCTTCCCTTCGCCACTCCCCTGCTACAATATACAACTATGCCAATGATTTGCAACTGATTTTCCCTCTGGACATCACACCTTCCTCTCGCCTCAACTTCCAAACCACCATGCTACTCATCTCTGACTGGATGGCTCACAGCCAGCTCAAGTTGAATCCGTCTAAAACGAAACTTGTCCTGGTGGGCGGTCCTACCAATCCATGGGATGATAACTACTGGCCCCCTTCTTTGGGTCTCCCCCCTTGCCCGGTCAGCTCTGTGAAAAGCCTTGGAGTGATCATCTCTGAGGATCTTTCTATGAAACCTCAGATCTCAGCAGTAACATCATCCTGCTTTTTCCAGCTTCGCAGGATTCGCAAGATCTGCAGATTTCTAACCAGAGAGGCACTCATACTAGTAATACTGGCTTTGGTCATCTCCAGGGTTGACTTTGCGAACATCTTGTATGTGGGGATTCCTGTCTATCAGCTCCAAAAACTTCAGCTGATCCAGAACCAGGCTGCTCGTCTGGTGTTCCACCAACCCAAACACCAGCACTTTTCCCCCCTCCTGAGGAGCCTTCATTGGCTCCCAGTGGCTAAACGGTGCTCCTTCAAGCTCGGTTGCACCTATTCAAATCCCTGCATAATCACGCCCCTGAGTTCATTTCCTCCAAGTTTAAGCGATACTTTCCAATCCGCAATTTACGATCTTCTGCCGACAATCTTCTTTGCATTCCATCAATCCGCCGTAAAAAACACGGCGGCTTACGCTTCTCTTTTTTAGGCCCTTCCTTCTGGAACTCCCTCCCTTCCTCCTTTCGCCACTGTCCCTCATATGAGTTGTTCCGAAAAACCCTGAAATCCCACCTTTTCAAGGCGGCCTTTGAGTAACACATCTGTCCCGCTAGCTATGTTTGTTATGAGCGCCAAGAAACCGTCTCGGTGTACGTGCGCGGTATAAATTTTTTAACATAAACATAAACATACGAGCAATACGGAAAAAAAGGTATTCTCCTCCCTGAGTTTAGAGCTGCGGTCAGTCAACACCGCGTGCCTCTTGGGCCGTTACACCCACTCTCTGTGGGACATGGTGGGACACGGTCGTGGACGTGCTGCCACAATGTCTGGTGGAGATCCAGACTAAACTCACCCAAGCCCTTGCGGAGGGTCGGGATGCAGCACGGTACTCCATCCGGTGTGGGCTGGATAGCACGGACTCACTGGGCAGAGCGATGGCAACGACGGTGGCGATTCGTCACCACGCCTGGTTGAGGTCTGCCAAGTTTTCGGCTGATGTCCAAAACACCCTTATGGACATGCGGTCTGATGGCCGTAGACTTTTTGGCGACAAAGCAGACCATACGCTTGAGTGCTTTAAGGACTCCAGGGCTATGGCCAAGTCCTTGGGCCTCTCGGCCCGCGCCACCAAACGGCTGCTTTTCGCTCCTTTCGTGGCCAAGGAAGGGGCACCCCCACACGTCCTGCCATCCACGGACCGCAGACTACCGTCCAGCGCGGTGGCGGACGTGGAAACCGCTGTGGCGGCGGTCGGGGATAACGGCGAGGCCAGTCCACACCTGCCCTTGCAGCATCCGCCTCAAAACCTTCCTAGTCCGAGCTTTCAAGCCCATGTGATGCCAGTGGGGGGCAGGGTTTGCCATCACCACCTCCACTGGCGCACTGTCACATCGGACAGGTGGGTGCTGCAAATCCTCCGAAGGGGCTACTCCCTCCCCTTCAAAGCGACCCCTCCTGCCATGCCACCGCAGTACCACCGCATGTCAGGGGATCACTTGACACTTCTACGAGAGGAAGTTACAGCCCTCTTGGCCATGGGGGCCATCGAGCGCATTCCTGGGCCAGAAGTAGGGTGTGGTTGTTACTCCCACTACTTTCTGGTACCCAAGAAGGGCAAAGGGGGCCTACGCCCTATCTTGGACCTGCGGAACGTCAACGGCTTCCTCCGGCAGGAGAAGTTCAAGATGCTGACACTGTCTCAGGTCCTAGCTGCCCTGGACCCAGGAGACTGGATGGTAGCATTGGACTTGCAGGACGCTTATTTTCATATCCCCGTCCTGCCGGCCCACCGGCATTACCTGTGGTTCACGGTAGGCCACGAGCACTTTCAATTTACCGTGCTCCCCTTCGGCCTTACCAGCCCCCCACGGGTGTTCACGAAAGTGATGGCGGTGGTCGCAGCTCATCTGCGCAGGTTAGGGGTTTCAGTCTTCCCCTACCTCAATGACTGGTTGTTGAAGGCGGGCTCGCCCCAGACAGTCGTTGGCCACCTCCAGACTACGGCCGACCTCCTGCACCTGCTGGGGTTCTCCATCAATGTGCCGAAGTCGCACCTGTGTCCCTCTTAGAAGCTCCTCTTCATCGGAGCGGTTCTGGACTCGACGCAGTTTCGGGTTTATCCTCCCGAGCAGCGGGTTCGGGATATTCAGGCTCTGATTCCGATCTTTTTTAGCCGTTCTCCTAAGTCTCGGTCAGGTTGACGCTGCGGCTTCTGGGGCTGATGGCCTCCTGCATCCTTCTGGTGCATCACGCCAGGTGGTGGATGTGGGCTCTGCAGTGGGACCTGAAGTTTCAGTGGGCCCAGCATCAGGGCAACTTGTCCGACCATGTCTTGATCTCGGAGGGCACTGCAAGACAGTTGCAGTGGTGGCTTTGGACCGCGATTGGGTCAGCTGCAGATCCCTCTCCCTACCCCAACCGGAGCGCTAGTTGTGACGGACGCGTCCCTCCAGGGCTGGGGAGGCCACATGGGAGAGGCGGAGATCAGAGGCCTCTGGTCTCCGGCGGAGTCCCGGCTCCACATCAACCTTCTGGAGCTGCGGACGATCCGGCTTGCACTGAAGGCATTCCTCCCCTCTGTCCGGGGGAGTGTAGTGTAGGTGTTCACGGACAACACCACCGTCATGTAGTACTGCAACAAACAGGGCGGGGTGGGGTCGTGGACCCTATGCCATGAGGCTCTGCGCCTCTGGCAGTGGCTGGAACATTGGGGCGTGACTCTGGTGGTTCAACACCTGGCAGGTTCCCTGAACGCCAGGGCGGACGAACTCAGCCGTCGGTGCATGATTGATCACGAATGGCGTCTGAATTCGGACGTGGCGCAAGGCCTCTTTCAGCAGTGGGGAGAGCCTTGGTTAGATCTATTCGCCACAAAAGAGAACGCGCAATGTCATCAGTTCTGCATGTTGGAATTTCCAAGGCGGCACTCGCTCGGAGACGCTTTTTCGGCGCGAGTGGAGCTGCGGTCTGTTGTACCCCTTTCCGCCTATACCACTTCTGCCCAGAGTGCTGAAGAAGATCAGACGCGACCGGGCCCGAGTTATCCTTGTGGCTCTGGACTGGGCACAAAGATACTGGTACCCCGGGCTACTCAGCATGTCTGTCGATCCCTCGATTCGTCTGCCTCTTCAGGAGGACCTTCTGTCGCAGCAGCAGGGGACAGTCCTCCACCCGAACCTGTCCAGTCTCCACCTCCATGCTTGGAGATTGAGCGGCGACAGTTGAGGCCATTTGGCTTGCCTCCTGAAGTTTGTGATGTGATTCTGGCAGCCAGGGCTCCCTCCACAAAGTCGGTATACGCCTGCAGGTGGAACAAGTTTGTGGCATGGTGCACAGCAAAGGCCGTGGATCCCCTTTCTGCCCCTCTTTCTGAGGTACTCCTCTTCCTTCTTTCTCTTGCCCAGCAGGGCTCTGCTCTGGGCATTATCAAGAGCTACCTTTCTGCCCTTTCAACCTTCTTAAGGCTACCTGATCAGCCTTCTTTGTTCAAGTCCCCGGTTGTTAATAGGTTCCTGAAGGGCATCACTCATATGTTCCCCCCTGTTCCTTTTGTGATGCCTCAGTGGGACTTGAACCTTGTACTTACTTTTCTGATGTGCGCTCCCTACGAGCCACTTCATAACTGTGTTCTCTGTCTTCTTACCCTTAAGACTGCTTTCCTGGTTGCCATCACCTCTGCCAGGGGAGTGAATGGCCTCCAGGCTCTTTCATCCAAGCCTTTCTTCCTTTCTATCCATCCGGACAAGGTTGTGTTGCGGACAAGACCCTCTTTCCTGCCAAAGGTAGTCACGGCCTTCCATATTGGGAAGTCCATCACCTTGCCCACCTTCTTTCCGCCTCCGCATGCCTCTAAAGAGGAAGAGCGGCTCCACCGTCTGGACCCAAAACGTGCGCTCTCTTTCTTTTTGGATCGCACACGCCAGTTCTGGGTGGATGACCAACTCTTTGTTGGTTACGTGGGCGCTAAGAAGGGACGGGCGGTGCACAAACGGACCATCTCTCGGTGGGTTGTCTTGTGTATCAAGGCATGCTACTCTTTAGCTAAGAAGGAGCCTCCTGTTGGGCTGAGGGCCCATTCCACTCGGGCCACGGCGGCTACTACTGCCCTGGGCTGGGGAGTCCCCTTGCAGGACATCTGTCAGGCAGCTACGTGGGCCTCGCTGCACACATTCACAAGACACTACTGCCTGGACAGCCAAGTCAGGAGGGATGGCTTCTTTGGCCGTTCCGTCCTCCAGGACTTTCTGATGTGATTATTGGTTCGCAGACCCACCACCGGGGTTGGTATTGCTGGGGTATCTATTCTAAGGTAAGAAATCTAATAATAACCTGTTTCTTTCAGATGCACAAGTTACTTACCTTCGGTAACGATATATCTGTAAGAAACAGTAGTTAGTATTAGATTCCTTACCGCCCCACCAATCCTCCCCGTTTTGCGAACCGATATCTAGGGTTAAGGTCATCCCCTTTCAGGGCCCTAGTTTCATGGCACCAGTGTTGGTTTTTATCATGGCTCTGCGTTTCTGGCGCGGAAAAGCTGTGTATAAGAACTGACAGCACGCGAGGGCGGCGTCTAAGTACTCCGGCGACGTCATCCCGCCGCCGACGACGGACGCGGAGCCGCAGACCACGCCTACCGACGCGCTGGGGTACTGCTACGCAAGAGTTCGCTTATTTGATGCCTGGGGATATTCTAAGGTAAGGAATCTAATACTAACTACTGTTTCTTACAGATATATCGTTACCGAAGGTAAGTAACTTGTGCTACAGGCTTCTATATATAAACTGTTTTCCAACATTGCATCATGGGCGTTTTACCCTTTATCTAACATATTGCCCTGCTCTACACTGAGGCAGGAGAAAGCCACCACATTCTTTAACACCTCAGACGGCCCCATTGACATTCTGTATGTGCCAATTAGCCAGCCTACAGAATGACAATGGGCGGGGTGAGGCTGCTCTTGTGCCCGAGGAGGAGCGCGAGGTTACCCCATCAAGGGGCTAAGACTTCTCACAAGGGAGCAGTGCTGCTCCCTGTGATGACCAAAATTGCGGACAAAAGGCGTCCGTAAAAGGAATCCTCACGGACAACGGACGTGAGGTCCAAATTACGGACGGTCCGTGAAATTTACTGACGGTTGGTCACCCTAGGGCAGGGTGCTGGTTTGTCGTCTGGTGCCCTGTTACTTTCAATGGGGGGTCTCCGGTTTGCATATTCACTGCAGGCTCAGGTTCGAAGGTCCTCTGGGTGGGACCACGACTTGGAGAGGTAAGTTGGGATGCTGGGTGCTGGTTAGAAACCTTCAGTTGGGCCACCCAAGGCCATGGGGCGTCGGGTGCAGGGGTGTCTTTTAGGGTCGGATATTCTTACCAGCTCATGGTCGCATGGGGGGCACCTTCCGGATTGAGGCTGCAGGCGTCACTAGAGGCTTGAGGCAGGTCAGGTATCGCTGGATCTCGGTTGAAGATTGACGGGGAGACCTCCTCGTGGTGTTGGGCCACTCGAACTTCGGCCGTGGGCGTCAGGTGCAGAGTGGTGCAGACTCGTGGATTTTCGCCTGAGCTGGAGTCTGTTGGTGAACAAATCCAGTGTTCACGGGAGACCGTCTTTTCTTTGGAAGGCAGGCAGGTCCTCGGGGTTCTTGAGGTTGCTGGCTGCAGGACATACCGGAGTTTTGTTTCTGCAGGTTCAAGATTGGGACCGGCTGGTAGGGCTGGGGCCAAGTCGCTGGGCGTCCTCCTCTTCTTAGCTTGGCATGGCTGTTCGGTCCTTCTTCTTTTCTTCTTGTGGTCTCTTATCTGAGGAGGCATGGTTCAGGGGTGCCCCTAAATACTAGATTTATGGGTGTTACAGGTAGGTAAAAGATTGGGACCAATGGGTCCTTTCCCTGTGGTGGGTACACCCCCTATTATGCCACCCTCCAGTGAGAGGTGGGCTTATGCCTCACTCTTGTTGGCTGGATACCCCCATCTGCATGATGGCAGGGACTGAGAGTTGTGCTTCACCTCGCCTCCCCCACCTGAGGGGTGGGGTTGGCAAAGGTGGGCACACGTCTCTTCCTCACTTGTTCTTCCTGCCGATTCTCCCGCCCAAAGTGGGGGTTAGAACCAGTGGAGGCCAGTTCCTGAAAGAAGCAACAGGCCTGGGGAATCTCACAAAGACTTCAAGTCTTTAAAGCTTCCCCTTTGTGGACCCTGCCCATCCTGGGAGAGGAGTCCTGGCACTTCGTCCCAGGATGTGCATTGTTTCAGACCGACAAAAGCAGCAGGCTCTCGATCCAGGGGTCCAGAAACATGTCTGGTGGTGGGAGCTGGCAGCCACTCAGCCTGGACACTAGTGATAGGTCGTTTTTCAGGGGGCATTTCTAAGATCCCCTCTGTGTGCATTTTTCATCAAATCCCACACTGGCATCAGTGTGGGTTTAATGTGCTGATAAGTTTGATACCAAACTTCTCAGTTTTCAGTAAAGCCATTATGGTACTGTGGAGTATGTAATGACAAACTCCCAGCACCATATACTCTTAATGGCATTAGTACACTTACAATGTCTAAGAATTGGCTTAGACACTGGAGGGGTACAGGGCTTATGCACCTGTACCTTCACCAGTGGTATAGAGAGAGCCTGGAGGAAAGAATACAATTCTGGCAAAAAAGAGAGAGTCTATTAAAACCTATCAATCAGAAATAAAGAAATCACAAACTCTGTAGTTCGAGAAAAAAATTACGTTGGCCGCAAACGTGCCCAGAGGAATATTCCAAATAGCGAAAAAGCTTACAAAACGCCCTACGCCCGAGCTACTATTAGATTCTTCTCAGTTACGATGCAAGAACTCGCAGAGTTCTTCAACAAAAAAATCCTAGACATATAAAATACTTTCTCTCAGGCCATATGTGTAGACGACTTGGGCCAGGAAGTGGACACACCAATGGGTAGCACCCCCCGACTGGAGGACCTTCCAACCATGGATCTGTCTACCATATCACAACTTTTTGCCCAGGTCCAATCAGGATCCCCTCTTGATCCGGCCCCTTTCCATAAACTCCGCAAGGTAGAGGAAGCCGTACTTCCTGTTCTTCTGGAGGTGCTAAACTCCTCTATATCCAGCTGTCAAGTGCCTCTACCATGGAAAAATGCCATGATAAGAGCACTCCTAAAAAAAAAAAAACCTTGACTCTGAGTGATGGGGAAATTTTCATCCAGTCTCGCTCCTACCTGGGACCAGTCAAAAAACTGGAGAAATATGTCAACAAGATTCTCTCAGAATACTTAGAAACCCACTCCCTACTGCATACTTATTAGATTGGCTTCCGTCCTAACCATGGTACGGAAACAGCTCTATTAGCAGTAGTAGAGGAATCAATGAAAATCCTCGACCAAGGAGGTTTAGTGGCGGTCATCCTACTTGACCTGAGCTCCACATTCGATACTGTCAATTACAACATCATATGTGACAGATTTAGAATGGTGGGAGTCCCAGGCAAGGTTTTGGCGTGGATCAAGCCTTTCCTGAAGGATAGAGAATTCTAGGAATTCAAGGGTAATTGCACCTCTAAGCGCATGTATCTAATGTGTGGAGTCCCTCAGGGCTCATCATTAAGTCCCACTCTATTTAATATTTATCTAAAACCTGTTGCCAAGCTAGGCCTCCCATATGGGATTTAGATAATTACCTATGCAGATGACACACAGCTAGTGGTAGTGCTAAAACACCCAAAGAATATGCCAGTCAATCTAGAAGCCTGTATGGAAACTGTGGCCACATGGATGGACCAGTTGTCTCAAGCTCAATGGAGACAAGACTGAGCTAATGATCTTGGGTAACTACCCCATCGCCACAGCTGGAATAAACTGTCCTAATTGTCTTGGCCTACCGCCAGCCCCCAAAGATCAGATCAAAAGTTTGGGAGTCTAGTTGGATAACTCCCTTAACTTCAACTGCCAAGCAGTCAAGTTATCCGGCTTCTGTTTTGGTATCATCAGAATGCTGCGAACAATCCTCCCACTCCTCCCCACACCAGCTCGAAGAGTGATGTTCCAGGCGCTGGTACTCTCCTGCCTGGACTACGGGAATCCCATCTACCTTGGCACCACAAAGTCCACCACAAGGAAATTGCAGGTTGTACAGAACTGCGCAGTCAGGCTTCTTCATCACACCCCTTACGCGCATTCGGCCAAGCCAGCACAAAAAACTGCACTGGCTCCCAATAAACGAACGGATGAGGTTTAAATGATTGTGCATAGCACATAAAACGCTCTGGGGGATCGGCCTAAAGGTAAACCATTCTCTCATGGCCTTTCACCGACCTTCAAGATGCCTCCGGTCAGCCAGCATGTTTTTAGCAGCAGTGCCTAAAATTAAGAGAGCCCGTTCAGGGGGCTGCACCTTCTCTTACAATGCCACCAGACTATGGAACACTCTCCACATCCAGCTGAGCTCAACAGCCTCTCATTCCGGAAGCCGCTGAAGACTTGGCTCTTCCAGAATCTATCTAACCATATAGCCTCCTTCTGCTTGATGCTGCTAGTGCGGGATGCCTAAGGGTAGCCATGCGCTTAACAAATGCTAATTAATAATAATAGTGAACCCAGCTAGTGGGGTGGCTGATCTTTGCCAGGGCAGTGGGTTGTAGGCATGGCACACAGGGACGGGTTTCATGTCCACTCCTCACTTTGTTCTGCACTAAAACACGCAGCCTACAAAGGCAGTGAGTGAGTGTAAAGGTACAGGGCCTCTAAGGGTGGCACAATAAGTGCTGCAGCCCTTAGAGGCCTTCCCTGATAACAGTGCCCTGGGTACTTGTAGTACCATTTACCAGGGGCTCACCTGTGGCCAGAGAGTGCCAATTGGGTTTGGTCTTCAATGCAGTTTTAGGGAAAGAACATAGGCCCTGGGTACCTGATTGGCAGGAGCTCAGGGCACATTCAGTCAAAGTTCGGCAAACAGTGGGGGCAACCATGCAGCAAGAGGGCACTCTCTCACAATCAGTATGTAGGCAAATAGCAAGGCACCATTGCCCTGCCCCAGGTGACCCAGCTTTCCTAGTACAGCATACGACTCCAGAAAGCTTGATGGTGCAAGCATCCACAAGCAGGATCAACCTCTGTGCCTTCCCTACCAACCCACCAGATAGAGAGTTCACTTTGCAAACACATGTTCTCCTCCATTAGCCTGGCATTACAGTCCATGAGTACAAGCTACCTATTGGGGCACTATTTTCATGCCTTTTGGGATTGTGAAACTCTGGTGCTTCCTGCTGTACTGGAGGCCTTGCACCCCTGCCTCCTCCCCCTCCCTTTACACAAACCATTCAGGTTAGCCATGATGCAGCAACATTCACGATTTGCTCTGGGTTCAACACTACTGATTCCCTTGGTTGGGCAGTTGGCACCAGTGTGACACTTGGGCGACAACCCTGGATGAAGTCTACGGGCTTCTCCAGATTTGTCAAATCTGCACTAAAGGGCTTGCTTTTGCCTGTCTGCTCCATGTCGGTTTCGCCAGCTGATTCGCCCCATCTGTGGCCGAGGCTGCGGTACCTGCAGACAGGGTGGATAACAGTGGCAACTAGCAATCCAATCCCCTGCTCTACCACATCTCCAAATCTTGTCAGTGTGCCCTTCCAGGCACACACCTACCCGGTCAGTGGCAGGATCAAACATTTTCTCTCAGGGTGGCAATCAATCACTTTTAGGGAATTGTTCCTGCTTGTTATCCAGTGTGGTTATGCTTTTCCCTTTTTTCTCACCCTGCCCGCATCCCACCACACTCACAGCAGCTAACTGAGGACTATCTGTCCCTTTTGCAGCAGAAAGTGCAGGCTTTTTTGCCTAAGAGGCCATAGAGAGGGATTCGGCTTTGGAAGTAGGAACTGGGTGTTATTCCCTCTACTTGATTGTGCCGAAGGACTGAGTCCTTTGCCTTACCCTAGATCCTCACCCTCTCAACCCCTTAACTGCGGAAGGACTTTCAAGAAGCTCACTCTAACCCAGGTCCAGTCTCACCTTGACCCTAAGACTGGATGATAGCGATCAGCCTGCAAATACTTATTCCACATCCCTGTCCAGCAGGCCCACAAATTCTCTCTGCAGTTCATAGTGGGGCAGGAGCACTTGTAGTTTGCTGAGGTCTCCCTTGGCTTCACCATTGTCCCTCAGGTCTCCATGAAAGAGATGGCAGTGGTTGCAGCTCATCTTCGGATGTCAGGGGTTGCAGTCTTCCCATACCTCGACCATTGGCTGCTGAAAGCGGGTTCAACCCACGGAGTCTTTACCCACCTCAAGACTACTGTGATCCACCTAACATCTTTGGGGTCCACTAACAACGTGCCAAAGACACACCTGACTTCTTCTAATACATTCTCTTTTATCTGAGCTGGTCTGGACACAGAGTAGTTTCGTGCTTTTGCCCTGGTGCAGAGAGCCCAGAACATTTGAGCTATAATCCCGATGTTTCAGCCTCTGTCCTGGATGTCAGTTGAGGATGGCTCTGGCACTGCTGGGACTAATTGGCTCATACTGATCAAGTATATCTGAAGGAATATGGCGGCTCTGCAGTGGGCTCAGCATCTCCTAGATCTCTCTTACATCCAGATTTCAAACGACTTGCAGTGGTGGCTGCCGGAACACGATTGGGTCAGTAGCAGATCCCTTTACTTACCCCACCAAGAGTTAACAGTGGTGACCGATGCATTGCTGCTGGTTTGGAAAGGCCACCTGGGAGGAGCGGATATCAGAAACATTTGGGCAACAGCGGGGCCCTGGCACTACATCAACCCCATGCAGTTGTGGGCGGTCCACTTGCTTGTGAAAGCCTGCCTATTATCTACCAAAAGAAAGCTGGGGCAGGTGCTCATGTTTCCAAATTAGATAATTCTCATAGCTTGTCTATGAGGGGATGTTCTGTCTCATATTGAAAATCACCTTTTCCCTTCCTTTTTTCATTTAATGACCACTTTTTTTATAAATTATAGATAATATATTTATTGTCACTGTTTGTCTCCATGTCTTATATTAGTTGTAGCACAGGTTTCTTATTAATATTTATTGTCTGTAGGTTCTGTATTAGTTATAACCTGGGATACATATATTGCTAAATTGTTTAGAACTTTGTCTACAGTACCCTAGTTTAGGGTGATAATATTTACTATCATCAGACCTCCTTCCCATTGGCTATTTGCTTCCCCCCCCTTGTTTTCAATTATAGTGTAGCATGGCTAATCTGAAAACATTTGGTTTTTCGGATGATGATTTTATATCCATTGTAGGGGCATCGACAAATTTTGGTAACACAACTACCCCTAATGTAGGTGGCAATGAAGAATTAATTAAATTGCTAGCCCTCAAAAAGAAAACCAAAAGGATTGAGTTACATGGGGAATACATGTTACAGTACTTACGTGCTGGAATAATCCCACAGGGATTACAAATTAGAATATATCCCTGGCTTATTTACACACATCAAAGATTTTCTACAAAGATGGTCCCAAATAGCCAACCGCTGTCCTAGAGACCTAATGATGCTTATAGTGGAGACAGCCAAAGACCTCATATTACAGCTTTTAAAGGAAATCTCAGAATTAGAAAGTTTAATCAAATCTTCAACTGCTATAGAAGACACTAAAAAAGCCCTAGATGAATGAATGAATGTTGGATTAACTTCATATAGTGACTATCTTGCAAAACGCAAGACCGACAAATTGCAAAAAGATATCAGATACTTCAGTAGGGAGCGTGTCTATCCATATCTGACAGACAGCTATTACATGCAATCTGATGACTCCGGGTATGATACCATGTCCTATCAACTAAGTATGGGCCGAAAATTCGGTCCGCTCGCGGAATTTTGCGGATTTTCCGCAATTTCGCAATCCGCGAATCTCACAAAATTGCGTAAAAATCCACAAATCCGCGAGCGGGGCAAATTTTTTCCAGGAAGCACTTACAGGGTTACAGCAGGTGCCCAAGTTGAAGCTAATTTCTTTGTAACCATTTACAAAATGGTTACAAAGAAATTAACTTCAACTTGGGCACCTACTGTAACGCTGTAAGTGCTTCCTGAGCGGCGCCTCGTTTCCTACTTGCAACTATTCTCTGACCCTGAATAGTTACAGGTATGGCACAAGGCTCCTGTCACAAAAATTAAACCTCAACAGGAAGCACTTACAGATAAATAAAGCAGGTGCCCGAGTTGAAGCTCAAATTCAGTAACGTTTTAATCAGCCCAAAACATTAGTGAGCACGGTCGAGGCTGGGCAAGTGTGCTTTAACACCTTATATGCCGTCGAAAATTAGCTGTAATACTTGAGGGAGGTCTTTGCATCCATGAGTTTATAGAGCCGATCCCCTTGTAGTTCCTGTGGCCAGGAGGCTGCTTTCTCCTCACCTGCTGCCCTGCTCGCTCTCTGACCCTTTACACAAGAGGCATGTGCACACGCATAGAAGCCCCGCACCATACACTAGCAGTATCAAACGTTTTACCCGCCCTTTCCCAACTATGATGGACAGCTCACTCAAGGGACCTCAGTGCCTATAGGCGCGGTGGAAAACTTACAGGCACACATGGTCACTGGGGACAAGCCATCTGGCCCTTTACCCTTTACGCAGCTGCAGTGTAGGAAAAGCACTATACATTTACCCAACGAGGTAGCACTTACTGATTAGCCAGTACTCCAGTTGAGTAGAGGTATTGCACAAAACGGTGGCATCTTCGTGGATAACTATGCAGGGCAGGATTCATTCTGGCACGAGGCTCCTGTCACAAAAATTAAACCTCAACAGGAAGCACTTACAGATATAGCTGGTGCCCGAGTTGAAGTTCAAATTCAGTAAAGTTTTTAATCAGCCCAAAACATTAGTGAGCACGGTCGAGGCTGGGCAAGTGTACTTTAACCCCAAATCTGCAGTTGAAAATTAGTTGTAATACTCGAGGGAGGTCTTTGCATCCATGAGTTTCTCGAGCGCGATCTCCTTGTAGTTCCTGTGGCCAGGAGTCTGCTTTCTCCTCACCTGCTGCCCTGCTCGCTCTCTGACCCTTTACACAAGAGGCATGTGCACATGCATAGAAGCCCCGCACCACACACTAGCAGTATCAAACGTTTTCCCCCTCCCTTTCCCAACTATGATGGACAGCTCACTCAAGGGACCTCTGCGCCTTTTGGCGCGGTGGCAAACTTACAGGCACACATGGTCACTGGGGACAAATCATCTAGCCCCTTACGCAGCTGCAGTGTAGGAAAAGCACTATACATTTACCCAACTAGGTAGCACTTACTGATTAGCCAGTACTCCAGTTGAGTAGAAGTATTACACAAAACGGTGGCATCTTCGTGGATAACTATGCAGGGCAGGATTCATTCTGGCACGAGGCTCCTGTCACAAAAATTAAACCTCAACGGGAAGCACTTACTGATATAGCTGGTGCCCGAGTTGAAGTTCAAATTCAGTAACTTTTAATGGTATGTAACTGTTACCACGGATTTTTTACAACGCATACTATTACAACGCATACTGTTACAACGCATGTCATTTTACAACGGATACCTTTACAACGCAAAACACTACAACGCAGGTACTTTTACAACGCATACCATTACAACGTAAGTATAATTACAGGTAAGTTTATTTTTTTAATAAACATTTATTAGTGGTATTTTGTTAAGGGGTACAGGGGTATTTTTAGGTTTCCGGGCTGGGTTTGGGTTTTGGGGTACAGGGGTATTTTTAGGTTTTAGGGCTGGGTTTGGGTTTTGGGGTACAGGGGTATTTTTAGGTTTTAAGGCTGGTTTTGGGTTTTGGGGTACAGGGGTATTTTTAGGTTTTAGGGTTGGGTTTGGGTTTTGGGGTACAGGGGTATTTTTAGGTTTTAGGTTTGGGTTTTGGGGTACAGGGGTCTTTTTAGGTTTTAGGGTTGGGTTTGGGTTTTGGGGTACAGGGGTATTTTTAGGTTTTAGGGTTGGGTTTGGGTTTTGGGGTACAGGGGTATTTTTATGTATCTGAAAGAGACACGTTAGTGATAGATTCCTTACCTTAGAATATCCCCAGGCGTCAGACTGGATCCGGAAACTTTTGCGTAGCAATACCCCTGCGCGCCGGTAGGCGTCGTCTGCGGCTCCGCGTCCGTCGTCGGCGTCGTGAGCGCCGGGATGACATCGTCGGAGTACTTAGACGGCGCCCATGCGCGCTGACGTCAGTTCTTCTTTTTTCCGCGCCAGCTAGCGCAGATCCGGAAGAAGCTCTACCCCCAGTCACTTTTTGACTGAAAAGTTTTTTTGATCCTTTTTGATCTTCTCTTAGTCGACTGTCTCGACTATCGGTGCCAGGGATGCCCGGGTTCAAGCCTTGTTCGAAGTGCGGCCGACTCATGTCGGTCACGGACCCTCATCGCCGGTGCCTGAAGTGCTTAGGCCTCGACCACGACGATCGTACCTGCGCCGACTGCCGGGCCCTGACGTCGAAGGCTAGGCGGGAGCGGTCCCGCAAGCGTCTCGAGCTGAGGCACTCGGCCCCGCGCCGCTCCAGGTCCCGGTCCCACGGGAGGTCGAGGGACAGGTCGCGAGGTCGGAGTCATCGACGTTCCGGAAGTGGACACCGATCGTCTGGTTCCAAGTCCTCAGGTAAGAGGCATGAGAGGTCGGAACGACACCATCGGTCCTCCGACCCGCCCCGACGCTCGCTCGATGCGGCCGGGGACTCGGGCGACACCGCCCACGCGGCTCCGCGGGAGTCGCAAGCGTCGCCGCCTGCCCCACACCTTCGGGTCCCTGGGCACGGCGCGTCGCAGGAGGAGGTCGAGAGGTACCTCATGGCCATGAGGGCCCTCCCTCCTCAGTCGGTTCCCGTGGCGCCTTCGGGCCGATCGGCTCCGTCTGGAGGTCCTTCCGGGTCGGGCGCTTAGGCCCCGACGACGTCGGGTGCTTCGGGCCCGGCGCCGCTGGCGACTTCGGTCCCGGCGCCGCGCGACCTCGCTGGATCCGGCTCCGGATCCGGGACCTCGCCGGTCGACCTTACGACCTCGCCGGCGCCGTCCCTTCAGGTGTCGTCCCCGGCAGCCGATGTGGTTGCCGACCCCAATGTTTCCTACGGTCCTACTCAGGAGTCGGAGGGGCGCCGCTGGGCGCCGATTCCGTCGGCCTTTGGAGACTTCTATCTCCACGAGGAGGCCCTGGCTGTTAATCTTGGTCTCCAGGAGCCAGGTGACGAGGAGCAATGGGAGGGGTCCGAGGACCCTCTGGCACGTGATTACCAGTCACATCAGGACTGGACATATGAGCTTGGGGAGGCCAGTGGTATTGACACCTCGCCAGACACTGGATTTACGTCGCCCCCGACTGTGGCTTCGGAGGCGGGTTCTGCTTACAGCGTAGTGTTGACGAAGGCAGCTAAGGCCTTTAACCTTCAGCTCCCCGTCGCGGCCGTGAGGACTAATCTCCTCACTGAGGTCCTCAAACAGCAGTCCGGCTCCGCGGAGCCCCTCCTGCCGTTCAATGAGGCCTTGTGTGACGTTCTGCGGGGCACTTGGTCCAAGCCCGCCACAGGCCCCCCTGTGGACAGGAACGTGGCCAGACGCTACCGCCCGGCACCGGGCGACCCATGCTTTTTGTCCACCCATCCCACCCCCGAGAGCCTGGTCATCCAGGCCTCTAACTCCCAAACCGCATTCCCGTCGGCCCCGCCCGACAGGGAATCCATGAGATATGAGCAGTTCGGGAAGAAGGTCTTCTCGTCTGTGAGCCTAGGGCTACGGTCTGTGAACACCAACTGTCTCTTGGGCCGCTACACCCACACTCTGTGGGACACGGTTGCGGAGGTGCTGCCACAATGCCCTGAGGAGGTCAGGGCTAAACTCAGCCAAACCCTTGCGGACGGCCGAGATGCGGCACGCTTTTCCATCCGGTGTGGGCTGGATACCACGGACTCACTGGGCAGGGCGATGGCAACGACGGTGGCGGTTCGACGCCACGCCTGGTTGAGGTCCGCCAACTTCTCGGCCGATGTCCAGGCCACCCTCCTGGACATGCCGTTTGATGGCCGTCGCCTCTTCGGCGACAAGGCAGACCATGCGCTGGAACGTTTCAAGGACTCCAGGGCCACGGCCAAGTCCTTGGGCCTCACGGCCCCACGCCAGCAATCGGGTGCCTTTCGCTCCTTTCGTGGCCACGGAAGGGGCGCCCCACCACGGACCGTCAGCCACGCGCCGCAGAATGTTCAGCAACGTGGTGGCGGACGTGGGAACCGCCGTGGCGGTGGTCGGGGCCAGCGGCGAGGCCAGTCCACACCTCCCTCAGCAGCCCCCGCCTCAAAACCTTCCTAGTCCGAGTTTTCAGGCCCATGTGACGCCTGTGGGAGGCAGGGTTCGCCATCACCTCTCCCACTGGCATACAGTCACTTCGGACAGGTGGGTGCTGCAAATTGTCCGAAGGGGTTTCTCCCTCCCCTTCGAGTCTTCCCCTCCATCCATGCCACCTCAATACCACCGTGTGTCGGGGGATCACTTGCAACTTCTGCAAGAGGAGGTTTCGGCCCTCTTGGCCAAGAGGGCCATCGAGCGCGTTCCTGGGCCAGAAGTAGGACGTGGTTGTTACTCCCACTACTTTCTGGTACCCAAGAAGGGCAAAGGGGGCCTACGTCCTATCTTGGATCTGCGGAACGTCAACGGCTTCCTCCGGACGGAGAAGTTCAAGATGCTCACTTTGGCTCAGGTCCTGGCTGCCCTGGACCCGGGAGACTGGATGGTAGCGTTGGACTTGCAGGACGCCTATTTCCACATCCCCGTCCTGCCGGCCCACCGGCGTTACCTACGGTTCATGGTAGGCCAAGAGCACTTTCAGTTTACCGTGCTCCCCTTCGGCCTTGCCAGCGCCCCACGGGTGTTCACGAAGGTGATGGCGGTGGTCGCAGCCCATCTGCGCAGGCAGGGGATATCAGTCTTCCCCTACCTCGACGACTGGTTGTTGAAGGCGGGCTCGCCCCAGTCAGTCGTCAGCCACCTCCAGACTACGGCCGACCTCCTGCACTTGCTGGGGTTCTCCATCAACGTGCCGAAGTCACACCTGTGTCCCTCTCAAAAGCTCCTCTTCATCGGAGCGGTTCTCGACTCGGCGCAGTTTCGGGTTTACCCACCCGAACAGCGGGTTCGGGATATTCAGGCTCTGATTCCTATCTTCAGGCCGTTATCCCGGGTCTCGGTCAGGTTGACGCTGCGGCTTCTGGGGCTGATGGCCTCCTGCATCCTTCTGGTGCGTCACGCCAGGTGGCGGATGCGGGCTCTGCAGTGGGACCTGAAGTTTCAGTGGGCCCAGCATCAGGGCAACCTGTCCGATCATGTCCTGATCTCAGAGGGCACTGCGAAGCAACTGCAGTGGTGGCTCACGGACCGCGACTGGGTCAGTGGCAGACCCCTCTCCCTACCCCAGCCGGAGCACGTAGTTGTGACGGACGCGTCCCTCCAGGGCTGGGGAGGCCACATGGGAGAGGCGGAGATCAGAGGCCTCTGGTCTCCGGCGGAGTCCCGGCTCCACATCAACCTTCTGGAGCTGCGGGCGATTCGTCTTGCACTGAAGGCATTCCTCCCCTCTGTCAAGGGGAGCGTAGTGCAAGTGTTCACCGACAACACCACCGCCATGTGGTACTGCAACAAACAGGGCGGGGTGGGGTCGTGGACCCTCTGCCAGGAGGCTCTGCGCCTCTGGCAGTGGCTGGAACATCAGGGCGTGACCCTGGTGGTTCAATACCTGGCAGGCTCTCTGAATGCCAGGGCGGACGAACTCAGCCGCCGGTGCATGATGGATCACGAATGGCGTCTGAACTCGGACGTGGCGCAAGGTCTCTTTCGACTGTGGGGAGAGCCTTGGTTAGATCTATTCGCCACAGAAGAGAACGCGCAATGTCAGCAGTTCTGCGCGTTGGAATTTCCAAGGCGGCACTCGCTCGGAGACGCTTTTCGTCGCGAGTGGAGCTGCGGTCTGTTGTACGCCTTTCCGCCTATACCACTTCTGCCCAGAGTGCTGAAGAAGATCAGGCGCGACCGGGCCCAGGTCGTCCTTGTGGCTCCGGACTGGGCACGAAGATACTGGTATCCCGAGCTACTCAGCATGTCAGTCGATCCCCCGATTCGTCTGCCTCTTCGGGAGGACCTTCTGTCGCAGCAGCAGGGGACGGTCCTGCACCCGAACCTGCCCAGTCTCCACCTACAAGCTTGGAGATTGAGCGGCGGCAGTTGAGGCCATTTGACTTTCCTCCCGAAGTCTGTGATATCATTCTGGCAGCCAGGCGTCCCTCCACAAAGTCGGTATACGCCTGCCGGTGGAACAGATTTGTGGCATGGTGCACAGCAAAGGCTGTGGATCCTCTCTCTGCACCCCTTTCGGAAGTGCTGCTCTTTCTTCTTTCCCTTGCCCAGCAGGGCTCTGCTCTGGGCACTCTTAAAGGGTACCTTTCTGCTCTTTCAGCCTTCTTGAGGCTACCAGATCAGCCTTCCTTATTCAAGTCCCCTATTGTGAGTAGATTTCTGAAGGGCATCACGCACATGTTCCCTCCTGTTCCCTTCGTGATGCTCCAGTGGGACTTGAATCTGGTTCTCACCTATCTGATGTGTGCTCCCTTTGAGCCGCTTCATAACTGCCCTCTTCGTCTCCTTACTCTAAAGACGGCCTTCCTGGTTGCCATCACCTCTGCCAGGAGGGTGAGTGAGCTCCAGGCTCTTTCTTCTTCTCCACCTTTCCTGTCTGTTCATCCTGATAAGGTGGTGTTACGTACACGACCTTCCTTTCTGCCCAAGGTTGTAACGGCCTTCCACATCGGGCAGTCCATCACTTTGCCCACCTTCTTTCCGCCTCCGCATCCCTCGAAAGAGGAGGAGAGGCTCCACCGTCTGGATCCAAAACGTGCGCTCTCCTACTACCTAGATCGCAACGCCAATTCCGGGTGGATGACCAACTCTTCGTTGGTTACGTGGGCGCGAAGAAGGGGAAGGCTGTGCACAAGAGGACCATCTCTAGGTGGATCATCTTGTGTATCCAAGCATGTTACTCCATGGCGAGGAAGGAGCCCCCGGCTGGATTGCGGGCTCACTCCACTCGGGCCACGGCAACGACAACTGCCCTGGGCCGCGGTGTCCCCCTGCAGAACATCTGTCAGGCAGCCACGTGGGCCTCGCTGCACACGTTCGCAAGACACTACTGCCTGGACAGTCAAGTCCGGAGGGATGGCTTCTTTGGCCGTTCCGTCCTCCAGGACTTTCTGGTGTGATATTGGTTCGCAGACCCACCACCGGGGTTGGTATTGCTGGGGTATCTATTCTAAGGTAAGGAATCTATCACTAACGTGTCTCTTTCAGATGCACAAGTTACTACTTGTGTAACGATATATCTGTAAGAGACATTAGTTAGTGATAGATTCCTTACCGCCCACCCATCCTCCCCGTTCTGCGAACCGATATCTAGGGTTAAGGTCATCCCCTTTCAGGGCCCTAGTTTCATGGCACCAGTGTTAGTTCTATCATGGCTCTGCGTATCTGGCGCGGAAAAGCTGTGTTATCAGAACTGACGTCAGCGCGCATGGGCGCCGTCTAAGTACTCCGACGACGTCATCCCGGCGCTCACGACGCCGACGACGGACGCGGAGCCGCAGACGACGCCTACCGGCGCGCAGGGGTATTGCTACGCAAAAGTTTCCGGATCCAGTCTGACGCCTGGGGATATTCTAAGGTAAGGAATCTATCACTAACTAATGGCTCTTACAGATATATCGTTACACAAGTAGTAACTTGTGCTTTAGGGTTGGGTTTGGGTTTTGGGGTACAGGGGTATTTTTAGGTTTTAGGGCTGGGTTTTGGGGTACAGGGGTATTTTTAGGTTTTAGGTTTTAGGGTTGGGTTTGGGTTTTGGGGTACAGGGGTATTTTTAGGTTTTAGGGTTGGGTTTGGGGTACAGGGGTATTTTTAGGTTTTAAGGCTGGGTTTGGGTTTTGGGGTACAGGGGTATTTTTAGGTTTTATGGTTGGTTTTGGGGTACAGGGGTATTTTTAGGTTTTAGGGTTGGGTTTGGGTTTTGGGGTACAGGGGTATTTTTAGGTTTTAGGGCTGGGTTTGGGTTTTGGGGTACAGGGGTATTTTTAGGTTTTAGGGTTGGGTTTGGGTTTTGGGGTACAGGGGTATTTTTAGGTTTTAGGGTTGGGTTTGGGTTTTGGGGTACAGGGGTATTTTTAGGTTTTAGGGCTGGGTTTGGGTTTTGGGGTACAGGGGTATTTTTAGGTTTTAGGGTTGGGTTTGGGTTTTGGGGTACAGGGGTATTTTTAGGTTTTAGGGTTGGGTTTGGGTTTTGGGGTACAGGGGTATTTTTAGGTTTTAGGGCTGGGTTTGGGTTTTGGGGTACAGGGGTATTTTTAGGTTTTAGGGTTAGGTTTGGGTTTTGGGGTACAGGGGTATTTTTCGGTTTTAGGGCTGGGTTTGGGTTTTTGGGTACAGGGGTATTTTTAGGGTTGGGTTTGGGTTTTGGGGTACAGGGGTATTTTTAGGTTTTAGGGTTGGGTTTGGGTTTTGGGGTACAGGGGTATTTTTTAGGTTTTAGGGCTGGGTTTGGGGGTACAGGGGTATTTTTAGGTTTTAGGGTTGGGTTTGGGTTTTGGGGTAGAGGGGTATTTTTAACATATATTTAAAAAAAAAATTAATTTAATTTATAATTTAAATTAAAAATTATATTACAAATAATTAAATTAAATATTACATAAATAATTATTTACATTATATTTTAAAATTATATTTTAATATTATATACTTACCTATACTTACGCTGTAATGGTATGCGTTGTAATAGTACCTGCGTTGTAGTGTTTTGCGTTGTAATGGTATCCGTTGTTAAATGACCTGCGTTGTAAAAAATCCGTTGTAATGGTATGCGTGCTAAAAGTACGCGATGTAACATCATATGTCCGTTTTTAATCAGCCCAAAACATTAGTGAGCACGGTCTAGGCTGGGCAATTGTGCTTTAACCCCATATCTGCCGTCGAAAATTAGTTGTAATGCTCGAGGGAGGTCTTTGCATCCATGAGTTTCTCAAGCGCGATCCTCTTGTAGTTCCTGTGGCCAGGAGGCTGCTTTCTCCTCACCTGCTGCCCTGCTCGCTCTCTGACCCTTATTTATTTATTTATTTATTTATTGGGCTTTTAAAGCACGACAGCTACCCAAAAAGGGTTTCCCGGCGCTAAGAGATACATGACCACATGAGTAGAACGAATGACTCAGGGGAGAGGCAGGAGCAAGTTACAGGTTGAAAAGCCAGGTCTTAATGGCTTTCCGGAAGTGGATGTAGCTTGTTTCCAAGCGAAGGTGCTGAGGGAGGGAGTTCCAGAGCTTGGGGCCCAGTAGGGAGAAAGATCTACCCCCCATCCTCGCTCGACGCACTTTGGGCACACAGAAAAGGCCTTGAGATGAGGATCTCAGGCAGCGAGCTGGCGTGTAGGTTTGCACAAGGGATTGTAGGTATCTGGGGGCATTGCCCCATTTAATTCTGTCCATAAGGCTAAGTGTTTTGAATTTGACCCTGTTTTCAATTCGTAGCCAGTGGAGTGCCTTAAGGTGACCGGACATGCGTTCCCTTCTGTGGCACTTGCAGAGCAGTCTTGCTGCGGCGTTCTGCACCAGTTGTAGGCGTCGCATGACTGCCTGTGATGACCCTAGGTAGAGGACATTTCTGTAGTCTAGACGGGAGGTGATTAATGCGTTGACCACAGACTTTTGAGTGTCGTCAGGTAACATCCAAACGATTTTCTTGAGCCACCTCAGGATGGTGAAACAGGTGGATGTAAGGTTATGTTATGTTATGTTAACCTGGTTTTATATAGCGTACGGCTACTCGAAAGAGTGTCCCGACGCTTTCAATTGCACACCAATCTCATAACATAACATGAAAAAACAAATAAAGAACAGAGAGAAGGAAACCAGAACAGCCCAGAAAAAACTAAGAGGTAAAAAGCCAGGTTTTGAGCCCCTTCCTAAAAGCCAACAAGTTTGGGATGCTGCGCAGGGCCACTGGCAGCTTATTCCACAACTGGGGCGCCAATAATCTAAAAGAGCGGCCTCCAATACGTGCTCTCTTAACACGAGGCACCGCAGCAAGAAACAAGGATTCTGACCTCAGCGATCTGGCTGGGTGGTAAAAGGTCAGCCTTTTTTGGAGGTATTTCGCTCCGGAGGCGTGCAAAGCTTTATGTGCCAGAGTCAGGATCTTAAAAATTATCCGCTTCTGGACAGGAAGCCAGTGCCGTGCCTCCAGGAGGCCCGAGGCTCTGGCACGGCGAGATAGTCCAAAGATGGCACGTGCTGCCGAATTCTGGACCACCTGTAACCGTTGAAGCAGATATTCTGGCGGGCCGAGATAAAGAATGTTAGAGTAGTCAATTCTCGAGCCAATGATCGCCGGCACTGTGATCCTCCTGTGTTCCTCCGATAACAGAGGGAGAAACTTACGCAGCATCCGGAGCAGGCCAAAGCAGGTGCCAGTGAGACCGATTACCTGTGAGCGCAGTGTGAGGCCGTTGTCAATCTTAATCCCAAGGTTTTTTGCCACCTGGGACGAACTTGCTGGTGGAAACATGTTCTCAGGCCACCATACTTTCCAGTCCGGATCCGAACTGCACCCGAAGAAGAGGACCTCGGATTTATCCGAGTTGCACTTGAGGCTGTTGTGTTGGAACCATTGAAACACAGCCTCAAGGCAACCCTGGATCCTACCTCCATCGAAATCCGCACCCCTCTCACAGGTGAAGAGGAGCTGGGTGTCATCGGCGTAGGAAACGATCTGAGCCCCGAAAGACTCCGCCAGAGCCGCCAGAGGGGTCATGAAGATGTTAAATAGAGTAGGGCTCAATACTGAGCCCTGAGGGACTCCGACACCCAATGGCGACATCTCGGCGGAGCAAGCAGAGGCCCAGACCGTTTGTCGACGGCCTGCCAGGAACGAACGAAACCACTGGAGCACCGTCCCCCGGAGACCAATCTCTGAGAGTCTTGCAAGAAGACCCTCATGGGGGACGGTGTCGAAGGCCGCCGACAGATCTAGCATCACCAACATCGCCCTGCCACCCGAATCCAGCACCTCCTTAATCGCCTCAGAGACTTCCAGGAGAGCTGTTTCGGTGCTAAGATTGGTGCGGAAACCCGATTGGGTGGGGTGTAGTAGGTCGTGGGACTCCAGGTAATCGGCAAGCACCTTGTGCACATGCTTTTCAATGACCTTCGCGAAAGCAGGCAGGAGCGAGATAGGCCTATAATTTGCCAGCACCTCCGCGTCCAAACCGGGCTTTTTGAGCAAGGGGATAATCATCGCCTGCTTCCAAGACTGGGGAACCACACCCTGTGCAAGAGAACAGTTCAGCAGGGGGTTCACATATGGATTAATGATAGCTGCCATTTTTGCCAGAAACTTTGCGGGGCAGGCATCCCGGGGAGAACCTGATTTAAGACAAGCTATCAGATCAAATGAAGCGGTCAAAGAGAGAGGAGGAAAGACTGCCAAGGCCACACCTGCACTAGGCAGGGTAACAGCGGCAATCTCCACCCGGCCGGGCGTCTCAGGCTCCTGCACAGGGAAAGAGTCCTGGATCAATTGGATTTTAGAGGTAAAAAAGTCCGCAATCGCCCTGACCCAAGGCGCAGGAGGGGGGGTCTGAGTCGGTGCAGCGCGAGAAGTTGTAAACTCCCGTACAATAGCGAAAAGCTCCTTACAGGAATTGGAGGCAGCTTCAATTTTTCTCGCAAAATAAGCCTTCTTCTCAGAAAGGATATCCCGATGATAAGCTTTCGTCAAGGACCTGTAGGCAAGTTTCGCTGTCGAGTCGTATTTCACTCGCCATGCTCTTTCCGCTACCTTGCATTGTCGACGTGAAGCCGCCAACGCTTCCGTAAACCAAGGGGCGGATGCACCTTTATCAAGTTTGCGAGGGGGTCTCAGAGGAGCAAGATCATTTAGCCTCTCTAAGAGCCAGGCCTGCAGTCGCTCAACATCCTCATCCAAATCCCCAGTCAAAGCACAGGGATGGTCCGCACAGGAGGTTAGTGACTTGGGGCTCCATAGTTAGGCCGTTGTCAATGATAATGCCTAGGTTGCGTACTTGTTGCGACGGGCTGGGTAGGGAGCCCATTTCAGATGGTCAGTGTCTTGGGTTCCAGAGATTTTGGTTTGGACCCAGTATTAGAACCTCCGTTTTGCTACCATTTAGTTTAAGCATATTGTCACTCATCCAAGTGGCAATGTTCCTAAGGCCTGACTGCAGGAGGGAGGAGGAGTCGTGGTCTCCATTGGAGAGTGAAACAACGATCTGTGAATCGTCGGCATAGGGTAACATGTTTAGACCTGCTGCTTCGGCGATGTGAGCGAGCGGGGTTACGTATAGGTTAAAAAGCAGGGGGCTCAACCCCGAGCCCTAAGGGACTCCATAGGGGGATAGATGGACATTTGAGGCCGCGGTACTGGAGGTGATTTGAAAAGTCCTAAGTGTCAGGAAAGATGCTATCCAGTCCAATGCTTTACCTCTGATGCCCATGGTGGAGAGCGAATTTAACAGAATGTTATGGGAGATGGTGTCGAACGCTGCGCTGAGGTCAAGTAAAATCAGCGCAGCGGATTCCCCTCTGTCGACCAGGAGGCGAAAATTTTCCATCACTCCAAGCAATGTCGTCTCAGTCGAAAAGCCTAGGCGGAAACCCGATTGAGAGGGGTGAAGTATGTCATTTACCTCCGTAAACCTGGCGAGGTGTCCATGGACATGTTTCTCCAAGACTTTGGAGAAGGCGGGTAGGAGGGATATTGGGCAGAAATTGGCCAGGACTTTCGGATCTGCCGATGATTTCTTGAGTAGGGGTGAAACCATGGCATGTTTCCACATGGCTGGGACCTTTGCCGTGGAGAGGGATAGATTGAGTTTGGCAGATGACGGAGAGTTGTGGGGTGTCCAAGAGTCTGAGTACGGAAATCGGGAGGGGGTCGATGGGAGAGCCAGATTTTACTTACCCATAGATGTCTTGAAGACCCTGAACATTTATCCCGGGCCAGGATGTTAGTGGCTTGTAAGACAGGTTTGGCGGAGGGGAGATGGCCTCCTCCTTCGGACTGAGATCCGGATGCGTCGCTTCTAGTGTCAGGTGCTGTTTTACAATGTCCTGGTAGATGGTCTCAATCTTCTTTGTGAAGAACTGCGCCAATTCTTCACATTGAACATTATTCAATGGAAGGGGTTTGGCTGATGTGTTGGAGCCCGCTAACTCTTTTACACAAGAGGCATGTGCACACGCATAGAAGCCCCGCACCACACACTAGCAGTATCAAACGTTTTTCCCGCCCTTTCCCACCTATGATGGACAGCTCACTCAAGGGACCTCGGCGCCTTTTGGCGCGGTGGCAAACTTACAGGCACACATGGTGACTGGGAACAAATCATCTGGCCCTTTATGCAGCTGCAGTGTAGGAAAAGCACTATACATTTACCCAACGAGGTAGCACTTACTGATTAGCCAGTAGAAAGTACTCCAGTTAAGTATGGTGCAAATTACAAAAAAGTCCGCGATTTCATGGGCAAATTCGCAGATTTTTTTGCGATTTCGCGCGAATTGGCGGACCGTAGATCCGCAAAATTCACCCATGCTTACTATCAACCACCCATGAGGCCTTTTCATAAAAAAGTTACCACTTTCTCCGAAACATCTGATTCTGATAGTGAAGGCAGCTCATATGCACAAGATCAGAGAGGCATGAGATATACTCCTCAGTTCAATCAAGGCTACACCCCTTTTTTAGGGAGGCGCAACCAACAGAGAGGCAATTGGCGACCTCGTTACCAGCCACAGTTTCGCTCCAATTACCAACCACAAGGGCAATATTAACAAGGTGCCCCCTACCAGCCACAATATCGGGGCCCTACACAAGTAAATCAGAACCAATACCTGGAGACCAGGAAGGCACGTTATTGGAGACATTAAAGCAGATCCCCATTTTCAATTTAAGCACGTCATCCTTAAATAAAGCTACTCACTCCCTATTGTCGAAAGGGCTATCCTTTGTACCGCACTCAGGAGTAAATAAATTTGAGTTATTCAATGATCTAATGGCTTTCTTTCGTAAAGTACGTCTTAAATTCTTCTTTGAAGAGAAGGACTTTGACACACCAGATATAAACAAATCAGGTTTGGCATTAAAATCCACCTTTACGCCAACAACTGAACAAATAGCACCTGAAGTTAAAATATTTGAGCAAGTTGCATATAATAAACTTTTTCTTGCTACTAAATATTTACCTAAGACTCCTTACAACATTTCCAGCGAAGAATATGAGGCACTCAATACACTCAGAGATGCCACAGATATCACAATAAAAAGTTGTGATAAAGGTGCCGGTATTGCCATCTTAGATACCACTACATATGTTGAGAAAATCGAGGAAATGTTGATGGATTAACAATTTTACTCCAGAATCTCAACTAATCCTACTAATAAAATTAAAACGAAGATATTGCTGACTACTAAAGCATTTCACAATGGCATCATATGTGAAAAAGAATTCCATTATCTTAATATTGACAATCCCAAATTAGCTTGCTTATACGGAACCCCAAAAGTACACAAAGACAAAATAAATCCCCCCTTTCGGCCGATTGTACCAACTAACGGTTCAGTTACCGAACCCATTTCCAAATATTTAGATGCCATCCTACGTCCTTATGTACATAATATCCCTGGATACATAAAACATACTTGTCAGGTGATCAATATGATGGAAGGGATCCCCTACAATCGGAACAGACAATGGCTTGTGACATTGGATGTTGAGAGTTTATACTCCAACATACCATACGCAGGAGCACTTACTGCAGTCAAATGGTTCATTAACACATACAATGTCGACTGTAACATTGATTTTATCATTAACTGTCTTGACATAGTGATGCAGGACAATGTATTCGAGTTCCATGGGGACCTATTCAAACAGACGAAAGGAGTCAGCATGGGCGCTTCATGCGCCCCGACCATAGCGAACATCTATGTGGCCCAATTTGAAGAGAAATTTATATTTCATGAAGTAGCCCCATTTTTTGAATCTATCCTAAATTGGTCACAATATATAGACAATGTTATCTTTATGTTGGACAACAATGAGGACACCTTGACAGAATTAATTATGTGGCTCAACCTTTGTGATTCTAACCTTCAATTCATTTCACATTGTAGCAATTTGCAAATTGACTTCCTAGATCTGACCATCAAACATGACTGCGGCCAACTATATGTAGATCTTTATACTAAACCTACAGCATGGAATACTATACTACATCATGATAGTTTTCACCCATTGAAACAAAAAAACAGCATTCCTTTCGAGGAATTTTTGCGCCTTCGGCGTAACTGCACAAAACTCAGTGATTATGACACACAATCTATGGAGATGAAGAACAAGTTTCTCCATAGAGGTTATCCTCACTGAGTAATTAGAGAGGCATAAAAACGTGCGAGGTTCTACGACCGTCAGCACTTACTTCAGGGCACTAATAAAAAACAAAATGACAATCTTATTTTTGTGACCAGACATTCGGTTCTAAATGAACAGATTCGCTAGATTATTTGCTCCAACTGGCATTTGTTAAATGTTCACAAATCACATTGCGTGTCAATTCCAAAAACAATGTTTGCGTACCGCAAAAATAGAAATATCAAAGATATTATTGCAAGATCTTGGATGCCCACTCAAACGAAAGCATCAACACAGCGCAGCATCTTAGGTAACAATCCAGTAGACGGCAATTTTAGATGTGGAACTTGCAAAATATGCCCACTAACCATTGAGTCTAAAGAACTATGCTACAATGGACACACTATTGTAAGCAAAGGTATTAGCAATTGCAAATCTAAAAACATTGTATACCTGCTAATCTGTCCTTGCAATAAAGGCTACGTAGGTGAGACCTCACGGACCTTAAATGTACGTCTAACTGAGCACAGATCAGCTATCAGAACCAGAAAACTCACCTCACCAATGGAAATTCCATACAACCAACGGCTTAAAGCAAGGCTGCGTACTGGCCCCCAGCCTCTTTAACATCTACACCGCGGACCTAGAAAGTGACCTACGTACCATTCAGGGAGATCCACCAAAATTGGCCCACTCACCTATAATAAGTCTTCAATATGCAGACGACATTGTGCTCCTCTCAAAACCCCCCATCAGTCTACAACGCTTGATCTCCAAACTGTCGCAGTACCTCTCGAACGCACAATTGACTATAAGTCTAAAAAAATAAACCATCCTATGCTTCTGCGGCTCTAGAAAGAAAAAACAAAATATCATCTGGAAGATAAATTCTACCTCTCTAACCCAGGTAGACCAATATAAATACCTGGGAATCTTATTGGACCACCGATTATAGTTTAAACAGCACTTGGAACAGGGAAATCCAAAGCTAAGCAGCTTCAATTTGCTTTTAAAACTGTTCAAAAGCAACTAAACTGACATTCCACCGGCCACATTCTTAAGATTGCAGCCGCTAAATTTCTGCCATCAACAACATACGGCTCTGAATTACTGGCAACCCGGGACTTCGCAGTGTTAAATCTTTTCTCAATCCCGCGTCATATCTCTCAAGCTCAAATTCGTTTGGAGTTCGGTCTTACTAACCAGCTCCCGGAAAGACAAGGAGCACTCGCCAAATATTATTGGCGCATGAGGGATGCAGCAGACGAATCGCTGGCGCACCTTTGCTGGTCAGAAGTTGAAAAACAGGCCGGGCTACCAGACTCAACATACAAGACCTTGAGGCAAGCTCTTGAGGCATTAAAACTGGAAGAATCCTGGCTTTTGCCCATGACTTATTCCGCTTTCAAGCTGATAACCAAGAAAGCAGTCAAACAAGCATCATTACTCATGGATAAAGCAGCAGTGGCTGGCAAAAGCCATGCCTGGATCGTTTTGCCGTCATATACCTACCTAAAACCTCAGGAATATTTGAAAGAATGCTTCAGGGACCACTACAAAAGGAAACTAAGCCTTTTACGGCTGGGCTGCTTCTCGTCCAAAGATCTCACTCCTAAATGGCTACGGTTGTGGGCAACTCCCGACTGCCGCCTCTGTGGCAACGGCGCAGAGTCTTTACTGCACCTTATATGCATATGCCCGGCCCTTCAGAATCTTAGAAAAACGCTTCTTCAATCACTTCTAAGAGAAGCCCAGGAGAGAACTTGCAGGGCGGCGGTGATAAGATGCCTAAGTGGATCTTGGATAGAACTCTCATGTAAAACCATAACATTTTTGAATCTCACCGCCATAGAGCTGGAAAAGAGGGCAGCAACCAAAGAGGTCTCTGGACAATAGGCCAGGCTTTGGCCGGCCACAGACTCTTCCACTCTCTTCCCCTCCTCTCCAAACGGTCGTCTTTTTGTATCACGAGTTAAAAATAACGTGCTCCCTGTTTGAACTACCATTATTCTCCCATACCTTTTACTTCTCTCCCTCTTATTATGAGTTAAAAAGAATGTGCACCCAGAACGAACTCACACCATTCCTTTCATTCTTTTTCCTTTTAGACCTTTCCCCGCTAATTTTGCATATTTTATGATATCAGTTTTTAACTCGATTTAAAGTTGATTTTGTGTTGTTTTTATGATGTAAATGTCGCTTGCATGGTGGTAAGTCCACCCTTTTATGATTTTTTTTTAAATCAAATAAAGTATCATTATTACCTTACCTCACCAATGGTCTCCCATTTAGTTGAATACAGCCATTCTGCAGATGATATAAAATGATTTATTTTAGAATAAATCACTCCTAAGTCAGGAATCTGTGTAGATAAAATTAGAAAGAAACAGGAGGTTTATTACATTTTCTGTTTAGATACCGTTAAGACTGGCCTCAATGCAGAAATACCATGGGATCAGGCAATTATCTGATAAAACACGTTAGGGGAAAAGGGCAACTAATTGCGGCTGTAATTAGTTAAAACTGTTATGTCTCGGTTCCCTGTTACCTATAATGTGAAGTAAAAGGTCCCCATTATGTACATATGGCACATTTTATGTTTAAAGTTTAGTCACTGTATTGTTAAACCTATTTCTAAAAGACGGTCATATTCATGTTATGACTGTTGTGTTTTGTCTCCCACTTTCTAAGGCAGCGTAATCCATCCGTGTAGAATTGGTTTGTTCCCTGGATTTGAGTAGTCGAGAATGTATGCTAATCATTGATTATTCTTTTGCTGCACAGCAAAGGCACTGACACTGCTGCACATATAGCAGCAGTATGAAACGCTAGTTCAGTCCTTTTTCCATCTTGCAGTTCGTTTCCAGAATTGTCAATTTTTATTGATTATTCATGTTTGAATATCAGTGTACTCTTTCATACTGGCGCATTAACATACAATAATAATGACCAGTAGTTGCCAGTTCGTCTTCTATGAGAGGCCCCTTTAAGTCCTAGCTCACTTTTTATAACATGATTATGCACCTGTTTCTATAATAGCCTCTTTCTACATTTAACCCCGTAACTCGTCTTCTTTTTTTCATCCACATATCATTGGCTCTAACGTTGTCGCGCATAATACTTTTCTAACAGTTTCTCGCAACAAACGCAACTGGTAGTTCACTGTGTCACCCGGTCCTCTTTCTACTCTTACCTGGTAGTAAGACTCTGCTATTACCTGGTAGTACTTTTGGCACTTTTTTCTTTCTCCGTTTTTTTGAAATATTTGTCGCGAAACTGTTTTCAGTTAAATAGCACCAGGCTGTCCCTTCTCGCGTTGTAGACAGCGTTTTTTCATCGCGCGGACGTCTGGCGCACGCAGATCTATTTTATCGCATGCAGATTCAAAATACACAGGTAATGTTACTTACCTGGGGGTGGGGTGAAAGAGGTCGTACAGGGAGACAGATCAAGTTACTATGAGGTGACTCCTGTTCACCACTGAACAAAAAAATAACGCAAACAACCAAAATGAGCAAAAAGAAAACAGTTTTTTACGAAACAATACTTTTTTTAAAAAATGTTACTGTGAAAAACGTTCATTCTACTCCAAAATGACAAAGAGAAGTGAAAATAGACATGAGAGGACAGTAACAAAATGGATTGAGTGGGGAGAGCAATGTGGAGAGAGACAAAAGTGAGACAGCAGAGTGGAGAAGAATGACCAAAAATATGTGAAGAGGAAACGGAAATCAAGTGAGTAAGAAAGGAAAGGTAGAGGAGGGAGGATAAGAGTGCTAGAGAGGCAGACAGATGGAGGGAGGGGAATAGATTAGGGAGAAGAAGTGATGGAAGATATTGGAGAAAAGGACAGAAATTGTTAAAGATAGAGAGAAACAGGAAAGAGAGTGGAAAGGAGGTAGGAAGGAAAGTAGTAAAGGATGTGGCATAACAGACAGAGCTGATGACTTGGTGACTAGGTTTGAGTCTCCGCATTGGCTCAACATCCTGCGCTTCTAGTGCTCATATAAAGTGCTCCAATACCATTTGGTAGAGCTTGCTTTTCATTAAAACTCCAAAAATAAAAGTGAATGACAAAGAAAATGGTGGAGAGGAGCAGAAGGCAGTAGAAGGTGTCAAACATTTTCTGGTCTATGAAAAAAATGAAGTATGGTTACTACCTTATATGTACTATCCTAAGTCTCTCCCTCAGTCGAGGGCAGTGGTCTTTAAACTTTTTTTTTTTAACAACAAATTTTATTGATTTTTCAAAAGTGGCAAATGAGCGAAGCCCGGCAAGCATGATACATGTAACAGGCATATTGTAGAAATTCTCGGCACCAAATATCAACCCCAATGAGGGTCTGCAAAACATCAAACCACAACCCTCCTCCCCCACCCCAACCACGCACTACACACCTTACCGACATTATAAGACAACATTATGCCAACATGCTCCATTGCCCATGTGTAACACTATTGCATTAAACCGGTGAGTTGCTTACTACTAGCCTGTCAATCGGGTCCCGGGAGACCGGAGGCTTCAAGAGTGATAGATTAATGCCTCGGTACGTGGCCCAGCCCGCACATATCTTCCCGTGCTTTTGCGGACATCCCCGTGCTTGAAACACCGCCACTTCAGCTGACTGGCATCTATCCATGGCTTTATTCCAATTATCTATACTGCGTGGGTACGCCGCCTTCCAGTGTTGCGCAATGTCACGCTTGGCAAGTGTAAGACCCAAGAATAGCAGGTGCTGTTTATATCTGTCCCCCGATGTCTTCTGTGCCATGTAGGAGAATCAGCCTTGGGTCTGCAGGGATGTTCCAAGCTAGGACCCGCCCCAAGCATGACCTAATGCCAGACCAGAAGTGATGCAGCGCCCCACAACTCCCCACCGTGTGGAGGAACGACCCCTCCTCCGAGTTGCAGCAGATGCACGTGGGAGACTGGATAGCTCCCACCTTATAGAGGCGTAAGTGTGTATAATATATCCTATGGAGGTACTTAAATTGGATCAACCGGTATCGGGTGGAGACAGCCGAGTACCTAGGGCTAGCCAATGCCTCGTCCCAGCCGTCGTCCGTCAGAGTGGATACATCCGCCTCCCACGCCGCCCGAGTCCAATGTATAGTGGTTGTGGACTGTGTAGTGATTGTCTGATAAATTTGTCTAATTTTATGGGCCCCCAGATCTCTCATGAGCAACCGGCCCGCGAGCGGGTGGAATTTGGGTAGAGTTGTGAGGTCTCTTATTAAGGGGGACACTGCATGCTGGAGCTGCAGATATCTATGACATTGTGTTTTTTTTATGGAGCTCGAAGTCTTCCTGCAACCTCTGGAAAGACTTGAGCGTGGACCCCTGCATAATATCCCCCAACGTGGAGATACCTATGTCGTCCAACCTACTGAACCCTACCAGAGATGAAACCGGCCGGAGGTGGGAGCCCTGCCAAAGAGGTGTTGCACATGTCAGCTTACCCCTCCAACCCAGTTGACGGACCACCCGCCTCCATATCTGGATGACAGTCCTACAGGCCAGGGGAAGCTCTGCCAAAGACGAGGAACTATACAGGAGGTGTATCTGCGGGGTTTCTGCCATGAAGAGTCTCTCCATTGCATAAGCCGGGTCTGCCTGAGAGCTATACCAACATTTGTTTATCACTAGAAGGTGCGATGCCCAGTGGTATGCCCGATCGTCAGCCGCTGCTATTCAGCCGCCGTACTTAGATTAAACACATGTTACAAGCGCCACCCGAATCGCTCACCCCCCGCCCGAGAGAAACCTATTTAAAAGTGTGTTGATTTGACGGAACCATGATGGTGGGATGGGAAGTGGATAATTCTGTAGCCGATAAAGCAGGTGTGGTAGAGACACCGTGTTAAAAATGGCAGATCTGCCATATAACAAGAGGGGTAGTTGAGACCACACCGTCGTCTCATCTCGTACCACTCGAAGCAATGGCACAATGTTGTGTGACCATGCCACGGTCGGGCACCACGCGATATACACCACAAGGTACCGAAAGCCCGCCTCCGCGACAATCAATTGCGAGGTCCAAGCTTGAGACCGCTGATCCCCGGTGATAGGGAACAAAATAGACTTGGATGGTTTGGCGTAAAGCCCAGAGGTCTCCCCAAAAATCCACTGAATCTGGAGCACCCGAGGCCCGGAGACCCAGGGATCCAAAATAAAAAACAAGGCGTCATCGGCATGAAGCACAATGCTATCTGAGCACTCCGGTGACCAGTCCAGACCCCAAAATACAGAGTCCAAGCGGACCCAGGCAGCCAAGGGCTCGATAGCCAATAGGTAGACCACAGGATGAAGCTGACCAGTATTGTCTTGTCAAAGGGACAAAACTGCTCCAAGGGAGACATCTCAAGCATCTGCTTCCACTATTAAAGGCATGGTTGTCTAGGTCTACGGTATAGAGACATAACAAATGCCTTTAAATGCAGTATGCAAACCCGAAAAGGCTGTGAATGGAAGAGCCTCCGATTGCAAGGGAAGGGGTAGAGGACATGATGGTGTAAAAGGCGTGAGTGCATATCTTCCTTCCTCACTCCCTGGTTTAGGCTGT
Organism: Lissotriton vulgaris; assembly: GCF_964263255.1. NCBI lineage: Eukaryota > Metazoa > Chordata > Amphibia > Caudata > Salamandridae > Lissotriton > Lissotriton vulgaris. The sequence continues at coordinate 1,064,450,124 of NC_141687.1, forward strand.
GAGGGCAATAGTCAGACCTTCTACCACAGTACCCTGGCACATTTTTTATGGGCTCTTTTCAGTGGGATGAGATATCTTGTTAGATGGCAGATACTTGTGCCCCCTACTCTTTACAGAGGCACAGCCAGGAGATTTCTCTCCCCGAAAAGGAAAAAATATATGTTGTACCATGTTTGGAGAAAAAGAAGGCGCAGAAGGTGTCTCTCTCTCTCTCTCTTTCCTCTCTCTAATGAGTTATACTCCACTTCACAGGGAGTGTTGAAGTCAGTCAGAACCTGCCAGGGGATCTCTCATCTGCAGGGGTTATTTTAAGTGACAAATCATCCTGTTTCCCAGAAACAGATAACACACACACAATAGCGGGTATTTTACAATGCTTTTATTTATTTTTCATGATTTGTCTACACATTATATGTATCGGAATAATGAAAATTATTATTTAAAAGTCTCAACTGTCATGACTAAAGTTAGGGCAAAACCCCAAAAAGCCCCAAACGTATTTCATTACACATCCCTACACTGTTAGTCTAGATTCTACCAAATTTACATAGGCAGTCTACGGATTATGTAGTTATCAAGCTAAACTGTGTTGTTCCAAGTCATGTCAACATCCCTGCTTACCTTATGCTGTCGCTGGGTTTGCAGTTGGAAATAGATCTCTAAGCATGCCCCCCTCAGCGACGGGTCCTTGGGTGCTGACCCCCCAATTCCAGCATTCTTTTAATTTTTTAACACCATAGATTCCATATTTTGCAGAACACTGACAATGTCCCTGTTGCAGAAGTGCATGAAAATCTGGCAAATGTAACTCTCTCGGTTTCCTTCCAAGGCAGGACAACCACATGACTGGAATCACTGCATGTGTACAGCTCTGCATCTTTCGGAGAGTGAAAAGATTTAGTTTGTTGTTTTATCAACACAACTAATGTCAAAATGTAGCTCTGAAACAAATACGGCACCAAGCATACGTTTGTTAACACTACTATTTTAAAGTTTTCACATGCACGCGTTAAGGAATATGTACATCCATGTTAGCATGCAATTAGGTCTGACTTGTTTGTAACATATTTATGACCAGGGAAGCCCTACCACACAAGACTACCTAAACACTGTTTTCATTGGAAAGAGTGTGAGTATGATGTGTGAATAAGGGATCCAGTTAATCCAAATCTGCTAAGGCTCAACCCAAAGAGACTCATCCAGAGGTGTAAAAACATGATTAGTTTCTAATAGACTGGATGGAGCAAGTGCAACGTGGATGATAGGAAGAAACACTGCATCTTTGATACTGAATGCATAAACCATCTTAAAAAGAAGCAGAACCCAACAAAATAGGATGCTTGCAGAAACTGTTTAGGTTAGTGGTGTAGAAAATGTGAGATCCCAAATTAATCGTATGAAGGATAGAACTGAAGTCTGTTCGCCAACATTACTACCTCCATCGTATTGCTGATGTGGTCCAGTGAGAGAGGAGGGGATCTCCTACATATTTTCAGTTTCCCAATTCTGGATGATGGAGTCAGTTGCCTAAGGGGTGTACCTACCCGGGGGCCAGTCGGTGGTGCAACACTGGCCAATGTGCTTGCTGGGGTGTGCTAATCTTCACAGCACCAATAGTGAGAGCCGTGAGGAATGCAGCAAGCACAGCAGGCGGCAGTTGTGACAGCCAACTTGAAGCAGTGCCGCAAGCACGGGAGGTAGCTGAGTGGCATCCCACTTGCAGCCTCAAGATGAGTACCTCTCTGTGCTTATCGACATGCGCCAATCAAATAGGTGTGTTGCTTAAACACTACCGCAGATAATGTCACACCAATTGCTGAAAGGCGGGCCAAGGATCTAGAGGGACAACCCCAGTCTATCAGAATAACCCTATCCCTCAGTCATGATAAAAGTGAGGAGTCACACAGAGATCCTTTTGCCCCAAGGTTAGTACCATTCACAAACCCTTGTCCCTGTTTGATCTCCTAAATATCAGTAGAGAGTCCCCAACTTCTGCGAAAACACTCGCAAATTTAGGGAACAATTGCAAAGAGCTTCTGAATGTTAGAACTCCAATTAGACTGAGGTAAATGAGCTCTTAAGTCGGGAACAGGCTGATGATCAAGGCCAACTGGCCAGACCAGACTCCCAGAGATCCAGCAAAATTAGCCACTTGTAGCGAAGTACTGTTATATGCAAAAACTGGGGTTTGCCCCACTAAAAAAGCTTACACCATAAGAAAAAACTGTAGAGAGACCAAGGGCAAATCTCCTGCCGATTATTTAGGTCAATTGAAGTATATGTTTTGGTTATTGTCCGGTGCGAATGAAGATATAGGGAGAAATCGTGTGAGGGCATCTTATGGAGAGACTTGATGGAGGAAGGAAGTGCTTCTAGAGTTCGCAATGTTCAAATGTGATAGTCTATCATTCTAAGGCAAAGCTGGTGATTCTTGCACCCATGGCTCGGAATACGAGACATTGCACAGAAAAAACCAGGCTCCGTTGCTGGTACCCTGAAAGTGTGGCTGCAAGGTTCTCCTATTCTTGCTGGTGGACTTATTGTATGGCTACCTGTGCTGACCACAGTTGCAATAAAAGCGTTGGTCATAATCGGTCTCGCCGTAAGCGAACGGTCGCTGGAGCAGTGGAAATTGCAGCTATTGTCAACACTCGGGCATCTGTAGTTGGGGCTATGGTGGAAATCTTGAGCAGAAGTTCACTGTTATTTTCTGCAATGACTGCAAGAGACCAACTGGAACATTAAATCATAGGAAATTATCTGGGGTATAGTCTGAGTTCATAGTAAAAAACGATGTCTTCTTGGATAGTCTTCTGTATAGCGTTCTTTCTTATGGTGTTTCCTGGGGGTTCACATGGTTGTGCTCAGAAGTTTACAAGCCATAGTGTGTAGGGCCTTTTAACCTCAGTCAATGACACCTGGGATGAGGGTGGTCAACTGGCAGTACACATCATCATCTTGTCCCGGATAACAGTCCAGCAAATGTAGGTCACTAAGAAGAGCTGGTCTGTATGCATTATTTTAGGCTTTATCATGGTAATGGTCTACCCTTACTTAAAAGTGTCCAGTTTATGCACAGGCAAGTGAGATCACATTTTCAGTGCTGCTGATGGTCTGGAGATAAAGTGGATTCAGGCTTGCAGTGATGCTGCAATGGTAATTTGATGCTGTGGTGCACCTTCCACTGTTGTCAATGGTGTCGTTGACAAGAGAGGATCACCACAGATGGAAGCATCGATTCAAGATGCTGATGGGCTACACTTATGACTGAGTCGTTGATTGGGCAACTGACAGAATTATTGACGAGGCGATGCCTGCTGATGAGATGCCATCTCACCCATTAAAAAAATTAGAATGCCATAGCCACTGACATGTATAATTGACTACTTTCTTGCAGAGTCAATGTGAATTGTTCACCACTGACCCAGCCTGATCTTCCTTAAGATTTTATGAACACCAAATACTATAATGTTGAGAAAGAGGGATGGGGAAAAAGATGTATATTTCTTGATTGGTAATCTCTGTTTGTCATGAACTGTGGCTTAACTCTCCATACTCTGCAGTGAACACATAGACATCATCCTTTGTACTCACATAAGCTGCAGTCAAAGGAAGGGAGGAAAGATTGGAACTGAACATGGAGCATTAGCAGGGTTTGAAAAAAGCCTTCATGCCTTCGAAGGATGTACTATTCAATGCCACAAAGCAAAAAAACTAATTTGCCCATGATTTCCGAACTCTTAGGTCATTTATGAATATTGGCAGCCATCTTTTGAATATAAGTTTAATCGTGGCCCATGGCATAATTGTTAGCCAATTGAGATGTTTATTTGCTGCATCCGAGATCTTGCTATTATTAAACCCAAGACATCTTGAGGAGAGTTGTTTCTAAAGACGCCTCACATTCTGGAACGCCCCCTCACTAAGTTCAAAGAAATATTCTAAGGATGTAATCATACTAAGAAAATTACTTTGAACATTTATATTTGGAGACTATTCCACTTGTTAAGTCATGCATGAACAAGAAACAAAACAATGACTACAATTTAAAGGCATTTCTGAACTATTATTTTTTAGTTCATTTGGATTTGTATAACATGAAATTACCAGATAGGATCCTTAAATCTCAAAACGTCTATAATTTTTACAACATGCACATTGGTTTAAGGTATTGATAACTCGAGAAGGGTAATCACTGTAATCAGCAAGAGAACACAATACTGATTCATATTATATATTCCAGTTCACAGAGTCCTAAAGAAAAATTCATATTGCACACATCAAGAGTTGAAATTGTAACTAGAGTGAAATGTAGCCACTGTTTTATTAAAAGTGATACACGGCAGGCTACAATGTACTTAGGACATAAACTCTTATCTCGGATTTCAGAAAGAGCAAATGATCCACTTCATAAAAGAGTCAGAAAAATAGAGGTAATCCCAAGAGTAAATGCAGTATAATTTATGGGCACTGCCAGTCTTGCCTATTTTACACGGATGTACCATGTTACTCCGCATACTTTTACTCCGCATACCGTTACAACGCGACTTTTACAACGCATACCATTACAACGCATAGAGCTTTGGGGTGCTGGATAGTGGTAAGTATAATTTACTATTCTAACTCCAGTCCCCGTGGACCCTAGGGAAGGTGTTGGATAGTAAATTATGCTTATTCCCTATCCTAGAGCGCCCCCCAGCGCAATGCGTTGTAATGGTATGCGGAGTAAAAGTCGCGTTGTAATGGTAGTGCGGAGTAAAAGATGCGTTGTAACGGGTGTATACCATTTTACACAACAGCTATAACCAGTTGAAGGCTGTGTCAGTAGATGAGGAATCTGCCCTATAGATGCATCACTTAGATCTGCTACTCTTCATGGGCTTGGTCATGCTCCACCTCTTCATCAATGCCATGAACTTCACCTTCTAATTTCCTTTTCTTCCAAGTGCCCATCTCCTCTGGTCCCATTCCCCTGGTTTTTCGCTGACTAACACAATGAAACTTCCAGGGTTGTTACTGGATATGATGAAGTATGTAAACAAGAATGACATCCATTGCATTTGGACTACAATACTAGTGCTTTCTGACACTGTACTAGTAAAAGCAACAATTAAGAAGGAATATGGGGTAAGCACTTTCTAGATTTTAATTTTACAGAGTTTTATATAGCGCGAACTTGACCCGAATCGGGTAACAGAGTACTTTACATAGAACCAGTTGCATTACATGAGGACACATTATTTTTTTGTTAGGCACAGGGATATTAAGTGATTTTGCACAGAATTACAAGATGTACAGTGTAATTGCCGAGACTCAAGCCCAGTTCCCTAGATTCGAGGTCCACCGCCCTAGCCATTAGCCCCAGATTCGAGGTCCACCGCCCTAGCCATTAGGCCAGCTCCTCTCCTCTCCAGATGTTTTGATTAGCTAGGAATTTTACAGTTTCTCTGCTTTCCTTTCTTGTATTCCTCATTCCTGGCACCCACCTTTGAGAATTCTTGTACTCGCTCCTATTTTTGGGTGTTGTTTTTTCAAGTGTGTAGGCGCAATTACTGGAGAGTAGCAAGGAGGCGTTGTCATGGAAGATGACTAGGGAAACATGTCAATAGCAGACTATGAAATAATACAGGTCAATGAGGTCTGAATTCATCATTCACTGACATGATTACTTTGTAACACCACTGTGAGAAGTTGGCCTGATATATAATGTTCACTATTCTAGTGAGCACTTTGTATCAATCCAAACAACCCTTATGGTGATTGGTTGTAAGTCAACCTTATAGACCAGCTATCCTAGTAGCGTGGATACGAGCAGTCTTCGGGCTAAACTCTAGAGGGCGTGTTAAGCCAGCTGTTATACCATCATATATACCCCTTGAACACCAAGTGAAAGGACACCACACAAGTGTTATGAAAATAAACAGTGTATTTATTTAGATCACAACAGCCCTGTACTCTTTATGAGGACAGGGTACTAAGCACACAACAAAACTCTTACGAAAATACTTTAAGTTGCACAATTTACACAAATGCCCGAGGGGCACGAAAAACCATATACTCTGAAAGTGGGATGCGAAATTACTAGCAGGTAAGTACTGTACTAATAGGCTTTGGAATCGCTAAGACTACGTTACTGAACATTCAGATTACTAGTAGGAGGCCTAGGGGACTCGGGTGCAGAGTGTGCACTCTCACGCGGGATGCGGGAAAAAGTCTATGGGAGCTAGTAAAGGCAAAGTTAGTGTTCTCGGGCGAACCCGATAAGGTAGGTTGAAAACGAAAGTGGATCTGGACCCTTGGATAGTGAGGCTATGCTGGGGCACCGAAATGCCGAAGTTACCTAGCCCAGGGGCTGCAGCTGCATAGGTCTGAAAAGACGTCGGGAATCCTCGTTGACGAACCAGGAGCCTGAAGAAAGAAGTTGCTGGCAGGCGACCAGTGAAGATTGTTCGAGTGATCCAAGCCTGGATCGAAGATGGGTGACACCTGAAAGCAGAGGGGACCAAGTTCTTAATCACTAGCCAGTGATTGTGTGGGCACCAGGATGGCACCGGGCGTAGTCACCTCGACCAGGTGAGTGGGTGACGCTGGGCTCTGCAGTCTCACGGACCAGGAGGCGTTGTTGGTGACCAGGATGGAGGTGCGAGCTGTCCCACGATGGTTGATGCTGTCGACGTCGCTGGACCCAGGATTGGGGCAACAAGTCTTGGCAAATTCAAGCCCACGCGGTGGACCTAAAATGGCGTCTAGAGCGGACCAGGAGGGTCCGGGGTGCTCTTCTTTTGGAAGGGAGCAAGGGCCAATCTGGAGCAACCAGACCAGTAGTGTTGTCGTCGTTGATCGTCGTCGGGAAGGCCACAAGCCGGCGGGCTAGTAGCCAGACAACGCGGTGAGCAGCCAAAAAGCAGAAGGGCCCCATGCAGATCGTGGAGATGCTGGGGGGCTGGACTTCGGTGCTGGAGCTGCTCAGGGTCGGGGCTTCTCGGACCCCAAAGCACTCACCAGAGGATCCCTCGGCGGTCGTGCTGGATAGAAGTCGTGCAGTTCTGATGATGGCCGGTCCCTCGAGGTCTCGTCGCACCTACGGTTCTCAGCTTAGCTGTAGAGGTAGGTAGAGGTCAGAGGTGCCAGGGAAGCCGGGTCTCGTCGAGCTGGTCAGTCGGATTCCTGAGGAAGGACGCGCAGCAAACCGCAGAGTTCTTAGATGGTGCCTGCGGATGCAGGGTGACTACTCCTTAGCCACAAGGGAGAAATCTTGAGAAGAGTCGAGAGTTCCTTTCGTAGAAAGTAGTTTCTGGATTCAAAGATGATCTCATTTGGAAGGGTCCCCGCTCCTGCCTTTATCCTAAAGAAAGGGGTGGGTACGCGACTAGGTCCTGCCCTAGGGGTGGGACCAGGAAGGGGGGTGGTTACACCCCTCTCCCATGCCGGACTTTCCCCAGGCCAGGGGCAGGTGTGCCCCTGAAACTGGTTCTAGCCGGCAGATGCGTAGTGAGCACTGGGGTGCCACTTGCAGTCACCTTCCTGTAAAGCCCTGCCTACCCAGGATACACAAAACCCTGTCTGGGATGGTGCTAGCACCACCCCTGACAGGAAACCCTTTGTCCAAGCTCTCCTCGCTGGAAGGACTCCCAGCAGCAGGAGGTCAGACTCGTGTCTGTGGTGGCAGCATCCATTTTGTGGAGCTGAGGCTTGAGTTAAATTTAACCGGGGTTCACAGTTACATACATGTTGTGTCCCTCTAGAAGGGTGGAATGCTAACCCCGTCGCCAGAATTGGCGAGGGGTTAGTATTCCAATTCGTATGACACCTTACTCGACATGTTTTGATAAAGCCATACCAGAGATAGCATTTAACTGCGAGGATTATAATGCACTTAAGAGTATATGGTGTGCGTTATCATGGAACAGCTATTAGGACTTGGTTCCGCAAGCTGCAAACGGGCTCAGCTCATGCCAGAGCACCATCTCACACGATTCCAAGCACTCTGCCTTCAGGATTGTCAAGGCCTGCCATAGGAGTGACTGATAGGAATCTGTGTGTCCATTTTTAGGGTTAGATATAGGTATACTATATCTAAAGCAAAGGGTGTTTTTCACCACCTTGCCCCAGCTGTCGTGCAGCCAGTTGTGTCAGATTTAGATGGCCATCCAGGGGTGGCATAATACATGCTTCAGCCCCTGGTAGGCCCTGGGTACACCTATGCCCTGAGTTACAGGGTCTGATAAGGTGGCCCAGTACCAATTGGAAATGTACCTAAGGTACATGGAATCCATTCTAGAGAGAGAGCAGTAGGCCTGGGGTCCTGATTGGCAGGGTCCCAGGCCAACTAAGTTGGAAAACCAGCAAAACACCAGGCAAAAAAGTTGGGGGCAACCATAGTCAGGTATCCACCTTCCTACACAACCCCCCCCCCCCCTAACGAAAGGAGATAAGGCTATCCTTGACCATGTAAGCCTATATTGCCTGAGTGGCCATATGAGGTGGTACATGCACTGGCATGGTTACCCCTTGTATCATGGTCCACTAAGCAACCCCTCACCCTAAGGGTATTTGAGGGTCTCCACCATAGGGAATCACTACCTGTGGTGTGCTTTGGCAAAGTAAAAGGCTGGTGTGGGAATGGAGTACTGAAGTGAGACTCCACTACTGTTGGGCTCAACTTCCTCCAATCACTATCCACCATGTGTGCCTTTCTTTCCAGTACTGAGTTGCTATGAGCTCTCAGGGTCAACCTCTGGCTACCTAAAGCTGGAGGCTGAATCCCTCTTTTTGGCTTACTGGAGGGACAGGTCAGGTTTGGGGTTTTTAGGCCCCAGGTTTGGCTGTGCCCAGCAGTGTCCAGCTGTGGGAGTTCCCTAACTAAGTTTAAGGGGGATCCCTCAGGAGTTTGTTTTATTTTCACTTGGCTAGGACTACTAGCTTCGGTGATCCTAATCTGATGATTGGGGATTTTTGGACAGGGGGCCCTTTGGGGTCCACCACTGGCCTTCTTGACCTCTACAGCCCTGGGCTGACTGAGGCAGGGTAGAGAGGTGCAGGCTACCTGCTCCAGACTGGGTCCCACCTGGGAAGGGTCCACTGCCACCAGGGACTCTGCCAGGCTAGGCCTGACTACCTCTGGGGAAGTTCCTTCACCAGGGGTAGAGTCAGTTCCCTGAGGAGGCTGGCTCTCACCTAGTGTCTGGGAGGGGGAAGACTTTTCTTCCTCCTCAATGCTCTCTGTTTGGGTGGAGTGATCCATTGTTTCAGGCTTCACAACCCCACTATCTGTCTGAGTAGAGGCTGAGACCATTTCAACCTTGCCAACCTTTTCAGGAGGGCACTCAGTCTGTGTTTGGGCTGTGACTGTCACAGCCCTCCTATCCTGTTCAGGAAAGTCTGTCTGAGCCTGGGCAGTGGCTACCATTGCTCTTCCAACCTTTTCAGGGAGGAATGGTGCTTGGACTGGGGCTGTAGCTATTACTGCCCCACTAACCTTTCTGGGTAGGCCTATCATCCTGGAGTGAGTTTCTTGCTCCACCTCAGCCCATGCTGAGAGTTCCAGGTCATTCCCCAGTAAGCAATCTACAGGTAGGGTGTCTGTCACTGCCACTCTCATGGGCCCTGTGACATTACCCCAACTGAGCTCGACTACTGCCATGGGATGCCTTCTTTTCACTCCATGAACGTCTGTCACCTGATAAAGGAAACCCGGGGTCAGTTGAGCAGAGGGGACCAGATGGTCAATCACCATGGTGATGCTGGCCCCTGTGTCTCTGAATGCCTCAACTTTCTGACCATTGATAAAGGGCTCTTGTCTATACTTTCCGAAAATGTGGGAACCAGTAGTGAAGTTGGCAAACCCCATGCCAGTCTCACAGACAAGAGTGTTGGTAGGGGACCTGGCTAGGCCATAGTCCACCTGGTTTCCCAAAGTAATGCCCACCACATTCTTGGGGGCACTCCCACCACCTGGGGGATTACCGCTAGTGGTAACAGGAGGTCTGGGAGTATTACCTGGGGGTATGTTCTCCTTATTGTTGTTGGCCTTGGGACAACTGCTGTCACTTTTGTAATGGCCTACCTGTTTGCAGGTATGACAATAAGGTTTCTTTTGGGTTTTGGGAGAAGTTTGGGACCCACCCTTTTCAGAGGAATTTTGGGGCCCTGTGGTTTGATCAGAAGATTTATTCCCACCCTTCTCTTGAGTCTTGGTTGATTACTTATTTTGGTCACCACCCTGGTTCTTAGGCCTGACCCTGGTTCTGACCCATTTGTCTGCCCTCTTACCCAATTCTTGTGGAGAGGTCAGATCAGAGTCTACCAGGTGTTGGTGTAATAACTGGTTCTGACAATTACTTAAGATTTGCTCTCTCATAATTAGATTATACAATCCTTTGAAATCAGTAACCTTACTTCCCAGTAGCCAGCCTTCAAAAGCCTTAGTGGCACAATCAACAAAGTCAGTCCAATCCTGAGACTGAGTTTTCTGGGTATCTCTGAACATCAACCTGTACTGTTCAGTGGTTAAACCAAACCCATCAACCAGTGTATTCTTCAGGACTTGGTAATTGTTAGCATCCTCAGCTCTAGTAGTGAGGAGCTTATCTCTACCTTTGCCTTCAAAGGAGAGCCACAAGATAGCTGCCCACTGACTCTGGGGACACACTGCACAGTGCAAGCCCTCTCCAAAGCAGTCATCCATTTGTGGATGTCATTCCCTTGTTTAAAGGGGGGCACTATCTTACTCAGGTGTCTAGTGTCTAAACTCCTGTTTTCTCTTGGGAGAATGCTGCCACCAGTGGGGTTTGTCCCACTCAATTCTTGCTCTCTAGCAAAGGCAAGTCTCTCTTTGGCCAGGGCAAGTTCTTCCCTTTCAATCCTCAGATTGACTTCCCTCACTTTGGCCTCATACACTCTCCTCTGAGGGGATGTCATCCCTCTGTGAGAAGAGGCCTGAGAGCCATTGGTTCGAATGGATCTGTTAGAGCCTCTGGATAGAGACCTAACTCGTCCATTCCCAATGTTAAGCTGGCCTGAGAGGGGCCCCATGGGTCTCCTAGTACCATTCTCATGCCTGCTTAAGTTGGCCCTAGTTAGCTGGCTAACTACTTCTGGACCTTTGTCTGCCTCCTCCCCTGACAACTCATCTTCATCCTCATCCTCAGCATCATCTGCCTCTTGGAGGGGATGGCCATGGTTATCAAAGGGACCCTGTAAGGGGGGCATATCCCCATCTGGATGAGAAGGGTCTGGGTTACCAGCCCTCCTGGCATCATAAGTCTCTAAGAGACCAATCAGAAATGGGATTGTAGGGTTAGAACCCTGTTTTAGCTTCCTGGAGGTACACACTTGTCTCATCTCCTGGAAGCTAAGAGCAGCATATCTGGAAGTGACCTGTGGAGGGTCCACTGACACAAGGGGAGACTCAGAGTTTCCTCCTTTGTCTGACATGCTGTTTCTAGTGTGGTGTAAGTGATGCACCTACCTACACTATTTGTTTGCCTACTGATCCCTTGCTAAGAGTTGTAGCCAAGGTGTGCTAAGCCTTGAGGAGCTACAACAGCTGGTTCAGTAGAACTCAGAGTATTCTAAGCTAAGTTATATGTACCTGCAGTACTTATGTGATCTTTCACAAGATATTCTTAGGATACGTGTGGTAAAACAACAGCAAGCTCAAATCCCACCGCTGCCACCAATGCACATGACAAGGTTATGTGCAGGACTGAATTGTATTCTATTTTTTTAACTGAGCTACAGATTTATCACAGTTAAAATGTGCTGCATTCTGTAATGGTTTCAAAAAAATGTTAGTGTCTTATATTTAGAGTAACTTGGCCCTAGGCATTGTTCCTTTGTCCACAAAAATCATGGACAAGAGTTGACCCTAGGCGTTTTCTGTTATATGTTTTTGTGGGCCTACATCCCTAACCTTGATTTAGGTTTCAGTGTACAGGTATACTCACGAGGACCGAATTGGAGGAGTAGCCAAAAACTGATGAACAAATAGGTTACAAGCCTACAAGCTGAGTGGTCGCTCCCAGTGTCTCTTGCAGGCATCTGGTTTTATCGCGCTGCATTGCTAGAAGTTTGAGCTTAAAAGCGCCTTTCATTTGCTTTCATCTCGCCTGCTGCATAAATTATTTATTAGCGCTGCCTGTGTGAACTGCTTTGTGACATTCCGCCTGCTATATTAACTTTTACGTAGCGCTGACCTGCCTGCACCGCTTTAATTGTGTAATTGATTTGGACACTTCATCTGCTGTGTTGAATATTGCCGCTTTGATTCATTAGCGCTTAACTGGTTGTTTCCACAGTGCTTTCAGTCCTATTAGCGCGCTAGACTGTAGCGCTACGCTGTGCCCCCCCTCCGCCTCCATTTTGTTTGTTGTTGTCCTCGTGTGCCCGCCCCGCCTCCCAGCTGTGACGCCCTCCCACAGAATAGTAAGAGCGCTCCACTCCCCACATTCGACGTGACTCGCTCCTCGCCTACAAGCTGAGTGGTCGCTCCCAGTGTCTCTTGCAGGCATCTGGTTTTATCGCGCTGCATTGCTAGAAGTTTGAGCTTAAAAGCGCCTTTCATTTGCTTTCATCTCGCCTGCTGCATAAATTATTTATTAGCGCTGCCTGTGTGAACTGCTTTGTGACATTCCTCCTGCTATATTAACTTTTACGTAGCGCTGACCTGCCTGCACCGCTTTAATTGTGTAATTGATTTGGACACTTCATCTGCTGTGTTGAATATTGCCGCTTTGATTCATTAGCGCTTAACTGGTTGTTTCCACAGTGCTTTCAGTCCTATTAGCGCGCTAGACTGTAGCGCTACGCTGTGCCCCCCCCTCCGCCTCCATTTTGTTTGTTGTTGTCCTCGTGTGCCCGCCCCGCCTCCCAGCTGTGACGCCCTCCCACAGAATAGTAAGAGCGCTCCACTCCCCACATTCGACGTGACTCGCTCCTCGCCTACAAGCTGAGTGGTCGCTCCCAGTGTCTCTTGCAGGCATCTGGTTTTATCGCGCTGCATTGCTAGAAGTTTGAGCTTAAAAGCGCCTTTCATTTGCTTTCATCTCGCCTGCTGCATAAATTATTTATTAGCGCTGCCTGTGTGAACTGCTTTGTGACATTCCGCCTGCTATATTAACTTTTACGTAGCGCTGACCTGCCTGCACCGCTTTAATTGTGTAATTGATTTGGACACTTCATCTGCTGTGTTGAATATTGCCGCTTTAATTCATTAGCGCTTAACTGGTTGTTTCCACAGTGCTTTCAGTCCTATTAGCGCGCTAGACTGTAGCGCTACGCTGTGCCCCCCCCTCCGCCTCCATTTTGTTTGTTGTTGTCCTCGTGTGCCCGCCCCGCCTCCCAGCTGTGACGCCCTCCCACAGAATAGTAAGAGCGCTCCACTCCCCACATTCGACGTGACTCGCTCCTCGCCTACAAGCTGAGTGGTCGCTCCCAGTGTCTCTTGCAGGCATCTGGTTTTATCGCGCTGCATTGCTAGAAGTTTGAGCTTAAAAGCGCCTTTCATTTGCTTTCATCTCGCCTGCTGCATAAATTATTTATTAGCGCTGCCTGTGTGAACTGCTTTGTGACATTCCGCCTGCTATATTAACTTTTACGTAGCGCTGACCTGCCTGCACCGCTTTAATTGTGTAATTGATTTGGACACTTTATCTGCTGTGTTGAATATTGCCGCTTTGATTCATTAGCGCTTAACTGGTTGTTTCCACAGTGCTTTCAGTCCTATTAGCGCGCTAGACTGTAGCGCTACGCTGTGCCCCCCCCTCCGCCTCCATTTTGTTTGTTGTTGTCCTCGTGTGCCCGCCCCGCCTCCCAGCTGTGACGCCCTCGCCCCTCCCCCTCCACCATCCATATATGACAGGAGTTCCCGCGCGCAGCGTCCGCGCCCAACCCGCGCCGAAGGTGCGCCAAAGGTAAGCCCGTCTACGCCCGTCCGCGCCTGGACCGCGCCCAGCGCCAGACCCCCTGCCCCTCGCGCTACCCAGCCCTCCCGCATTACCTATGATGCCGCCTCCCTCCTAGCCCTTAACCCCGGCCGCGCCCCCAACTGCGTCCAAGCCGCTCCCGGACACACCCATGGACCATTCTCCTGCTACTCCTGCAAATTCATCGGCACCAACAACATCTCCGCTATGACCACTCCACAGATTCCCGACCCCAACCACCTTCAATGCATCCTTCTCAACACCCGATCGGTGCACAGGCACGCCATTGACCTCTGGAACTTACTAGACTCCTTCTCTCCAGACGTCGCCTTCCTAACAGAAACATGGATGAACGCTTCCTCCGCACCAGACATCACCATTGCCATCCCTGAAGACTACAAGATCACCCGCAAAGACCGTACCACCCACACAGGAGGAGGAATCGCTATCGTTCATAAGAAATCTATCCGCATCTCAACCAGCTCTGACGCCAACCTCGCCAACTCCGAACACCTCCACTTCCAAATCCACATCGACCCCAAAACAACACTCAGAGGCACTCTCCTCTACAGACCACCAGGACCCCGCGCAAAATTCAGTGAAGACATCACGGACTTCATCACCCCACACGCGCTCCCCTCCAAAGACTACATCCTCCTGGGGGACCTCAACTTCCACCTCGAAAAGATCAACGACCGCAACACCGCCACCCTCTTAGACAACCTCGCCAACCTCGGACTTAAACAACTAGTCACTTCCCCCACCCACATCGCAGGTCACACACTCGACCCCATCTTCACATCCAGCAATCATGTCTCTTTCAGCCACACTACGGATCTCCTTTGGACCGACCACAGCTGCGTTCACTTCACCTACAACAAGCCGAAACCCATCAACCACTCCCAACCTACCCTTCAAAGAAACTGGAACAAAATCACCACGGACCAAATCTCCACATCGCTCCTTCGAAACTCCCCAGCCTTCTCTTCTAACGCCAACGAAGCCGCCGCCAACTTCTCCCTATGGTTATCCAACACCGCCGACACATTAGCCCCACTGAAAAAACGTCAAAGCAAACCTGGCAGCAAGAAAGCCTCTTGGTTCAACGATGATCTCAAGAAGTCCAAGAAACTCTGCCGCTCCCTTGAAAAGGCCTGGAAAAAAGACCCAACCACCTGCACCAAGGACGCCTTCAAAAGCGCCACCCGCACTCACCACCAACTGATCCGAAAAGCCAAGAAAACAGCATTCAAGGATCGACTTGACAACAACGCCCACAACAGCAAGGAACTTTTCAACATCGTCAAGGAATTTTCCAATCCCTCGGCCAACTCCAACGACATCACCCCTTCTCAAACCCTCTGCGACTCCCTAGCCTCATTCTTCCACAACAAGATTGCAGACATCCACAACAGCTTTGACAACCAACCCGGAAACCAACCCACCCCACCATCTGCTGACCATCTTCCCCCCGCGAACACCCTTAACGCCTGGAACCCAATCTCCACTGAGGACACCATCCGCCTGATGAACTCCATCCATTCAGGATCCCCCACAGACCCATGCCCCCACCACATCTTCAACAAAGCAGACTCAGTCATAGCACCGCACCTCAGAGACGTCATCAACTCCTCCTTCAACTCCGCTACCTTCCCAGAAGGCTGGAAACACGCTGAACTCACCGCCCTTCTGAAAAAACCAACAGCCGACCCCACCGAACTCAAAAATTACCGCCCCATCTCGCTTCTTCCATTCCCGGCCAAAGTCATCGAGAAAGCCGTCAACAACCAGCTCGCCGCCTTCCTCGAAGCCAACAAATCCCTCGACCCCTCACAATCTGGCTTCCGAGCAAAACACAGCACTGAGACCGCCCTCATTGCAGCAACAGACGACATTCGAACTCTACTGGACAATGGAGACACAGTCGCCCTCATCCTCCTCGACCTCTCTGCAGCATTCGATACAGTCTGCCACAGCACCCTTCTACAACGCCTCAATAACATCGGAATCCAAGGAAAAGCACTTGAATGGATCACCTCATTCCTCACCGGAAGAACCCAGAGAGTCCGCCTTCCTCCATTCAAGTCAGAAGCCTCTGAACTCATATGCGGAGTACCTCAAGGATCCTCACTCAGCCCCACCCTCTTCAACGTATACATGAGCCCCCTCGCCGCCATCGCTCGCCAACACAACCTCAACATCATCTCCTACGCGGACGACACTCAACTGATCCTATCCCTCACCAACGACCCCAGCACCGCCAAAACTAACCTACACGAAGGAATGAAAGAAGTTGCCGAATGGATGAAACAAAGCCGTCTAAAACTGAACTCAGACAAAACAGAAGTCCTCATCTTAGGTACATCCCCCTCTGCTTGGGACGACTCCTGGTGGCCGGAAGCCCTCGGAAAAGCACCCATCCCGACAGACCACGCACGGAACCTTGGCGTCATCCTGGACTCTTCACTCTCAATGAACAGACAAGTCAGCGCCGTATCCTCTTCCTGCTTCAACATTCTTCGCATGCTCAGAAAAACATTTCGCTGGATCCCCTCCGAAACAAGGAAAACAGTCACCCACGCCCTGGTCACGAGCCGACTGGACTACGGTAACACCCTCTACGCAGGTACCACCGCCAAACTCCAGAAGAAACTCCAACGAATCCAAAACGCTTCAGCCAGGCTCATATTAGACATCCCACGCAACGAACACATTTCTGGTCACCTTAAAGACCTCCACTGGCTACCCGTCAATAAAAGGATCACTTTCCGACTGCTTACCCACGCACACAAATCACTCTATGACATCGGACCAGATTGCCTCAACTCTCGACTATCCTTCTACACCCCCTCCCGCCAACTACGCTCTTCCAGCCAAGCCCTCGCCACTGTACCCCGCATCAGCAAGACCACCATGGGAGGCAGATCCTTTTCTTACCTGGCTGCTAAAACATGGAACTCACTCCCCGCTTACCTTCGCCTCACCCAAAACCACCTAGCGTTCAGAAAGCAGCTTAAAACATGGATATTTGACAAATAATCTTCCTCCCCTTCCGAAGCGCCTTGAAACCCTCTGGGTATGTAGTGCGCTATACAAATTTCTTGACTTGACTTGACTTGACTACGACCTGCAACAGCAGAGAAAAACAAACGAGAAGAGACTAGTGTAAGCTGGGAATGCAAGTGTTAAGTTTCAGTAAACAGGACTGATTCCCTCTGGCAAAAGACTAGCTAATGGACATCGCTTAAAACGCTAAACCTCATCCAAGATGGCCACTGTGATTTTGCAGCTCTTGAAACCCCTTTTAAAGGGAGATTATTTGGAAACTCAACCTGAGACCTAGTATCTGGTCCAAAGAAGAATTACTGGGATCCAAGGGATGAGGCTGATGCAGCTCCTGCTGGGAAACCTGAAGTAATAATCTTTCATTATGCAAAGAATTTCAAAAATAAGGTCCCCCAATACCAATAACATTGGGGTACCCTTACATGAAGAGTTCTTTATAGTATTGTACATAACAACAGTCATGATGGTGATGGCTTTACTTTCACTATGTATTTTTCCTTATCTTCCAGAGGGGAGTATTGTCATGTTGTCATCATCCATATCATGTTGGTTGTCTGAATCTGCAGATCTATCACAACCATACCCTCTCTTATCTTCCTGGTCATGACATGTTACTTAGAGCTCTATTGGACCTTCCTATTCAGAGTCATCTGCATTCCCAGGAATATTAGTAGGGCACAGAGATAAAACTTTGCTTGGAGGGGTACTTCAGATAAGAGAGTCAAAGAAACCTCTTTTTTTCTGTTGCACTTTCTTTTACTGAGCTATATTTGACAGTTTTTCAGATGACTTTGAATGAAGTCTCTGCAATGGAATAGTTGTCGATTGGAGCATTGTCAAGGGAGTGATCAGTGACAGCAGTGCAGTCCTCTTTGATGCTGTTGTTGACGTCACCCGCATAGTCGTTGGCGGTTTGTAGTTGTATGTAGTCAATATTGTAGCAGTTGAGGTGGTTGTCACAGGTAAACAAAAAAAGCAATCAACAGTAATAACAGAATAGATGGCAGGGAGGCTTTCGAAGGCAGTGTCTTAGGCAATGCAGTAGGTCAGCACCTTAAAAAGTGATTTGGCCGGCTTATTTTTAAGGTCTTAAGTGAGAACTTTCCGGAATAAGAGTGTAGGTGCTCACTGTAGATTCATTACTGTGGTCCAAGCAATGCTTTTGAGGCCTTTTGACTAAGTAGACTGGTAGGACGCACGCTCTTACGACAGTCGTCATCAGCTGAGGTTTGATTTGAAGCCTCCTCAAAATAAGACCTTTGTGATCATGAATGGTTTTTTGCAGAGAACATATAGCAAATCTTGCAGTCATTGGTCTTGTGTTGAGGAAAGAGGCAGTACATTAACTATTTGTGGGAATCTTCTACATGCAGCCCCTTCTTCCCTCAAGAGTTGCAGGCCTTGAAGAGGGCTTCCTTTGGAGAGTCCTCCATGCTGTAGCAATGAAAAGAGGTGAAAAACCAGTGAGCAATCAGGAAATGAATACCTACAAGAGGTTAGAGAGGAGCCCTTTCGCATGACATGAGCTGGAAAATCTAAAGTATGATGGCCTCTAGGGGGAGCAGAATTCAGGATGGTTGAACTGACTGGATGAATTTTGGGTCTTTCTCTCTAAGGTTATTTGGTTACTAAAGTGACACTGTATAACACCAGGGATAATGCTATTTGAAGGTTAGAGTGGGACTCCCAACAGCCGCGGGTCCTCCATTAGAGCGGTGGAGCATCGAACCCACGCTTGCTGCGAGCACAACAGACATGAGAAACAGAATGGCAATAAAATGATTTAATTGCCATTTCATTTTTCAAGGCAGCCAGCTTAAGCCGATTGTTAGGGCAGGGCCATTGCTTATGATTGGCAGCTGCAGGAAGGAATGGTGGCTACCCAAGTTTAAAGTGCGCATGTTACTTTGGCCGTTTGTCTTGCAATGATGGCCAGCCTGACATGTGCACTTTAAACCTCTCCAACCCGAGCTGTGTTCGACAGAGAGCAGACACAGGCCTCCCAACGTCTGTAGAAGCACTGAACCAGCTCACTCCAACCAATCCTGGTGCTTCTCTCATGCTGATTAATGTTATCAGCAGCGTGGGAGCATTGTCTGAATTGGTTAGGGGAGTTTACACTGGAACGCTGCACTTCCTTGGAGCCACGGACTGATGTACCGTAAAGTAACACGAGCCACTGGGCATGTATGCAATTTCTTTTTAATTAAAACAGTTTTTTTACCCACTTACAGGCAGTGTGAGAAACTCGCACTCTCTTGGCTTCAGCCTCATCTCCAGAGCTCTCAGCCATGGTCCTTTAGAAACACTGTTTATAACGGATCACGATTGAGAGCTTCGCTGGTCTCTCACAGTGCCTGTAAGTGGGTCAAAATATTCACCCCACCACTTTCAAATAGAAGCAGCTGCCACTGGGAAGAATGCATCGTGCATGTCACTTGCTACCTTAGTTTGCCAGTTTCCAGGGGTCCAATTTAGAGGTGGTAATGAAATATCCTCCTCTTACTGATAAAAGTGCCAAGTCTGTGAGAGGGTCTATTGGTAGAATTTCCTTCACTATAGACAAACTGTGAAATAAATCCCTTCAATTCAGACTTTATCCGAAATAGAAATATGTTCCATAATCACCCAACTGTAAAGGAGTCCTCGAGCCTGCCTGCCCCCTGCCAAAGACAAATAAGGCCCACTTTCTTCGATCTCCTCTCCAAGCGTGGGGAGCTCGAAGCAGTCTCAGGACTGAAGCAGTGGGCTATTGACGCTCTCTGTGGAAGGGTCCAGGTCTGCAAATGTCATGGCCATGTGTTGTGTGAGGATACATGCCCATCCCTTTTCTTTTTGTTGAAGTGCCAATGGACCTATTCCAGAGTTGTCAGAGGTGCCATGCATTGCATGATATTGAATTGTAGGATTGGGGTTTAACAGGTTGAGTGGCCAACTGTACCACAATTACTTGTAATGAATGTAATGTGGTGAGGAGAGGACATGTAATCCGATGCAGTGGGGAGATTGGAACTCGATGGGCTATGTGGAATTATTTCGGTGTTCAAATGTGGTCAGCTAGTAAGTGGCCACTGAATCTGAAGTATTTCTGTTTCTTAAAGTTGCCTTAAAGCATGAGAGGTGTGGCAGATAGGAACAAGCCACTATGGGGGTGGTATCAGTGGCGTAACGAAAGTTGAGGGGGGCCCCCCTGCAATGTACACAGAGTGGCCGCCTCTCCTGATTTAATCAGGAGCTCCGATGCCGGAGTACTGTGCTGAGGGGGCCCCCTGCAGCTCGCCCCCCCCGTATGGCAGGGGGGGGCGAGTGGGCTAAAGAACGGTGATGGATTAAACCCAGATCTTTTGACTGGTGTGAGTGTTTGATTGATTCATATGCTCCGTCCATCACCACCCCCTTTTGTACCGCTTTTGGCCGCCATAAGTGTGGCAGGGTATGCTCAGACGTGAGTCCCTTGCTCCTTTTGCCACTGGATTCAAGCAAGCCGGGCTGAAGACGGCCTGGAATGCCGGAAACCGGTCCTCGGAAGCTGTTTGCGGTCCAGGGAAGACATGGCTTGGCAGTTCGGTCTGGACTGTTCCAATGAGGCATAGGGTCAGACTGATTTGCATATAGCCATGTCTGAACTGGGGTGGCAGAGTGGGCTAAAGAACGGTGATGGATTAAACCCAGATCTTTTACTGGGTGTGAGTGTTTGATTGATTCAGATGCTCCGTCCATCACCACCCCCTTTTGTACTCCTTTCCGTATGAGATCAGGGCACTACATCCTCATTTCCTGCATCGTTACTGATTTGCCACATATTCCACAATTTTCTCCGTGCAATTATCAAACGTCATATCACCATTTAGTGTAAAAAAACCTTTATTTTGACAGAGGTGCAAAGCAGTTAATCCACCTTAATAAAACATTTAACTTAATATCAAAAATATCTTTAATACAACATTCCCTTCCTCATCGAAACATTCTCAAATCACACCAAACGTTTACCCCAGTGCCCCAAACCTTGCCTCATTCTTTCCCCTTTCACTCACTGACCTCTTTCCATTACCCAATCTCTCCTTGTCTTATATCCACCCCTTCCCCCTAAACTTAACCTATCCCTGCCTAGGCCTTGTTTCTTTGGCACGTTTTACCCCAAGGAAAGACAAGTCTGCGACTGTCACTTCATTATACTTTGAAGATTCCAATAAAGAGTGGTTTTGGGGGCTCAAAAGCTTCAAAAGTTACTAAAAATGGTACAGCCCTTGGGGCAACTACAGGCAAATTGTAAACATTAACTGGCCACTTTCCTGCTGCGGGTGGCTTTACTCGAGTACTCAAGAGGCGCTAGTGAGGTGAGGCCCAAGCAGAATGGGAGTGTCCAGTTGGTGAAAGGCGTTGGTCTGCAGCACGTTTAAATGGATTGCGTCCAGGGTGGGGGACAAAACTCATAAAACTGCTCTGCATCATTCGTTTATATTGGTTTTCCACCACTGGCTCGGCTAAGAAATCAGCAGTTATTTCAAGAGCAGGGGCGTAGCTTCCACTAGTGCAGCAAGTGCAGTGGCACCGGAACTCAGAGGTCTGAGTGGCCCATTGAACCCCAATTATTGCTGTATTTCACAGTTGAAAACCAGGGCTTAATTTGTAAAAAAAAAAAAAAAGAAAAAAAAAAAGAAGGGGGCCAAGGGATTTCAATCGGGTCCACTGTAGCTGGCGCAACCCACATTTCACTTCAAACTTCAGTATTAAAGTTACCTTCTCAACTAATAAAAAAAATCGCTTTAAAAACTCACAGCGACACCATGTGGTGCATTCTCATAATTGTGTGCTGGGGGTTCACAAATAAGTGCCGGAAAACACCGACGCAAATTAAGCATTGATGGGCATCCATTTTCTTCCTTACACTTGGGCCCCTGACACACTGGCTACCACAGTTCAAGAGATCATTCTTAGTGTAGAAAAAGCCCCCAAAAGGTTTTACTGTTGTAATGAAATATAATGCGTAACATACATATTTTCTGACAATCTGTTTCGTAAAGGGGAAGGGTACTTCCGGAAGCCCATAGTAAGCACACCCAGTTAACCGAAAACTGAAGACCATTTCTTAAAAATACCTGAGGAATACTTGTAATTACATTTAGGCTTCTTTTCTGCTAATTGCTGCGTTGTATATTTTACTATGACAGCTATTAAAGACAGTTACTTCAATTATTTTTCTGTGCTTCCCGGTGAGAAAAATCATTTTGTCGGTCAATAACATGTTCTATAGCATCTCCTGAATATGTATTAAGAGACCTTTGCATTTTACATTTAGATTTGTTTTTTGCATCAATGTGCGCTACCCTGCCACAATGAAGGCATAATACTGCCACGGAATGTACCCAATCAATGCTGCATAATTACAGTGACTGCCTACGATAGGGTGACCAGATTCTGAAAACGGGGACGTCTGGTCACCCTAGCCTACGAGCCACTTTCTCTTTTACCCGAGGGGCCGCTTCCCTTCATATGTGGAGAGGATGCAGCGCGCTATTATTGACTTTGTAACTGGGGAATCAGGTTCAAATTCCGGCATCGGTTCAGCATTGTGTGATTCTGGGCAAATGACTCCATCTCCGCGGGACTAGATGATTCTGACCATGTGTATGCAAATGTCCTAGGGTTGAGTGCGCGCTGTATGTAAACGGCCTGGAAGTCGTTCCCTTCAGTGCCACCTCAGCGATTGTTCTCTGCCGCAACCGGAGGGTGCCTTATTTCGTTTTCGGAGAGGCCTCTTCCTACTATCTGAGAAGCCCTTTTCGTGTTCCCAAGCACATTTGATCCCCCCCGCTCCTATTTGCATAGATGTTGCATCACTCCCTCCCAGACTTTTGTTGGGTATTTGCCGTTTCTGTAGATCGCATTTTTTTGGGAAATGTTTAACAGATGGTCGTGGGCCAGGAAGCAAAAACTGTGTTTTCTGTGGGGCGGGGGTGGGCCGCGGGGTTGAGGCCCGTCTCCGCCTCTCCAGCCATTGGCTGCAGCCAGTGCGGCCCACCGAGCTCAACACTGCGATAGCCAGTGAGCAGCCTCTAACCCAGCAATCCCTGCTCACTCTCAGGGACAGGCGCCCCTCTCTGAACCTCACTCACTCTTCTTTAACACCGAGGTCCCTCCTGAGTCCGCCGTCGAGCCTCCTGCCAACCAAACTCCCCCCGCCGGCGCCTGGCGACTCCTGTCTCAGCGCCGCCCTCACCTTTTGAGACCTGTTCACCCCTGAGCATGGCCACCCCCAATGACCGGGCAGTCCTGCAGTCCATTTTGAACCCCAGTACCCCGTTTGGGGACCTCCCTGGACTGGATGTGGGGGAAGAGCCTGACCCTGTGGATGACGGTGAGTGCTGCTTGCCAGTGCTTTAAATGGGCCGGTACTCACAGGTACGGAGTACAGGCACTTCTTGGGCCTCATTTATGAGGCTGTGCGTCACTTTTACGCCGCCGGTGCGTCACTTTTTGTGACGCATTAGTGGCGTAAAAAATGCGCCTTGTTGCGCCATATTTACAAAGATGCGCATCTGGGTAGATGCGCCACTTGTAAACTCCTGCGCCACATTATTCCTGCGCCAGGTATAATGTATGCTAGGGGGGCGTATTGACGCAAGGAAGGGTCGTAGAAGTGACGCAGTGAAATCTATGAGATTTCACTGCGTCACTTTTAGGACACCGTTGCGTCAAAATCTTGCGCCTGCCTCACAACAGGCGTTAGACTGACGCAGGCCCTTTCACTCGGGGCTTGCCCCATGTGAAAGGACGCATTGCTGGAGTTGCGTCACTTTTGTGACACGCTCCAGCAATGCGTCACTTTTGCGCTTACAGATACGTCAGAAATACTGACGTATAAGTAACTCCTTGAGACATGATGCGTCATACATTAAATATGACGCATCAGGAATGTCGCAAGGAGTGCGCACTGAGAAGTGATGCATCGCTACTTTCACGCAGCAATGCGTCATTTCTCATAAATGAGGCCCCTTGTTTTTATCAAGCTGAATACCGGCACTTTTCCAGTGCCAATTAGAGTACCGGTACTCAGATTGGGCCGATGCCTGAGGGCCAGCTGTGTCCCGTTTATTTGGCAGCATTGTTGCCGTTTTGGCTTCTGTCTGTCTCCTTCAGCTGAACGGCCTGCTGAGGAGCTGCCGCAGGGGCAAGTGGGCGTTAGCTCCTAGATGGAAGCTCTTATTGTCATTAACCGCCCCCTGCCGGGCCTCCATGCTGGGTCGTTTTGTTAGTATTTTGCACATCGGTAGCACTCTGCGCATGCCCACGAACCTGAAGGTCTCACTGTCTGCCACTGCAAACTCTCCGCCCGTGGGGCCTTCTACAGAGGGAAGAGAAGGAGAATGGGATGAAAGAAGGTGAAGAGTGAGGGGGCAGAGATAGAATGAGCAGAGGACAGTTTAAAGGGGGAAAAATAGAGACAGAAGAGGTAAGTGCAGACCCAGATAGGGAAGAGATCGATATGGCTATGGAAAGAGTAACAGAGGCACAGAGATAGCAGATTAGAAATAGAAAGACTGATAGTTAAGGATTATAGATACCTTTGGTGTAAAGAGAGTGGGGCAGCGACAGAAATGGATACAAATGGGAGAGAAGTGAGGGGGGAGGGGTCGAGAGATTAGTGATGTGAAGTTTGATAGAGAGTATTTGTCTGCTGGTTTGTGTGCGTTTGCCTGGTTGTGTTTATGTTTGTGTGTAAGAGAGGAACTAAATCAGAGAGGAAGAAAACCAGGACACTCAGGAGGTCTTTGAAAATAAATACGCCTAATGCTTGTTATTAATGATGCAATGCCCAATCTGGCTCGTCCTGGTGCACATTGATAGTACTGTTGATGGCTTGGCTGCATTAAGGGTTTAGAAGCTATTTGCATTGTTGCCAGAAGTACTTCACACCACCCTTTATTAGCATGTGTACCTGTTAATTTGCACATATGCAAACGTTTGAGACAACTGTCAAGGGCAATGAAAGGGCAAAATGAATACTCATAGAAGTGTTTTCTATCATCATGTCCAGGCCCCGCCCACTAGCCACTCCCCTAACTGAATCTAATGAGTACCTGCACTTATTTTTTCCATTTAAAGCACTGCTGCCTGCTTAGTGCTTAACTATCTGCCCCTCCCACCTGCCTGTGGGCACAGCGCCTCCTGTCTACCCACTTGTCTGCTTCCTTACCTGGATGCAAACCTACTTACCTATTGCTTGCCTTCTTAGCTGCATCTCTAGCTATCAATAAGCCTGCCTACAGCATTATATATACTGTGCCTGCCTACGTACAGGGATGCCTACTTATCTGCTTGCATAACTGCACGAGTGCTTGTCATTCCTACCCATCCTATACACCTGCCTGCTCGTCTTACCAGGGTGTCTGTCAACCTCCGTACCTGCATGCATAAATATATATATATATATATATATATATATATATATATATATATATTGTTGCAAATAAAAGTAACGTAGTCCTTTAGTTCCTTGTAAGTTCTTTATTCATGTAAGATGGTAAGTTAAGAATAAGATAGGGAAACCCCACCAGGAGCAGCCTACTGCCGCTCAGCCCTCCATCCAACTGACAGTCTTACACACTCAACATTCTAACCAGCTCTCACACCAAACATTCTAGGATGAGCAGCAGGAATAAATACAACATATATATATATATATATATATATATATATATATATATATATGGGTCAGTTTCTGCTAGCAAAGGTTTGGACCACAGAAAAATCACGGACCACCACGCGGCTCTTCGAGTGTTACAGATGAGGTTTATTATCCATCCACAGGTTAAGGTAGGCACGACGCGTTTCGGGCAGGGACTGCCCATGATCACATAGCGGACATGCAGTAATGGTCACTTAAAATAATGCACACACTCTTTTTTTCATTCGTGGTTTCACCACGTGACCTGGTGATAAACAGTGAAAACATACTGTGAATATAAAGTGTTAAATGTTCACTGGGTTTGTAGCATTCCTGTTCAGTGACATATAAGCTGATTGAAAGCACCATTTAAATGACATTCTTAATTGTGTTTTCTAATAACATCTGTACATTATTACCGCATGAATGCGTGAAACTGTGCAAAATTGGCTAGCAGCATTGGGTTGCATAAAACCAAAATAGCTTGTTATATACACATAACAAATAACATATGAATATGCTAAAATTGTAGTATAAAAGACAATATGCAAAAATCATCAAATGATTTTGTGTTACATGTGCAAAAAATTATGCTAAAATGAATGTGCAAATAACGCTATAAACTGATGCAATCAATGGTTTTCTTGCATGAATGCATATTCCATGGTGCAAAGTAAAGCTGCCTCGCTGAGATCTATATTGGATCTTGCACACGATGTTATATGTGCTGTTGCTGTCACAAACATATAAAGTGCTAGTGCTAGGATAATTATTATAGATTAAGGATCAATCCCGCTCCCGGGAAAGGCCAACTATTTTATCCATTATCCATATTTTTTTGCAAATACCCATAAACGTATTAAAGTGCTGAGTGATAGTAGTGCAAGTTCATTTGGTGTAAAAAAGTGATTAGGAAAGTGTTAAAATAGAATGCAGAAAAGGTAAAGATGATACTAAGCTTCATTACGAGACAGTATTACAAGTACATTTCAATTGTTGCTGTCAGGATATTCATGCTATCATAGTGATATGGGACAAAGATTGGATATAATAATGAGACTGATAGAGTATGTTATAGAAAGGTATGCATATCCTCCCTGTCATTAAGACCGTTAGGATGTTTACTGTTGAGATTAAGTATATATCTAGTCTCAAGTTGTCTTAATGTTTTGTCTCTATCTCCGCCTGTGCCGGTGCCATGTCGATCACAAAATAAGAAAGACAGGTTTATATATATATATATATATATATATATATATATATATATATATATATATATAATTTTTATTTTTATGGAAGGGCACCCAACAAGAGGCAATGGAGTACATTACTTATTTTATTTGTCATGAAGATGAAAGCGTATCCACTGTGAAAGACGCCCTGCACTGCATGTTCCAGAAGGCCACAGTGTGGCCACCCCCATCAGAGCGAGGGACAGGCATAAGAGTGCGCAAGGAAGAACGCTTTTGTTGCCATCATGAATGTACGCCGCTGAGGAAGAGATGATATTCTTGAAACGCGTCCGGCGTTTAGATGTGTTTGGGACATATGCGCACGGCGTGCGCCTGCTTGCAAGATGCTGATTTGAATAAAAGAGCATTAATTTCTAAGCTTCCTGTGGTCCTAGTTCAAAATTGGTTCCTGTTTGTTGGATGTTTAAATGGCTTTCCAGGTCGTGAACTGGGACCCACCGCTGGAGCGGATCCGTCTGACACCATTGGTGTACGAACTAAGGAAGGAAACACAAACCGGCGCTGTACAGGGAGTGTCCCGTTTGAAGCCCCAAATTGCACCTACAAAGCAGAGCCGGTGCTCGTCGTGTCCACATGCCTGCCCACATGGGTTTGACTTTTTATTTTATTTGTCATGAAGATGAAAGCGTATCCACTGTGAAAGACGCCCTGCACTGCATGTTCCAGAAGGCCACAGTGTGGCCACGCCTATCAGAGCGAGGGACAGGCATTATAAGAGTGCGCAAGGAAGAACGCTTTTGTTGCCATCATGAATGTACGCCGCTGACGAAGAGATGATATTCTTGAAACGCGTCCGGCGTTTAGATGTGTTTGGGACATATGCGCACGGCGTGCGCCTGCTTGCAAGATGCTGATTTGAATAAAAGAGCATTAATTTCTAAGCTTCCCGTGTTCCTAGTTCAAAATTGGTTCCTGTTTGTTGGATGTTTAAACGGCTTTCCAGGTCGTGAACTGGGACCCACCGCTGGAGCGGATCCGTCTGACACCATTGGTGTACGAACTAAGGAAGGAAACACAAACCAGCGCTGTACAGGGAGTGTCCCGTTTGAAGCCCCAAATTGCACCTACAAAGTAGAGCCGGTGCTCGTCGTGTCCACATGCCTGCCCACATGGGTTTGACTTTTATTTTATTTGTCATGAAGATGAAAGCGTATCCACTGTGAAAGACGCCCTGCACTGCATGTTCCAGAAGGCCACAGTGTGGCCACGCCTATCAGAGCGAGGGACAGGCATTATAAGAGTGCGCAAGGAAGAACGCTTTTGTTGCCATCATGAATGTACGCCGCTGAGGAAGAGATGATATTCTTGAAACGCGTCCGGCGTTTAGATGTGTTTGGGACATATGCGCACGGCGTGCGCCTGCTTGCAAGATGCTGATGTGAATGAAAGAGCATTAATTTCTCAGCTTCCTGTGGTCCTAGTTCAAAATTGGTTCCTGTTTGTTGGATGTTTAAACGGCTTTCCAGGTCGTGAACTGGGACCCACCGCTGGAGCGGATCCGTCTGACACCATTGGTGTACGAACTAAGGAAGGAAACACAAACCGGCGCTGTACAGGGAGTGTCCCGTTTGAAGCCCCAAATTGCACCTACAAAGCAGAGCCGGTGCTCCTCGTGTCCACATGCCTGCCCACATGGGTTTGACTTTTTATTTTATTTGTCATGAAGATGAAAGCGTATCCACTGTGAAAGACGCCCTGCACTGCATGTTCCAGAAGGCCACAGTGTGGCCACGCCTATCAGAGCGAGGGACAGGCATTATAAGAGTGCGCAAGGAAGAACGCTTGTGTTGCCATCATGAATGTACGCCGCTGAGGAAGAGATGATATTCTTGAAACGCGTCCGGCGTTTAGATGTGTTTGGGACATATGCGCACGGCGTGCGCCTGCTTGCAAGATGCTGATTTGAATAAAAGAGCATTAATTTCTAAGCTTCCTGTGGTCCTACTTCAAAATTGGTTCCTGTTTGTTGGATATATATATATATATATATATATATATATATATATATATATATTATATATATATATATATAATTTTTATTTTTATGGAAGGGCAACAGATGAGTATGTAAAATCAAGACGTATGGCCCTTAAGAGATTCAAAGAGAGAAGGTACACAGAGGTGATGCTACAGGAAGCAGTCAAGAAGTCAGACAAAGTACAAAGGCAAGAACTCCTAATGGAAAAGGAAAAACTAATAGGAGATAGACAGGAAGAACAGGAAGTAAGAATTGTAACAGACTATACGACAAATTCATCAGAAATATATCAGATATTTCGCAGAAACTGGTGAATTCTTAAAAATGACATAATCTTAGGCCCACACATACTATCATCACCTCTCATTACATACAGAAGAGGCTCCGCTTTAAAAGACCATTTGGTCAGGAATCATTTCATGGCAGAACACAGAAAGAGAGACATGGTTACAGGGTTTTTTCCTTGCATGAGATGCATGCCATGCAAAAATGGTCACAAAGTCAGAGAATTTCCAATATTAGGCTGGGCAACAAAGAGAAAAATTGATACGATGCTGAATTGCAACTCCGATTATACCGTTTACTGTCTTTCCTGCCCATGCGGGACACCGTATGTTGGTAGCACAATACATCCTACCAAGAAAAGTGTGCTGGAGCACATGCAGGCGATCAAGATTAGAGACCATACATACCCGGTGGCCCGCCATTTTGAAGATGAACATAAAAGCAATCAAAACCAACTTAAGTTCTTCTGCTTGAATCAGATACCAAAAGAAGAGAAGGGAGGAGACAGAACAAAAAAAAACGTAGGATACTTTAGTCCAAATACATAGTTGAATTCAGGGCTCAATTGAACAAAATATATTTAATGAATTTTCCATTGTTGCACAAATGTAATTGATGATGAAATGATCTTTATAAATATGAATGAGGAATGTCATTTTGTAATGAATTGATAACATGGAACAATACATGATTTGGACCATCTTGGACCATCTTGGTACATATGAAATAATGGGAAACATCCTTTACCACGAAACCATTACAACGCGGTATGGTTACATCGTGGTTTTAACAACGCAAGTCGTTACATCGACTTGCACTAGAGGGCGCTCTAGACTGAGGAATAGTGTGAATTACTATTCCAACACCTTCCCTACTGTACGTAGACTGGAGTTGGAATAGTAATTCACACTATTCCTAAGTCCAGCGCCCTCCAGCGCAAGACGATGTAACAACTTTCATTGTCAGAACCGCGACGTAACATACCACGTTGTGATGGTACGTGTCGTATCATCATACATCCTGAAATAATAATATGTCTGAAGAGAACCTATGATAAAAAGGCCAACAGAAAAACATACCTCTGTGAACCTTTTAGAAACCTTTGTTGATTTTTATGACCATGAATTGCTTCTCTCTTTTGTTTTTCATTTTTATTTTAAATAATGAAAAGAATTGAGACCACACCAACATTGAGAAAGGCGAACGTGCAGAAACGCGTCTTTTTGGTGTTTGAATGTTCTGGCAATAAAAATACAAAATATAATCCTGGGTTGCGCCTCTATTCTTGGTTGTCATGAGGCCGTCGTTGTGGTATATATATATATATATATATATATATATATATATATATATATATATATATATATATACACACATATATACCGCTCACACTCCGTCCTTCAAAAAGAGATAGGCACTCATGGGGCTTGTTCTCATCCGTTATCTTCAGCACAACATTACGCGTTTCGGCTACTGCCTTTATCAAATGTTTTTACATCCACGATTTAAAAACCGGCATTTTTATTTACACAACTATTCTTTCGTCATAGCATTTCCGAATATGTGACCAACAACATAGAAAGTAGACTTCGACATTTCAATGTGAGCCGCCATATTGCAATGTTGTGGATAGAGTTCCTCGTGGTTTAAGAATTTATACCATTCCTGCATATGAAACCCGGACCCGCAATTATTAGAAGCATGCGCAGAGCATGTAGCACAGTCCTGCAAGGGGATGCTGGTAATATTGGTACAATTTGCGTGGAGTGACAGGGATTAGGCCACGCAAGAAATAGAAAAATTTGAAGCAGAAATGGATAAGCAAGAGGACAAAAAGAAAATCGAGGAACTAAGAGAGAATATGAAAAAGCGATTGGAGAAATATGAATCAAAAATAAGACAACGGAAACAAGAGAAATTTCAACGAGATGCACAGGACTATGCTCAGGGTCGTGTTTTAACCTTTGCAGAGAAATTCAAAGGGGTACGAAAGGAAATGGTATCTAAATTACCACTTGTGCAACCAGTAAGAGTAGAAACGTCTGAATCGGAGGTGACAGGTGAATCCTCAGGTGATGACAGTGTGGCTACCACCTTCAAGAAGACCCCTTTTCAGGAGGAATTTCGGGTCATGCGTCAGACATGGCTAAGAGGGGGCAAAAACAAACCCCCGGAAGGAAAAGACCAACCCGCAGGGGAGGGTGGAAAAAGTGGACAAAATGCCTCACAAAGACCAACTCGCAGCAAGAGGGGCAAAAGATGGGCCTAGACAATTTGACCATCGTTAATTTGACACCAAGAGCACTAACAATGGATGAGGAAACGGTGCTCAAGTTGGGACTCACGTTCTGTCCCTCCTCCAGCATGTATGTAAATGTATGTATGGGCATTTATATAGCGCACTACTTACCCATAGGGTCCCAAGGCGTTTCGACCGCTGCGAAACCCTTCCTGGCTTCCCTGAGAGATGGTCCCTTAATGGGTATCTCCAGGGTGAGACCAGGCATCCACGGCGGTCTGGTGGGGCCGTTAGTGAAGATGAGGCAAGCTAATGCCCAGAGTTGCCGAGTGTGATCGCTGATCAGAGTGGGCACCGAGGCGAGAGAATTATCGAGTCCGCTGACCCTGGTCCAGAAACCTGCCGCACCGGGAATCGAACCCTGGTCCCGGGCCGTCCTCTGCTCTCTGGTCTGCCGCCTCTAACCAGTGAGCCACACAAACAAGAATTGATCTGTTCAAAATGACTAGGAAACTTAAATTGCATAAATATTTTAAAACAAAACCGAAAGGATGTGAAAAAAGGAAACAACAACGAACCCCTAAGGAGACGGACAAAATAACAGGAAAAGACTTTGATACCTGGTAAGCAATGGTAACAATTGTGCAAGAGACAACAAGTACTGATACAACAACGCTAAGCCTGACAGAGAGAGCGTTAAGATTAGGAGTTGATCAACAAAGAGACACTAGCCCCTTCACCATAAATTTGTTACTTTGTACAGGTAAGTATGACTTTTTATACTTTGCAATTGAGTTCAATATTCTTCATATATTTACAGTTCCACACAAAAAGTTTTAGGCCCAAAATCTTATAACATGGGTTCCTATGGGAGAAAAATGTTTTTGGGTTTTGAAGATAAGTATTTGACTTACAAGGGTGAGTTTTGGAGGTTAGGCCCATGGTTCCCCAAGGTCTAGGAGGGCACTCAAGTTGCACCACTAGCGGCACTGGGGCGGCGAGGTGCAGAGTGCACGGGCCCAATGTTAGCCAGTAGGGCTAAGGGGGCCTGTGCATAAGGACTGCTGACGAGCAGGCCACTCAGTGTGGGAGCTAAGCACCTGGGGTTAAGGTCAGCAAGGGCCATCAACCAGCACAGGAGCTGCACCACCAGCGGCACTGGCGCAGCTGGGTGCAGGGTGCAAGTCAGACGTCAGGAACCCTGTTCTTTCAAATGAAGACCTTCGGTTTTGGAAAGATGCTGCAGGCTCGGGCACAAGGCTTCCTGAATGTGACCACCAGCTAAAGAGGTAAGTTGGGTTCCTGGGGGATTGCTGTACACCTGTCTGTTGGGCCACCCAAGGCCCCGGCGTCAGGGTGCAGGGGTGTCTTCTGGCATCAGGTTCTCTTACCAGTTCCTGTTGCAGGCAGGTTGAGGCTGCAGCTGTCGTCTTGAGGCTTGAGGGAGGTTGGGGGATCACCATATCCCAGGACAGGAGTTCTGGTAAGACCTCCTTGGGCTGTTGGGCCACTTGGACTGGGGCCGTGGGCATCGCGTGGAGAGTGGTGCAGAATCACGGAGATACCAGTATCCAGTTTCTGGAGGTGAGTCTTTGGTTGAGCTAATCTGGTGCTCATTGGAGACAGAGTCTGTGGGAAAGTTCGGGGCTCTGGGGGTTGCTGGACTCACCATAATTCTCGCTATAGTCAGGTCTCAGACGAGACAGGCCGGTAAGGGTGGGGCCAAGGCAGTTGGTGTTCTCTTCTTCTTCATCCTGGGTCAGCACAGCTGTTGTGTCCTTCTTTTTTCCTCGAATCTGAGGAGGCAAGGTTCAGGGTCACCCCTTTATACAAAATTTCGGTGCATTAAAGGGGTGTGCAGGTCGGGACCAATGGGTCCTTTCCTTTATTTATTTTATTTATGCAATTTTATATAGCGCGGACTTTACCCGAAGGTGTCAGAGCGCTTCACAATAGGAACAGAAATGATACAAACTGAGAACATTACACGAGCAACAGATTGCAGAGGCATACGTTACGTTACATACGGTAAAGTGATAATTGTGAGCAAACAAGAATACATGAGGTATTAAAAATTGTGAGAAACCAAAAATACATGAGGTAGACAAGGTAATTGTGACACTTGTGAGCAAACAAAATACATGAGGTAGTAAAAATGTGGGCTACCAAAAATACATGAGGTAGTAAAAAGTGCACAGGGGGAAAAAGTGACAAGTGTGCAGGCTACAAGAGAAAATAGAGTATAATTTGCGGTATAATATAGTTCAGAAAGAAGGGGCACCCCTACAGCTAATGCATGCACTACCGGTAGGGAATAGAGAAGAAAATATTTTGGAAGAACAATCGGTAGTGCGCTTAATAATTAAGCCAAAAAACCCAAGGACAAAAAGCTAATTAGCTAATAAATGTGACATATAGAAACAAATTGATAGAACAAGATCCAATAGTTATATTCAAAATAGTATTGTGGTTTATTTAAATATTTTCTTCATTTTTTTGATAAGAATCTTATTTCTAAAAGATGCATACAGGCATTAAAACATCAATAACATACAATTTGTAAACACAAAATATTGTTGACACATTTTCAAAACACGTGACGAAGGAAATAAGAATGAGTGACAATAGACATACAAAAAAGCATAAACAGAATACAAATGACTATGATGGTAGGTCGGGCTAGTGGAGTAAGCAAAGCGGTTGGTGGGAACTCTACGCGCGTTTCGGCATTTGCCTTCTTCAGGAGTCCGTCATTTGCTTTAAGACAGAAACATAACACTGCAAAACATAAAATTCGTGTCACATACACTTGCATTGATAAATTTATATAATATTTATACAGTTCCGATAGAAGACTTGGGTCTAGGTCTGATTGATATACATTAACATATTCTACAGGTATATTTGAAACCAGTGCTTGTAAATAGGCTTCTTAACTCTGAGCAGTTACATTTTCAAAGCAGGCACATTGATTTATATACATTAAAAAATTGTTAGCTAGATGTACAAATACCTATGATATATTATATTAGAGACATTTATATTCCAGGTCAGTTTTTATAGTCCATTAATATATATTCTCTGAGGCATCTGTAATCACGGTCTATTTTTATAGTCCATTATTTGTATATCTAGATATATTTGACAGAGCAATCCACGTGAGCTGTTGAAGAGCCATAACTGATGTAAGTGAGGAGGTTAGTGGATTTAGTAGTAAAGGCAAGAGTAAGGAGAATAGTAAGAAAAAAAGGAAAACCAGGGAAGGAAAAAAGGAGCGGAGAGAGTAGCAGATTTGCTAGATTCATATAGTTATAAGTAAGTAAAGAATATATAAAATGAAGGTGAAGGTTAAATATATCTTGTGAGGTAAGGGAATACCAATAGTAGTTATTCCTAGTGCAAGGATTAGAGGCAAACTCATTAAAATTACTCACGAAAGGCAGCAGGTATGCTTATATTATAAGAAAAATCTCTTGCTGGTCAGTCAGGCAGGCTGGGTGATAATCTGTACCTCACTGGATATAAAGGACAACAGTTTTATTTGGTAACGAGCTAGTAGATCGTATTTTTGATGTTCATAGTAGACTAAATGTTAGTGACTAATTAGGGAAATATTCATAACTGTATATTAATTCGGTAGGTATTAAACTATTCTAGTAGTCCTTCACTATACATCAGTTAAATAGATTTATAAACTGTGAAAGTAGTCAAAAAATCTGTTGATTTGAAATGATTAGAACAGATAACCATGTGGGAACTGGTATAGATCAAATATAACATTTACGTTACCTTACTATTCCAACTTAGAATGTTTGTTGTTTTTAGGATGATAGTCCAGTCGGAGGTATTGGTAGATTGACCATGGGTGTACAACACTAAGGCATAAGAAAAGATGTAAAAATAGAAATTGACTGATTGTATCTGGGAATTATCAAAAGGAGGTATAATTCCTGACTTCTAGAAGTTAGTACCTTATTAGTTGTTCTTGTTGCCTTAGTGAGGTAACTGGATGTAGGACACGACGATTAATCCCAGGAGAAGTCGTACTGAACGTGAAGCTAATGTCTAGAACGAGTCTTGGGCGGTGACTGATTATGACTATACAGAAAACAAATGGCAAAGAATGTTACGTCTAAATCTAGAGGGTATATACCTCTTTTAGAAAGTTAAGGGTAAAACATATGCTAATCTGATGAGATGTATTTAGCATACCTGATATATGTGACCCGCTATAGTAGAGTTGTCGATATTAATTAGAATATAATGTTCTCTGTTTGCCATCTCATTACCTAAAAAAGAGTGAGTGCTCTATTAAAAACTCATAATTTTAAGTTTGTGCAGGGGTTGAATAGGTATAATGAGAAAGATTACATACCTAAGAGGAAAAAGAGCGATGGGATGCATCATGATAATGGATACGCCGCCAAATAACTGAATGGGAAAAGACATAATTACCTTCAGAGCGAGCTATTATTAACAAAAAGAGGGAGACGAAAGAAAGGCTAGTCCGGAGTTGGTCTATTCGGACTTACCGATAAAAGGTCGAGCGAGAAGTTTCACCGGGGGTTCTGGATGCCTGCAAACACTCGTCGAGGGAAAAAAATGTGAAAGGGGTGGTGCTTAATATAGCGCGCATAATTGAGAGTTGACACGAAAACGGTGTAATAGATTATCAAAAGGCGCGGTAATAGGCAGAAGAGATAATGTATGCATGGGGGTGTATCTAAAATAGTCACAAGAGCCAATAAACATCCATTCGTAGTTCCTGACAGGACACGTCGCGCTGATTCAGTGTATACAGCGTCAGCGAGTCCGCCCGTGAGCCAATAGGTTAACGTTTGTAGTTTTTTTTCCCAAAGAGGCAGCTTAATTGTGTAGTTCTTAACAAAAGCACGAAGCGCTGGTTCAGTATGTAAAGCGTCAGCGAGTCCGCCCGTGAACCATTAGGTAAACGTTTACAGTTTGTTTCTAAAAGACAGCTAAATTTTTTAAGCAGATAAAGCGAAGATGGACTACCTCGGTGATGTATTAGTTAAAATCTAAACAGCTTAGCAAATGTTGGAAATGATCAAGATAAGGAGCCTCTTCTAGCACAAACAAATGAAAGAGGAAAAAAGGATACAAATACTCTATTTTATAAAGTAGAATACAGCGAACATAGGAAAGTAGTTTTAACAGATACAAGCTAGTAAGGCTTGATGTCCATATTTCGGCAGAGACTATCAATTGGTAAGTAAACTATTGTGTGAATGAACATACATAAGAAAACAAATCACCGGATTTAAATACATATTGGTAATGGCGTAAATATGGCAATAATGTAAATATGGCAATAATGTGTGTTGTGATGACATATATATAGTATATATGTACCCGCCATTATCATATGTGATTCTAGAAGAGAATTACATTAAATGTATGGTCTTTGTTTACATATAAGTGGGTAATATATGGTCCTGTTAGAGATGAATTAAATAAATTGGAGTACATGCAGAGGATGTAAAAATTACCTCAAGAGTAGATACATCATATGATCGCTTGCTCCCATGGGATTTCAGAGTTGAGCCCCATAATTACTGTATTGAGAGAGAAGATCCAATATACCTCTCGCTTTTTGCGAATCTTTTCAGGACATAATCCAGGTCTGGGTTGTATGTTTTCCAGAATAAACCACCTAAGGTCCTCAGGTGTATGGTCATATTCCAAAAAATGTGCGACCAATGGGGCATTGGTTTTCTTGGTGCGGATAGCAGATTTATGTTCCGTTATTCTTTTGTTGATGGTTCTAGAAGTTTCACCCACATATCCTTTCTGACATGGACATAGTATTAGATATACTACGTTCTGGGTTTTACAATTCGTCATTGTTTTGCAGGTAATTGTGATGCTGTTGAAAGTAAGATCTTTTCTTTCAATTGCTTGTGGACAAACCTTACAAGTGCCGCATTTATAATTGCCTACGACAGGGTTAGAACTGGTTATACTTCTTTGTATTGGGTTAGGTTTCATCGACATTCTTGATCTGACAACTAAATCTTTTATGTTTTTATTTCTTCTGTAGGCAATGACAGGTTTGGGTATTTGGTCGATTTTAGATTTGTTCACATTGAGTAAATTCCAGTTGGAATAGATGATTTGTCGTATCTTTTCATTCAATAAGGAATGTCTTGTGACCAAAACTAGCTGTTCATTTTGTTTGGTGTCCTTATTCCGTAGAATAGATTGGCGATCAAAGTATCGAGCTCTCTTGTATGATTCCCGAACAAGCCTGTGCGGGTAGCCGCGATCTTCAAATTTCTTTTTCATAGTCATAGATCTTTCATCATAATCTTGTAGTTTTGTACAATTACGTCTGAGTCTCAAAAATTGACTAAACGGAATGTTGTTCTTTTGAGACACAGGGTGAAAACTTTTGTAGTGAAGCAAGGTGTTACGTGCCGTCGGTTTAACAAATAGATCCACATATATCTGGCCTTGATCATGTTTGATGGTAAGATCTAAAAATTCCATTTCAACGTTGTTTTTGTGCGATGTGAATTTGAGGTTATGGTCACAGGCATTGAGCCAGGTAATGAATTCGTTAAGGGTGTCATCGTTGTCGTCCCATATGAAGATAACATCGTCGATATATCTCGACCAATGTAAAACTGTTTCGAAAAAGGGGGCTATTTCGTTGAAAATGTGGGTGTTTTCAAATGAAGCCATGTATATATTGGCTATCGTAGGGGCACAAGAAGCGCCCATACTGACTCCTTTTTGTTGTTTATAAAGAGTGCCTTGAAATTCAAAAACATTTTCCTCTAGGACGATCTTCAGACAGTCTAGAATGAAAGACTCGTTGCAATCCACGTCATATGAGTCGATAAACCATTCTGTTGCCCTGATGGCACCATCTATTGGGATGTTAGAGTATAAACTCTCCACATCCAGAGTAACTATCCATTGTCTTTTATCATTGAATGTGGTGCCCTCCAGCAAATTGATAATATGACCGGTATCTTTGACATAACCCGGTATTTTGGATACGTATGGACGTAAGATGGCATCCAGATATTTAGAAAGGGGTTCAGTAATACTGCCTATGGTGTTGACAATCGGACGGAAGGGGGGATCCACTTCATTTTTGTGTACTTTTGGTGTCCCATATAGACACGCCATT
The DNA here is from genome assembly GCF_964263255.1 of Lissotriton vulgaris. Taxonomy (NCBI): domain Eukaryota; kingdom Metazoa; phylum Chordata; class Amphibia; order Caudata; family Salamandridae; genus Lissotriton; species Lissotriton vulgaris. The sequence goes on from NC_141687.1 coordinate 1,064,488,697, forward strand.
CTTGGAAATGCCACATTCAAGTAGTCATATTCTTTCTGGCAAATGACCCCATTGTTTAAGGCTTTTAATGTCAATCTTTGAATCTTTTGTTTTATTTTGGCGGTAGGGTCTTTGGATATTTTATTATAGAAATTGGTGTCATTAAGCATGTTCTCTATTTTTGTTGTGTATTCCGAAGTATCAAGGATGGCGATGCCTCCTCCTTTATCACATCCTTTCACAGTGATGCAAGTGGATTCCTTCAATGATTTGAGTGCTTGATATTCGTCCACTGTGAGATTATAAGGGGTATGCGGAATGTATTTTGTGGTTGCCGTAAGTTTTTTAATGACAATTTTTTCAAAGATGGCGATCTCAGGGGACACTTGATCAAGAGTTGGTGTAAACACCGATTTAGGTGCAAGACCTGATTTGTTGGTTTCCATTGTATCTAAGTCATTGTTGCAAAAAAATCCCTCAACCTGATTTTTCTGAAAAATGCTACCATGTCATTAAACAATTCAAATTTGTTTAGACCAGAATGTGGTACGTAACTTAGTATAAATATTATATAAATGTATCAATGCAAGTGTATGTGACACGAATTTTATGTTTTGCAGTGTTATGTTTCTGTCTTAAAGCAAATGACGGACTCCTGAAGAAGGCAAATGCCGAAACGCGCGTAGAGTTCCCACCAACCGCTTTGCTTACTCCACTAGCCCGACCTACCATCATAGTCATTTGTATTCTGTTTATGCTTTTTTGTATGTCTATTGTCACTCATTCTTATTTCCTTCGTCACGTGTTTTGAAAATGTGTCAACAATATTTTGTGTTTACAAATTGTATGTTATTGATGTTTTAATGCCTGTATGCATCTTTTAGAAATAAGATTCTTATCAAAAAAATGAAGAAAATATTTAAATAAACCACAATACTATTTTGAATATAACTATTGGATCTTGTTCTATCAATTTGTTTCTATATGTCACATTTATTAGCTAATTAGCTTTTTGTCCTTGGGTTTTTTGGCTTAATTATTAAGCGCACTACCGATTGTTCTTCCAAAATATAATTTGCGGTATAATACTGCAATATATGTTAGACACTCAAGCACAAGAACAAACGATTACGTAGGCAAAAGTGGCACTTGTGCAAGTATCAAAGGTAAAAAACATGTGAGAGGAAGCAAACCGTGTGTTACAGGAGCAAAGTGGTGAGTGCAAGTTGCAAGAGGGTACCAAACACAAGTACATGGATAATACTGCAATAAAAGGCAAACACTCTAACCGCAAGAACACACTGGGAAGGCACTTCCATTGACATGAGAAGTAGAAATTATCAGTAGTGGGAGATCTTCCTTCAGATAAAAGAGAGTTACTTTTGGAGGTGTCTCTGGAGGAGGAGAGCTATGAGGTCCCTTTTAAAGGCCTGGGAGGAGGCGGTGGTCCGGAGCTGAGGCGGGAGTGAGTTCCAGATTCTCACTGCGCTGCCTGAAAAGGATTGGGCCATCGTTCTTTCCTTCTTGAAAGTGGGAGGTTCAAGCAGTAGATTCTCCGCATTGCGTGAAGGTCTAGAACCTCCAGAGAGTTTCAGTTTATTCGCCAGGTAGAGAGGAGAAGAGGAGTGCAGGGCTTTGTGGGTGATACAAGCGGTCTTGTAGATAGCTCTAGCCTCAAAGGGAAGCCAGCGGAGGGTAGATAACATCGGTGTGATGTGATCGCTTCTTTTGGCCCCAAAAATGAAACGAGTTGCTGAGTGGAAAACAGACTTAAGTGGGGACAAGTGGGATTTGGGGAGGCCAGTAAGAAGAGAATTGCAGTAGTCGAGTCTGGAGAGAACCAGTGCTTGCACCAGGGTTATAAGGTCCCGCTCCGCGAAGAAGCGACGGATTCCCCAAAGAAGGCGCAGTTGGTATCGAGCTGATTTCGCAATGGAATTGATGTGGGGAATTAGATTGAGTTTTTTGTCTAGTATGACACCAAGGGATTTGGCGCTGTCGACAATGATGGGTTTATTGTTTAGTAGATTCATCTGATCCATCCATGATTGAACCGGGGGAGGAGAGAGTGAGGAGGAGAAGAGGAGGAATTCAGTTTTGGAGGGATTCAGAATCAGTTGATGAGTTGACATCCAGTTTTGAATGGAGTCGAGAGTGGAGCTTAGGATGGAGAGATCGTGAGTAGAGGCAATCTTGAGGTAGAGTTGAGTGTCGTCAGCATAAAGATGATAGTGAATCCCAGATTTACTTAGGAGATTTCCCAGTGGTTCTAAATAGAGATTGAACAGTGTGGGAGCAAGTATCGAGCCTTGGGGAACACCTTGACCTACCGCCACAGGAGGTGAAAGACTGTTCGCTATTTTGATCATTTGGGATCTGCCAGAAAGGAAGGATGCAAACCATTTAAGCACAGTGCCCTCCATGCCCATTCTCTGTTGAAGAATATTGAGGAGGGTGTTGTGATTGACAGTGTCAAAGGCTGCGGAAAGGTCAAGGAGAATTAGAAGACAGGACCCCCCTGAATCGAGTATCCTCAACGCGTCATCAACCACTTGCAGTAGGGCTGTTTCAGTGCTGCAGTTTTGGATGAAGCCGGACTGACAGTGGTCTAGAAGATCATTGTCCTTGATATGACAGGAGAGTTGTTTTGCTACACATCTTTCTGTGATCTTCGCCAGAAAGGGAAGGTTAGTGATGGGGCGGAAGTTGTTGAGGTCATTCGTGGGTACAGCCCCTATTATGCCACCCTCCAGTGGGAGGGGGTATGAGCCTCTTCCTGGGTGGCTGAGTCCCCTCATCTTCAGGATGGAGGGGACTGAGATGTGTGCTTCACTTCGCCTCCCCCACCTGAGGACTAGGATTGGCAAAGGTGGGCACACATCTCTTCCTAGCTTGGATTTTCCACCGATTCTCCCACCTAAAGTGGGGGTCAGAACCGGAGGGAGCCAGTTGCTGGGGGCATAAAAAGGCAGGGACAGCTTCCAAAGGCGGTAGGCCTTTGAAGCTTCCGCTTTCCTGGAACCACCCCTCCTGAGGGAGGAGGCATCACACCTCTGCCCAGGATGGGCTTTCTTTCCGGACCCAGAGTGGAGACTCTCTACCCAGGGTTCCAGAAACCTGTTTGGTGGTGGCAAATGGCGGACAACCATTCAGGAACCACACCAGGGCTGGTCAATTTTCAGGGAGCATCTCTATGATGCACTCTGAGTGCATTTTACATTAAATCCCACACTGGCATTAGTGTGGGTTTAATGTGCTGAGAAGCATGCTACCAAACATTCCACTTTTTAGTAAAGTCATTATTGAGCTGAGTTCATAATGACCAACTCTCAGACCATATACTCTTTATGGCTTTACTACACTTTAAATGTCTAAGAATGGACTTAGACACTGTAGGGGTACAGGGCTCATGCCTCTGTACCCTCACCTTATGGCTAGTGTACCCTGCTAGATGGGGTGACTTACCTAGGCCTTAGGCAGTGGATTTCAGGCATGGCCTACATGAATACGTGCCATTTCGACTCTTCACTTTTCTCTGCACCAAAAACACAGGCTGCAATGGCAGTGTATGTGTTTTAAAGTGCAGGGCCTCTAAGGGTGGCACAAAAGGGGCTGCATCCCTTAGAGGCCTTCCCTGGTCACAGTGCCTTTGGTACCCATGCTGCCTTTTACAAGGTGCTTACTTGTGGCCAGGCATGTGCCAATTGTGCATACAACGGTACAGTCTTGGGAAAGAACACAAGCCCTGGCAACCTGATTGACAGGGCCCCAGGGCACATCATGTCAGGTTGCATCAGCTGTCAGGCAAACAGTGGGGGGTAACCATGCTAAAAGGGGACTTTCCTACAGTGCCTCTACACACTGTAGAATCTGTAGAAACACATGCATTTTGTAAACATTTCTTCCTATTAGCTGCACACAGGCTCTACACGAGTAAGTAGAAAAGTAATACGGTAGCTACCTGCCACCATGTATGTAAACTACAAAACAAACTAACACACTAATTTGAGATGTCATGAGTGATGTCATAAATGATGTCATAGAACACTTCATGAGTGATGTAATATTTGAGGTCATAACCAGTGCATGGAGGGTGCGTAAGTTATAGTTTGCTCTGCTGACCCTATCTGGTGAATTTCTGTGTTTTTTTTGTTTAAAACATTAATGTTGTTACTGACATATTCACTTAACTATAAAGCTACTTTAACTTTTGTTTTTTTCAGTGAATTTCTAGTTTTTTTTTAACATAAAGATATATATGTTATTACCATATGTAAAGCAACCCCCTCCCAGGCCCTAGAACAAACCCCCACAGACAGCCAACCAAACACAGTGCATGGCTTTTGGCTGTGCACAGCAGGGGGTTGGCTTACAGGCATGGCCTGTAGGCAGGCCCTGTGGCCAATCCACTGGGAGGCAGCCAAACCCCTCACAGACATTCAACCTCATGCTCCATGCAGCCTTTTGTCACGCATGGCGTGGGGATAGCCGCATGGCCTGGAACTCACCTGGACTGACCAATCCATTTTCAATTTTGCGATCTCGAGATCACCATGCATTGCCATCAGCCCCCCCAATACCCCTTCAGCAGCTGGAACAAAGTGACACAGACCCAATGGATGGACGCCTTTAACACCACCCAGCTGACCCGCAGCTAATCTAGAAGAAGCAGTCCAGAACTTCACCACCTGGATCACCAACGCTGCAAACTGAGTCGCTCCCATCAAACAATCCAAGACCCGCAGATTCACCAAACAAGCCAGCTGGTACACATCAGAACTCAGGATAATAAAACGCAGCTGCAAACAACTAGAGAGAAGATGGTGCACCAGCAGAGACACCACAGACCTAGCCTGCCTCACGACAGCCCTCGACAAATACCACTAACGACTCAAAAACGTGAAAAAAAGGTGTCCTAGCAAACTACATCAAATTAAGGACCAACCACACCAAAGAACTCTTCAGCATTGTCAGAGAGTTCTCCTGCCCCATGGCCACTGAGAACACGATCCCTTCATCACAGGAACTAAGCGACTCTCTAGTGGACCATTTTGACAACAAAATATCCACCATCTAAAAGAACTTAGAGCCACAACTCACTGACCTCCACATCCTCCTCACTCCAACGGAAGCCTCCGCCGGGCAGTCTCTCACTGCATGGGAACAGCTCACCACATGGAGCACCACAGCCATCATGAACTCCACCCACTCTGGATTACCTACAGACCCCTGCCCCACCACCTCTTCAACTTCGAAGGCAAGGAAATCAGCCCCCAACTCACCACCATTCCTAAACGCATCTATTGCCACTGCCACCTTCCCCGATGCATGAAAGCAGGCAGATGTCAGACCTCTCCTAAAAAAAAACTCCCTCGACCCCTGTGAACTCCAGAGCTACCACCCCATCGCACACCTCCCTTTCCACACCAAAGTTCTCAAGAAGGCCATCAACCAGCAGCTCACTGAATACCTGGAGAGAGACAACCTGCTCAGCACCTCCGAATCCGGTTTCTGTACCAACCACAGCACCAAGACTTTCCTGATCGCCACCACTGACAATATCCGCACCCTCCTCAACAAAGAAGAGTTGGCGGCTCTGATCCTTCCTGACATCTCTGGAGCATTCAACACTGTATCCCACCACACACTCATCAAGAGACTCACCACATCGGAATCCAGGGAGATGCCCTCAGATGGATCGCATTATTCCTCATGAGACAAACTCAGAGAATTCCACTACCTCACTTCACCTCAGAACCCAGGAGCACCATCTGCGGCATCCCACAAAGTTCATCCATCAGCCCCACCCTCTTCAACACCTATTTGACACATCTAGCCACCATCATCAGATCCCACAACCTCAACATCATATCCTATGCTGACAACACTCAGCTCATCCTCTCACTCTCAGCAGACCCCATCACCATGAAGACCAACTTTCACAACTGCAGGAAGTATGTTGACAACTGGATAAAGAACGAATGTCTGAAGCTCAACACTGACAAGATCGAAGTGCTCATTTTTGGCAACAAAGCCTCTACTTGGAATAACACTTGGCGGCACACCGAACTCGGACCCACTCCAACACGGACAGACCATGCCCGCAACCTCAGCATCAACCTGGACAGCAAGCTCACCATGATGTGACAGATCAACTCAGTCTTCTCTGCCTGCTTGCATACTCTCTGCATGCTCTGAAGAATCTTCAAATGGCTCCACATCGGCATGAGAAAAAACATAACTCAAGCCCTAGTCACCAGCCAGCTGGAATAAAACAGCGCACTGTACACAGGAACCACCACCGAATTCATGAGGAGACTACAGACGATACAGAACTCTGCGCCTAGACTCATCCTGAACCTGCCCAAACAGACCCACATCACCCCACACCTTAGGAACCTCTATTGGCTCCCCGTACAGGAAAGATGCCTATACAAGATACTGCCACACATCTACATAGCCCTCCACAACCTAGGCCCAGCAAACATCAACCACCGTCTGACATTACACCAACCATCCAGATACCTTCTCTCTGCCACGCTCGCACAAACATTGAGCATCCGCTGAAGCCACAGTGGAGTTCGTGCCTTCTCCTACGTAACAGCCAAGTCTGTGAATGGCCTTCTCCTCCACCTCCGGACATCACACTCGCTGGGGGAATTCAGGAAGAGACTCAAAACTTGGCTTTTTGACTGAGCCCTGCAACCTTATGCCTGGATAATCTCACAAGTGATTAGTAGTGCTATATAAATACTGTTTGTTTGATTGATTAAACAGGTGAGTAGGGCATTCAGCTCCCTCTCCAAGCTTTAATAGGCGCAAAGATCCACATCTCCTAGGGCCAAATACAATTAAAAATGGGAGGGGGCCACGCTCCTTCCTCCTCAAGCCTTCTTGGGCCCTGGGGACCCCATCCCCCGGGGCCAAACCAATAAAAAAGGGGAGGTGGTCATGTGGGCACTCTCCCCGAACATTAATAGACCCCGGGGACCCCACCCTTGGGGCAGTTTTCTGTACGGCCCCCTCCCTGAGCCTTATCAGGCCCCAGAGACCCCCATCACCCCGGGGTCAAAGCCAATAGAAAAGGGGAGGGGAGCATGTGACCCCCCCCCCCCGAGCCTTTTTAGGCCCCAGGGACACAAAACCGGGGCAAAATGTAATAAGAAAGGGGAGGGGGCATGCAGCCCACCACCCCTAGCCTTATTAGGCAGGTGGACCCTATCCCCCGGGGCCTTGCCTTATTTAAAAGGGGAAGGCAGCCACGTGGCCTCTCTTCACAAGCCTTATTAGGCCTTTGGGCCCCAATTTCCTGGGGACACATGTTTTGTGTAAAGGGAATAGGGGCCTCATAGCCCCCCTCCCTGAGCCTTCTCAGGCCATGGGGATCCCAACCGCCAGGCCCATATTTATTTTAAAGAGGAGAGCGGCAGAGCGGCTACCCTCCATGAACCTTTAGTGGCCCCGGGGACACCATTCTCCAGGACCAGCTCACTTGTGGTGTCCTGGAAAGCCCACTTCGGGACATCCTCTCCTTAAAAATAATTTGGGCCCCAGGGATGGGGTCCCGGGGGCTGATAACAGCTTGAGGAGGGGGTGGCACGTCTCCCCCTCCCCTTAAATATACCCAGGGTATGGGTTCACAAGGGCCCTAAATGGGCTGAGGAGAGGGGCCCTACTGACGCCCCCGTTCCATATATATGTAAATAATGCTGACGTATTTTTTTTTCTTTTTGCTGCAGTCTCGCTGGATCATGGCAAATTTCTTTTTTTATATTGCCCCCCCCTCCCCATGGGGCGTAGGAAGTCAGGGCATTCCTATCCTTCCCCTTATGTATAAATATTTTTTTTTAAAGTTCAGGTCAGGGGACTTAGTCCCTGAGTCCTGTATTGTCTGTCAGCAACATTTTACTCAGTGAGAAGCTCAAGGGAAAAAAATCCCAGGGCCAATCAGAATGCTCTATTTTTAAATTGTCACTCCCGCGAGACTCTTGAGAGAGTCACCGGAGCCCAACGGTCCAGATATAAAAATAGTTGTGTACCTTTATTTCTCAGAACTACTGAACGAATTTAAACCACATCACAAAAACCAAGACCTAGCTTTGTGCCAAATTTAGTGTAATTCTGCTCAGCAGTTTTTGCTGTAGCTCTGCCTTGCTCAAAGAAGTGTATGGAAAATGCATGGGGAAATTTGCTTTTGGGACCCCCATTTTTTATCAACCCCAAACTTTCCAGAAAGGAATTAAAGTCAATTTGCTTTTTTAAAAAGATGTGTGAAGATTTGTCAAATTGCACCAATGTTATTAGCAGACCAAAAAAAACCTGGTCTATGTAAAAGCTATCCTAACTCAAACAGCCGCCACTGGTTTATGCACATATATGTATGTACATATATTGATGCTTCTTCCAAAAGAATAAAGAAAAATTGGATTAATCAGCACTGGAGTGCAGTGGTTTCTTTAAACTTCCTAAGAAACCAGTGAATCATATCATTTCGCAGCGCACGGCGGAGCGCCAGAATACGAGCACCACCTGCAATCTGGTAGCTCTATGGCAGCTCACTGAAACAAGGACAACACTACAAACTTGCTGGCAGCCATCTTGTGACTCCGTTAAACCGAATCACAAGAAACAAGGTAACAAAAAGTGAAAAAACAAATAAAGGGGCCAGGGTTGAAACACCCTGCCCCCCTCCCCCAGGCCTGCTCTGGGGGTCCAACAGGGATCCCCCAGGGCCAAAATAAGTATTCTTTTTTAAATTTTCAGTGGGATTCGCAGTGGGTCGTGAATCATGCCAAAAATTTGAAAAGAAAACAAAGCGCAGGCTGCAGCGCTTCATTTCCTTTAGGCCGCCGGGTAGGGCAGGTCCCGAGGGCAATATTAAAAAGAGATGCAGGGGTCAGCGCGAGCCTCTGCATGCCACAGGGGGTTTTAGATTAAATGTGGGGGCTACGTGGCCCCCGCAGCCCCAGGGCCTGCCACCCCCAGGGCTCTATTCTCGCTCCTTTTTTCCACCATTCTGCAAACGCACCTCTCGGCGCACTGCTGGTGGGGTGATGAGGTCCCCTTGCTTCCTGACGGCCTCAGGAGTAAAGTAGACTTCATCCACCAAGCAGCTGTGCGCCAGGAGGTGCGTTTGCAGGGTGGTGGAGAAAGGAGGCGTGGCCTCTGACCACCTCTCAGCAATCCAGCTGTGTTGGGCTTACTGGAGGTAACCGGAAGACTAGTTGGTCCCCAAGGACCCGAGCAGTGAAGGGGACTTCATCCCCCAACCAAGAGCGCACCAGGAGGCGCATTTGCAGACTGGTGAAGAAAGGGGTCGTGGCTTGCTATCAGACATCTTAGCAATCCTGCTGTGTGGGACTTACTGAAGGTAACAGGAGGGGTAGTTGGCCCGCAAGGTTCTGCCGGGTATTTATGTGAGTTCATTGAAAAAACTGAGTGACAGTGAACCCCTGTTCTTGCCTGGCACACCGTCGTAGGCTGGCACAGTTGTGGGCGGTCTCACAAATATCAGGGGCAGGCTTGTGTGAATGCTCAGTCAGTGGTGTGGGTCTATGTTTTCAAATGTGAGCCGCTGTTTTGCTGTCTCCGAGAGCTGGATGTACCAACCCTGGCTCTAGAGCACAGAAGCGTGATGGCCATTTATCACAATCCGAGCGAAAACTGCATCATCACACACATTAGAACACAATGTTTTGACCTCCGAAGGATGAGAGTTTGGAGTTTTCATTCTCCTATGTCAGTTTTGTTTGAAGAGACCTATTTCCTTTAGATAGATGTGAGATATATTCCATAAAAAACTGACACACGGCTCAGAGAGCAGTGTAAACCAGGTGAGCATAGTCCACATGAAAAGTCCTTCTTAAGCCACATCTTCTCCTGAACTGGACAAAGGACAGCAAGGCTTATGTGCTTCAGCATAAACTTAGAAAGACATATCCTACAATAGCCACATTGCTCAACATTGTGTCAGGAAAGGGAAAATACCTGACAGTCAAATGAGAGAACTCTGCAGAATATCCAAAGTGTACATGTTTTTGCATTCATCCTATCAAGCATCATAATTGGTCTGGTTTCTTTGGAATACTTGCAGCCACTTCCAGCTTTTCCACATTGCTTGGAAGGTAGGGCCTTATTAATACAGATGCACCTGAAATGGGGGTTTGAGGCGAAATTGGATCCCCAGCGTGGTTATTGGGCATGTTGTACACCTGCTCTGCTCCAGTGTTGGCACAATCATGCTTCACAGGGTATCCTTTTGACATAGATGGAGGTTTGGGACGTATACTAATTCCTAGTCCTCAGCCTACATACATAGACCTGGTCATCCTGAGATCACATCACGGTTGCTTTCTGCTCATTGAGAGATGAAGGGGTATATTACCAAGGGGGGCAATAGGCAATTATCGCCGATTTAGTGGCCGTTTTCGGCCGCTAAGCGGCGATATTTCTATTGCCCTATTAGCAAGCTGTCGCTAACTGATGTTAGCGACAGCTTTTAAGCGATAGCGACCGGTTTGGTGCCCGCTTTGCATGTCAGCGATGTTTATCGCTAATGACATGCAAAGTGGACGTACCCAACCAGTTAACGTTGAAAGCAGTCGCAACGTCACTATCGCCTAGTAGCAAGGCAGGCGTAGAGTTGGAAATATTCGCGCTAAGCGCGAATATCTCCAAATACTAATCCCTGCCCAGACAAGTTAGCCATGTTTTCCAATGGGAGGTGGATAACATGGGTAAGAGCATTTTGTCGCTAATGCGTGAATATCGCTGTATTCTCAGCGATATTCACGCATTTCGCCGCTATCACTGGATGTTTTAGCACAATGGAGAAAAACGTTGCTAATAGCATGTTTTCTCCGCTAACATATCCAGTGATAGGCAGCGATAAAGAAAATCTTCGCTAAGCCTATTTAGCGATAAATATCGCTACTTGTTGGTTATATGCCCCGAAGTGCTGTAGTCTCTCTGGCAGCCCACCACTTGCTTCTCTTTCATATGTTCCCAGGACGATTCATCAAGCCGGAATTTGAAATAATATTTTGCTACCACATCAGATTCTTTCTTCAGATTCTGAACTTGACAGAGTAAACATTGGCTTAGTAGTCTGGCTCGGTATTTCAGAAGGATATGTCTGAATTCAGCCAAAGAAGCCCAAGGAGTTCAAGCCTAATGGATGGTATCTTAAAAAGATCCCCCCAAAAGTAATTGTATTCCTTCATGCCTTCTACCACTCCTTCATAGTCACTCTCCAAGATGAAGTCCCTTAAACACACTGCAGGGGGTTGCCTGTGGTCTGCGGTGCAGAAATGTAACCCAAATGCACATGCTGTGGTTGACTGTTCTCTGGATAACTTCACCTTGGTCCTTATCACTCCTTACAAGAACTTAATGTAAAGATATATGCTTCTGCGCGAAATTATTCATGTTCTTCCGGAGACATATCTATAGTCTTCAGATCTTTTCGTTTTAATTTTCACGTGAGTCTGAATTTAATGCTAGGTGCCCACTAGCATCTTTTGATACAACAGCAGGTCACCTCTCTTGCGTTGAACTGAACTGCCTGAGGAGTAGATATGTGCCTTTAACTAAAAACAACGAATCACAGGATGCTTTTTGTAATTTATTAGAAGCCTGCTTTTAAAAAATAAAAATCAGTGTGATCTATAAGAATACATTCATTAATTCTCTGCAAAATGTCCTTTACGTCATTAATAGATCTACAAAGGTAAGCAGAAAACATCACATTCTTCTTCAGCAAAATGTTCAAAGAGCACTGTAAAATATTGTAGTCTGGGAGATGAATATTGTATTGAATTCTAGCTGAAACATATCCACATATTATGAGCCCTACATGTTTCCGAATGTATTCCATAAATCCAAGCTTTTTGTATATATCCATTGCACTTATATTGTTTTCCCTCTCCGGGCAAATAAAATATTAAGAGCAATTGGCTTTTTATATAATGTGCATTGTAAACTTAATAGTGTCTTGGAGCTGAACAATATTATAATTTCTATTTTTATTGGTGCTGTTTGTAGGATAGATAAAAGGATTAACAGGTGGGTTGGGTGGGACCTGTATTGTCTGCAATCTGTGACCTGTAGGTTGCAAAAATATCTCCTCAGTAGGGACTCGAATATCAAAACCATACTACTGAGAATGCAATCTGCAAACTTTAGTTTACACAAACGTCTCTGACATGGGAGCTGAGCCACATGGTGAGCAGCCTTTACAACGCGGGCATTACCACGCGCTGCCATTACTACGCTGCTTTTACAACGCAAGTCGTTACAATGACTTGCGCTGGAGGGCGCTGGAGGGCGCTGTTGGATAGAGAATAGTTTAATTTTCTATCCAACACCTTCCCTACTGTAACGTGGGCTGGAGTTGTAATAGAAAATTAAACTATTCCACTATCCAGCGCTTACAGCGCAAGTCGTTGTAACGACTTGCGTTGTAAAAACAGCGTTTTAATGGCACGCATGGAAATAGCCCGCATTGTTCTGTCATACAACCGAGCCACATAGGTATCTTATGCATAGCATAGACACATAATAGAGATTCCTATATTAAAAATAAAACACAACATGTTGGGAAGTCTAAAATCCAACTGGAGTTTATTGCAAAACAGCAATCCCCAAGGCAAAAATGGCAACGACAATTGTTGCTTCAACTGATATATATTATACCTTTTCACTCAAATCAAGTCAATGCACTATCATTACGCATCACAAATGCGTTACTCTCACTGAAAACGTATCCCCTATCTAATGTGCAGGTGTCAGAATCTTGAAAAATTGCAAAATGGTCGGGGGCGTGGCCAAGCCAGCCAAGATGGCGGACGCACTTCCCTAGTGCTCCGGTCGGCTGCCCACATGAAAACCACCTAACATTGTGCTGGCGGCCACGAACCGGCCAAAGTATGCGGCGCATCAGTGCAGGACCCTAAGAGATGCCTCCGATGCCGCCAAACTTCACCCAGCCACTGTGGAAAACCCGGAGTGACGTGTGTCCGTTGGTGCCCGGGCCGCCTAAAATGGCGTAGCCCAGCTCCTGATACCGAGGGGACCGGAGGAGCAGAGCCCAGCACCCGCCGACGCCGTGCGGCGGTCCCGAGACACTCCAGGGACAAGCCGAGCGCCGGACCTGCTTCGCCGCTCCACCGTAGTGAGTACCCAGTGTGGGTTCAGGGGCGGTGTGCTGTGTGACCATCCGGACAGCTACGCACATTGCCAATGGCGCCGCTACATCCCGCGACCCCACAGGCGGCCCGGGAGGGCGTGGGGGCGCGCCGCGATCACCCAGGAGGGCAGCGAAGATAAGACCATACCGGGGCCCCCATAGACAACCACCCCCCCTTACCAACTATCGAGAGGGGGCTCGTCGCCGCCGCACTGAAGCAGGCTCCCATGGGGAAACTGAGCGGTGGCAAATTTGACTAATGGTGGCAGGCCGCTGCGGCCGAGATCAGCAACGCGGCCCATCACACCCGCAACAATCACCAGCGAGCAGGCGGGAGTTCGAAGAAGGAATGCCACAGCACTCCATGCAGAAAGGGTCCTACCTCTCCCTCACAGAGGCCGATGCAGGCGCTGATTCGCGGTGGAGAACGGGAGGCCCCCCGACATAAACTGCTGAGCCGGAGATCAGGACTAGACCTCCCAGCGACCCCCACCCCAACAGCCCCGCAGGGGACCGGACAGCGACAACAAAATGGCGGCAGACACAAGCCGCTCCTGATGTACATGCCACGGCATACGGCAAAGGCCCGACGATCACCCCGGCGATAACCCCACGGGAAACATTAGGGACGAGCTGGAGCGCAGCCCCGATATCATAAGCGTAGGTGGGCCCCGGATGCCTCTGGGGAACCCCCGTTTACTGTGAGTCCCCCTCCGAGGGCGCATTGGCTCCGAGTACTGCTCAACCGGAGGAGGGTGACAAGAGTCGCTAGTCACTGAACAGCCGTGTGAGCCCACTCCAGTACACTGCACCAGGGACACGCGATCACACAGCAGAGACAGAAAGTGTCATCCCTGAGAGCACCCCAAGATCCCTAACAGTGACAACATCGCCAGTAAGTCACCGGTGGCAGCAATGGGGAGACCACAATGGACAAAGACCACGACGCCAGCACCGGGCCTGAGACGATTGCCCTCCCCAGGTCCCTCGGGAAAGCCTAAGACCGGAGAACCGCCACGAGGAGAGGATATGTCAACCAAGCTGGATAAAGTGCTGGCAGCCATAGAACACTCCCGGCTGTCCATGGAGAACAAATTCGGTGAACTCGCTTCCGACATGAACCTCCTACGAGATGACCACCGGAAACTGGCAGACAGGGTGGGCCAAGAGGAAAAGATGCTACAAAAACTAAAGCTGCAGGTCCAACTGTACCAAGAGGCCATCAAATAACTGCAGCACAAAGTCAAATTCCTGGAACATAAAGCCGATGATTTGGAGGGTGGCTCCCGCCGGAGCAACATACGTGTACTCAATTTGCCAGGAGTGGAAGGGGCAGACCCCATATGTTACATAGAAACTTGGATAAAAACATTCAAGCAGACCCAGGACCTCACATTCTTCTTCTCAGTGGAGAGAGCGCATAGGGTCCCAGCCCGACGGCCGCCTGCAGGTTCCCCACCCAGGCCGATTTTGCTTAAATTGCTGCACTATCAAGATAGAGATACAATACTGCGAGTGGCTAGGCAAGCGAGAACCCTCAGAGTGGAAGACAAGTACGTAATGTTGTTCCCAGATTATTCTCAGGCAGTACAACGCCAGCGAGCCACGTTCCAGGTGGTGAAACAAACTCTGCGACAACACAAGGTACAATATGCGCTCCTCTTCCCGGCCCGCCTTAAGATTATATATGGAGAATCCACACACTTCTTCACGGATCCAGCAGAGGCGCGGCGCTGGCTGTAGCACCACAATGTAGACCTACCGGAACGAAGGGCCACACCATCACGCACCCTTTCCAACAGACGGAGACTGCGCTCCAAGCAGGTTGCCCTCACACAGCTGAACCGTCCGCCAGTCCCCAACACTAGAAACTCCCCTGACCTGGAACAAATAATAGCGGACCGAGGAAAGGCCATACAAGCGGCGGTGGCAGCCCGACATGCAGTGGATGACTCAGGAGCGGAACGAGGCCCGCACATCTTCACGTCCGAAGAAGAAGACGAAGGGCACAGCGACACTCTCACCTCCAGGGAGGGCTCAGACTCCCCGCTGTTGGTAACCCCACAAGCGGCTGACATGCTGATTTGATGGACAACGAGCAGAGAATGTGGTAAGGTCGGGAAGCTCCAGAGGGGTGGACACCGGAAGGCATCGTGAATCACCAACGAAGGTAATGGCAGCCGCGTATACACTTACAGATACACTATGCAGTGGGCGGCCAGACCTCGAGCCCTCGGCGGTGACGTCCACCCACCCCCTACACGAAACGAACTAGAGACAGTACGAGATGTACGGTTTGGACTTATTGTGCCAAGCAATAGGTCCCCTCAGTTGGGACGGTTTCCCAGACATTGTTCTTAAGTTCCCCTTTTTCCCATCTTTTCCTAATGCCCCTGCGAGAGCAGACAGCTGGTCTACTAATGAACATGTGGGGGATGATTGTATGGGCGGGGATGGCTCAAGTCATGCACCAGGGGGAAGTGGAATTATGACATACTTGACTAGTTGACTGACATGATGAGAATCCCTAACACAGACATAACATTCATCACACTGAATGTACGGGGATTACACACGGCGAGTAAGCGTTATGCAGTGTATGCTTAACCGGAAGAGTCAACAAGCACACATAGCCCTCCTACAAGAGACCCACTTGACGACAACAGAGGTAGGGCGTCTACAGAGAAAATGGAGGGGCATTATCTGCGCCACCGGGTAGTCCGCGTTTGTCAGAGGGACATTGATCTGGGTCAGGCCAGGAATCCCATTTAAAGAGCAGGCCAGGGTGGTGGATAAGGAAGGGCGATATGTGCTGCTGGAGGGACTATTGGATGGGCAATCAGTACTAATAGGCAGTATATACGCCCCTAACATAGAGCAGAATGTGTTTTGTTGCCGCCTCTCGAAAACGCTAGCGCACCATACCCACACCCCCTGGATACTGGGTGGAGATTGCAACTGCGTCCTAGACGCGACCCTGGACAGCTCCCGCCCCCTACCGGCACATTCCCCACTTTACAAACAAACGGAACTCTTTAATACATGGGTGAAACAATGGGCATTGATCGACACATGGAGGGCACTACACCCCACCACGAAACTGTACTCATTTCATTCCATTCCTCATGACCTCCGAGTACGCTTAGATAGATTTCTTTGCTCGGCGGCTCTGAACATGAAGGTGCAGCATACGGACTACTTGGGGAGGGTACTCTTGGACCATGATGCCCACTCACTGATCCTTAGGTGGAAACCACCACACCCTCCAGTGCCCACCTGGAAACTCCCTCGAGAGTGTCTCACGGATCAGACATTCAAATATGATCACTGGGGATATCTACAGGAACACTTCACACTTAATGCAGGTACGTCATCCTCTAGGCTCAAAGAATGGGACGCACATAAAGTGTCGGCAAGGGGTCATTGTATTCAGCAAGTGGTGGGTGTGCGCAGACTTCTAGAGGGCACACTACAGGACTCGGAACGCACTTTAGCAACCCTACTAAAAGCAGACGACCGCGGCGAGACAACCCCGGAACTAGTGGCTGAAGCAAAAACAAGGTATGTGGAAACACTAAGAGATCTCCGCAAATATAATTTCAGAGTCTATGCAGCCAAAGTACATCGGGAGGGCAATGGGGAGGAACACTATTGGCCTGGCTAGCTAGGCAGGACCCTGAACTGAAACCCATCACAGAAATTAAAGATCAGACTGGACGGCCCCAAACCTCCCAACTCGCAATTCTGCAAGTCTTCCGCACATATAATTCCCACATTTACCAAGCCCCAAGGCAGGGAGACCCCCAAGTGCTTGACAGATTCTTCCACACTCTGACAATCCCCCAAGTCTCGCCGGAAGATAAGAAAGACCTAGAGCACGAGTTAAGACCGGCAGAGGTAAAAAAGGCGATAGGAGCATTAGCCTGGAACAAAGCCTCAGGGATGGATGGCTTCCCCCTCGAGTACTATAGAACCTTCTCGACCCACCTGGTCCCACGAATGATCCTCATGTACAACGGCACGCTAGAGCCGGGGGTTTTGCCGAGCTCCCTCAGGGAGTCGATAATAGTTACATTTCTGAAACCACATAGGGACCCCACACTCCCGTCGTCCTATAGACCGATCACGTTGCTTAATACGGATTGCAAAATCTTAGGTAAAATACTAGCGGAGAGATATGCCCAAATCCTAGCCCCGTTTATCCACCCAGACCAATGTGGGTTTGTTCCAAACCGCAAAACGTCACACAACCTCCGTAGACTGTTTCATATTCAGGATGCGACACAGGAGCAATTTCCCAATGCAGCATGCCTCATTTTAGAACTCGAAAAGGCATTCGACACTCTCTTATGGCCGTACTTATTCTAGGTCCTCAGAAGAAATAATATTGGCCCAGACCTGTCAGCATACACAAGGCTCCTATACACGCGTCTCACGTCCGAGTCCGGATGGGCAGCTACATCTCGTCAGAGTTCGCGGTGGAGAGAGGAACCAGGCAGGGGTGTCCGCTGTCACCCCTCCTATTGGCCTTAGCGGTCGAACCCCTAGCAATCCGCCTGCGACGAGAGGGCGAGGAATGGGGAATTCCCCTGACAGGCACGAGGCACTGTGTGTCCTTATACGCGGATGACCTCTTAATATATGTTCGGGACGCTACCAGCAACCTGACATGTATCTGGAGAGCACTGGAGGACTTCGTGGACATCTCGGGCCTCAAGGTCAACTGGGAGAAATCTTCGCTGTACCCGCTGAGCCCCCGTCTGGCCCCATTCGAAGCCCGTATAGGGACCCAAGCGCTCGCGTTGAATGCGGAAGCCCTCCGTTATCTGGGGGTGCAGTTATATCACACCCCAGGAGATCTCTACGAGGGAAACCATCGAAAACCCTGACAGGGCTGCAATCAGCAGTGGGCTTTTGGAAAACGCTACCGTTGGCACCCATAGGGCGAGCGGCCCTGGCAAAAATGATAATGGTCCCCAGACTACTGTATCATTTTGTTAACCTCCCAGTGATTCCGCTGCGACCGTTCTTTAAAGAGCTGGACAGTCTCCTCACGGAGCTGGTGTGGGGTGGTGGACGACGACGAGTCGCATTGTCAACACTTTACCTGCCTTCAACGGAAGGGGGATTGGGAGCGCCGGTTTTTGAGGCATACTTCTTAGCGGCTCAGCTCCAATGGCTGTCATATTGGACAGCGGGCGACACATAGGAGAAACCATCACTGCAGACGGCCCCATGCCACAACCACCAATCTACAGAATGCTACTACCAGGTACTAAACCCATATGTACTCGGCCACTGCAGCTGTCCTTAGCCTGCACTTGTATGATGTGTATCCACCGCATGTCCAAAACACGACCGCCATACTCACCCTTGCTCCCACTGGTGGGCTTCCCACGAGGGGACACGTACTACACGCAAGGAACGCTTCAGATTTGGCAGTCACAGAGGTAGAATCTCTCTTCGAAGAGGGGCAGCTGAAGACGTACGACCAGATGATGGAGCAGTATGATCTTCCCCCGGGCAATTCTTGCTACACAGGCAATTAATAGATAGCAGTCGCAGACAATGAAATCCTAACGCAGGGGAGCCCACACCTCACCCAGTGATACACACGATCTTACACATGGGAGTGGGGCGACACCTGGTCACCTGGCTTTACAAGGCAGTACGTACACTGATCCTCCCATCAGCCCCTACGTCAGAAGTGGGAGACGGACATAGGCAGAGTGGTCCACGACAAAGAATGGGGTACAGCCCTTGAATATCCCAAAAAAGTATCCAGGAATGCACATATCCATAACATACAGTTTAATATCCTCCATAGAGCCTACCTTACACACCGCCGCTTGCATCGCTTCTTTCCAGACACACACTTTGCCTGCCCCCGCTGCCAAACCCCGGAAGAAGATTTTAAACATATGTTCTGGGACTGCCCCACCCTTGAAAAGGTCACCACCATCACAACCATGTCTACTTGGGAAGCATGTGCGCTCTGGATCTTCTGCAGGCGGAAAACCGAGAAAGTGCAGTATCATTTCCTATCACTAGCCATTCTCTTGGCAAAGTGGGGAATAGCCATGCATTGGAGAGCCCCCACGGGACCACCGGCAGCAGCCTGGATAGGCGCCATGCATAAATGGGGTAAAGCGGAGGAAGAGATACTCCGGGAGGAGGAAGTGAAGGGGCACCGCAAACACCCTATATCCCTAGAATGGGCCCAATTAATACACGGATTTACACAAGCAACGAACCACAAGAGTCACAGGCAAGCTCGCAGTCCCTGACCAGAACAGCTATTCCGGTCCATACACCCCAATGACACAGTCACAAACCCTCCTGAACACCACATAGCCTCGCACCCTACGACCCTTGCCATCCAGCACACGCTGCTGACTCCCCGCACACCACCGCATTATACACTCTAGGTTCATTGCAACCCTGCACCAGCGCAGCGGATAACCTCCCGCTCCCCCCTAGACCCCTCCCACCCCAACAGGTTTGCCCCAAAGGTTAAAAAAGTTAGAAAGTTTAGACTGGAAGGGGTATTCCCCCTTGCTGGTGGTTTATTGGTAAAGCCTATAGACAAGGACGACATGACAACGCATGCAGACACGTATCATCCCGGCCCCTGTTGGCAATACATGGGACGACTACGTGACAGTCACCATGACACACGGCCGATACCACGTTCAGAATGATGGATCGCTTGCCACAGACAGTCTCTGTTTTCCTCAGGGGTCAATGACTGATATCGCAGGGGACTATTTGATAAACATTAATGGACCGAACAGCTTGGAATGATTGATTAATACAAGATTACTGTATAGGAAGGCCCTCTCGGCTCTTACTGATACTGTGTACTTACAGTTATATACCACTGTACTGCATAATTACTGTCATGCTGAATGTAAACTGCAAACAAAAAAACAATAAACAAATTTAAACAAAAAAAAGAAACGCAAAATGGTCTTGAGGAAAATAAATAATTTATGCACATAATACTGACCCTTTTATTCTCACAAAATCCTGCTTCCCTTGCCGGGTTTGGAAACGAGGTTACGCTATTTGGAAAATGTGCAAGCTGTAAAGCTGACCTCCTGGAGCCATGTAGCTTTACAAGCATATTCAATGCCACATGAAGCTTGGAGCTAGTACAGCACAACATTCATACATGATTACAAATGTGGTTTCTAACACAGTATTTAGGAAGGAATACATACATGTGATTCAGAGAAATCTTAAGTTTGTTTTCACACATTTCGATTAGGTTTTTCGAAATTAATAATCAGGGCATTGTTCCTGGATTATTTCTGGCCTAGGATACTTGTCTTTGTTGGGGTTAAAGTTCTGGGCACTTTATGTTGTCTAACTAATTCACCGACATCGCTCCAGGTAATCTTGCTGCACATCCCCAATTTTAAGATCTGGCTTAGAGACCACTTTAGCAGTTTCGCTCTCCTCGTGTAATAAAAAAAAGTATAAATGAAGATTAGATCATAAAAAATATACTTTGAGCGGTTTGAGTCGTCCCTCTTCATTCATTGGTCTATTCAACTGTCATTCATATCTTGCTTCTACCCACCACTGAACAAAGCAGTGAGTCAGGCCACTGTGTAGTCAGTGGCTAACTTGCACTGTGAGTGTTGTCATGTTGATCGATCACATCTGAATATGAACAAACACACAAAAGTTGGACTTCTGTCTACAGTGTCACAGTAGGTGACAAACTTTGGGTTGGAATGCTTCGGAGAGCAAATGCTAGTGATTTAGACAATGTACAAGGATTCATCATATCACCTTTGGTGTGTTTGATGTAAACTCTAAGTCGGCAAGGGCGTACCAAGATGCAGGGGCGGCTCTAGGCTCATGGCGGCCCTGGGCAGGGAGCGTAGGTAGGGGGCCCCGTAAGTGGGGGTCCGGGTGGGGGGGAGCCCCCAAGAGCTCAGGAGGGGGGGGGTCAAATTGTTAGGAGGTGGAACAGAGCCGGAGGCTGCCAAATCCCTGCCAGGGGCCTCCACGCAAATATGTATCCATCCTCAGAGGATTATTATATTAAGGATATATATTGGCGTGGAGGCCCCTGGGGTTTGGCGGCCTGTGCAGGTGCACAGTTTGCACATGCCTAAGGCCGCCCCTGCAAGATGTGAGACTCAAGTTACACCTCACCAAAGAGGAATAATAATCATTGTTAGGCCTCATCAGAAAGGTAACACCCTAAGTAGGCAATGATAGGCTCAAACGTGGGTCCCTTGTTCGGTATGCCACAGGATCCAAGCTACATTCACAGACGAGGCACAGCCATGCTGAAACCCTAATGTGGTGCTTATCATCCCTTCAAAGGGAGGGCTTGCATGGCAATTTGAGATGGACTCTTCCCATGAGGAGCAGGGTCAGTACTGATTTGCATAAGGCAGGCTTCTGACTAGAGTGGCACAGTGGGTGAAAAACAATGCATTAGAATTCTACGTAGAGTGATTGCCAGGGGCTGAGGCTACCTGAAAGCTTTCTTCCCATCATCTTTTGTGTTTCTGATGTAACAACCTAAGTGGGCAGCGGTATGCCAGATGTGGGTCTCTTGTTCGTTGTGCACAGGATCCAAGCTGACAAATTCTAACAAGATTAAAACGGGTTTGGGGTTGCTTATGCTCCAGTGCTTCATTTAGTTTAGGCCCCCGGGTGGGCCAGGTCCTGTGGGCAATTAAAAATAATGATGGGAGGGGGGTTCTTCTGACTGTTTGGGATAGCCTTTCCCCTGAGGAGAAAGGTCAGTACTGATGTGCATAAGGCGGGCTTCTGTCTAGCATAGTACAGTTGGTGGAAAACGATGGGTTGAACTGCTACACAGCCCGACCACCCCTGATTTAGCCTACCTGCATGCATTCTTTCCATCATCTTTTTTGTGGTTCACACCACCTGAAAATGGGTGCACTTCATTGCCAGGGCTGATGTGCCTCAGCTACTTTGGCATTCATTTATTTTTTATATTTTTGCCAACATCTTTTTCATAAAATAAAAAAATTGCCAAGGTCAGACTTGTTCGCTTTCTCAATGCGTGTTTTGTTTGGTCACTGTTCACCAGTCACAATTACTTTTGTGTCCCCAGGTTTAATACGTATTTAAAATTGGAGGTTGTGGTTAAAGGGGATTCTTTTTATTACACGAGGTGGCAGAGGAACTCAGCCTGCAGGGCAAATGAGAGATCTCAACTGAAATAGCAGTAAACTGCAAGGGCAGTCAGTCTCATCTGAGCCTGTGTTGAGAGTGGAAGTGCTACAGCCAGGAAGGGCCTAGCTTGTGTTGTCATGAATGGAGAGATAAACCGAGTTTAGAATGGCAGACCTGTGTATGTTGGGAAGGATGTGCTTGCAATGGATGAGGGTTCAGAGAATTGAGAAAGCAGCCTTGTAACATGCAGAAAACAGGACGGGCTTCGGGGCTTGCAGACAGTTATGAATATATGACCTCCGACTGGAGCGAAAGGTGTTTGAGCCAGTTCGTTGATTCGAGTCTTAGATCCAAGCCTGCATGTTCTTTGGAAAATTAACCTGGTGTGCACCTGAAGTTCAGAACCCTGTTACCCATTATTTGGATGTGACTCTGGAGCCAATGGGTCCCAGTGAAAGCTTGGGAGAGTGTGGTGATGTATTTGAAGAGAGAGGCTTGTCTCAGAATTTTTTTTCGCCCAATGAACGGTGAGAGAGAGGGGCAGGGGTATAACTTCAGGGGGTATTTGGGGTGTTACACCCCTCTAATAAATATATATTTTGATAAATATTCGGGTACAAGTGGCTTAAGTGGGTATTGTGAGGTACCTGTCAGGTTTCGCCTGAGATTTGTATATAGTAAACAGATAAAAACGCACACACCCTCCCTCTCTCTCTGTTTTGAATGTCTTCAAAAATGTTCGTTACTTTTTTTGAAAATCTTCTGTTTTCTCCAAATTAGAGTAATCCTACCAATCTGCATTCCTCTCACTTTCCATGCGCCCCCTTGACGTTGTACAATGTTTTTTTTAACATTAAATGCCAGCGTGGTTGTGGGAAATCCATTGCTAACACTCCCCCCAATCTCACTGACCAAGATACAACCCCGGAGATGAGGTGAATGCCCCATTCAGGAAGTGACGTTGGGAAGGTTGGATAGGACGTGTGAGGTGCCTGGGTTATCAAGCATAGTGACTTCTGAGCTGCGTGACTTAGGGAAAGTGGCGAGGCCCGTTGGGAAAATGAATCTGGCTGGAAAGTTGTTGATTGTGTTTCCGTCACAGACACCCAGAACATCTGAAGAAGTCACAATCGCTTTCCTTTTACTGAGTCCTTGTGTTTCCCCTCCATGTGCCCAACAGATGAGGCCTACAGCCCGGAGCTGCTGAAGTGCGTGAAAGCCCTGGAGCTGGCGGGGGTGCTGGCCGCTGAGTCAGGGCGCCTTGGAGAAGCCATTGAGAAGTTCGATGGGGCTATCCGCCTCCTGCCCGACAGACCCTCGGCGCACAATAACCGGGCCCAGGCGCTGCGACTGCAGGGAGACGTGGCTGGTGAGTGTGGGTGGAGCGGTGGGCAGTGCACTTCTGGGGGCACAGTAGAGATAGCACTACATCATTGGGGGTAGAAAGTCAATGTGTGTCCCTTGTAGGGGAACAGAGAGGTGAGACCAGGCGTGCACGTAGTATAGTTGGTGCAATCAGTTTTAAAAAAAAAATCATTTTATTTTATTGATTGAGAACAACCATTAACCATTTAGAGAATAATCTCAGGTGACTAACTTCAGGGTAATAAATTTCGGACTCCTGTTAGAGTTTTTCAAGAATGTCAAGGTATTTTGGGGGGATTTCCGAGATTAATCTTTACCAGTAACTTGCCCGATTTTTTTTATATTCAGTCTTTTTGATTCTTTAAGTTTATTATCTTCAGATTTTTGTACCCTGATTAATTTGACTAACACAATATACATGTCACCATACCGTCCATGTCCAGGTTGTGGACTAATGCAGAGCACTATGCCGGTAAGGAGGGTGGTTGGCTAATGTTACCATGCCTACCTATGAGGAACAACTATTCCAAAAAATGTTTGCCTGCAGCTGAACAAAGCACTGTGTGAATTAGGGTGGTAGGCAGAACTGGCATACCCATTCTTTGATGAGCCCTCCTACACTTTTCGCCCATTGTGATCCATTTGGAAGACCCGGTCCCCACCCTGGCCAGCTGTGGCATGGCAGGATAGGCAGAGATTTGAGGTGACACCCAGCTGTGGATTTTTTTTTTTTACATGGGATGCGTCTTACCCAGCAATCAAAAAGAGAAACGTGACTAATTTTCATATGTTCTTCAGTCCCTTGAAGGTTTCTTCTTAGTCAATGGTTGAAGGTGCAGGTATAATGATGGGCATAAATGGTGAGCGCGCCGGTGTAACCCCTGGAACACTACCATTCATCATTCTCTTAGTGTGCAAAGACTGTTCTGACACTGGCGAAAGCATGTGCAGGATCTCCACCCTGTACAGACCCGAAGCCACAGAAACATTTCACAAGCAATCTAGTATCCTTATACAGCCGACATGGTTTCCATTGCCATACACCAGCCTACTGGCTCGTGACATGCTCCGTTCCCGCTTTATATGTCTCTCTGAGGCAATGACCTACCAGGACCTATTACGACTGCCATCTCTTCACCATAGTATTACTTCGACCTTTATCCCTACTATAGAAATAAATATTAATATTACCCATCTCTTAGAGCTACAATCTCTGCAAACACTAAACTTGATCTTTATCATAAAGCTACTCGTTACCAAACCTAAATAAAATGAAATTTAAAAAAATTTGTATAATTAAATGTAAAAGCTGATATCCAGATTGTCTGGTCGAAACGATGATGTGTCTCAGTAATGACAGTCGAAACAATGGTGTAGTCAAACTGATATCAGTGAAGTAATGGGCTGAAAGCAGGGGTAGGCTGCTGTCATAAATGATGCACTTTTATAGTAGCCCAGACCACCCTAGCCTGCCCCACAGCTATCTCTCTATCTTGCAACAGACTGGGAGCATAAAGAGTGATAAAAAATATAATCTCCATACATAAAATAGTGGTTTGGACGTTGCTCAGGGTTGGAAGTGTGACGGTTGCTGGACTTGCTCCTTTTTGTATTGACAGCTATGTTGTCTCCTTCTAACTCTTTCCTGTTGTCGCTTCCCGCAGGAGCGCTGGAGGAGTTAGAAAAAGCAGTAGCCCTGAGCTGTGGGAAAGGACGCTCAGCGTGTCAGGCTCTGGTCCAGCGAGGCCTGGTCTACCGCCTGCTGGGCCGTGACGAATCTGCTCGTGAAGACTTTCAGCGCGCTGCAAGCCTGGGCAGCCAGTTCGCCCGCCATCAGTTGGCCCTCATGAACCCCTACGCTGCCCTCTGCAACCGAATGCTGACCCAAATGGTGGAGAAGCTGAGGAACCCCAACATGCAGCAGAACTGAGGAATCCAAGTGGCAAAGGAGTATGGGAACAAAGTACAAAACCTAGTCAAAACCAAGGGCTTGTGTCAGAGAGGCACTTCCTATCCCCCCAGGCCATATGCAATAGGAAATGGGATTGATGTTATGATGCTACCATACTTTGTTCACACCCTTACTTCAGACGACATGTAGCAAGGGGTGACTCAATGGTATTATGTAGCCAACATACAGTTCTCTACCCTCTCAACACAATGATATTAGTGATTGAACCTGAAGCGCTATACCCCCTACAAACTGCCCCTTCTCGACCAAACCTCATACTGGAAGAAATGAGTGGACTTTGCCTCTGATCAAATAGTATGGAAAGAGACAGTTTCTAAAACATAATACTGGAGTGTTTTCAAGACCTGAGGGCCCCGTCTGTACCAGATTCAATTGGCTGTAGAAGGCACAGACACCGATAATTCAACCTAGCTTTGTTTCAGGGTTGTTGAGAGTGCTTGAGGGGCTGAGGGGCCTTCTCCATGCACCAGTAGAGGTCCAAACCTGAGGAAGCACAATGAAAAGATGGAGAGGAGTCACCTTGCAAGTCATTTAATACGATTCAGTATAAAGATGGGGCGCACTAATGACGCTGTCGTTGTGACAGTTTTGTTGCAAAGGCTAGGCGTGCTAAAGCCTTGGTGGTAAAAGACGTTTCGCCTACCCCCATATAGCAACACAATGAAAGAGAAAAGACCCCTCAATTTATTTCTTTTCCCCAGAGAAAATCTGACGTGCTGTCAACCAATTTAAGTACTCTCAGAGATTAAAGAGAAGTAAAGAAATCAATAAATATTAAATAAAATCAATTAAATCCCTCTCAACATTTTAGTACTGATTGTAGGTGTGCTAGAGTAATTGCAGAACATGCACCTAAGGCACCCCAGTCGTATGTGAGCCATAAAACGCAAACTGACTTGAAATGAAATGAAAATGAAAAACGATTTTTTAACGCGCAACTAAGCCCAGATGGGCGTCAAGGCGCCTAACCAAATAATACCAGATAACAGAGACTGATCCTAATTACGGATAAGCCCTGACAAAACACCAGGTCTTGAGCGCCTTTTTAAAGGAAGACAGAGAAGGTTGCATCTTAATCTCAAGAGGTAACAAGTTCCATAGTTTGGGAGCAGCAATGGAAAAAGCTCTGTTTCCCCAACGAACCCTTTTGGTACGTGGGACAACCAACAGATTCATCTCAGAAGATCTTAAAGATCTACCAGGCTGATACCGGGTCAGCAGGGCACCAAGGGGGTCAGAAGAGCCCTCTGCCAAAGCTCGATAGACAAGACAGAGGATCTTAAACGAGATCCTGAGATGAATGGGCAACCAATGAAGGCTCTTTCTGGCCATCGTAGCAGATGAAGCTTTGGGAAGTGCTAAGACAAAGCGAGCAGCCGCATTTTGAACTACCTGTAATCGCTGAATGAGCCCCTTGTTGGAGTCTACATAGAGCGCATTACAGTAGTCCAACCTTGAACCTATCAATGCTACTGCCACCTGTTTGCGTGCTGAGGGAGAGAGATAGTGAAGGATCCTCCTGAGAATCTTTAACACTCCCCAGCAAGTGGCCACCGTACGGTTGACCTGCAGAGTCATGGATAAGGAGGTGTCAAAGATTACCCCAAGATTTCTTGCTGACTGGGAGGGGGATGGACAGGTTCCCAGTGAGGCCGGCCACCACTCATCCGACCAGATATCCTGGTCCTTGCCAAAGACCAGGATCTCAGTTTTGTCACCATTTAACTTCAGGGAGTTCTGAAGCATCCAATCAGAGACTGTCTGCATACAGATCCTGAAGTTGGTGGCGGATGATGATACTGAGTGGGCCAGTGACACCATAATCTGGGTGTCATCGGCGTATGACACCAGTTCCATCCCCTGAGATTTTACTAGCCTTGCAAGGGGGGCGACATAAATGTTAAATAGGGTCGGACTGAGAGCCGACCCTTGTGGCACCCCACACTGCAAGGACATAGCAGGGGAAAGGAACTCACCAAGCTTGACTCTTTGCTCCCTATGCTGTAAAAAGGAGTGCAGGAGGTTCAGAGCAATGCCGGAGATCCCTGCCTCCCTCAACCGAGATGTAAGCGTTGAGGGAGACAGGGTGTCAAATGCCGCTGTGAGGTCTAGTAGAACCAACACAGTAGTTTGGCCCGCGTCCACCTTCCTACGGATGTTATTTGCCACCATAGTCAGAGCTGTCTCAGTACTATGCGCCTTTCGGAACCCATGCTGGGAGCTGTCAAGATACCCAGATGAGTCCAGGAAGGCGGTAAGATGGCCATTGAGGTGTGTCTCAAGAATCTTAGCAGGAGCGGGAAACAGTGAGATAGGTCTGAAATTTTTCAACTGTTCCGGGTCTAGCGTGGGCTTCTTGAGTAGAGGCTTCACTACCGCTTTCTTCCATATTAGGGGGAAGGTACCTTGGGTTATAGCACCGTTCATAACTTCCAGGAGTGGCGGGAGCAGTATCGCTCTGCATTCCTTCAATATCCTCAAAGGACAAGGATCTAGAGGTGATGAGGATTTGATCCTATCGAGTAGAAGCTCAAGTTCTTCTCGGGTAAGTAGTGGAAAGACCGTTAGACTCACCGGGTGGTCTCTAGTCCAGGCTTGTAATTTGTTCAGGGTTTGGAGTGAAGAGTCAGCTAAGGACTTTCTCTGAGATTCCAGCGCAAGATAGATGTCCTCAATTTTTTTATGGAAGAACTCTGACTTGCTATTAGTCAAAGAGGTGTGGACCTCTTAAAAATTGTAACGGCTCAGGAAGGGGCAAGGAGAAAACCTCCAGTGTATATATGGTGAGGAAGAGTTGAGACAAAACTACTTTCGGGCCTAACCCTCTGTCCCATGACTGATAAGAGCACATATCCAACAAGTTAAAAACAGAGTGGCCTCCAGACACAGGGCCAGGGGCCTTGGAAGGGAAGAGACCCGACCAACAGGTCCAGAGACAAGCCCATTTAAAAAAGAAGATCCTCAAAGAAGGTTTGGAGCCAACGGAGAGGGCAGCCCCCAGACTCCAGCACTCTGAGACCAAAGGTGTGGGCGTTGGTACTTCCCAGGCTGGGATGTTTAATTACTTCCATTTCCATCAATGACTTTCTTCAGTCCATTTAGTTATTTTTCATACAAATAAATGCAATGTGTAGTGTGCTAATATGTTGTTGCTTATGCTCAAAATGTTTCCTTTTAAATAGATCTGGAAAATATTAAATGCTGCTTGTACCGCAGACAAGACTTTATTGGTGAGTGTGAGAGATGATGAAGTGCCCTGTGGAATTGTAATGCTCTGGTACTCCCATATTAGAATGCCAGTCTTCGAGGGGTATCTCACAACTCTGCTTGTTGTGCCTGCTGCCTCCCTAATGCAAGACATGTGTGAGCTTTCCCTGCTGAGCTGCAAGGCACAGTGCCGCTCTTCATTTTGCAGTTGTCGGCTGGAACACACAGGACCTATTTAATCAACAGTGGATGGAATTAGAAGTCATTTTCCAGGAGCCTTACCATCACCCATACTGAAATTCATCTATCAACAAGATCAGGTTCCCTTCTTTGTTCAGGACTGTCAGGAATTGTTCCCAACTCGGAAAACATTATTGAGTTTTTAAAGGATCCCTCACCCGTGGGTTCTTTGTGGCATGCTTCATTTTTTAGACCCCCCCCCCCCAGAGTGATGAAACATCTGAGTGGGCTCAACTTATGTCAGGGAGCTCTTGCACGTTGTATCGATCAATTGAGGTAAAATTATCCCACAAGAATAGCCCGCAATCCGCACAATTTATTTATTTGTGGGTTACCTTGAAAAGGTTACAAACATATAGACCAGAGACACTAAGGTCATAAAAAACTCCCAAGTGTCCATTTCAGTACAAAAGGGGATCTATGTTTTTAATCGTATTAGGGTACCCCACGAATAAATCAAATCTTGCAGGTTGTACCCTTGATCATTTTGAATCACTTGGATCCCTACAATATGTAAGAGCTCTCTGGCATAGGTTGAGCCATTCAGTTGTATCATCACTCCGAGTGCGGATCCCAATGATGAAGCATACCATGAATAAATCACGTGTGAGGGGTCCTTTAAAAACCCAACAAGGTTTTCTCCGTTCTCTGAGCCGGGTATGGGAAACTTTTGGGAACAATTCCTGACAGTCCTAAACTAAGAGGTAAACCGTATCTTTTTGGTAGATGACACACTGGAGCTGATGGGTGACATGACAGCACCAGTACTGGCTTCCTACCAGAATTGTGTACTAGATGGGAAGCCTTTCCTCTGTTGGAGCCAAAGTTCTCACAAAAGCACCCCCTTAAAAATACATTTACAAACTGTAAGAAACTCAGAATATCAATCTACCTTGGTAAGAAAATACCCCTTGTTTTTATTTTGGACCCCTTGATATGGGTCACTGCTGTATTGTGAACCATGGCTTGTACTTAACCAGTGACTGCCTCCAGGTCCTTGTATCAGAAATCTGTAGTTGACCATGACCCACTGCAAACTGTGTCCCATCCTTCAGAACTGAAACTGAATTAGGGCTTTCTGATTCGGCTTGGTCAGAGCCTTTTTGACTGGAACTTTCTGGTTTGTGAGACTTCACTTTGGGGCTGTTTTGCTTTGTGGATCCCTAATCGAATGCTCCAAGTTAGTCTCGGTTAATATTTTTGGCATACACTTTTATTTTTCTGCATCGAACATGCCCTACCATGCGTCTCACAAAAGCGGTAATGTAATCTGAAGGATCTCAGGTCACAATTATCTTTAGGAAATATTTCTGTTTTTTCCATATAGATTTTTAATGTAGAGTTGATCCTAATATTTTTAATTGGCGACATTTTTAATCATTGTGTTCACCACTGTTTTCCAATGTGATATTCTAATCCATGATATATTCATTGCAGTTATCTTTCAGACAAACTTCTGATGGTAGGTTCCTTATTTAATAATTCTCTTGGTTACCAGTGATTTGTTTATTATCACAATTTCTCCATTAATTTTTTTGGTGCCTATTATTTACTTTTCTTTTTACTTTTTTTATTTTACTCTGCCATTTTTTATATTTATTTGTGTCTCATATTTTCCATCCATTTTAGCATTGAATATTGTTGGGTATTTTTGCCTAGACCTTTTCAGCCCATTTCAGTATACTTTATTCAGCATAGTAATGGCCACAAAATACACATTACATTAACATGTACAAGAGGTAAAAATGCATCCCCATGGCAGCAAGGAAAATAAGCAATCTTACAAAGTGCAATAAGCCATAAAGTGCATATAGTGGAGAAGCAAGAAGATGGGACAATCCTATCACAATCCAGTGATCGCTACATTCACTTAGGTACCTTATACGTCCTTGACCGTTAGTCGTGTAATAACGTCTTTAAAAACATTTGACGAGGCAAGGTATAGTCTAATATTCCATAGTCCCATGCTCTAAAAACATAATTTGTGAGTAAAATACCTAGGACAGTCAAACGGTATTGCCACCTAAAAGTTTTGGTACGTTCAGATTGATATATGCGTGGTTTTGGGACATAACTTGCTCCAAAAGCTTAGTCCTTTATCGATTTTCTGCACCTCACCACTTTAAGAAAGTAGCTGACTCTAAAGGAGACATGAGGACTACCTAACAGCTAAAGATAAAGTAGTGCGACCCTGCACTTGCGGAACCCTAATAGCTTTAATAAAGGCTCAGTTTTAAAAAGGACCAGAAAAAAGGCTATAAAATTTACATAAGAACAAAAAATGCATTAGTGTTTTCTCTGACAGCCCATCACAAGGGCTGACAACTTCTGAGCTTCCCATGGAGCGATAAGTCTTTGAGAAGCACAAAAGACGCCACACCGTACCAGCCCTGAAGCAAAAAAGAAAGGATCTCTCCCGGCGTGTAAATTCTAAAGTTAAATACAAAATTGGATCACCAGGAGCCAGGTACGTAAAGTAGTCTCTGATGGAGCTTTTGTTAAGTTCAATGCTCAGTCTTTGGAACTGACAAAACTCGAGGAAACTGGACTTGACTTTCAGCTTGTCGTTCTTAATTAAAGTGGTAGGTGCATTAAACATGTCAGACAAGCTCAAAGTTTTCAAAACATAACCCAGCCAGGGGATATCTGAACCCTTCTCTAATTTGAGACAAACTGAAACAATGTCCCTGTTTAAACTAGCCTACGAGTTGACCCAAACCCTGACCCAGAGCAAAAGAGGGGCCAGCCTAGCTTTATCTGATATATACTCAAAACTTCACACCTAATGAATAATAACAAGAGAACTGGTGGGGGAGAGATTAAGAAGGCACCAACATATATGCTATTCTTCTAGCTGTAGGGTGATAATGTTATGGTAATCCCATGCCCTAGCACCATACAAGGGTGTGGTGAAACACACCGTCAGGTGGGGAGAAATAGTCCCCCTTCCTGCGGTCTGAGGTAGGCAAATGGGATTATGTTCCTGCCGCCCTATCGAGCTTCAAGCAAGAGCTGCTAATCTTGGGGAGTCAAAAACTCCTAAAAGTCACCAAAAAAAACCACTAACACTGAAAGAGCCATTTGGGTCCATGCCATGACCACCACGTTCTCTCCATATAATAACACTGCTACAGACAGGTTTGCTATCCTTCGTTCATCCCCAGCAGTGGTTTCTCCATGAGGGCGGGAAAGCGTCACCTTCCCGCCTGCTGCAACAGCCCTAAATGTGACAAATAAAATGGCACTTTATTTCATTGCCACTTTATTTGTAATCTGGCACGTCGTAGTCACTATCCTGCTCACAGCCAGGAGAAATGGGGGCCTGTCCTGTACTGTTGCGGATTGGCATCATAGAGGATTGGAGGAACTAGCTGGACGCTCCAAAGTACGCATGCCAGTTTCTCTATCTGCTGGATTCAGAGACCGGATCGCCAATTTACTGTCAGGATGTTTAAAGCACATACTGTTGGATAACATGAATATCTTAATAAGGCTAGGCTCTGCATTAGGAGTCACGCTACTGCAAGGTACAAGTTCAGAACATATGAGGAACGATCTTTCCATGGCTTTTCCATTCAGCAGGCTAGTTTCTCATGTTGCCTTTGCCCAAAGTAAAGTATACAGCACAGGCACACTTGGAGTGCACTGAAATCCCAGTCATGGTCAAAATCAGGCTGGATGTCTACTGCCAGTCAATAAAGCCAAGGAGTTGTCCCTCACCTAAACATATAAGTCAGTCACTTCACAGAGTAGCCTCCCTTTACCATGAACGTGCAAAACAGAATCGGCTGCAGAGCTATAGGCACTCAATGCCAAGAGAAGCAGGACAATTATTGTTGACGGCACGGTCAGTGAGAAATATGGTGACACAAAAAAGCGTTCCAATGCCTCATCAGGGGTAGTCAGCGTTAAATAAATGCAATTACAATTCAATACATCTTTATAAAGCGCTCAAGATGGATGAAGCCAGGGTGGAGCCTGTGACCCCGCAAGCATGAGGGGAGGATCTGGATGTGCCCCTGTTGGATGCAGACTGGAAAGTGACCTGCGAGCTAGTGAAGAGGGTCTCGTGCAGTGCTAGATTTAAGCTGGCACGTTTTTTTTTTGTTGCACTGCAAATACCTCACGCCCTATCAAACGTAGCCGCTGGTAGAGGTGCTGATTGCCCTAGATATTTGGGTGGTAGGGAGGCTTCTTCCTGCACATCGCCTGGGCATTTCTTATAGTGTAAATGTATTGGATACCGGTGATTGCACGGCTACGAGCCGTGACGGGGCTGACGCTTGAGGACTCACCGCAAACGTGCTTGCTTGGTATGGTCAAACGTCCAAGATGGGGAAAAATGAACTGGAAGTTCCTACAGCGTGCCCTGGCATTGGCAAACAGAAGAGTAGCTATAGGGTGGTTGAGCACATAGTCTCCATTGATCACAATATGGTCCAAAGATGTCACTGAGTGGGAGCTGTCTGAGGAGGGGCATCTGAAGCTCAATCGTCGGGATGATAAGTTACAGGAGGATTTGGAGGTTTGGGCTGCACTGTTGGAGTGAATGCACAAGGTAGGGGGTGAAGGTAGTGAGCAGGATACTCAAATGCAGTATAAGGAACAACAGAACACACAAGAACGCGGGGTGGATGACACAAGGAGGGCTAGTTGCACCGGGGTTGAGCAGACAAGATGGATAGAGAGGAGGGCATACAGACACCAGGTGTTGGTACCACTCCTAGATGTATCTATGTGTTGAAATTGCTGCTGTACCATTGGCCAGGCTGAGTGCCGGGTATGCTAGAGGCCGAGGCGAACAGTGGATCATGGGGTTGGAATGTCTCGTGTCGTGCAGACAAAAATGCTATGTACCTCCACTTAATATACAATTGATTATTGTTGTATTTATTTGTTTATTGCTCTATTACAATAGAAGTTCTGTTCACTTGGTAATGTTATAATTGTATTGAGAGATATCCCCGCTTGCTGTTGCATCGCCCCGGGGCCTATTCTACACAAATGGCAACCAAAAAAAATCTATTTAAAAAAAAAAAAAATGTAATTCACATGATGCATACAAACAGGTGTCAACAATGCCAATCCTTTTGGGTTTTATTAGTGTCTAGGTTTATATTAGGCACCACTGCCAGACAGTACTTGTACAAAACAGCCACCAGTAGCAGCAGTGCAACCTTCCCTAACACAAAGAATAGGTAAATGACAGGTTCCAGCAGCAGGAAGTGCGGCTGAAGATTCTGTTGCACACAGAACAGGTACAGCACATCCAAAGTGTAAGCTTGTCTCCCTTGTGTAACAGGTGCAAATGTGGCAGCCGCATTCGAAAGACCCTTTTTCATAGAACAGGGGCAGCAAAGCAAGTTTTCCTCTCACAAGACAGGTGCAGTGTGGGCAGTAGCAGTGCAAGCTTCCTCCTTACTAAACAGGTACAAGCCGGGCAGCAGCAGAGCAAAGTTGTTTCTTGCAGAACAGGCCAACCGTGGTAGCTGCAAAGCACGACTCTCTCTGTTGCAGAAGATGTCTGCAGTACAAGCTTCCCTTTCAATTTAAAACAAATTAGCCATGGCAACAGTCGTGAGAGCTCCCACTGCTCACAGAAAATGTTAGTGGCATATAGGTTGCACACAGTTCCCTGGAGGTGCTGCTTAATCATTTGAGATGAGTGTAGAAGTGGACGTATGAATGAATAAGTGAGTACTACCACAGCTTTCACTAAAGTGACATTCTACATCAGCACACTTACTGTTGTCCTCTTTCTCACAATGCGGATTATGATATTTCTGTCATCTACTGAAATTCCTCCTGCAGTCAATCTGACTTTTGCGACACTGCTGCAATTCCTGTCATTGTTTTATCCTGCTTACTTACTATTGTTACTTCCTGTACATCCCGCTGTTGCTATTCACATTTCCATTTGTCAATGACCCGTAGAACTCCCAAGCTGAGGCCTTGCTAGACCTGTGAATACACGTTCCCTATGTTGCCCAATGAAGAAAAAGACGACACACTTCTGCTGGCAAAATAGTGCAGACTTTAATATAAAAAATAGCAAGGGCACAAGCAGAAGGTCAGTCAGCTCTGTGGACCTGGAAACTGGGCTTCAACTTCCATTGCAAGGCGCAGCTTCTTTTATACTTGTCTCATCATAAATACGTCGTACATTTGCTTGGTAGACAGACATCTGCTAAAGCACAGCATTATCATCAAAAGGTTATACTTTCAAAAGGCAGCTAATGTCTACAAAATGCGTCTCAGGTGCACGTTATCGTTAATTATGCCTCCACACCACCTCTAGCTACCAGTGTCCTTGACTTGTCTCATACTTGAAGCCTAACACTGATATACTCCCTACATATCTGCTGCCTGGCAGAGCCTAACCTCCTACCTATTCTGCACATCTGACCTACTTTATCTACATAGTTTCTCAGATACGTATTCTTGCAAGTGGACCTGTGACCTTCCATTTGTTCTATGCCTAATTATATTTCCCTATTCTACTGAAGTTCATACCTACTTTCCTCCCCTGGGTCCAGTCTCCATCCTTGTTTTTTTTATTCTACTACCGAAGGCAGTTTAGGACTGTATTCCTCCGTAAATACATAATTCTGAACACATCTCTTTGTTAGTGCTTTCATTGATATGAGTAGGCCTTCTTCATTTTCGACATTCATTATAACACCTACTCATGGTGTGACAGGGACAGGAAAGAGAGGGTGGCACCCAACAGGGCCACAACAAAGTGCCACTTTGCTGCTTTTATGTTCTCCCTACTTCACTGCACCTTCTGATCGCGACATTTGATCTCTGTTGCTATTAAATATTCCTCCCTCTTAGGCTCTATCCATTCTCTATATCTATCGATTCTCTTGTTTCCTCTCTTTCTCTTTCCCTCCCTGTCTCATGATCATCGCTTCAGCATTTATTTCTTACCATACCTCCCACCACACTGTTCTTATTTTCCCCTTTCACCTCCTCTTTACCTTCATCCTTGCTTACTTTCCCCAGCAGCTATTTCTAGCTCCCTCTCCACCAGCTAAAGCCTGCACAAGGGTTGTTGCCACACTACCTACAGGCATATTTTGCTTTTACTGGAAACAGAACATCCCCTGCTGATGGCAGCCTAGAGATTTGCCCTGTATTCTCTTCCCAACAGATTTTTCCCACACCTCTCTGTTCTATCACACATACTTAAACCTTCCCTTGTGCACTCTTCTATAATTTGTCTTTGTCACATGCTTCTAAAACATTCTTCTTTCTCCCGACCATTTCTCCCTCTCACATCTGTTCACTCTTACCGCCTCACTGACATTTTTCATTTGCTTGCCCCATTTTCCCCCTTCTCTCTCTCCCACCTTCTTAATTTTCTCTTTGTCATCACTCCCACACCACACTCTCTTCTGAGTCATCTCACTATTCTCTCTCTTATATTCCTTTCACATACCTGTTAGTATCTCACTCTTCTCACACCATTCTCTCTATGATCCTCCTTTCCCACATGCATTCATCTTACCACCCCACTCTTAGTCACACCCTTCTCTTAGTGACACAGGTCACACATACAAAGATTTTCCTCATCCCAAGCCTCCATCCCCTCGCAAATCCCTCTACTTGCCCTCTTGTTTTCCTCTTGCATACCTTAACCTCACTTGCACTTAGTATTCTCTTTTTCATGTCCCTAACTTTCTCATCTCCTGTTTCTCACACATACTTTTACGCTCTCGCTCACACAGACATGCAACAAGAATGGATGTGTTTGCTATGCTCTTTATCATCAGCTCAAAAGTTGAATTCATTTTTCAAACGTATTCTTCTAAAAATAAGCACCACTGACTTAGAGGTGCAGTTGATGATGTATAAACAAAAAACCCTATGCTGGATTATTAACTTACACCAATGCATGGATGAATTCAAGTTAAAAAATGATAAGATAATATTTTATTTTGCTTGATTAATTAAAATCTTTGCAAATACATGTCAGAAAGATTCATTGTGCACAGATAAATGCCTATAAAAACGAATAAAGAGCTGCATACTATAAAAGGGTCAACAATTGCATATTCCTAATGTGCACAATCAGCCATTTTAAACAAAAAAGATTCTCATAAACCTTTACATCTCATTTAGTACAAACAGCAGTGTCTACTACAACTTCTCAAGTAGATGGCACAGCTTAACCAGGTCCATTGTCCAAGTTAGAGGCTTGGTAATTAAAGTGCAATTGTAACTAATACAAGTTAGGGAATTGATGTACTTAAGTAGCATTTTAGCATGTTTCAAGATAAAGATAAGATCTTAAATCTCTTAGTTACCAGCTCAAAACTTTTTGTAAGCCGACAGTTGAGCTGAACATCAATAGGATTGAAGCAAAGCTTCACTGCCTGCCTGCAGGACCGGATGCCGTAATACCTGAAAAAGGGACTTAGCAAGGTGCATCTTATGTCCTTTAAATTGGGACAGTTGCCGATTACGTGAGTGATGTTTTCCTTCACACTTCCGCATAGGCGAGAGGTCAGAGTGCCTCCTTTCCTTTCTCAAGGTGGAAGATGGGGTTTGATCGCAATTACCCCCAAGCGTAACCTTAGAAAGTTTTCCTTCCTACTTATCTTAATTCCGGCACTCAAGTAGGCTTGGGGTCTTTGGCTTACATAGTCACTGAACACTATCCAGCTATGTGCCTTATTGGTAAGAATTGCTTTGTATTCTAGAGCAGAAAGCATGGATGTTGTTTTTCTCACTGCTTTTTTGAAGGAAAGATGATCCGTTGGAGCGGCCCAAAGTTCAGTCAAGCCTAGTAACTCAATAGAGTCAAACAGATAGTCCCTGGCTGGACATTTTTCTTGATTGTGCAAGGCTTTCCAGAGGTTGGAATTTAAAGATCCGGCCTCAGCACTTCGGATTTTGTGCCAACTTTTAACATAGGTACTCCTTCTTTCCACCGTTTGTCTTAGGATCAGAAATTGTAACTGGATTTGAGCAGGGGAGACATATTTTGGGAGATGGAATATTGCCCTATAGGAGTTGGCTGTTATGATGTCTAAGGCTGCTGCATCGTTACCTTTGAGAGCCTCACTCCCGTATGTCAATGACGACAGCAATTTGGCCCTCAGGACCTGTAAAAAGGGGTCAAGCGTGAGGTCGGGTATAAAAAGGGGTCAAGGGTGTGGTCAGGTTTAAACGTGAGATAACAAATGGATATTCAGTTGTGAAAAAGAAACAAAATACTACAGGACTTTGTGTTGATTATTTGTTTTTTTACAAAGAACATATGTTACCTATTAAGTTAGTGTTATTTGGACGTGCCCAGCCACCACCTAACTAACTAAGTTCATATCTTGTACACATGTGCTAACCATTTCGAAAAGTATTTGAATGCGTGAGTACCAAGTGTCTTGAGTTTCGAGCCGCAAGGTTGAATCTGTGCCAAATATTGAAGGCCACCACTGATCCACTGGGCTGTAGGGTGTGGTGCCAATTCCAAGCTAGCAGGGGTAGTGGTCCACCTGAATTGATGAGAATGACCTAGGTTTCAGTGGGGTTACATTTTCTAAAATCTACTGCAATCCAAGATTCATTAGCTGTTAAGGCAGTTGTTCAGGCTTTGGATGTTGGATGAAGAGACTATCTCAAGATGTAGTTGAGCATTTTCAACATATTGATGCAGTGCGATACTTTTGTCAGTCAGGAGGATGCAGAGGAGCTCCACATACAGACTTAATAGTGTGTATGCAAATATATACCCATATGGGACTCTGTGATTGACAAGATGTGGTGTTGATTTTGTCCAGTAGACAAAATTGCAATCGGTTTACAAGGAAAGTGAAGAACCAGATAAGGACAATGTGAGATATGCCTATGAGGAAAAGGAAGGGAATAAAATAGGTCTTGATGACCAGTAATGTCAAAAGATGCAGGTCGAGGAGAACCAGTAGTCAGGGGTACCTTTGTCTGTAACTAGGAGATCATCGTCACATACATACCATTTTAGTAAAAAATTGCTTTCTATAACGTTTCTCCCTCTTGACATTGCCTCTACTTCATTGCAAGTAATAGGGGAATATTAATACCCCAATTCTTTTTCACCAAAAATATGAGCCCCTCCTAGATGGCCGAGTGCCCCGTGAGCTCAGAAGCTGTTAGCATGCACCCAACTTTCCCCAGCGGTAACACATAAGTCCTTTGATGGTGCAAAACGCCCCAGTTTTATTTCAAAATTTTTACCCCGGCATAAAACATCATTTTTGCCCAAATTGTCTGGGGCTCCAGGTCAGTCAGGTAAATCCATAATAGCATCCTCTGACTGCACCCTGAACGACTGCCCCATTTTTGCAAGGGTCTAACACATCTTGTGACCTCTAGGCTACACCTTGCTGCCAAGTATTGAGAATAGCCGCTATGACTAACCAGGGCTGCAAGTGCTGTGTCTGCCTTCTGCTGGCACCTTGCTGATCAATAGCCTGCTCCCCTTGCCCCTGCCGTAATGCATCCCAAGAGCACGTAGTAGAGCGGTGTGGTAATGTGGATTGTCTAAGCTATTGTCTTAGAATGTAATGAAGTCACTAGAGCAGGAGCAGAGTGTTCTCTCCTTGTGCATTCCTTGGCGAAGGCACATGACCTCCTCTGGGACCCCTGTACCTTTATAACTTGGCGGGTTCCCGGGGGCCTCCCTAATGATTAGTCCATTTGAATCATGCTGACCAATCGGCACCCGGAATTTTCCTGGTGTAGGTAGCTGGCTCTGTATATACTATACCAAAGTAAGGTATAGTGTGCACAAAGTTCAGTCGATCCCCAGAGGTATAGCTGAGGCTAAAGTAGATAATACCGTACTCTATTTTGTGGTAGTGTGGTTGAGCAGTCAGGGTTATCAGGAGGGAAGTGTTAAGCATTTGTTGTACACAGTCAGGCAACAAATTATGTCACACACTTAAAGACTGAATCCAGACTAATTGTTTGTATAAAAAGTTATAGTTTTGTTATTTTGTTTCTAGAACCAAGATTCACTTAGTAGCAAGTAAGTTAAACTCGTCATACAATGTTCTTTCAGCAAGTCAGTGAATACTGGATTTGCAGGGACATCCAGATTACATTTTGCAGTTGAGAAAACAGTTCAAAAATGCTGGTGAGTACTTTCGATTACTTTTAGATTACAGTTCTGGTTTGGTATGATGCATACTCCTAACACAGTTTACACAACGCAGGACATTTGTGTGCAGGTTAACTCTTGCGCAAGTTCAAATCAAACTAATTTTTAGAGAAAACCCCACCATTTAGTCCAGTGGGAAAAACGAAGTGTTAAGTTACAGGTGAGTAAATCAGTTTTGGAAGTAAAGTTTTGGGAGGTAGAACCAAGGTTCAGGTTGAAATTCAAGGGGCCCACCAACAACACTAGGGCGGCTGGGTGCAGAGTGCAAGGTGCCAATGTTAGGCAATAGGGCAGGGGCACCTTGGTGGGGGACTGCTCACGTGAAGGCCACTCCGTCTCAGGAGCTAAGCTCCTAGGGTTACGATCAGGGCAAAGGGGGTCCCAGGTTAGCACCAAGTTCACACCACCAGTGGCACAGGGTTGGCCAGGTGCAGGGTGCTTAGGTGGTGTCGGGAGCCCAATGCAATTCAATTGAGGACGTTGGTCATGAAAAAAGGACTCCAGGCTGGAGTCAGAAGACTGGATGAAGGGAACCAACAATTGGAGGATGAAGCTGAAGAGTTTCTGAACACCCGGACACCATAGGCTGGGCACTTCAGGACTCAGGAGCTGTGGGTGCAGGGGTGTCCCTTTAGAATGAGGCTGCAGGCATCGAGATGAAGGTTGGTGGAGGTCATCCAACACTGGTAATAAAGTCATAATTTCCAGGGGGACCTCGCATGGGTGTTGGGCCACTTGAACTTGGGTCATGGGTGTCGGGTGCATAGTGGTGAGGACCCGCACATCCAGCAGGATCTGGAGTCCTGGCTTGAGTTGGTAGTGGACAAATCTAGTGTCCACGGGAGATAGGAGTTCTTTGTGAAGGCAGGGCAAGTCTCCAGAGTTCTTGGAGGCTGCTGGCTGCAGGAAAAGCTGGGTTCAGCTTATAGGGTTTAGAGCAGGAGACAGGCCAGTAGGGCTGGGGCCATACCAGTTATCGTCGTCCTCCTCTTCTGCAGCACGGCTCTTCTGTCCTTCTTCTTCTTGTCACATCAATTCTCAAGAGGCAAGGTTCAGGGTGCACTAAGTACTAGATTTAGGGGAGTTACAGGGGTGTGCAGGGTGGGGCCAATGGGTCTCTTCCTTGGGGTGTCTACACCCATTAGTATGCCAACCTCCAGTGGGAGGGGGGGTATAAGCCTCTTCCTCATTGGAGGGGCCCCCCATCGACAAGATGGCGGGGACTGAGATGTGTGCTTCACCTCGCCTCCCTCAACTGAGGGGTGGAGTTGGAAAGGTGGGCACACCTCCTTTCCTTTGTAGGTTTTCTCTCCAATCCTCGCGCCCTACATGGGGGTCAGAATTGGTGGGAGCCAGTTGGTGAAAGCAGCAAAAGGCTGGGGGTAGATAACAACAGTGACAGGCCTTTTAAGCTCCCTCTTTGAGGACCCTGCCCATCCTGTGCTTTGTTCTCAGACCCAGAGAGTGAAGAGCTCTCTACCCAGGGGCCAGGAAACCTGTCTGGTGGTGGCAGATGGCTGAGAGCGAGTCAGGAGCAACACGCCAGTGTTGGTCATTTTTCAAAGGGCATCTGTAAAAGGCCCCCTGCATGATTTTTCATTAAATCTAAAACTGGCATGAGTGTGGGTTTAAAGTGCAGGGAAGTTTAGTATCAAACTTCTCAGACTTCAGTAAAGTCAGCATGGAGTTGTCGAGCTTGTGTTGAGAAACTCCCAGCCAATGTACTCAAAATGGCTTCACTGCACTTACAATGTTTGTGAATGGCACAGACACTGTAGGGGCATAATGCTCATGCATCTATGCCCTCACCTATGGTATGGTGCACCCTGCCTTTAGGGTTGTAAGGCCTGCTAGAGGGGTGGCTTACACATGCCACAGGTAGCGTTGGTGGGCATGGCACACAGGGGTATGTGGGGTATATAGCGAGTAGAAATGTACCTGAATCCAGGGGCACAAAGCGAAATGTATTGAACATGCACAATAAATTTGAATTTCACAAAAGTATTCATAATTTCTTTTTGCCTTCATTTTCAAAAACAATAATTTATTTATAATTTAATCAGTACTGAATTTTACATAAATCAACCAACCACAGATTACATTAATATCATGTTAATCTTGACATGAACTGTTGTCCAAATTCCTCTGAAGTCCATACATTCCATTGTTTGGTTATGTTGCCCTATGTATTTCGGAATACACACATCCCTTCCTCAGGACTGTATATACAAAAAACATAAAAAGCTCATTTTATCAGAACCAAAGCTTTATCTCCCAGATTGACCAATTTACATGTTTAATTGGGGACCTCCTCTATCTGTAACTCAAGTTAGTTTCACCCATGTGAATATGCCCACACTATGCTGTGCTCTGTCATTTTCTCATGCGTTATTTCAATGTCAAATCTCACTTCCACGCATGCATACAGTTTGAATGGTCAAAATTTGAGAAATACATAGATAAAAGGTGTGTGCGTCATTTGCAACAAAAAATGTTAAACAATTGTCAGGGGGTATTTGACATGTTGACTCCTTAATTTGGTCTGCACCAAAACAACCAGTCTGCAATGACAGGGTGGGGGTGCCAAGGTGAAGGGTCTCTGATGGTGGCATAATACATGCTGCAGCCCTCAGAGGCCCACTCTGGTCTTCCAATTGTGATTATTGCAGGGCGAAAAGAATAGTGACGTGAAGGACTATGTGAGCGCACAATAAGCATGCAAATGTTACTTCTGGTTATGTCTGTTGTTATATGGACTAAATTATGTCTGTGTTTGCATGTTGTTCTGTGTGTGTGCCTCTGTCTCTGTGTGTGCATCTTTGCATTTCTGTGTGCATTTCTGTTTGGTATGTGTAGCTCTGTGTTGGTGTATGTGTCTCTGTTTTGTTGTGTTTGCTCTGGGTTGGTATGTGTTTGCTCTATTTTGGTATATGTGTGTTTAATGTATTGCTTACTTTTTTGCATAATGTGTAATTGTTATCATTTTCTGTTATATTGTGGAACCTTATGTAAAGCGCTCTGATACCTTCGGGTCTAGCCAGCGCTATATAAAACTCTTTCAATAAAATAAAATAAATAAGGCCCTTGGTACGAGGGGTACCTTTTTATAAGGGACTTACATGTAGCCCACAGGTGTGCCAACTGTGGGTACAAAGGTACAGTTTTGGAAAAGAACACATTTGCTGGGACCGAGGTTAGCAGGGTCTCAGCACCCACGCAGTCAAGTTTGCATCAGGTATTTGGCAAAATGTTATGGGGTAACCATACAAAAAGGTGCACCTTACTACACCCGGGCTCAGCTTCTTCCTGCTTGGGATCCGACCTCAGTTAGGTTTTGTCGCGGGCCCCTAAACGGTCCGGCTGCGCCTTGCTGGCCCGCATGCTAAGCCCTCCCAGATGGATGAGTGCCCTACCAGCTGCCCAACCGTTAGCTTGCACTCAAATTTCCCCAGCGGTAACACATGAGTCATATGATGTTGCACAGCGGCCGAAGTTTTTTATTCACATAAAATTATGAAACAATGCATTTCAGCATTTTTACCCCAGCATAAAACAACAGTCTTGCCCAAATTGTCTGTAGCTACAGTTAGTTAGGTAACTCCATTAGAGCACCCCGTGACAGCAACCTGAGCAACTGCCCCTTTTCTGAAAGGGTCCCGCACATCCTGCGACCTCTAGACTACACCTTGCTGCCAAGTGTTGTGGGGAGCCCTTGTGCCTAAACTGGGCTACAAGTGCCATGACCTCCCTCTGCTGACCCCTTGCTGACCTATTGGTCAGCAAGGGGTCAGCAGAGCCCTTGCTCCCCGTGCCCTTGCCATAAGGCATCCCAAGAGCATGTAGTAGAACGGCTATTGCGCTTCCTCGGCTGTCCCTCTGTGCTGTCTACACTTCGCTGCCTGTGGTCTAACGACCTCAGGCAGGTCCCCACCTG
The DNA here is from genome assembly GCF_964263255.1 of Lissotriton vulgaris. Taxonomy (NCBI): domain Eukaryota; kingdom Metazoa; phylum Chordata; class Amphibia; order Caudata; family Salamandridae; genus Lissotriton; species Lissotriton vulgaris. The sequence continues at coordinate 1,064,532,894 of NC_141687.1, forward strand.
CTCTACCCTTTCTGCTGTCCTAGTCAGAGCCTATAAGTTCATGAGCCATCCCAATGTTGAGGAGGAACAGGCCACACAAACTTCATGCAGATCTAACATTGCTACTGATCCAGCGCGGCTCCAAACAAAACCCACAAACCATCACTATGCCTCCTAGGAGCTATTCACACATTACTCGTCAGTGGGGCACATAACACCGTGAGTCATTTACACACATTCACCTTGCTCCCAGGACTAGTGAAGACCAGAGGAGAGCTGCTGGATTCTAGCGGAGTGTCTTATTTCATTCTAAACTTTATACACTATATACATCTGCAGTTTGTCAATATTATCATGGTTTTATTTTCAAGAAAACATTTAAACACCCCACCATTTTGTCAATGGATTTGCTAGTAAAAGTTAACTAATGGACAACAAGACCAGCTTAATTCTCCATTTATTTAATTTTTATTTAGAGATTAAATCTCCTAGCATAACCTTTCTTTATTTGCTCTCTTTTAATAATCATTTAAACATTCAATAACCTAGAGAGAAAGAGAAGTTAAATTCAAGCATTTATATTTATTAGCATAACAGTTCAGAAAAATAAGTCAAAGTAATATTACCAAGATTTCAGAACGCGGACATCAGATCAAAGACAGCATACTTACCAAAAAACACCTCTCTATCTTTTCTTGATATTCACCTCCCATCCGGACTCCGCTCCCATCAAAAGTTAAAGTAAAAAAAAAATTCAAAGTCTTTACACCATAGAAAAAGTTTGTTAGTCCGACAGCATGTCGTGGTGCAAATATAAAATCAAAAGCAAGCCTCTTTCTCACTTCCAAATGTCCTCTTTTATACCCTTTTACCCTAACTTATCTATCTAAGATTTGAAACTTTTAGGGTCCTTGTTCATCCTCATTGGTCGAAGTAAGGGGTGGATGAGCGTAACCTAATCTCTTCATTGCCCATATTTCCTCCAAGTAATCGTTATCGTCACTTACGTCCTTTAAATTGTTACTTCAGACTGGTTTCCTAGGCTCATGACGCGGACATACACATTTTCTGGCACTTGGTTGAATATTCAGACCACGTTGACCTTGACCCACGCTGTACAGACACAAGCTGCTTGCACTTCTGTCGAGCACAGTCGCGCATGAGTAGATCATCACAGTCTCAGAGTCTTGCAAACGTCCATCTTAAACTAAACCTCACGGGCCATAATGGGAACTATTATAGAAACAAACACATTTAGACATTAGATTTCGAAGTATAGCCCTTCTGTTTACCTCCCCCCACTCTAAGGTAACCCTGTTAATTATTACCTAGCGGTTTAGCCACAATTAAGCATGGTTTACTTACCATTCACCATCATTTCTGCCACAATAAGACATACAAAAAGCATATATACATAGATTTTTGTTAAATTATGACATTTGCGTCCCAGATTAATACAACAATTTCACTTTATTAGTAGATTAAAATTCGCAACATAAGCAAATTAGTATCCCACGTATATTTGTGTGTGTGCATTCTATTCTATGTTGGTTAATTTCACAACCACACAATTAATACATATTACTGTTATGGGGAAGAAATTTCACGAGTGGTGTACACAAATTTTTGTTTTCACTCTCGCTCCATCACTACTCTAATTTTTTTTAGTCCATTGCCAAGACAAGTACCTAGAGCCATAGCCTCACCTTCTTGTAGACCTTTAGCACTTATGCGGCCCCTATTCTTCACCTTGCCTCCGAGATTTGTTGTGGGAGGCCGTTGTGCCTTGCCCGTGCTGCAAGTGCTGTGTCCACCCTGTGCTGACCCTTTTACTGACCATTTGTCTGCTCCCTTGTGCCCCTGCCATAAGGCATCCCAAGGACATTCAATAGACCAGCTTCTCTTTATAGGCCATTGTGCTCATCCTAGTGTCGTAATTTGACAATGGCCGGGTTAGCGCTTAGCTTTGCTACACGTTATTTCCCTTAACTTGGCCTTATTTGAAAACGCCATTTTGTATGCTACGGCGGCCATTTTAGGGAATGAGCGGCCTCGTGGTCAGCATGCCCTTTAGTCCTTTGTCTGTGCCGCTGACCACTCGAGTTTGCCCAGCAACAGGCTATTTTTAGTAACGGTCAAGCCTGTACATGCGCAGTTCCCGCTGACCAGTCACCCCTCAGGAATGTTCCGCCAAAACTGACCAGTGGAGTTGTAACCCCTCCCATGAGTTGGCTGTGTTCCAAAAATGACCATATATGTACCTAAACTCTGTAACTTTGTACCGCCTACCTTTTTATTACCTGTAAATTGTATAAAAGAAGGACTCGCACCAACGTTCGGTGTGATACTTCTTGCATTGCCGAAGGGTGCCGTAGGAATGTACAGCCACCCCATGGGGTCTTAATAAACTTGTCTTTTGTACTTTTCAGTTTCCGTGCCAACAGTTCTTTTGGTGTAAGTGGGTATTTCTGCGGAGCATGTAGGCCTTGGGAACCCAATACCACAAATTGGCGACCACGAAGGGACTCATCGGCGACTTGGATGCCCGAAGGAGAGGTCGTGACGAAGGATTGGAAACTCGCCATGGACGCGTACGCTGCCACTGAGTGACCCGAGTCTTGGCACCCACGGTGTTTTCTTCCTTTCCTTCTGATCTGACCTTCCAGGTGGCACCGGTCTCCGACTGAGATCCTGATCGTCTGCGTTGCTGTACAGTGCCCGTTTGGGTGATTCGGTTAAAGACCTTGGCAGTTGGAATCTGGATATTTGAGATTGGGTAAGATTTGTGATCGGTAAGGTAGTCTACGGACGCTTACTGAAGTTCTATGATTGTGACTATGATTTGAGTTAGCTAACATTTTGACTTTGTGAACTTTGAATATATATGTGTAGTGCACTTCACATAGGCAGGCATGTAGAGATGTTTCTCTAATTTTGTTTGTACTCTGAGCGGCACATTTGTGTGAAGTACTGTAAGTGCCATTTTTTATGGTATCACGCTTTCGTGGTACTTTTTGAACATGCCTGTTTTAAGCACACTCCGAGGGATGTGCTGTCTTGGAAATGGTACCACAATTAGGTTAGCGGAATCTTAGCCGGCTCCTCCAGAGGGAACTCCCAATCGTGAGATGTATGTGAAATTCGGCCTTCCCCCTATACTGTACAGTAAATTATGGCATAAATACACTAGAACTGATCCCGAGTTGCAATGGCCACTACATGGGTCGTTTGATTTGCGAAAGGTTCAGTTTGTGGAGCAATGTTTGTTTCAGCGCAGGTCTAGACAGGATATGTTTGATTGTGTGCGAATGTGGGAGAAAGCGGTGCGTGAACATATGAAGCGTGAAGTTGCCTTGGCGGACAAAGAGCAGCGCAAGGCTGCTCAAGATAAAGCTTTACAGCTTGAGGAAAAGGAGGCGCAGGAAAAGAAAGAGAGGGAGGCACGGGAACGTACTTTGCAAACGACCGGTCAATTTCCTATTCGACGACCACTTTATCCTGTCCTTAATAATGAAATTGATGATTTTTCGTTATTAGATCGATCTCCGCCTCCGTATGTTCAGCCTACGGCTCCGACTGAAGATTCTGGTGATGAAGAACGGGATAAGTCGGAGGGGAAGGATAAATCGAGTGTCAGGTTATCTGCGGAGAGATCCGCGGAGTTGCGTAGTTATGCTAGAAAATTAAATTTGAATCATGTAACTGTGGCAGAAGTTATAGCTGAAAGGAGTAAATGGACAGAACGAGAATTGATGTGTTTTTTTAATACTTTTGCAGACGAAGTTGTTACTCGATTTCGTAAATATTCAGAGACCTTAGAACCTAAGGCTGTGTCGGTCCATCGTGAGAATTTGGATAAAGGTTTATTTGTTCTTGCAGATGTCGATGGCCTTTTTAAACAACTGCTCCAGCTACGGGAAGAGGCGTCCAGATTGCGGGAAGAAAGGAAAAAAGCTAAGGAGTCCGTGCCGGGGTCGACGGAGCAGTCTAAAGAGTGTTCTCTCCGGGACTCAGATAAGAATTCTAAAGTGCATGTTATGCCTATGCGTGAAGCTGCACCTTTGTATGTTCCCCCTAAAGGGGACGGTACAGATGATGATAAAACGTCGGCAAATTCAAAGGGGTATTTTGTATACAATTGGGTGTATACGCCTTGGAATAGAGCAGATGTTATGGCATTGAAAAACGCTTTACCTGATCTCCGTAAGAATCCGGCCGCATTCTATGAAGGGGTGGAGGGGGCCATTTCCTCTTGTGTTATGACTCTTGTTGATATAGATCTCTTCTTTGGATTAATTCTTCTGCCTGATATGTGGAGGTCGATTCGTAAGACTAATGATCAAACGATGTTTGGGGCAACTTGGAAAGAAATAAGCCAGGCTGACTTAGACAGGGAACCTGCATGCAAACCATGTGATTTAATTTTAGAACTCCCAACGGCTATTTCGAAAAAACTAAAAACGCTCGTTCCTCCTAAAAAGATCGATTGGACTATGTTAGCTTCGTGCAAACAGAAGCCAGACGAATCAGTATCTGACTTCTTTACACGCTTCGAAAAAGCGTTTCATGATTATAGTGGTCAATCGTTAACAGATGATACGGGTAGGCATTTGTTTGTTGATAAGTATGTGGCTAATCTCCTACCGGAGATTGCAAAGCGGTTAAAAACGAGTGAAAGTTCCTGGACCACGGCGACCCCTGCGTCTTTGTTAACTATGGCTCGGTATTATGAGTGGCAGGAATTAGAGGCTAAAGAAAGTGTAGATAAGAAAACGAAGGAATTGAAAACGAAGGTGATGTTGGCGCAGGTTCGCGGGGCGCAATCTAGAGGGAATGATAGAGGCAGGCGAGGAGGGGGTAATACGTCGTACGGTCGTACTGACATTGCGTAGGGCCAATGTGCATATTGTAAAGAGTTTGGGCATTGGGCTGAAGATTGTCCGGTGCTTCGTGAGCAACGTAGTCAGCGGGGTCGTGGAGGTGGAAGGTCGAGGAATAATTATTCAGGAGCGAGAGGTGGCGGAAGTGATCGTGGTAGGTTTGAAGCGAGGGGCCGTGGTCAGGATGAACGCAATACTTTTGATAGACGAAATCAATATCAGATATCGGAGGGTGAGAATGTGGAGAATCAGGATTATGTGCATGCATAGGACTGCGTAGGATGGGGTACGGAATCAGTTGAAGTGCCAGTAGATCAAAGAGGTCCATATGTATCAGCGGGCATTTTGGGTTCTACTGATCAGTTTTTAGTTGACACAGGAGCTACTCGTAGTGCTTTGTCCAAAAACTTGGTTCCAAGGGCTCCCCTGTCTGGCGAAACGATAACATGTATAGGGTTTGATGGCACACCCTCTCCTAGTCCATTATCACAACCTCTTGCACTTTGTATTGACAAATTTTTCAGTTTTTGTCCATTTTTGTTGTCACCACACACTCCAGATAACATTATGGGCATTGATTTGCTCAAATACTTTCGAGCAACGATACGCTGCGCTCCTGAAGGAGTGCGAGTTATTTTGAACGATAATTACCCAGATTCAGACAGATTTTGTACAATGAAGGAAATTGAAGCATTAGCCTCTCTCCCGCACACGTTATGGGCGACGTCCGATACGGATGTGGGACAGATGCTTATTCCACCTATTCGAATTACTGTCAAGGAGGGAGTACTTTTGCCACGTGTACCACAGTATAAGATCTCTAGGGAAGGTGAAATTGCCCTGACGCATATCGTTCAGGATTTGATCATTGCGGGAGTGGTGGAGGAAGTTCTTTACAATGTTTGTAACAGCCCTATTCTTCCAATTCTTAAGAAAGACACTGACGACAAAGTCTATCGATTTATTATTGACTTGAGAGAAATTAACAAAATTGTCATTCCCCAATATCCAGTGGTGTCCGATATCACGACTTTGCTTACACTGGTCCCTCCAACAGCAACGACCTTTTCTGTCATTGACCTTAAAAACGCATTCTTTTCCATTCCCATTCATCCCGACAGCAGGTACCTATTTGGCTTCACGTTAAATAATAAATCATATAGATTTTGTCGTGTTCCTCAAGGTTACACAGAGAGTCCTAGCATCTATAGCCAGGCTTTGAAAAGACAGCTCGACTCTTTTGAATTGCAATCTGGAGTAGCACTTATACAGTATGTCAACGACCTCCTGTTGGCAGCAGACACTTATGCACAATGTGAGGAGAGTACGCTTGCTTTGCTTTCCTTTTTGGCTCAGAACAATCATAAAGTCTCTAAGAAAAAGCTACAATACTGTAGACCCAAGGTGACCTACCTCGGTCATCTTTTGTCTAAGAAGGGGCGTGCATTAACATCAGATCGAATTCAGGCGATTTTAGACACACCAGTCCCCCGCACTCAGAGAGATGTACGCGCTTTCATAGGACTAACGTCCTTTTGTAGACAATGGATTATGGGGTTTTCGCACATTATAAAACCTTTGTTAGCGTTACTGTCCAAAACTACACCAATGCCCCTTGAATGGACAGATGAATGTCAGAATGCTTTTGAACAACTGAGACAGGCCCTTTGCTCTGCACCCGTGTTAGGTACACCATATTACACAAAGATTTTTACATTGTACGTGCACGAGAAAGATGGGTGCGCGTTATCAGTGTTAGTGCAAGCACACGGGGACAAGCAGAGGCCATGCGCGTACTTCTCAGCCATTCTTTTTTTTTTAAACATTTTATTTTTGTCGTTGCTATCACATGTTATACAGCGACGATCAATCGGTCCGTGGAGCAGCGTCAACATTCAGCTGCCCACGAGTAATAGAGCAACTTTTTTAATTTTACCCCCCCCAACATATAACTTGCTACTTTAAGGGTTGTAGTGAGTGGTCTCGAACTGTATTCTAGTACAGCGTTAGTGTGTTTACAGACGTCCCTCAGCCCTCAGCACAGTCTCTGATAACTTCATTCCTGCTTCCCGTTTCGTCTCCTATGACCCGGGGCCATGTTGAATATCTGGGCCCTCCTCCTCCCCCCTGCATCACTCCAGATCCTCCTCGTCCCCCGAGCTATCCCCCTCCTCCTCCTCAGGCAAAGGCTCACAAATGTCCCCCCTGTAAGTGTTCCACGGTGTCCAAATTTTGTTCCATTTACGTGGATTATGTCGCTGTCGATACACTGCCCTCTCTGTCACCATGAGCACGTCCATGTTCCTGCACCATTGTGTCAGCGTCGGTGCCTCCAGTGCCCCCCAGTTTTTCGCGATATCACGCTTTGCCAGCATTATGCCAATGACCACCCAGCCCTTTGCGGTCAATGATAAATCCGTCGGGCCCCACACATTTAGGAGACAAGTTCTGGGGTCAGGCGTGAATGGGCTCTGGAGGGTTTGACTTATTGTGCGTGTGACACGCCTCCAGTATTCCTGTATAATTGGGCATGTCCATATAGTGTGGAACAGTGTACCCTCCCCTCCACATTCTCTCAAGCAATACGGGTGGTCAGCTCTGTGTATTTTGTATAATGTAGTGCGGGTGTAGTAGACCCTATGTAGTACTTTGAGTTGGACCAGCCGGAATCGGGTGGAAATGCCCGCCTCCCTGGGTGACGCCAGGGCTGCGTTCCAGTCCGCCTCATCCAGGTCTCCTATCTCATCCTCCCAGTGTTCCTTCAGCCTTGCAAGGGGATCCGGTAGGTTGTTCATCAGTTTGCGGTAGGTGAGGGAGGTTGCACTAGCCTCCATGTAATCCGTAAGCAATCGGTCCTCTAACGGGGCCGATTCCGGAAGCGTCACCCCTGGCTCCAACACCGACAAGAGCGCGTGCCTGATTTGTATGTACCTGTATGTTTCGGTCACTTCTAGGCTATACTGCTCCCTCAGGGTCGCAAAGGAGAGCACACCATCCCTTGTCCATAAGTCGCCCACCGTGGAGATCCCAATGGTATCCCATTGATCAAACCCTTTCGAACTGCGCAGGCTGCCGAGGGCCTTGGAGTCCCACAGTGGCGTGAGGTTAGTGATCACTCCCTCCCATGCCAGCCGCCTCTGCGCCTTGTGCCAGATGGCTACTGTGTGCTTGGTAGGCCCCTCTAACTTTCTCACTAGTCCTTTGTTGTAAAGTGGGGCCAGAAGGGTGGATGTGCCCAGCTGGTGCCTATCCGCCTCATACGCCGGGTCGTCGTGTGCCGCGTGGACCCATTGGTTAATCACCTTGAGGTGAGCGGCCCAGTAATACAATTCGAGGTTGGGGAGGGCTATTCCCCCACTGTACCAGTCCCTGGTCAATTTCAATTGTGCTACCCTCGCCGGTTTGTCACCCCACAGGAGGCCGGATAATTGTGCCGCCACGTGGCGGAAAAGTGATACGGGGACCATCGCCGGTGTGTTTTCCAGGACATAGAGGAAGCGGGGCAGCGCCATCATTTTGAAGAGCGCCGCTCTACCTAATAAGGTTAAGGGAAGATTTTTCCAGTGGCGCACATCTGCTTTCAGCCTGTCCAGCTGGGGTTTGAGATTCAGGTCCAGAAAGGTCGATTGGTCCCTCGTGATCCAGATCCCTAGGTACTTAAAGGAGATGTGTTCTACGAGCAATTGGCAATCCTCAGGCAACGCAGGCAGTTCACCCTTCACCATGAAGATTATGGACTTGGCCCAGTTAAGTTTGTATCCTGAGGCTGTACCGTGGGTTTCGCACAGTGCCAGTAGGACCGGGATGCTGTTCGAAAGGTCCATGAGGTAGACGAGCATGTCGTCGGCGTATAGGGAGACTCTATCTTCCCAACCGCCCCCCCACTGTACGCCCTTCAGCAGCCGGGTGGTTCTAATAACTGTGGCCAATGGTTCCAACACTAGGGCGAACAGCAGTGGCGAGAGTGGGCACCCCTGCCTCGTACCCCGCGCCAGTGAGAACTCCCTTGATATGTGGCCATTTGCGGTCACCCTCGCCACGGGCTCTGTATACAGTAGTCTGACCCACGCTATAAACATCGGGCCAATTCCCATGTGTTCCAGAACCGCAAAGAGATAGCGCCACTCCACCATGTCAAACGCCATTTTGGCATCTAGTGACAGTACCGCTGCTGGTTCTTCCAGCCGCGGGGCTCGGGCCAGCACCCCGTGCAGCCGTCTTAGGTTCAGTGCCGTACTCCGGTGCGGCATGAATCCCGACTGGTCCGGGTGTATTAAATGCGTCAGGTGAGGCAGGAGCCTGGTAGCCAATAGTTTCGCCAGGATCTTGCTCTCAGCGTTAAGGAGGGAGATCGGGCGGTATGATCCGCAGTCCTCAGGGGGTTTGCCGGGCTTGGGAATCGCGACAATCGTGGCCGTACGTTGGTCAGGAGGCAGACGTCCCCGTTCCCGACACTCCTGGAACATATCAAGCAATGGCGTGGACAGCGTTTCGGACATCATTTTGTACCACTCTATCGGCACACCATTAGGACCTAGCGCTTTCCCCGGGTGGAGTGCCGTTATGGCAATCTGTATTTCCTCCGCCGTCAGGTCGGAGTCGAGCTCTTCACGCTGGTCGGGGGTGAGAGTGCGCGTCGGCACTCCTGTGAGCGAGCTCTCTGCCATCTCCCGTGTAACCTCATACTCAGGGGTATACACGGAGTGGAGGTGATTTGCCAGGAGTTCCACTATGCTTGCCGGACTAGAGTGTACTTCGCCATTAGAGTCTCTCAGCCGGAGTATGGCCCTCTGACCTCCCCGCGCTTTCTCCAACCATGCCAGGAGCCTCCCCGCTTTGTCGCCCACGTCATATACCCTACTCGTAGTTGCTGACATATGTTCCCTCACTCTGCGGCGCAGAAAGTCGGTGTGGTGCTGTTGGGCCAGTCGGAGCGCGTGCTGTGTGTCCCCAGTTGGGTTCCCTTCGTGGTCCTGTGTTGCCTTGTCAAGTTGACCCTCCAGATCTGTCAGTTCCTGACGCCGTGTGCGCTTGTGCTGCGCTATCACCGAGATCGCCTGCCCGCGGAGTACCGTTTTGTAGGCCTCCCATAGGACCGTAGGTGATTCTACTGAACCTTTATTCTCGTTGAGGTAGGACCGTGTAGTTCTTTTCAAGGCCTTGGCTATTTCAGGCTCCCCGAGGTACCCCGGGTATATAGGGAAGATACGCCCACGTGTCCGTTCCAGACTGGAGAGAGTCAGTGTCAGCGGGGAGTGGTCTGAGACCCCTCGCGGTCTAATCTGAGAGTCAGTGAAGGTGAGGAGGCCCCCCTCTAACGACATGAAGTGATCAATCCGCGACAGGCTGTCGTGAACTGCCGAGTAGTATGTGTATTGCCGGTCTATTGGGTGGAGTCGCCTCCAGATGTCCACTAAACCCTGTGCTTCCATGAAGTCCTGCAATTTGGAGTGTGCCGGTGTTTGTGCGCGCGTTGGGTATCGATCTAGGGAGTCCTGAACCACTGCGTTGAAATCCCCGCCCAATACAAGGGCCCCCTCCGGAAGGTCTAGTAGGAATTTGCCTAGGTCCGTGAATGCCACAGTGTGTAGTGCCGGTGGGATGTATACCGATACTATGTTAAGTGGGTTTCCCTCCCATTGTCCATGTACCGCTGCGAAGCGGCCCTGTGTGTCCATTTTCACTGATTGGAGTATAAACTTGGATGAGCGGTGAATTAGTATCCCGGTGCCCCGGGACCCCTTCGTGAACTCAGAGTGGGCCACCATATTATAGCCCTTCCTGTCTAGGGCCTTTGTGGCCGTGCCTGTGAGGTGTGTTTCTTGTATTAGGACCAGGGCAGGACTTAATCGTTTTATACTTTGCAGAACCAGCCCCCTCTTAATCTTGTCGCCCAGACCCCTCACGTTCCAGGACATGAGGCTCAACGGGGCTGCCCGCCCTACATCAGTGCCCTCCCCCATCGTGTACGTGTATGCGGACTAAGTCATGCGTATGGAGGACCAGGAGATCCGTGTGGTGACTCTGCGTGCAGCATCCTGACACTCTCGTTCTGTGTGCATGTGCCCCTGTGTAGCAATCTTGACCCTGTGTATAAACTAAAAACCATAGCCCCCTCCTACCCCCAACTCCCCCCCTCCCTGCCCCCCTGCTCAACGGACTCACAACTGCCCGCCCCCCCAACTTAGCAGAGTGCTTGAACCCAACCCATAACATAGTACTTGCTCGCTGGGGTGAAGGATGCTCCGAAGTCGGCGGCCCCCTCCTTTGCCGCGGAGGCCCTCAGTCCAGTGTCCAAGGCGGCATTCTCGGGCCGCGGTATTTGCAGTTCAAATGGACAGTATCCGTGGATCACTGTTCTCCGTCGTCGCCCCCCTCTTGAGTTTCTGACAATGGCGAAAGTGTCTCCGCCTCGGCACCGTTCGATTGCAGGCCCTGCTGTGATCCTCCATTACGGTTTTTGGCTTGTCTGTTGGAGCGACGGGGGTGGCCTGTCGTCCGCCAACCCTCCAGCCATTCCTGTGCCACCTCCGGGGTGTCGAAAAACCAAGTCTTATTGTCGGCCACAATCCGAAGTTTTGCTGGGAAAAGCATTGAATAAGGGATCTCTCTGGCTCTCAGTTCTTTTTTGACCTCGAAAAAGGTTCTCCTTCTCCTCGCGACCTCCGCCGTGTAGTCCGGAAAAAATGCTAGTGTGGCGTTTTGAATCTTGACGGGGGGTGAGGTTCTCGCCGCCTGCAAGATGACATCCCGATCCCTAAAATTAAAGAGTCGTGCTATAATTGGCCTGGGGTTGGCACCCGTTTGTTGGCGCCCTCCAGGGACTCTGTGCGCCCTCTCCACTGTGAAAAAATTGGAGAGTCCCTTCGGTCGGAGGTGCTGTTTGATTAGGTTCTCCACATAGAGGTCCATTGACCTCGTGTCTTCCGATTCTGGCACACCTATTATACGGATGTTGTTCCGTCTCGAGCGTCCTTCCTGGTCGTCGAGCTTGTCTCTCAGCTCCCTGTTCTCTTTTGAAAGACGTTCCATATTAACCTGTAGCTCTGACACATCTTCCACCAAGGCTTTTGTTACGATGTCCATCGTGTTCACTTTCTCCGTCAGCTTGTGGAAGTCTGCCCTAATCAGCGTGATTTCGGCTGAGATTGACCCCACCGTGGCCTGTACCTGTGTGAGGGCCCGCATAACATCGTCCAGGGTAGCCTTCTTGCTCCCCGTCGCCTCCACTGTCTTGCTCGCCTGTGACCTGGCATCTGGCGGGGGGGTGACGGGTTTCTCATACGCGAAGCGGTCAAGGCGGGATTGCGTCGTGTTGGTCTTCGGCCCCTTGCCAGCCATTTTGCTCGTGGAGCCGTGCCCCTCACTCTCCTCCGGGGTAGCCCCTCGTCTCACCAGTTTCCCGGACTTACGCAGCGCGCCGTCCACCCTTTATCGTGATCCTCAGGGCTCCGGTATGGCACCTCAGGCTCACCTCCGGCCTGTACGTGGCGGCGTATGTCCCCCTGTTAGGTATATGCTAGGCCGCTGTGTTGCACTCTGCCCAACCGCGTGGTATCGACGGCCGTGGAGATGCCCCCTCAAGAGCTGTTGCGCCGATAGCGCTCCTGTTAATCTTCAGTCTGTTGCTGCAGTGTTTATCCCTCTCCCAGTCACCTCGGCCCCTGCCCGGGGGTGTTATTCCACGTAGTGTCTCAAAAGGGCCCCCTGTGCCCGCTTATAATTGTAATGCGCTCCCACACAGGGGGGGGGGGGGGGGGGGGGGGTTTGTGAGCCGTGTTGCGCTGTACCAGGCGGTGTTCTGCTGTGCCACGACGGTATCTACGCTTCCTCAGCGCTGCCTGCACCAGTTCAGTGTGTATTCTCTTGTCTGTACTCCCTGTCTCAGCTACAGGGGAGAGTGCGTCACGCTCAGTAGTATATTGGCCCTCGCGTCCTCTCGTGTGTGCAATATGCCCCCACACCGCTAGGGGGTGGGGGGGCCGCCGGAGCCGTGGGTCGCTGTTACGGGTGGCTAGGTGGCGCGTAGCGACGGTACCTGCTTCCCCTCCGCGATGTCAGCACCCGATCTGTTGTGCACGGGGACCCGGCCGGGTCCTCAAGATGGCGGGCACCGTTTCAGGTTCTTCCCCTCAGGGCACGTCCGTGCCTGATTCCTCCGGTCGTTTGATCCGCCTTCCGCCACTCCGCGCGGAGGCCCCCGGGGTTCCGTTCGGCGCTTTCGGTGCCTGGATAGTCCCGCAAGATGTCGGGGAGTCTCTCCCTCCACAGGCGTCGCGGGCGGGTGCTTCCGGCGGCCCTCCGCCCGGAGCGGCTCACTTCCTGCCGGCTCCTTCGTCCAGGTCAGTCTCCGGCTTGGGCTCCCTCCAGGGGCCGACTCGGGGCCAGTGATATCTCGGCTCCCCGGTCACGGATTTTCATTCCGCTTGGCCGTACCTCTGCCGCCCGGTCCTGGACCTCAGTACCTTCCCGCCTGGGACATAGATGTCTCGGATAATTAAACGGATTTCGTTGGAGGCCGCTTCAGCTGCGGAGCTCTCCCTCTAGGCTGCCACCATCGTCGGCTGCTGGCCACGCCCCCTTCTCAGCCATTCTTGATCCTGTAGCACGAGGGTTACCTGGGTGCTTTCGAGCAGTTGCAGCAACAGCGGTAGCTATACGACAGAGTGAGGGAATAGTTTTGTTGCATAAATTGTTGGTACTAGTTCCCCATGCAGTAGATGCCCTGTTAAATCAAACAAAGACTCAATATCTTACGAGCGCACGTTTAACAGGATATGAGCTCACACTCCTGACGCCACACATTACACTGAAAAGATGTGCTACCCTGAATCCTGCCACTTTATTGCCTTATCCGGTTGAAGAGGGTCAGGAGGAAAAACATCATGATTGTGTTTTTCTGACCGAGGAACAAACAAAGGGTTGTGTCGACTTACAGGATATGCCACTTCCAGATGTGGATGGGGAACTGTGGGTTGATGGATCGTGTTTGAGGCTGCCAGATGGCACGACTTCTGCAGCATATGCGATCACGACGCTTAAGACAGTGGTAGAAACAGCACTAATACCCCAGAAATCAGCCCAAGCAGCGGAGCTGATAGCCTTGACAAGAGCCTGCGAACTGAGTGCTGGCCTATGTGTGAATATCTACACAGACAGCCGGTACGCCTTCGGAGTAGCGCATGACTTCGGCTTACTCTGGAGAGAGCGTGGGTTTTTGACCTCTCATGGAGTACACATTATGCACGGAGAACTAGTGCGTGATCTCCTAAACGCGTTGCTTTGTCCAAAGAAAGTAGCGATAGTTAAATGCAGCGCACATAAAAAGGTCACTGACAAAGTGGGACAAGGCAATGCCTTTGCAGACAGTATAGCAAGACAAACAGCTATGTCTCGAAATGACTCCCCCATGTATGTAGCGAAGTCGCAGGCCGAGCGATGGCATGATGCTGGAGCAGAGATACTAGATATTCAAAAATCAGCGATGGGAGCAGAACTGGTGGCATGGGCAGCAGAAGGGGTACTGGATGACGAGGGTTGTTGGAGGAGTAAGGACATGGAGAGATGGAAATTGCCTGCAGCTTACTTGCAGGCGATGGTCCAGATGACACATGGGTTGGCACATGTGGGGGCTCTTGCAATCACTCGATTGTTAACACGAGTTTGGGAGCATCCTGAGATTGCCAATACTGCAAAGAGAGTAGTGCAGACCTGTTTAATATGTTTACAACACAATCCTGCAAAAGGGACGCATACTCCGAAAGGAGGGTTCGTTCCACCTTCCGCACCATTCGAGGTACTTCAAATGGATTACATCCAGCTTGAGCATTGCAATAACCTTAAGTATGTCTTAGTGGTGGTGTGTGCTTTTAGCAAATGGGTTGAGGCCTTCCCCACGAAAGATAATACAGCTTTGACAACAGCAAAGGTTCTGCTCAAAGAGTACTTCCCTCGATTAGGAGTTTGCAAATTTTTGTGGAGCGATAATGGTCCTCATTTTGTTGGGAAAATTGTGGAGTACGTGCTAAAGGGACTGGGGATTCAGCAGAAGTTTCATGCTGTGTTCCACCCTCAGTCAGCAGGTCTTGTTGAGCGGTACAATGCTACGTTGAAATTGAAACTGGCTAAGATTGTGGCGTCCACATCATTGAAGTGGCCGGATGCCTTGCCGCTAGCATTACTCTCTCTTAGATCAGTGCCCCATTCTCGAACTGGCCTCACACCGTATGAAGTGGTGTTTGGAAGGCCTATGAATATATGGGGAGTTCCTAAGCCGCGATTGTTACATGATGTGCCTTGTATAATGATGAACGATTATTTGGCACGATTAACAAATGATTTGCTTTCTATTCACCAACAGGTTTGAGAAGCGCTCCCTGATAATTCCATTGGAGAGGCTCATAATCTCCGTCCTGGAGATTATGTCATGATTAAGTCATTTGAGAGAGCGAACAGCTTGGAACCGAGGTGGCGTGGCCCCGAGCAAGTACTCCTGGCGACTCGAACGGCTGTGCGAGTGACCAACAGAAAACGGTGGGTGCATTCAACTCACTGCCGTCGCGTCTCTCCGGACCTGGTGAATCCTACTGTGTTGTCCGACTACAAAGAGATCTTGGACGAAGAAAAGAGCCCAGCTGTGACATCGGCCGAATCTGAGGGAGCCTTCCCGGACCACACTGTTTCTGGACGACAGCGCTACGATCTGCGGCCAAGATAGGAAGAAGATTTTTTTTTGGGTGCGATACTGGTTGGTTACCGCTCTGGGGTTTGTGAAATGGAAACCGGGAATCTCAAGGGGGGGATCAGTTCTGCCAAGAGTAGCGACACCCGTCTTGATCCCGGAGAAGAAAACAACGGCTACCTCGGAGCTCAGCACTAACTTTTTATTTTTGTAGTTGTATACTTGAGACATTGTGAACTCGTTGAACTATGGCGTCCTCTGCATCACGAGACAAGAGAATTCTTGGTGCTATCTTGTTTGTACTGACAATTGTGGTGATAGCAGTGATAGCCTGGGTAGTAGAACTTGTGGTGCCTGTACGAGAACATTTGCTGCCGACTACCCCGGCTCCATCTGAACATTTTCATTTCACCTTACCCTATCATGAAGAACGGCACCGACAGACTTACTTGAACAATAGCTTCATTCAAATCTTGCATCATACTCACAATATGACGAACACTTCTAATTGTTGGGTGTGTGGGATGTTGCCTGGGCATCAGAAGAAAGGGGGCACACCGCTCATCCCACTCCCGTTTTCCCATAACGGTTCTTGCAATGCTTGGTATACTCTTCTATTCACTTTGCACTGGCCAACAAAAGGGGGGGTGCTGTTCCGTTTAAATAAAATATGCTACCATGACCGGGATGGTTATCCACAGGCTGAAGGTACTCGTTTTGAATGGGAGGAGTACCGCCCCGATAATGTATCTGCACCACGGGTTTACAGTAACCAAAGGAACATTAATATGTCCAGTTCTCATGTCATAAATGTCATTGATACTAAGGCAGATTTGTGTATACGAAATAAAGGTACTATCCTGGTTGGAAAAAGTGAATGTAACACCACACTTACATTTGACAGTCCGAATGGTATATCATTTGTGGCATCCCGAAATACATATTTCATTTGTGGTAATAAAGGCTATCATCAGCTCCCGTGAGGATGGCTAGGTACATGTTATATCTCCTTTGTATTGCCCCTGTATTCATTGCCCCACCAATGTACCATAATGATTATATCCTGTACCATGACTTTGTGTTAAATAGAGTTAGACGTGCTGTGGTCTTGGATGATATTGACCAGACCGATACTGCCTTACAACAATATGTAGATTTCAATTTGGGATTGTTTTCCTTTGTGGGGGCTACTTTGAATAGTCGGAAAATACGACGACTGACCCGTGTTGTTGAGGCTGTAGCTAACGATACCGCTTTCGCATTGGGAAATATAACAGAAGAACTTCAAATATCCAGAATTGTTATGCTTCAGAACCGAATGGTTCTTGATGTGGTTCTAGCTGATCGGGGGGGGGGGCATGTAGAATTATCGGAAGTAGCTGTTGTGTTTACGTGCCTGATAACTCACCATCTGTATATGATGCTATTTCCAAACTTCACAAAATTGCTGCTGAAATACACCCGGACAATGGTACATGGACCCTTTCGGGGTGGTTCTGGTCAATGCTTAGTACGTGGGGCTGGAAGCTACTGACGATTTTATGTATTATAGTTGGGATACTATTCTTTGTGTGTTTATGTATACAATGTGGCCCTGCATTATGTTCTATGTGTTTATCAGCCTGTATTCCATCTAGACCAGCTCTTGCCCAAAAGGAATTGATGCTTCATAAAGAAGTAGCTCAAATAATGTCAATTGATATCGAAGATGAGTATCCCGACTACGTCCACTATGAGGTAGCTTCAGCTAAACGCTAAAAGGGTCGTCTGTCGTAATTTGACAATGGCCGGGTTAGCGCTTAGCTTTGCTACACGTTATTTCCCTTAACTTGGCCTTATTTGAAAACGCCATTTTGTATGCTACGGCGGCCATTTTAGGGAATGAGCGGCCTTGTGGTCAGCATGCCCTTTAGTCCTTTGTCCGTGCCGCTGACCACTCGAGTTTGCCCAGCAACAGGCTATTTTTAGTAACGGTCAAGCCTGTACATGCGCAGTTCCCGCTGACCAGTCACCCCTCAGGAATGTTCCGCCAAAACTGACCAGTGGAGTTGTAACCCCTCCCATGAGTTGGCTGTGTTCCAAAAATGACCATATATGTACCTAAACTCTGTAACTTTGTACCGCCTACCTTTTTATTACCTGTAAATTGTATAAAAGAAGGACTCGCACCAACGTTCGGTGTGATACTTCTTGCATTGCCGAAGGGTGCTGTAGGAATTTACCACCACCCCATGGGGTCTTAATAAACTTGTCTTTTGTACTTTTCAGTTTCCGTGCCAACAGTTCTTTTGGTGTAAGTGGGTATTTCTGCGGAGCATGTAGGCCTTGGGAACCCAATACCACACTAGCTGAACTTCCACTATATTCCATAGAAATAGCTCTTTACCCTCCCTATTCAGCTGAACCCATCTGCCTTGTTATGCCTAGGGGTTCTTGAATTAATGAGCTGCATGCCCAACAGCCGAGAGGTGGACCCTGTCTTCTGTGTCGTAGCCCGGGCTCTGAGGTTGGGACCCGGTGAGTGCATGACACCTCCTCATTGCATTGTTAAACTCACAGGGTAAATGCTTTTCCAATTTCGTATAACGAATTGAAAGATTTTGCACCTGCCAAATCGAATACCCTTGCATCAGAAAGAATTCCAAAAGAATCACGGGTAACATTTTAGCTCCTTAGCTCCTACTGCAGTCAGCTGACCAGAGAAAGGACAACTTGTTATATGCTGCATTCCTTTGCCTCTGCTGCGAGCACTCAAAAGTTAAACTTTGACAGAAGGATTATTAAGATTATCTCCAACTTTAGCCATATCAGATAATTATTTAAAGGCAAAGGGCTGAAGCAAGGATGTGCCCTAGCACCATCACTATTTAACTTACATTTGTCTGTCTTAAGCCTGGTGCTTGACTTCAATGTATCTTTCCCACTGAAGTTGCAGGGCCCAAAAGCTGACTCTTCGGCCATACGAGGATGACACAGTCATAATCAGCTGGAAATGTTTGGGTTTGCCGAGATCCTTAAATGCATGGAACAAGTACTGTTAGAAAAACTGTCTAAGAACTAATAAAGGTAACCATCAGCTTGTGAGCTTTGATTGCAAGATAAATAAATAAGGTCCTGGGAGCAAGAGGGGGTAACAGTGGATGGCATTATTAGCCATCAGTCTTTCTGGTGTGGTTCAAAGAATACAACTGGCTGTATTAAAGACCAATGGGCCGATTTACGGGCCCCTTGCACCACTTTTGCGTCACTTTTCCCATGTTAAAAGTGATGCAAAAGTGACGCAAGGGGCTTGTAAATCTGCCGCCAAGTCTTTAGTGCTCAATTAATCCTTTATTTGGTTTTGACTAGATGACCGGCTGTATATGGGATCGATGACCCAAGTTGTCGACAGTATGTATGTTAATGCCTGCCCTTGCGTACGGATTGATGGCTTTTTGTTGTACATGAACTAAATGACTTTAAATAGTTCCATGCAGAACATATCCTATCCCAGGACCAACCCAACCTGGCCGCCGCTGTCGCAGCCCCGATCCGGAAAGAGTGGGTCCCGAAACCAGCCTCATCCATGCCCAACCGCCGCAAAGCCTTGCGCAACACAGCCAAAAACTGGCCCGCCGTCACTCTCGCACCAGACGCATGACAAAAAATTTCCCCACACCTCACACTCCCCATCCCCAGGAAAGTCCGCCATTCCAACACTGGGCAAACCGCCCCGCCTGTCTCACTCAGCCATACCCACTTGCCCCTGCCCAACTGATCAGTCTTGGAGCACCGCAGCCAAATACCCAATCCACTCGAATCTCCTCAAACAACCTGCCAGCCCCTCTCCTCGTACCCAACAGCTCAGACACCCTAAATGCCCCGAAAAACATCCACACCATACACAAGCGGAAAAGGCCAACCTCAACCAGGTCGTAACAACATTCCGACAACACCCCAACCAGCCGGACCAACAACTCAAACATTACCGCTTCCCTCAGCCTGCCCCCCCACCCCCTCGCTCCCTGCCCCAGCCCCGCAACATCCTGCTCAGTATCACATCCTTGGTCGGGTCAAAACCCAGAAACAAAACACAGTAGAACGATATCCCTGCCAATTTACCAGAGATCGTAGCCGCAGTCAAACCCCGATCCATACAATCCAACACATAACCTCTCAGCCCCTGTTCCACTGCCGACTCCACACCCACGACGCCATTCAACGTCCAGCCCATGAAAGCACTAAATTCAGACCATGCCAAACGATATGTCCTCCTTGTGGTCTCTGCCAGCGAACCTTCCACCAGTCCAATCATCCTCACTCCCCCAAGGCCCAGATGCCGGCCGGCAGCTCGGTCTTGCATGTATCCGCTCTCGGTGCCAGGTGTCGAAACCGCTGCCACTGCGAACGAGACAAAGCATCCGCAATGTAATTATTCGCTCCAGGGACATGCTTAGCCCGCAACACCACATTCAACCGCAGACACGCCAACATGAACCTCCGCAACAGCCGCAACACTCTCAGGTCCCTTGCCCTCTGATGATTCACCAGCTCCACCACCATCATGTTGTCCACATGGAAGAGCACAGACCTGTTTCGAAATTCCTCCCCCCACACCTCCAGTGCCACCAGCAAAGAGAAGAATTCCAAGAAGGCAATGCTCCTCCCCTGTTTGATCCAGGAGGCCGGCCAGCTCTCCGCACACCACCTGCCGTCCCAGAAAACACCAAACCCCGCTGACCCAGCCGTGTCAGAGTAAATTTGGCATTGCCAGACCGCCCTCTCCTCGTCAAAATCCAGAGACACACCGTTGAAGTCCTGCAAGAAAGTAATTCATGTCCTCAAGTCCGTCCTCACTCCCATAGAAATCCTGACTCTGTGATGTGGAAGCACTGCCCCTGACATGGCCATGCTGAGCCGCCTGCATAACGTCCGTCCTGCCCGTACTACCCTACACGCAAAGTTAAGGAAACCCAGAAGTTTCTGCACTGCCCGCAAAGGAATCCGCCTCTCCCCCACTGCCCAATCCAGACATGCCAGGATCTCCGCCACTTTGGCCGCAGGAAGGCGCGCCAGCCACTGCACCGAGTCCAGTTCGATCCCCAGGAAGGTGAGGCAACAGCTGGGACCAGCCGTCTTCTCAGGCGCCAGAGGCACCCCAAACTGAAAAGCCATCTCCTGGAATCGCGACAGGGCCCTGCCGCAATCCCCGGTATCCGACCTCCCCAGGAAGAGGAAATCATCCAAGTAGTGAGTGACCTCACGGCACCCACTAACTCACACCATGACCCACTGCAGAAAAGTGCTGAATAGCTCGAAAAGAGCGCAGGAGATGGCGCACCCCATGGGCAAAACCTTGTCCACTTAGATGGCCCCCCCAAACTGCATGCTAAGAGCGGAAAATCCGCCGGGTGAATAGGCAGTAAACGGAAAGCAGACTTGATGTCACACTTCGCCAATTCCGCTCCCGTCCCACACACCCTCACCAGACGGATCGCATCGTCCACTGACGCGTAGAGCACTCTAGAATCTTCCTCCGCAATAAAGTCATTCACTGACTGGCCCTCCGGCCATGACAGGTGGTGTATCATCCTGAACTCCCCCTCCTCTTTCTTCGGCACCACCCCCAATGGGGAAATGATCAGATCCTGCAAAGGCCAGTCAGTAAACGGGCCAGCCACCCTTCCTTCCTCCACCTCCTTCTTCAACTTGGCAGACACTACACACAGCAGTTCTTTAGCAGATCTCAAATTGTCGGCCCAACGGCGCTCCCTGGGACCCTGGTAGCCCACCCTAAAACCCTCAGTGAAACCCCAGAAAAGCTGCACCGGCGCCTCCTGATCCGGGTAGCACGAGAGCCAGGGGGCCATCGCCTCCACCCTAACCGGTGTAGGCGCCCTTCGGTCCAGGGTGGCCCGCCCTCTGGCGTTCCTCCATTGCTCCGAGGGTGTGGTGAGCGTGAGGCACTGGGTAAGGGCATGTTTCCCGCCGCACTTCGAGCACTCGTGCTTGAATTTACAGGGATACCGGGAACAATACCCCTTATTGTAGCTCCAACAGGCCCCCGTGGAATAACCCCCGGGCTTGGACTGCTGCCCCGAGACAATGGTGCTGGGCACTGTTCCACCACCCGCCCCGCCTTGGGCGGGACGCGGTGGAAAAGACCGATATACAACCGGTAGGCCACTGGCCGTGTGTGTGGACGCAGTGGAGTGCGAAGACGCCATCCACTGAACCCAGAGTTACTGATCCACTTCCCCCCAACTCTTCTCGGGATGTGCGCTAACCCTGGCTCTAAACTCCTCATCATAGCTCAGTCAGGCAAAACCCCCGAACTGCATCTGGGCCTTGGAATGATGTCCATGTATTTGAAAAGCGCAATCGCCCTGTCCAAACACTTCTGGCAGTAAACACTGGCATAAATCAAGAACGCTGACGTCCAGTTCTCCATCATCACCGGCACCCTAGGGCGTCTCGTCAGCTCCCACTCTTCCTCCTTAGACCCCTCCTTAGCCTGTACCTCCCTGTGTAGCAACTTAAATACATCCACAAACTCATGCTTCCAGATCCGATCCTTGAGTTTTTCCGAGAGATGCAAACCCAATGGCATAGCCAGCCCCATATATGGCAGCTTCTTAGGCACCTTCACTTCCTTCTCCTCTTTACCGTCCCCTTTGTCCGTCTGCACCCCCAAAGTCATCGACTTACCATCCACCTTCTTACCATCCTCGGGTGGACCGCCCGATGGCTTCTCCGCCTCCCGCAGCGAACCATCACCCACACCCACCGACCTGCAAGTCCTCTTCCGCCCCTCCCCCCCTGAGGAACGTCTTCCCAGGCCGCCCACCAGGCTCCCTCACCTGTGAGTGCCGTGGTCCGCTCCCGGGCCGTCCTCTGCACTCTGTCACCTGGACCGCCGCCGTCCCGGCCTTGGTCTTCGTCGCCGCCGTGTCCTGCAAAACACCAAGGTCGCCGTTGTCCGCAGCGCCTCCTAAGCCTTCCAAGTCATCCCGCACCTCCCCGTCTTCCAGCTCATTACTCTCCGCACCATAATCCAACTCAAGCACCGCTTCCAGATCCACACGCACGTTGTCCACCTCCTTCACAGCCCTCTTCACACCTTTCTGCACACCACCCCGCACACGCATTCCAGTCTCCACACGCGCCGCAGGAGCCCGAGCCCTCGGTGGAGGGACAGCCGCCGCGGACTGCCCTACTGCTTCTGTCCTGCGTCTCGGAGCCGTCTTGCGCCCCGCCAGGCACCCCGGGCTCTGCCGACAGCCGCCGGCTTGGATCCCCTCCCACCCCTCAGGTTGCTCCAACCTGAGCGGGCCCCAGCACCATCGGGCCTCGAAGCCGTCCTGGCCGTCCCTACACCTGCCATAACCCTCTGGTCCTGCCCTGACTTCCTGGCCCTGACTCTCCTCAGCTCCTCCTCCAACTCCGCTTCCCTTTCCTCCTCAGAGGTCGGGGTGGGAGGGCCCTCAACCTCATGGCCCCACACGGCCCCCACTCTGGCCCTAGTCTGTTCGGCCCACCTCACCTCCTGGATCTGTTCCAGGATCCTCTCCCCCCTGGCTCTGTCTTCCCAGGAAGTGGTGCCCCAAATCTGAGGGGGCGGGGCGGGCAGTAGCCGAAAAATTCAGCCCCCGGGGGGAAAAAACCCACCTGCGGGAACCCAGGAACCCAACCAGGCCCTCCACCCCCGGGAACCAGGGCGGCAGGCCCACCCCGGCCCCCCAGGTCCCCCACGACACCTTCCTCGCCGGGGCATGGGTGCCCGCCCTGGAGCTAATGGACAGGTCGATGGGGGCCTCCTCATTCTGCCCCTCTTCCTCCCTCACAGGGTCCCCAGACAGGTCAGTGCCCAGAGTGGGGAGAGAAATCTGACCGTCCAACTCGGAGACCACTTGCCCACCTGAGGCCTCCTCCGCCAAAGAGGGCCTGGCAGGGTTATCCCCCCGCCCCTCCCCCTGTGCAGCACCAGCCGGCACGTGCACAGGCCCCAGGACCTGGGGCGCGGGAGGCGCGGCCTTCACGGCAGCCCCCGAGGCCCCAGGAAGAATCTCGATCGGAGGGAAGGCCCGCGGGGGCAGGCTCTTGCGCTTCCCACCCCTCGCCGGGTCCCTGGGCGCTCCGCCCCCCTCCGATTGCTGCCCAACCCCTGCGCGTCGGGCTCATCCTCTTGGCAGGCCACGACAGCAGCCTTGACCCCGGCCGAGGCAGCCCGTGTGCCCCTGGTGGCCCCCACCCACGCCTGTCCCAAAACTCCCGGCTGGATGAGGTCCTCCCGCGCAAGCAACAACAAGGCCTCCCGTACCTCTTCGGCCGACACGCCCGACATCGCCCCAAGAGTCACGCTACTGGCGTGAGAAAGTAGATGGCTACCGTATAAACAGCCCCCGGCGCCGATCTAGCTGACCACAAGACCCACAGACTGCACTAACTGCCTAAAAAACTCGAGCTAACTAACCTCCCTTTTCTGCTCCCTCCCGATGGTGCCAGGCGCAGGAAGAGGAAGTTCCCTTCCTCCCCTGCGCCTAAATACCCACCCCCTAACTCCTCCCCTTCCCCTACCTGGCCTATCATGCGCGAATGACCCCGGGGGAAGACTAGTCTGCGACTGTGCTTCCCCCGGGGCCCGGCATAGCAGATGAAGGAGGGAGTCTGGTCACAGACACTGAACCAATTGCAGCCAGATTCCAGCGCTATTACGCAGAATTATATCATACGTGTATTACTCATGATGAGGCTGCCATAACTGACTACTTGGAGCACATCGAAATGACCTGGCACGTTGTCAAACACAGACAGTATCTTATGGCATCTCTAGACCCCTCCGAGATTATGGCGGCGTTGGCTAGCATGCAGCCGGCGAAGGCACCAGGAACAGACGGCCTAACCGTTGCCTTTTATAAGGCATCCCAAGACCTCCTCATCCCACACCTGATCACTCTTTATGAAGAAATGGCGCCGAATGGCATCATGGGTGAGGGTGAGCACTTTGTCTAAGTGGCAATCACTATAGGGTCATGCCCTGCAGGATACTGATATGTGTCATAAACACAGTCCTGTAAATGTTTCTTTGTTTTTCATTTACATGTGTACTGTATACTAGTGAAGTGCCACGCTGTAAAATGCTTTGTACTTGGTTTACTTGTCCCAATCAAGAAATAAAAGGAAAAAAAGAAAAAAAGAAAATAGGCTTTGCCCCAGTAAAATGCCAAAACTGTGTAGACAATTTTGGTTTTCTAACAAAAGTCTTCCTGTTCCTGAAAGCTGGGAAGATGGTGATTTTAGCACCACAAACCCTTTGTTGACACCATTCGCAGGGAAAAAAACAGACACTCTTTTCTGTAGCACTGTATTCCCATTTTTTCAAGAAAAAACTAAATTAGCTGCATTTTGCCTAATTTTCGTTTGCCTCCACGGGAATCTACAAACCTTGGGTACCTTTCGAATCCTCATTGTGTTGAAAGAAAAGGACACAAATCTGATGTGGATACCTTATATGGACAAAATGTTAGGGCGGCCTAAACGTGAACTACCCCAAATAGCAAAAATGGGTGGGGCACTGGAGGAGGGGGGGGGGGGGGGGGGACTGGCAGCGAAAGGGTTAATAAGTACTCCTCAGTACAGTGCTATAATGTGCCCTAATGATGTCAAAGCTTCGATGTGTTAAAGAAATGCACTTTTTGGGATTTTGAAGAGACTTTTATCATATTTTAAGTGTTATTTTTTGTATGATTTTCAGAGCAAATATGCTCAGGGCTTGGCTCGGCTGTGGCTCGGCTCGCCTACCTCTATGCAATAGCTTCTGGAGGTCAATTTGACGTTTAAGTTGGGGAGCTGCTGTTCTTTTGAGGCCCTTGCAAAGGAAGAGGAGGTGGTGTTTCCAAACCCTGGTTGTATTCGTGCCCAATGATGAAGTAATGGCTAGTGCCCTTGAAGAACCAGTGCCCATTAACGTACGTTGTCGTTAACTGCCGTTTCTAGTTAATGTGCCTTCCTCTGGCTTGAATTGCTCAGGGAGGCTGACAGTCCCTGCAGTGCTGCAGTCAATACCATCCGGCTAGTGCTGCTGCCAAGCGCGCTCCCCTCCAAACCTCCCTCCGGTTCCTGGGTCCGCCCCCGGCTCGTGAGCCCGCCCCGCCTCCCAGGAAAGATCAAAGAGGACCCCGAGCCCCCCGGCGCAGGTGAGCCGCATCTCCGGGGCCCGGGTGGGGGAATGCTCCGCCGCCACTACATCCTCGGCGGAGGCCGCCATGCCCCTGCTCCGTCTGAACCACCCCAGACATCCATCCTCTCGGGCCAGTATCTCTTCGCGGTACCCACGCTGCCTCCGCTACCTGGTGCCCTCCTCCGCACTCTTTTTTTTTTTGGGGGGGGGGTGGGGGGCGTTACAGCGCCTCCTGGGCCTCATTCTCCAAGAACGGAGGTGCCCCTCCTTACTTACCTCAGAAGTGTGTGTGTGGTCGTGTGTTGTGGGTGTGTGTGTTTGTGGGGGGGGGGGGGGGGGGGGTAAGGCTAGTTCAGCCACATTGGGTGGGCGGAGTCCTATGCTCCCCCGAGGCACCTTTTCCTGGGCACCCTCAATAGCTGTGAAATTCCCCCTACAAACGCACGCACCCTTGCACCCCGAAACTCGCCTTTGCCTCTCTTACCTTCCCTGAATTTCTCTTTACTGTGTTGTCGTGCTGGCCCTGCGTCACCAGCAAGCGCTGAAAACTTCTATAAATATGAGTATTAGTACTAAGGCTACCAATACAAGTAATTGCATTATTACCGTCCAATCCTGACTTCACCGATGGCGTTCTTTTTAGCGTCACTGCAGTTGTCAATACGATAGTTGTAGATGTACTATTAGGTGCAGCATCACCCCCCACCACACTACCCCTCAACAGTACCATGCAAGCTCCAGATTACTCTGCGTCTAAGCGCTATAGGAATGTCTGTATTAGTGTTCTTCGGATTCGTATCTTTATAGTGGAAACAACGTGCACCGGTACACTAAAGGTTACACTAAAGAGTGCTCTCTATTTGTTTTTTATTTTTGTGTGTGGGGGGGAGGGAACATTTTTCTCGATCATGTGAACACAGAGCCGACCAATATACTTAAATATTTTGTCTTTTTTTAAAAATAATAATGTCTCATTGTTTACAAAGTTTTTATTTGAAGTCATGTGTTTTCTCAGATCAGAATATTTATTAAAATATTAACATTCTATACCGCACTTAACCCATAGAGTAGCCAGGTATTTTAAAATTCACAGTTACTAATTGAATGGTACTCAATTATTGGAGCTCTGAAGCATAAAAGGCCCAGGCAAAAGTTGTTCAACGCGTACTTGCCAACATATTCGACTCTGGTGCTTGCAAGTGAAGCTGTGGGTCAACTGCAAACATACATTGAAGGGAAACAGTCTGCCTACCCTTCTCCTGCCTGCATGCAGAGCTCTGGGGCACTAAGACTGGACATTCACTGTAAATAATAGGGATACCTAGTTTTTCTAGACCTACCTAGGGAAGTCAACACTCTCGAGCACAAGGTTTTAGTCAAAAGTCTCTGCAGTTGGAGACGAAGGATGAACCCGCAAATGGTGACCCTTATTCCCCCCTTACCATGCTTGTATAAGGAACTTTTCTCTTTCAGGCCAGCCCAGCATGTCGGGTGCCAAAGGGTTTTGATATATATATATATATATATATATATATATATATATATATATATATATATATATATATATATATATATATATTCACTGAAAAAAACATGGGTTATAGACCTATAGACCATATATAGTTAGGAATTAGCATTTACAAAACCTTGAAATTTCACTGAAAAAACCATGGGTTATAGACCATATATAGTTAGGGATTAGCATTTACAAAACCTTATTTTACTCGTACAAAACCATTGAAATTCCATATATAGTTAGTTGCACTAACTATATATCGCGCACCCGCAATCCACTGCTGATGATGTCACATATTACATCATTCATGACATGGTCAGTGACATCACTGATGACATCACTGATGTCCTCATCCAGTGACTGTATGTTTCTGTAAAGTTAAAATATGTCTTACATATTGAAGAATGAGTGGATGTATAAGTGTCTGGATGAAGGATTTAGTAGGTGCACGACTGACTGTATGCGTGAGTGATTAAATGTGTCTCACTGAGTGCATGGGTTAGTGACTAAACTGTCTTAATTTGTGCATCATTATGTCTGTTGTTCTGTAAACTGCTGCATGTGTTGATCAGTAGCTATATGAGTAACTATATGGAATCTAGACTTCCCAGAGAGCTGGAAGGGGGCTGAAATTGTTTTAATTTATAAGAAAGGTGACAGGATGGACCCCTCAAATTATCGTCCAATAAGCCTAATGGATATACTACAAAAAATCTACACAAGACATATCCTATTTCGTGTTAATGATTGGCTGGATGAAAAGGCAATTTTGTCCAGATACCAAGCGGGATTCAGATCCAAAGTTAGTACAATTGATCAAATTTTCCGCTTTTGTTGCCTTTATTGGAAATACATCAAGATTAAAAAGGGACAACTACATGTTGCGTTCGTCGACTTAAGGGCGGCGTTCGATTTAGTTCCACGTAATTTATTGTGGGAAACATTAAGCTTAGTAGGGATGCCACCCACCCTGATAGCGCAAATAAAAGAGCTCCATAGAGGTAACTTTGCCAGAGTGCGGTGGGGCCCAAAAGGCGAACTAACCCCAAAAATCCCAATCGAACGTGGTGTGCGCCAGGGGTGTGTACTGGCCCCCACACTGTTTTCGCTATTTGTGAATGACATTCCTTTACACTTGGAGGGATGTAAAAACGACTCTCCCAAGTTGAATGGCGAAAAAGTTACTTCCCTATTGTTTGCGGACGATACCATTCTGATTTCCCAGACAAAAAAAGGTCTCCAGGCTCTCTTAAATTCCTTTAACGATTACTGCAACAAGAAAGGATTGGAGATAAATGGGAAAAAGACAAAGTGTATGGTCCTAAATCCAACTAAAATTGACAAGGGCTGTCTAACTTTAAATGGATCAAAACTGGAATCAGTCCCGCATTTTGGATATCTGGGGGTAACATTAGACTCCAATTTTACATGGAAAGCCCAATTGGAAAAATGTAAGATGATGTTTAGCCAGAACACAAAACCCATTCTTAGAGAGCAAGGCCAAAGTACCAGTAAGGCCGTGTCTCCTGCAGTTGAACTTTTTAAATTTAAGGTTCAACCTGCAGTATTATACGGTTCAGAAATTTGGGGCCCAGGGTCCAAAGATGCTTTCAGGGTCTTGGACAATAACTTCTTGAGAAGTCTGGTCAGAGTCCCTAGAAGTACTCCTCTGGTCCCACTTCAGCTTGATCTAAACTTTCGTAGAACGGACCATCATATCATTCTACGTCCCTTACTGTTATGGATCAGGCTGTGGCGTGTACCCGAGCTGCAAGTATACAAAAATGGGTTAATAGAAATCATGGAGCTTGACAGCTTCAAGGTGATATCCTGGTTTAAACATGTTAAATTCTGGCTTACCTTACTAGGTCTGTCGCATTACTGGGAACATGCAGATCTACTTCCACCACATTCAAAAACTATGGTAAAAAAGTGCTTCTGGTTGTATATTACGGATATGATCAAAAACGCTTCATCTAGTGGGTCACTTGTAACAAGATTTCTTACCTTTAAAGATGATCCATTCTTCGAGACCTTTTTGGATGAAATAGAACCACCATTAGCAAAGACCCTATTTCTGAAATTCAGATATGGTAATCTCCAAATCGGTTCAACACTGGCTCGTTGGTCTGGTGGTGTAAACTCGGAGAATCATGCAGAGGATGAATTATGCACCATGTGTGGATGTAATCAAAAAGAAAATGAGTTACATATCCTCTTCTTCTGCCCAACATATGCCCAGGCTAGAAAAAGATGGATTAAACCAATATGTTTAACATTAGGTGTAAGATCATGTTCTCAGGCTCTAAGGATTCTCTTGTCTAATACTAGCCAACCTATTGTATTTAGCGTTAGCAGATTCTTGCATAGTATCTTTTTCCAAAGAAGAAAATTGGGTTATAAATTGTAAAATGTTGATATGCCAAAATTGCTGCTTAGTAATAATTGAGGATTAATTGATGAAATTCTATTCCTGTCGCCCATAACTGTCTTCACTGAGTTTGAATAGCTATTATGAATGTTTTAAACATCTTGACCCTTGATTTTAGAATCGACATGAAAATCGAATGAATTTATATAGCATGTTGTGCATTTTAAAATAAATGTTTTATTGTATCAATGTATTTGTTCTTTTATGGTATTCATGCCGAAATAAAGATTGAACTGTGAACTGTGAGTAACTATATGGGTTATTGATTTGTTGCCCAAGTATTTGTATGGGAGACTGAGTGTGTGTGTGGGTGGCTGTGCATAGATGTGTGAGCAGTTGATTCACTAGATGTATGAGTTCAAAAGTGCATGTGGAAACAGCTGTATAGGCGGTTGACTGTGTGCATGAGTGTATTGGTGAGTGAATGGTTATCTCAGTGCTACATGTCAAAGTAAGTACATATGTAAAACACAGTACATGTGAGAGTTGACATATATAAATTACTGTGCATAAGAGCCAGTGAATGTGTGAGTGGCTGTATGGATCATTGTGAACTTGTATTAGTGATTGTATAAGAGAGTAAATATGTGTTCGAATATGTTTGAATAAGTAAGGTGTATATAACTGTATAGTTGAGGAAATGGAGGTGTGATTGATTCTTTGCATGACTGACTAGGTGTGTGAGTAACTCCATGGATGAGTGACAGTCTGTAAGTGTCTGTTTACACTGAGTGTATCAAAGGTTATATTAGAGTCTGAAGAGGTTCATCGTATTATCACATGAATGATGTCATCAGTGATGTCGTCAGTGATGTAATTTGAGATGTCATCAGTGATGTCATCAGTGATGTCACTGACCATGTCATGAATGATGTAATATGTGACATCATCAGCAGTGGATTGCGGGTGCGCGATATATAGTTAGTGCAACTAACTATATATGGAATTTCAATGGTTTTGTGCGAGTAAAATAAGGTTTTGTAAATGCTAATCCCTGACTATATATGGTCTATAACCCATGGTTTTTTCAGTGAATTTTCAAGGTTTTGTAAATGCTAATTCCTAACTATATATGGTCTATAACCTATGGTTTTTTCAGTGAATTTCAATGGTTTTTTAATAGCAAATATCAAAAGCTTTAAAATGTCAAGTACGTGATAGGTAAAAACATTTTCGTGTTTATGCACGCTGATGTGCTTTGAACGCTGCCCCCCCCCTCTTTTCTTTTAGGAGTATTCTCTCTTTGCAGATAGTGAAGGGTAGGTAACGCAGGCCTTTGCCCCCGTTGTAATCTGTCGTGCCTGCTTCTCTCTCCATTTGATTGATTGTTATCCAAGCATTTACTGTTTTAGAATTGGTTCTCTTTGGTTCATTCTCTATTTACAAACAAGCACAGAGTCGCAATAGTCTGTTTAGTCTTTGCAGATAGTGAAAAATCGTTAAAAAAACAAAAGGAATCAAACAAAATCAGTAGGCCACTAATGGGATCTCTTTTTAACCTCGCTAAAATAGAAACATTAGGAACAACCCCTCATGAGAAATACAAAACTAGTGAGATGAACTGAGCTCGACACCATGATGGCTGCAAGACAGCTCGGCTCCGCCGCCCACCCCGCCCAAAATAACGACAAACCCTATGCAAATATTATAAATATATACAACACACCAGCAAAGTAACAGGGTAAAACGTTTTATTAAATAACTATTTACATGGCAGCCTGCTGCAACATCGATCCAAACAAGCCTTTGTATTTGGGGCTCAAAATCAACAAGTAACAGGGTAAAATGTTTTATTAAATAACTATTTACATGGCAGCCTGCTGCAACATCGATCCAAACAAGCCTTGTATTTGGGGCTCAAAATCAAATCCATTTCCGGGATTTCTCCTGCCCCCTCCTCAAGTCTTGTTGCCCTGATGTGGCCTAAGATCGCCCCCGACATAGGCGGCCGGCTCCCGGGGTCAGGCGGAACTTTTTGCCTTTTAGTGACTCTTCCATTCTGGACCTTGTCCCACAATCCGTTTGACCAGAAGACACGTCCTGCGGTGCCCTAGTCCGAGCATCACATATTCCTGCGCCAGGAGATGGCGTGGGGTGCACTAGAAGGGAGAGGCGGCGCGAACGAGCCTCCCCCACCTCCCCAGGTAGAGGTTTCTCAGCTACACCCCAGCGCTTCACGCAACCAGCTGACTTGCGCCCGCTCTTCCGGAACAGTGCCTCCCTCGGCCAGCTTAATTGCGCCTGCTCCACACCTTGTCCCACAATCCGTTTGACCTGAAGACACGTCCTGCGGTGCCCTGGTCCGACCATCACATATACCTGCGCCAGGAGACGGCGTGGGGTGCACTAGAAGGGAGAGGCGGCGCGAACGAGCCTCCCCCACCTCCCCAGGTGGAGGTTTCTCAGCTACACCCCACCGCTTCACTCGACCAGCTGACTTGCGCCCGCTCTTGCGACACAGTGCCTCGCTCGGACAGCTGAATTGCGCCTGCTTTTGCTATTACAACGTCTCACCCGCCATCCAACGGAATTGCACCCAATCTTGCGGTACAGCGACAGGCGGCTACCACGGAACACACGAAAGGAAGGTCGGCTCCACAGACCTGGGCCCGGCCTGCAAGGATGGCTCTGGGCATGGGCCCCATTCCCAAAAACCCCCCCTCAGCCTTGAAGATTCTACAACAGTCACCGGGACCCCGACTCCCGCAGACTTCCGGTGGGGAGCGACTGCCATGATTGCTCGCGGAATGGAGGCACCTCAGCTGCAGTGGGGCGCCCCTTGGCGTTTCACTCGCTATCCAGCTGAGTTGCGCCCGCACTTGCGGCTACAGTAGGCCGAAGGCAGCACAACGCGCTGAGATCCGGATGGCACCGAGGTGGTGTCCAGCAAGTTTCTGTACTGGTCTGGCCATCCTACAATGCTGCGCCGAAAGACGGCTGGGGTGCCCCGGGGGTGGGGGGGGGGGGGCGGCGCGAACGGGCCTCTCCTGCCTCCCCAGGTGGAGGCTCCTCAGCTGCAGTGGGGCGCCCCTTGGCGTTTCACTCGCTATCCAGCTGAGTTGCGCCCGCACTTGCGGCTACAGTGCCTCACCCGCCATCCAGCTAAGTTCCGCCCGCTCTTGCGGCACAGTGCCTCACCCGCCATCCAGCTGAGTTCCGCCCGCTCTTGCGGCGCAGTGCCTCACCCTCCATCCAGCTGAGTTTCGCACGCTCTTGCGGCACAGTGCATCACCCACCATCCAGCTGAATTGCGCCCGCTCTTGCGGCACAGTGCCTCACCCGCCATCCAGCTGAGTTGCGCCTGCTCTTGCGGCACAGTGCCTCACCCACCATCCAGCTGAATTGCGCCCGCTCTTGCGGCACAGTGCCTCACCCGCCATCCAGCTGAGTTGGGCCCGCTCTTGCGGCTACAGCGTCTCGCCCACCATCCAGCTGAATTGCGCCCACTCTTGCGGTGCAGCGATAGGCGGCTGCAACAGGACTCTCAAAATGGCGGCCGGCTCTTTGGATTTGGGCCTGGTCCACTAAAATGGCCCTGGGACACCTTGGAACTCGGACGCTTGCCTGCTAGGGCATGGGACCCATTCCCGAAAGCGTCCCCTCTTTTGACTGATGGTTCTTGTTGCCTATCTCTTCTGTTGTCATTTAACGGAACATTTTGGACTGCCGAAAGGGGTTCTGGTCCGACCGCTGGTTGGTGGAGACATTTTGACTATATCCTGGACCTGCCAGGCCTCGCCCAAAATGGCGCCGGTATAAATGGGACTCGTAACTCCTTCTTGTGTACTGGTTGCCCAGCCTTGATATCACGAGATACGTATGCAGTTTTGAAGCACATGGCGGGCGGGGACGAGTACTGATTGAACATTTGGACATCCCTATTGATATTAAGTTCTGATGTGTTATTGATTACTGTACTATTGAAATTTTGAATTAACGTCACCCATGGTACTTGCCCGCAAATGTATATCTAGATAATTTTATTGTAACTGGCCCTGTCATACTTTAATTATAAAATGTACGTCCACCGATTCCGCAACTGTTAGACACCTTAGTTCTTGCAACCTAATGGCCCGCCCGTTACGTTCTTCTACAGTGTAAATGTCCCCTCATCATATACGATTACAGTTTGCTCCGTGGCCGGCCCACGTGGTTATAGGCCCGTATTTGCATACTGACATTTTCACAATAAAGGTTTTTAAAACAAAACATGGTAGTAGTACCTAGATTGGTAAAGTTTTGAATAATAGCCACTGTTTTCGAATCATTAAAAGGCAAGTAAAATAAAAAGCAGCCCGATTACATGACTGTTAAAAGGTATAATACGCAGGAAAGCAGTAAAGATAAATGGTCAAGGGCTGTTGTGTTTTCCACTCCTGCAACATAAAGTGATCGATAAGAATCCGATATTCATGCCTATCAGCGACTAAGACAGCAGGTCGAGTCTCTTTTGTTCAACGGCTCCCTCATGGGACGAAGAAACGCCCTTTTTCTTGAAATAGGAATATTTTACTTGCAGGACAGTTGTAAATTTCCCGGGAAAATACATTAGCCTGGAACATTGTTAGTGATAAACTGTAAATGCATTTGGGTCCTTTGCTTTACAAGTCAGAGTGAGAAAAAAAAAGGTGGGGCTTTCATCATTTGGGAAAAAAAAAATGTTCTAAACCAATGAAAAGTGTTATTTTCAGGTCATATGACCAAGCCATCCATCATTAGAAAAACAAAAGTAAAATGAACCAATGAAAAGTTTTATTAACAAGTCACATGGCCTGTTATGCTTACGTTACGCGTTGCTCTAACGCAGCGCGTCATATGACGCATTACGCGACAACGCAGGTCCAGAATATAGTCAAAATGTCTCCACCAACCAGCGGTCGGAACAGAAACCCTTTCAGCAGTCAAAAAAGTTCTGTTAAATGACAACAGAAGGGACAGGCAACAAGAACCTTCAGTCAAAGAGGGGAGGGCAAGTTCTTCTCTACCAGGTCACGTTGGGGCTCCACCGGAAGTCATCGAATTGGTAGTCTACAGTGTTTCTGGATGTTTCAGTCTGAAGCTGGCGTCAGCATGAGAGCACCACCATCTCGTGGCTCCGTCGTGGCCATTCCGCAAGCAATCATGACAGCCGCTCCCCACCGGAAGCCTGCGGGAGTCGGGGGCCCGATGACTTTTGTAGAATCTTCAAGGCTGAGGGGACGCTTTCGGGAATGGGGCCCATGCCCTAGCAGGCAAATGTCCGAGTTCAAATGTGTCCCAGGGCCATTTTAGTGGACCAGGCCCAAATCCGAAGAGCCGGCCGCCATTTTGAGAGTCCTGTGGCAGCCGCCTATCGCTGCACCGCAAGAGTGGGCGCAACTCAGCTGGATGGCGGGTGAGGCGCTGTAATAGCAAGAGCAGGCGCAATTCAGCTGGCCGAGCGAGGTACTGTGTCGCAAGAGCGGGCGCAACTCAGTTGGATGCCAAGGGGTGCCCCACTGCAGCTGAGGAGCCTCCACCTGGGGAGGCCCGTTCGCGCCGCCTCCCCCCCCGGGGCGCCCCACGCCGTTTTTCGGCGCAACATTGTAGGATGGCCAGACCAGTGCGGCAACTTGCTGGACACCACATCGGTGCCGTCCTGATCTCGGCGCCTTGTGCTTTCTTCGGCCTATTCGCACAACGGTCCGCTACTGACGCCACTTCACAGGCCGACGGATTTTGCCGACTAAAAGACAAACCAAAGCAGCCCATTGTTGCTTTGAGATGGATGCTGCAGCAGGCTGCCATGTAAATAGTTGTTTAAAATGTTTTTTTTTAACGTGTTTACTTTGTTGGAGCGTTGTATATATTTATAAGTTATTAAAGTGTTATAATCCTACTACTTTGTTGGAGTGCTATATATTTTTAATGTGACACATAATTGTGAAGACTTTGATGTACAAAAAGGCATCCCTGGAATCTTCCGCTTCAGGCTTAGTCCCACACACCCTTACAGTGAGAATCACCTCCCCAATCACAATACAGGATCGTTATCAGATAGTAGGAACGCGTGTGGTGTGACGGATCTCATGGGGTGGGGGCCTTGATCTACTGTAACTCCTTTGAAGAGGGGTGATTCTTTACAGTTGGGGCCATAAACTACATCCACAGGGCTAGGTGATAGCCTGGGACCGGCCTGGACAATCGGACACAGAGGAAGAGGAGTGTCAGAGGGTGCGGTAGTGAATAGGGTGAAAGGGAGGTGTTGGGCGGGCACAGGGTGTGATTCTCAGGGAAGAGCAGCGCAGATGGCAGGAGGTTTATGGCCCATGCATGAGAGAGAGAGCGTGGGTGACCAGTGCGTGGGGGAGATGCTTGCGAGGGTGGGGAGCCATGCTGAGGATCGGCGGCGTGCAGAGAGTGGGTCTGGTCAAGGCATCTAAAATGGCTGCCGTGCACGACAAAAGTGTGGCATTGGAAAAAAGGCAAGATGGCGCAGACAATGTTTATCAATACGGATTAATTTATAACAATTATTTTTAACAATATATTCACTCGCAGTGACAAAATGGCGGTCAACACTTCCTGATTTCCTTCGAATCGAACGTTAACAGACGTCACGCAGCAAAATTTAAAAAAAACGCTCACGCGCAGCCGCTGGAAGACATGTATTAACATATATGAGCATCCTCAGCCACCCTCAGAAAACATAGGGGGTCAGGTTTCATCTCCCGTACCCCCTTACACCCATTTCCCACATTGTTTTTCCTCCATCTTGTAATTTAATTTAAACGAAACACAAAATGGTGAATTCCCGTTTCGCTACCGGTTCGCGACCCGGTTCGTGAACCGGGAAGCGCTTCTACCGCGAAAAATCTAATTTTTTTTATTTGCCCCACGGGACCCTTTAATAACTCCAACATCATTCCTAGGGGGTCAAGAGGGGTCTACCTTGCCCCCTTTCATTAAATTCCCCCTTTGTTTTTCTCCTCCGCTTGTCTCTCGATCCTACCGAGAGACAAGATGGCGGCAGTTCCGGACTGTTTAGAATGTTGACAGACACCGGAGAGCCAATCAGCTTCGCTTCGCAAAGTTCCGTTACGCGAAAAGTACGCGAACCGGAGCGCTACCCGGGACGCTGTCACAGATATATCTGTTTTTTAAAACGTTAATTTCTCAAAATCCACTGGAGCACATATATTGAGACCTAGCAAAGGCACATCGGGCTAACAGTCCCTACAATTTTGCCAAGTTTCGTGCAAATCCATTCAGCTGTTCGAGCTAAAAGTGAGGCCAACCGCCCTATGGAAAAATGAATGGGAAAAACGCGTTTTGGGACCCCCCTTTTTTCTCGGCCCCCCCTTGACAAAACCCCCCCAAATTTTCAGGGGCTGCTCAGAAACAAAATGTGCCATTTTCCTGAACATTTCAGCCGATTCCGTCCACAAACGCCAAAGTTATTAGACATAGAATTTTCAAAAGTCCCATAGAGAAAAAATCCTAACTATATATACCTACTGGCGACTGCCAGTAGGTATATATATATATATATATATATATATATATATATATATATATATATATATATATATATATATATATATATATATATATATATCAAAACTCATTGGCATCTGACATGCGGGCCTGGCCTGAAGAGGAACGTTCCTTATACAAGCATAACGCTATGTTTTGTTTTTTATCAATTAATCAATCAATCAATAGAAAACTTTATTTAGGTCAATTTGACTTTAAAAGTACAGGTGAGATTATATACATTTCCTTTCCAAAATAAAGTCATTTACAGTTTTGTAGGGGGAAGAAAGGAGAATAGGTCCAAATACATAGAATTGAGACACTTGTATAGAACATAGAGGATATAACCTATCACGTTTTGTTTTATATGTTTTTTAAACTATTTTGAAATATTTGAAAAATACAGAAATTAATTATCATGAAGATAGATCTAAGTCAAATCAAGTTGGGTTTGCCCATTCAGGGCATGATTGTAATAAACTCAGGAACGCTTGGTTTAAAAATGTGCATGATAATAACATAACATCGTGTTTTTCATTGTATATATTCTGGGACTAAGACATGAAATAGGACAAGTACATTGACTATGCCCACATGAAGTCGAACAGCAACATGATTAACAGTACCTATACAAAGATGTCTGCGATGGAGGAACAATGAATTTCCTTATGTCTCAGTGTAACCCTTTCTTTATGTCTATTAGGAGCCATACGTGTTGCTTTTACTTTCTCCATGTTTATTCTTTAAGTTTAAAAATGGTGATTTTCGTTTACCTTACCGACATTGACAAAGGCGTGTAACCAAAACGCATCTTTCGGTTGTTTTGTCGAGTGGTGAATAAACTTGGTTAATTATCTGCCAGTGTGCGCCTCGTTATGTGACTTGGAAAGAGGTCATCGTTTGGGAATGTGTATATATATATATGTATATATATCTATATCTATCTATCTATATATATATATATATATATATATATATATATATATATATATATATATATATATATATATATATTCCACTTTGACAGCGCTCCTGCTGCAACCCCTCGCCTTCGTGGGTGTGGCTCGAACCGGCGGAGCAGCCGGGATCAATATGCAAATGTAGCGGCGTTCCTTTCGTGCACTCGGATAAGGATCACTCAGCAAACTCCAGGGTTACCAAGAAAAAGATTTATTGCTTCATAAATCTCACCGTGACGCGTTTCGCACTCCACAGAGTGCTTGATCACACAATATGCCCCGAGTTACAACACATTATTTATGTTAGTTACACATTAGACACCAACGAGGGACTTGTTATGTTTGATCCATGGCATACATTCAACCTTGCGTCAAACAGGAGGCCATGTTGAGCTTATGTAAACCACATGAATATCGCCCCTTATTACGAGAGTAGGCATAAATAATATCAATATCCTACTCGAGCATTAAGAAATAAACAATAACATTACCACTTGGGTTATACTTTAAACAACACGCATGATTTCGTGAAATTTTAAAGATGTTCTTAATGCGAGGTCAAGAAAAGGAAAATATAAGACATCGTGTTAAGGACACAATACCGTCTCATGACCTAAATCCCCATGATAACAGGGATGTGAAAGTGAACTACTTATATTTTAAAGTTCCGGGGCTCCTCCCAGTGAGCGTCATGAAGGAAAGTTGTCATGGCAACCGGGGGTAAACACTAGCATGTTAGTGCGGTATATAGAACAGAGAGCGCACAGCGGGAATATGGATGCGCTCTCCCATGTTAATGAACAGTGTATGTTTGGAGGCGAGATAGCCGCTAGAAATGTTATCTACATGATAGCGATTGGGGGGGAAAGTAAGATTGTACTCCTCTGATTAGTGAGATAGAGGCCCCCCTTGGACAACATTCTACTGGAGTGTTGTAAGATTGTACTCCTCTGATTAGTGAGATAGAGGCCCCCCTTGGACAACATTCTACTGGAGTGTTGACGTAGGTGTCCAGATTATATTTATTCCTGGTTAGTGGAATAGATATTTGTTCTACAAGTTACCCCTTCCACTATTGCTGGAGTCCCAAAGGTAGGTGCGCCTGTATATAAACTCTGTGGGTATTACTGCATACCACACGAGAAATCCTAAACTCGGGTGCATATTTGCAGATTGGAGTACATTTCTATTAAAATGTGGAGGAGGATAAGAGAGGAGATTCTCTGGGCAGTTCCAGATGATTCATGTGTTTCATATTCAGACATCTCCCTCAGTTGGAATTATCTGTAGAGAGACAGAGAGAAGGGAGAATATAAGGAAAAGAAAAGGAAAACAGAGGTACAATTGAGTCAATACATAAAATGCACAATATTGTTCCAAGCCTAATATCATTACATTGAAATGACACATTTCATTCTTGCAGGTGGACATTGTATTCTTCGTCCATGTTGTGCCCTTTAGGATAACGGGTGCAAAGACTAATTATGTATTTCGATTCTTTTTGTCTTAATTTAAGTAGGCGGTTGCCTCCTCTGGGGCCTGTATTAAACTGAAACTGACAATGAACAGATGATCATTGGTGATATAGATAACTTAGTTGCCATTGATGAACTGAATACCACTGAAGATGATATGAATCTTAGCACTGAAGCCAGGAAAATACTGGATGCTTTAGAAATTCAGCACAATCAAGCCGCTGACACGGATTTTAAACCAAAATCCACATTCACCCCCAAAATGAACCATGACAACATTGACTCATTTCAAGACCAGGTGGGCAATGAATTACTGGAACTGAGTAGAAGTAACCAGATCAATAATAAAAAGAAGAAAAAAGTTAAATACAACTTAACGGTGGCCCAAAGAACGGCTGTACAAGATCTGGCTAAAGACCCCAGTATACTCATTCGTCCATCTGATAAAGGGGGAAATATCGTGATAATGCCTAGAGAGATGTATGTGGCAGAAGCCGAACGTCAACTTCATGATGGACAGACATACAAAAAAACTAACCGAACTGAATATAATAACAGCATTAAAAACATGTGGGACAAATTGAATGAATGGAAAGACAGAGGCTGGCTAGAATGGGAAGAATATTGTTTTCTTAAAAAAGATTATCCTTTGTTGCCCATTCTGTACCTCCTCCCTAAGGTGCACAAATGTATTGACAATCCCCCTGGAAGACCCATCATCTCTTCCAGGGGATGTGTTCTGGAGAATGTCTCACGTTATATCGACCATTTCTTGAGGGATTTTGTCATGGATCTCCCCACGTACGTGAGAGATACCAAGGATTTTCTTGACAAGATCAACCAAGTTAAGATTAGCAGAGGAGATCTGCTTATAACTATGGATGTAAATGCC
Source organism: Lissotriton vulgaris (assembly GCF_964263255.1). Taxonomy (NCBI): domain Eukaryota; kingdom Metazoa; phylum Chordata; class Amphibia; order Caudata; family Salamandridae; genus Lissotriton; species Lissotriton vulgaris. The sequence continues at coordinate 1,064,573,360 of NC_141687.1, forward strand.
CTTTACACCATTATTGAGCACAACCAGGGATTGGAAGCATGCGCTAGATACCTAAAACAAAGAGACATAAAATATCTAGGGCATACTACTATGCTGCTAGATATGATAAGACACTGCCTGGAAAACAATTTCTTCTGTTTTAATGACGAGATCTTTTTGCAAACCCACGGCACCGCGATGGGTACTTCTTTTGCGCCGAGTCTGGCGAACCTGTTCATGGGAGCATGGGAGGCAGATATCAGGAATGACACTAAAATGCAAAATGACTTTCTGAAAGTTAAAGTATGGCTTCGGTTTATTGATGACATTTTTGTCATCTGGTCAGGCAATAAACCGGAGGCCACTGACTTTATCAATAAACTAAATCAAAACAATTGCAATATCAAACTCACAAGTAACATCAGTGAAAATGAGGTTGAGTATCTTGATACCAAAGTCAGCATTACAGACAACACCATCAGAACTGTACTATTCAGAAAAACCACGGCAGGTAACTCTCTGCTACATGCAGAAAGCAACCACCCTGAAAATTTAAAGTGGAGTATCCCCTATGGGGAATTACTCAGAGCAAAAAGGAACTGCAGTGTACACAAAGACTACCTGACAGAAGAGAAGATCATGACACAGAGATTCCTCCAACGAGGTTATCCTTTGTGGGTGATAAAGAAAGCTAGCAAAAAAGTGTCAGAGATTGAGAGGGAGAAGTTACTAGAGACTAAGATCAAGGATGATGTAGAAAAGGACAACATTACCAGAGTTATTCTCACTTATAATGGGAATTCTAAACAGATTCAAAAAAGCCTGGTGAAGAATTGGAATTTGCTAACCTCTGATCCCATAATAGGAGACAGCTTACCTAAACGCCCCAACATAACTTACAAGAGAGGACCTACTCTTAGGGACCTATTGGTTAAGAATGACGTCAGCACCATTTCTGTCTCTAGAGGCATTGACCTACCGGGCTTTTTTCCGTGTGGCCACTGTAAGGCCTGCGCCAATAGCCACATGAGGAAGGAATTTTGGAATCCCAGCATCAACAAGATGCAACAAATCCAACAATTCCTAACCTGTACTACACCTTTTGTCATCTATGCCCTGTCCTGCCCGTGCAACCTATTATACATAGGTAGCACGACACACATGGCAAAAAAAAGAGTGTTGGAACACACGAGAGCTATCAGTAACCTAGACCAACAGTACCCGATAGCACGTCATTTTGAGAGCCATCACTTTTCTGACCCCAAAAAACTCACTTATTTTGTGTTGGAGCAAGTTAATACAGGCCCCAGAGGAGGCAACCGCCTACTTAAATTAAGACAAAAAGAATCGAAATACATAATTAGTCTTTGCACCCGTTATCCTAAAGGGCACAACATGGACGAAGAATACAATGTCCACCTGCAAGAATGAAATGTGTCATTTCAATGTAATGATATTAGGCTTGGAACAATATTGTGCATTTTATGTATTGACTCAATTGTACCTCTGTTTTCCTTTTCTTTTCCTTATATTCTCCCTTCTCTCTGTCTCTCTACAGATAATTCCAACTGAGGGAGATGTCTGAATATGAAACACATGAATCATCTGGAACTGCCCAGAGAATCTCCTCTCTTATCCTCCTCCACATTTTAATAGAAATGTACTCCAATCTGCAAATATGCACCCGAGTTTAGGATTTCTCGTGTGGTATGCAGTAATACCCACAGAGTTTATATACAGGCGCACCTACCTTTGGGACTCCAGCAATAGTGGAAGGGGTAACTTGTAGAACAAATATCTATTCCACTAACCAGGAATAAATATAATCTGGACACCTACGTCAACACTCCAGTAGAATGTTGTCCAAGGGGGGCCTCTATCTCACTAATCAGAGGAGTACAATCTTACAACACTCCAGTAGAATGTTGTCCAAGGGGGGCCTCTATCTCACTAATCAGAGGAGTACAATCTTACTTTCCCCCCCAATCGCTATCATGTAGATAACATTTCTAGCGGCTATCTCGCCTCCAAACATACACTGTTCATTAACATGGGAGAGCGCATCCATATTCCCGCTGTGCGCTCTCTGTTCTATATACCGCACTAACATGCTAGTGTTTACCCCCGGTTGCCATGACAACTTTCCTTCATGACGCTCACTGGGAGGAGCCCCGGAACTTTAAAATATAAGTAGTTCACTTTCACATCCCTGTTATCATGGGGATTTAGGTCATGAGACGGTATTGTGTCCTTAACACGATGTCTTATATTTTCCTTTTCTTGACCTCGCATTAAGAACATCTTTAAAATTTCACGAAATCATGCGTGTTGTTTAAAGTATAACCCAAGTGGTAATGTTATTGTTTATTTCTTAATGCTCGAGTAGGATATTGATATTATTTATGCCTACTCTCGTAATAAGGGGCGATATTCATGTGGTTTACATAAGCTCAACATGGCCTCCTGTTTGACGCAAGGTTGAATGTATGCCATGGATCAAACATAACAAGTCCCTCGTTGGTGTCTAATGTGTAACTAACATAAATAATGTGTTGTAACTCGGGGCATATTGTGTGATCAAGCACTCTGTGGAGTGCGAAACGCGTCACGGTGAGATTTATGAAGCAATAAATCTTTTTCTTGGTAACCCTGGAGTTTGCTGAGTGATCCTTATCCGAGTGCACGAAAGGAACGCCGCTACATTTGCATATATATATATATATATATATATATATATATATATATATATATATATATATATATTACCTACTGGCGGTTGCCAGTAGGTACTTATAGTTAGGACCTATTATGCATAGGAAATCCGCAACATTCTATTCCCAATAACTTTGGCGCCGATTGATGAATCTTTGCGAAATTTCCCAAACTTTTGGCCAGCTCTGGTGTACTGCTATCCTGAAAGTTTCGGGGTGATTCATCAAGTGGGGGGCGAGAAAAAAGGGGGGTCCCAAAACGTGTTTTCCTCATGCAATTTCCCAAAGGACCTTTAACCACAGCCCGAGCGGCTGAACGGAATTACATCAAATTTCGCAAAGAGGTAGTCCTCAGTTCAGACTTGTGCCTTTTGCTTAAATGGTGTCAATCTGTTCAGTAGTTCCTGAGAAAATGACAGTTAAAGTCATTTATATATATATGGGCGCAGTGGATTCACAGAGTGTGCGAGGATTGTCATTGTACCATAAGCGCACCCTTCAGATCACACGCTGAATGCTAAGTGGCTGTCAAGTGGTTGTCAACATTTGAAACCAGGAACTGTTGGCAGCCATTTTGTGCCTCGGTAGAAGCGAGACTGAGGAAGTCAGTGGAATATGTGTGTAAAACGGAGAAAGGGGGAAGGGTAGAAATAAATTTACCCTCTAGACCTGCTTAGGGGGTCCCAGAAGGACTCCCAGGGCCCACAAATTATTATTTTTTTTAAAACCCGGCAGGTGCGTGGACTGTGCCGTAAAATAAATAAAATAAAACAGAGGTTTTTTTTATAATTAGTCCCCGGGGGGTTAAATACCGGGGGCAAAATTATAACATTTTATGTGGGGCCCAGAGGGGCCCCCCAGCCTCGGGGAACATCACCCCCGGGGCTAAAAAGAAAAAAATGATGGTGGGAGGGGTCCAAGGTCCACAAAGCCGTGGGGACCACCACCCCGGGGCTTTATGTATTGTGGGAGGGGGACTGTGTGGCCCCCCTCTTGGAGCACTCGAGGGCCCCATTACCCCCTGGGGCTACAAAAAAATGGTTGCGGGGGCTGTAAGGTCTCCAAAGCCCCAGGGACCCCCACTCCCCGGGGCTTTATGTATTGTGGGAGGGCCGGCTCTTGCAGTGTCCCTGGGTGTAAATCCTGCCCACCCATAGCAAGGAAATCTGTTCTCTCTTTCAAAATCTAAATCAGATTGCTTTTCCACATTGGGAGCTGCATGTTAGTAGCTCCCCATGTGGAAAAGCAATGCCGGCTCCCAAACGTGTAGAAGTTGTGCACCAAAGGCACTGGAGTCATGCACCCTACAGATTATGAGTTGTGCATCCAGCGCGTGCACACCAGGGGGCCGCACTGAGCCCTGCCCTGGGTGCACGAATTTTAATTTTACTGTAAAAAAATAGCCCCTATCAGTAATTTCTAATATTCCCGGGGACCCTATCCCCAGGGTCTTATAAAAAATGTTGGGGACCGTGGGAGGAGCCAAAATGCCCCCACGGTCCCGCCAGCTCTCTGCGTTCTTCCGGAGCCGGCATTGCTTTTCTGCATGGGGAGATGCTAACTTGCATGTGGAAAAGCAATCTGGTTTGAATTTTGAAAGTGAGAACAGATTTCACTGCTGTGTCTTTCAGAATGCAAACTAAGTTTGCTATGGGAGGGTTGGAGCCGCGAGACTCCCGCCCTCTCATAGCAAACAGCAGTGTCCCGGGGGTAGGCACCCCGGGACACTGCAGGAGTCGGCCCTGGGGCCTGGTGGTCTTCAGGTCCTTCGAGGGGTTGAGGTGGAGGGCCACACAGTCTGCTTCCCACAATACACAAATACCCAGGGGTGGTGGTTCCCGGGGCTTGAGGGGGGTCGTTGAGGTCCCCACACTTTTTATTTTGCAGGGGGGCCTTAAAGCCCCCCACAACCATTTGTTTTTTAGCCCCGGCGGGGTGGCTCTCAGTCTTGTATAGGAAACATCAATGTTGAGAAAATCTTCCGGTAAGATAACAAAGGATTTTAAAGTCCATTTTTGGCGTTTTTGTTGTAGTTTGCAGGTGTTAAAGCGACAACAATTTTAACTCCGTCTTTGTAAATATGCCACTAAGTTTTGTAATGTCGACAATCTCGTCTTCCATTTAAATAGGCAGGAAGTATTTATTGAAGGTCGTTGTGAATCATGAAGCAACACTGTCTAATTGGGATCGATAAAGAATTGAATGAGTTGTGTATTTATTTTGCTCATAATGTGCATAAGGGCAGATTTACAAGTTCATTGCGTTACTATTGCATTACTTTTAAGATGTGAAAAGTGACGCAAAAGTGGCGAAAATGGGTTATAAATCTGGTACACAGTGTTCTGTTTTATTTTGCTTTCCTTTCTGTCATGTAGAGGATCCTGGGTAAATATAACGGTTTCTGTACAGCCAGTACCTTTCAACCCTACCCCCAAACGGCTTTCTGCCTGTTACTATAGTAACAGTTCATGGAACACTAAAGTGAGCAAAGACGTTAGAAGTTCACCACACTATGTTGCTAATCGAAAAAGTTACTGTGCTGGAGTTTTAAAAGTTTTCCATAGGAATCGTTAGTCGTAGAAGAAGTCAGTGGAAAATAAAAGAATAGCGGTGGTTCGCTGGGGCCCCCACAGTCCCGGGACTTCACTCATGTTGGGAAGGGGGTGCAGTAGGCTGTGTAAATTATATCGGGAAAATAACAATGCGGCTTATTGCAGCTTTTCTTTAATATAATGTGGAATAATGTTTATTTATTAGGCAGTGTTCACTTTTGTTACGGATAGAGTCACTTTGCTACAGGAAATTTATTAATATGTAGGACGGCATGTTCTGTATGTGTGCGTGGAACAAATTTAACGTTTAAATGGCTAACGTGTTCCAACAACAAGCTTAATGTTCATTGGGTGCGAACTATTGAAATTAGAAGTGTTTTCTGCAATTGACTTCTGCTCCGAAGAGTAGCAAGGACATCTAATTTGCTTACATGTTGTAAGGAGGACTTTCCTGAGCTTTATGTTGGTTTGTTGCGAACTATTTGAAAGTAGAAGTGTTGCCAGGCATTCACTTCCACAATGCGGAGTAGGAGGGACATCTGATTTGCTGACGTGCTCCAAGGAGGACTTTCCCAAGGTTAATGTTGATTGGCTGAAAACTGTTGAAAGTAGGAGTGTTGTCAGCGATGCCTTCCCTCTTCGCGGAGTATTAGGGACAGTTCATTGGGTAACGTGTTCCAAGCGGGACCTTACGAAGCTTAATGTTCATTGGCTATGAAGCATTAAAAGTAGAAGTTTTGGCAGTCATTCCTTTCTCCTCTGCGGAACAACATGGACATTTTATTGGCTAAAGTGTTTAGAGCACAAGTTTGCTCCTTATTGGGTGGGAACGGTTCACTGGTGTTAGTGATTTTGTGATGCACTTGCAAAGGAGTATGGGAAAAGAAAGTAGTAGACGGGAGGTTAGGGACAGTATTAACTCTGTACATTGGTCACAAGGTGGTGGACAGGGATTATGAAGGTAAAAAATGTTTAATGTTAATGGCCATTTATATAATTGTCGTGTGGTGTACCAATCACGGCAGAAAAATTACAGTGTCTTGCGGTGTTTTTTTCATCAAGTTTGCGGGTGGGATACTTCCCAGGAGCACTATTTACTTATAATGTGGTGTTTACTTTTCTGATGGGGAGGTGTGGTTGCGCAGCAAAAAATTCAGTCCAGGTTTGAAATAGTTTTGATTTAGCAAATACAAAGAAACTTTCTTCAGAAACTGACGCTGTATATATGAAAGAGATTACAATTAATAATGCAATTTCATAAAATATCAGTTAAGCGTGGCCATACCTTCCTTTTTTCTGCTACAGTTTGTAAAAGTGTTGCCCAATATTTTTGATAATGTAAGAGGGCATCATTTACTTATGAAGTAGAATAGAAGTGCTACAACAAACACTCCAGCACTACATTATCTGAGATGAGGAGAACAAGTAAAAAAACAGTTAAATACAAGTGACTTCATATTACATAGAAATGTATGCATTATTATTTTTCAAATTTGTATTCTGTAGAATTCAGGAACGTTCTGTTGTAGTGCTTAGAGGTCGCACACTGTTCCGCTAACAAATCACATGCTCACTTAAGAATACATAGGATGGTACTATTATAATATACAGAACTGGTCCTATATATTCTTTAGGGAGAAGGTGAATAGGAACAGCAAATGAGAAGAATAGAAATTAGAAAATAACATTCAGAAATGTAGGGTTTATCAAATATTTAAAGTAACAAAGTATGTATGCAAGCTATATATTTTATTCTGCAATTTCGTAAAATATGCTCCCTGAAAAAATATCTGATCAAGTACATTGTAATGTTTTCTAAGCTGTATTACAGATGGCGCCGAAAAATCTCCTATTCCTCTTCTGTAACAATAGGACAATCTATTACAATATAACGATTGATACCATTGTTACAGTAAAAAGAAAAGGAAAATAAAGTTATCTATTTAACAGAACATCCATAACGAAATACTTTCGAGCAGTAATTATATTCTGAGCTTCTTTTCTCCGGGAGGTCAAAAAGTTTGATCTTCGTGGCGACGGGTCATAAACTCCTCTGAGATCATGACTGTGAATATTATAATATATATATTCACAGTATATGATTAAAGGGGGGGAACAGACTAAAAACCAGAAGCTGGTGATGTTGTTTATATATCTTTACTCTTTGTGACGACAGGTCATGAAGTCCACTGAGATTAGCATAACTGTTAATATTATAATATATATATGAACAGTATATAGTCCCTAGGGGAAAACACCCTAACAACTGGCAGGTGGTGACGTTGATTGTAAATGTTTAGGGTTTGCGCCAACGGGTCACCAACACCTCTGAAGCAAAGTACAGTGTCAATATTATAATATAGAAAGTCACAATATATAAGCTGAAAGGAGGCAGAAAAGGAGCAGTGTTTGTTGTAATCTATCTGTTTCTGAAAACAAGCTGCTGACGTTACAGAGAAAAAGGGAAAAACATTCAATAACACTTTTTTCTAGATATAAATGTTTAAATATTGACAAATAGCCACAAATTATAACTATCTACTACGCCATAATGAAACAACTTACAACTCCGAAATATGTTTGTTGACGCAAAGCAAGAATCCGATGCCAGAAATGGGAACCTGCATCACAGATTGGCGACGCAGAAATAACTCGCCAAAACGAAACTAATCACACAATAGGTGTGGTTTATAGAGTTTTTGGTTGTTTAGTAGTTTATGGAAGAAAGATTCTGCTCCGCCTATGTAGTTGTCACGTTTTACAGTTTACACGTGCTCACGTGTTTTTTTTTGGGAAACAGATTTTATTGAAAGGTTGCACACATTCTGCAGAGCTCTGCACACCAGAGATATCTGCAGGACAAAATATCACATCAATTGAGATGTAAACAGCTTTACTTTTCTTTGATGAATAAACATAAACAAAGCAATACTAAGCACCCCCCCTACCCCCCACCCCTCAAACTCCTCCCTCCCGGATCCCGCCCACCCAGGTCGCACAAGTCCCGTCACGTGTCTCCTACACATTATACGTATAAATAACAACACACATGTACACTCTACCATGGCCCCTTCATATAACCTCCGGTAGATCTTCCCGGTCCACCGGCGGCTCAAGCCACAGACACTTAAAGTCAGCCCAGCGCTTCCAGATTCTATAGTGCTTTCGTGGGCATCCTCGGGCTACAAAAATCGGCTGCTCCATTGCCATGCAAAAGTCCAACCCTCTCTTCCATACCACCACAGAAGGGGCTCACGGGTCCTTCCACGCCCTAGCCACGCCTCTTTTGGCCAGTGTGAGACCCAGCAGCAATAAATGCCTCTTGTAGACATTACCGCCCACCCCATTTCATCAAATGCAGTAAGCCTAGCCGCGGCGTACAGAGGAGCTCCCACCCCAGAACCTCAGACATGCAATCCAACACCCCCCTCCAGAACCGATCTAGAATTGGTTACGGATCAGATACCGAGTAGGCTGCTGGCTTACAGTGATACCAGAGCAGGAACTTGAGTACACCAGACCAACAAAGGCGGTGCGCATGGGCAGGGCGCTCCGCTGCTGCACAGGCAGAGCCAGGCTAGAAACAATCTCAAAACGCTTAAAATTGTTTAACGCTCTGCACCGTAAATATCAAAACAAAAAAAGCATGAATGATTTTCAGTGTCATAATAACACCAGAGGTTATCCTTTTTAACAAGATTAAAAAATACATTTTTTTGAACATGATCTGCAAGAATTAAAAACATTACTTATCACATTATTTAATTATTGAAATATTTTAAATCAAACTTACTATTTTATTATGGCAAAAAAGCACATGCGTTCAAGCCGTGAGCTTTAAGCCAAACTGCGCTCAGGTGACGTGAGTTGGTTTTAACGTTGAACACAAAGAGGTTAGCTTCCTTTCAAGATGGCCTCTTTATTAACCTTCACCTTCACCCTCACTCGTCCTTTAGTTGAATCCAAGAACTAGACTCCCAGCCGCTTTTCCCGCAAGATTTGCCGCAGTGTGGCCTTGCAGCATTGAAGATGGGGTACTCGGACGTGGAGGATGGGGTAGACTGTTTGCAGAAGACATGGACCCCATCAAGCCTTGGGCTCCCATTGGTAAGGGCATGGTTCTGCCACAATCCTCAAAACTCAAAATCGTGGGTGTTGTGTGATTTTAGGAGTGGATAGTAGATGTGGCTCTCGTTTGGATGAGGGGCAGTGCTGTACCTCGGTGACATTCAGGAGTGGGCAAAGCTGATGGAGAACTGCATTGGCTAAATTGTTATGCCGACAGGGGTGGTGAGCGCACAGTTACAATTACAGCTAAAACAAGGGGCGGCAGGGAGCGAGTGAGCAGGTGGTGTGATCACGCCGTGCGAGTACACATCTCATGTTATCCCACTTGAACGCCGCTGTACGTGCGCGAAATTGAAATGGACAGGAGATGTGCACGTGGCTGTACGCGCGAAAGTGAAACTCCATGCTGGATTGCCTGCGAAAGCGGTACAGGCGATGTGCATGTGGCTGTACGTGCGTGTCCACAGAACCCAATCGCTGCGCGTGCCCCGATCTGTCTCCCTTTGAGAGGCATGACGCTGACAATAAGTCTCACTGGCGACAGCGCTTTCGCACTGCAACGCCAGGCAAGACCTAATAAAATACCTACAGATTATGGATCTGAGGAGTCTATAAACACACAACCACAACTCACTGTGTACTAAAATCCAATGAGAAGGAAACGCGACCCCAGCAGTGCTCTTTATACGTATGTGTACACTACAACGTGCATCATTTGTAACATATCACTAACATTGTGAGATGTGTGCTTGTGTGTGTTTGTTTATGTGGTGTGTGCACTCATTCCGTCTTTCTGCAAATCACTGCTGTGGTCCTACGTGTGTACCATTGTAATAATATGCATTTTGTTATTATGTTGTGTTTTTCCCTAACTTATTATAATTGTGTCCCTGTAGCTGTTTGTGTTTTTTTGTTATGTGTTTGGGTATCGTGCATTTTGTTTTGGTACCCCCTTATTATCCGGGGATAGCGATGTTATCGACTGAGGCACTTAGGGGCAGATTTATGATGCCCTTGCTCCTCTTTTCGCCACAATTGCATCACTTTATTTGACGCAATGGCGGCGCAAACAATGCGCCCTATTTACAACGTGACGCATCTAGGAGATGCGTCACGTTGTAAAGCCCTGCGCCATAAGGAGGCGTTCCTGTGCAGGGAGGGGAGGGGGGGGCGTTCCTGCGCAGGAACGCCTCCTGAAAGTGGCTGAGTGAAAGCTATGAGATTTCACTCAGTCACTTTCAGGCCAATGCTGCGTCAAAACCCTGCGCCTGCTTGAAGCAGGCGTAGGTCTTGACGCAGCATTGTGAAGATGGGGCACCCCCGAGCCTTGCTAAAGCTGCGTCGCGCTTGCGACGCAACTCCAGCAATGCGCCACATTTCCGGCACAGATGCGTCACGCATCTGTACCGTTTTTGCACCATGGGTGGCGTTGCTGTGGCGCACTGTGGCGCACATTAACTGGCGCATCCCTGGGGATGCGCCAGTTAACATAAATCTGCCCCTTAGTGTTGGAAAGTGGAGGACAAGCGGTCTAAGGCATCTTCCATTTTCGTTTGTGTGCTTAGTAGCAAAGCACACTCTTAGTTCACATTAGTATTCATACATTTCTTCTCCATAACAACGTCAATAGAGGAACCTGTCAAGCCTTTGATAAAAGGTGTTGTTGTGACAGGGAAAGTCTGCACCAAGGTGCCTCTCGTCACGGAAAATGACCCTCAAGAGTGTTTGTCTGTCTCTCTCCTCCTCCTCCCTCCCCCTCTCTCTCTCTCTCTCTCTTTCGGGCGCTCTCTCTCTCTCTCTCTCTCTCTCTCTCTCTCTCTCTCTCTCTCTCTCCATCTCCTTCTCCCTTTCTCTCTCTCTCTCTCTCGCTCACACACACACCTCTGCTAGATATGTAGATTCAGCTCACCTACACAGCAGAGCTTAAACACATCTGATTTGTAGCATGAAATATTATACCTAGTTTTCTTCTACAGCGTCTTCTCCGTTTGTTTTTGTTTACAGACCCAAACGCTGTTTGCAGACCAGTGACACCATCAGTATGAACTGCTCGAGGCGTGGGTGCCGGGCCGGCATCTCGCAGGCTCTGCTGATGTTGCACCTTAAGGCTCTGCTTCAATCAGGTGAGGGATGCGATTAAACCGAAAAGATGTCAAGACCTTAGATACTACTATAACGTAGCTGAGGCTCTTAGTCAGTAGCTGGAGCCTCTGTTCTGTCAAAATGTACTCACTCAGTGGTACAATCACGTAATCATGGAAGAGATGTATCAGTCCCACTCTTTGGAATGTACCCTCTTGATTTTGTTGTACATGAGGATCGGACAATTAATTATATACATCTTATGGGTCCAGACATGGTGTTTGAGGAGTACAAGGTGAGACAATCCAAGTCTTAAGCATTCCTCTACTTTAGGCATACTTAGCTAACATCAGGGTTCTATGATAGTGCGGGGTACTGAGGGGGTGCCCGTGTCTGTACTCCCTTGGAGACCCCTCAAATCCTATTTCCTAACATAGTGCTGGGTTATCTTGGTGATTTCCATTGTTGTACCTATAAGGAGGTACTGAGGTGGTTTCCATAGTTGTACTTCTAAAGAGGTACAAAGGTGGCCCCTTTGCTTTACCCCCATGGATACCCCAGCCATTTTGTACCCTTCAAGTTCTGTAATTTGCTCCTCCTTCCTCCAATGTTCTTTTCTGTTTCTTGCAGGTTTAGGGGAGCCTGAACCCCAGATTAATGGGCAGTCCTCATCGGTTAGTATCTCACAGGAGAATGAGAGTCGCGAAATCACGTGTCAGTCCGAGGGCTGGCGTCCAGTGCCGCTCCTCACCTGGTACCTCAATGGCAAGAAGCAGGAGGTAAACAGCTCCACGGTGCTGTCAACCTCAGCTGAATTGTTTGAGCAGAGCGCCAATACTTTCACCGTGACCGCTCGAAAGATTGACCAGGAGCTCAACTGCACTATCACGGACCCAACGTCTGGCAGGTCGGGCAACGCTTCGGTCCTACTCAACGTGCAGTGTGAGTACTTGCCTTGATTGGAGGTGAGGGTATGAACTGTTTTTGATGGAGCAATACTTTGTAGGTGTGATAAAATAATTTAATGGACTTTGACTTCAAAAACGCCATTCCACAGTTGGAATAATATTTAAAAGTATAATTTCAATGATTAATATTAACATAAAGTAAGCACAATCTCAAACGTCAGAGAAAAAGAGTGAATTCGACACCCTGCTTCAGTGTCTTTGTCTTAATCGTGTACATAGATTGGGCCAGGACTGATGACCTAATCAGTGATGTCAATTATGGCATAAATGATGGCATCAGAAAAACAGCAGAAACATAGATTTAAGTAGGACGTTCTGTGCAGTACCATATGCCAAACTACATATATTTAAGAATGCTGTGTGTGATGTCATTTTTAAAATAAATATTGTATTGCCTTTTATTCAACAATACAAACATTTATAAAATAAGACCTCAACATTCAGCTGAAATGCAAAGAAATCATGCAGCTGAACAAGTCTTTCCAGAAAAGGTAACACACATTTATGGGACTATCTCTGAGAACCACCCCTTTTACTGTTTCTTAGTCTGATTGATACTGTTCCTGCCATGGATAACAGATCTCAGAAGATATTTTTTTTAACCTAGTTTTCATTTTTTCATTACCTCGCGCTTTGCATCTACCACTGCTTGATGGTATGTCTAGATACACTTTGCTTAGACCGAGTGGAGTGTAATATAATCTAAGGAGAAATTTGAGATGTATTAGTCTGCGTCTGCCATTAAGGGATTTTCTTTGGGTCTGTAAACAGCAAAATGCTGGTATTTGGTGATCGGGGATCCTAGGTCTTTCTCCCATTTTTCTCTTTTGTACAACACTGTGTTGTATAATTGTGTTACTAATTTTGTCATTGATGAGGCTGTGATTATCAGTGATAGCAAATAGCACTAATCTGGCTCTTGGAGAATCATATGGTGTCTCCATCATTGTGTTTCTTAGCATTTAGTAAAAGAATAGGTCTAGAGGAGTGCTGGTGGGTTTTCCCCGATATTTGTGTATTGTCATAAAGCTGTTCTGCCCATAAAGGTTGCCAATTTTATACAGTTCCTTTTTATTCAATCATTCTATAACTTTGGGTTCTTCAGATAAAGAATTCGGGTGGTTGTTCCACAGGGTTACTTCTGGAGAGGGTATATTATAGATACTACAGGCTTTAGCCAGTCTATACTAATCATGAGCACTGGGCTGTAATTATTTTGTTACGGGGTCTCTGGAATTAGGCATCTGTAATTGTCTGTAGTAATTTAGGATATACCTTGTCTCTTGCTATCTGTCTATGTGGGAGGGTTATTTTCCAAATGAAGCCAGTGATACGCTTGTTGGGGCTACACTATATGAGAGATTTTGTACAGTGCACATCCCCAACTGAATTTTTTCAAAGTGCTCTCACATGTGATTATTTCAGAAAAGGAGACAGAGGGGAAAAGGGTAATTAGTGCTGTCCCATCCCAGGCTGCACCAGTTCAAAATGTTGAGGGCCACCAGTGCCTTTTAAATGTTAAAACTGGAATGCTCTTATAACGGGCATTGATTAAAAACAGAACTTAGCTTTCGTCTGTCAGGATTTAATTACCAGTTATGTGGCAGAAAATAGAAAGCAGAGTTACATCACAGACATGTAATGGATGCAGTGATTAGTTTCTATGCTGAAATGTGGGAGTGCAAGACCACTTTCTTGAATGGATGGCTGTAGAGTATTTTGTTTTGTACGAGGTTTCTAAAAGTTATGCAGCATTTGGTCTATCTCGTGAAAAAAGTAAACTGGACTTTGACTAATACATTTGAAAAAGGAAAAAGCAGGATAATCATAATTGTTATCACCGCTACTCTCCCTTTTATAGAGTACTTCCTGGCTTTTCAAAAGCGTTGGTTCATAGTTGAATCGATATAGCTGTGAAAGATCGTGTGACACGTATATCTCCAAGTATCTAATTGAGCCAGTCCTGCAGACTTGATTACACATATCAGATGGAAGGATTTGGTCTGACCAGTTCAACAGCAGAACCTCAGATTTGGAATGATTGATTTTATATCCCCCTAGATACGAAAAGTTTTTGATTTTTTTTAAACACTTCCGCAACATTTTGTGTGTCAGCTGCCAAAAATAAGATTAAGTCATCAGCGAAAAGCTTACGTTTAGGGGCTCCTAACAGGGGTGCTTTGATTTGTGAATCTTGTCGTAGCAGAGATTCTAATGGTTCTATATATAATGCAAAGAGGACTGGTGACATAGGGGACCCCTTCAGCGTGACTCGTCTGATTTGTAGTTGCCCTGCAATATGAGAGTTAATTACGATCCTAGCTTCAGCTTTATTATATAAATTCTGCAAAACATTTACAAACTGCAAAGGAAAATCACATTTTAAAAGAATAGCAAGCAGCAAGATTTTCCATTGAACTAAATCAAAGGCTTTTTCAGCATCGATCATGATGATTGCTGATTTTATCTTTTTATTGGTGCAATAGTTGATTGCCTGCATTAGAAAGTTAGTGTTAGTTGCCATTGTCCTTCCTAGCAGAAAGCCTGACTGGTCTCTATGAACCACTTCTTGGGCAGAGGCGGTTAATCTGACTGCCATAATCTTCGCAAACAATTTATAATCGGGCATCCTTCTAGAATTGCATTGAATAGCTGTGCTAAAATGTCTACGAGTTGGGACATGAATACCTTACAAAATTAATTTGAGAATCCATTGCAGCCACATGCTTTGCCATTTGGTGATACTTTAATGGCCCCTTGAATTTCATCAATTGTATTAGGGACTACTAAATGAGCTTGTTGATCTGCATTAAGTTTTAGTATGTCTACAGAGTTAAGAAACTCCTCTACGGAGGTCGAAGAAGGCGGAGATGGACTCATATATCATTTCTTATAATGGCAGAGAGAAACCGCATCGATATGTGCCACTTGGTCGGCTAATTGATTTCTATTTTTATTGTAGATGGATTTGATAGTGGGATTATTGCTTCTCCTTTTTATTGGCCAAGCCAGAAGCTTTCCAGCATGCTCACTTTCTTTGTAGAATTTTTGAAAGCACGTGTTCTGATTCACAATTGTCTGAGAGTATGATAATCTTTTAGGTCCTGTCTAGCTTTTTCTAGTCTAATTTTAGTTGCTTGAGAATAATCAGTTATGCGTCTCGAGTTGCTTGATCTAATTCGTACTGCAGGGTCCTAACAGTAATTTTCTTTAGCTTTGATAAATTAGCTTTATGTGATAATATCTCTCCCCTAATATGAGCTTTGCAAGCTTGCCATATAGAGAAATATGAAGCAAACCCCTTATTTATTTCCCAATTCCTTAATCTTAACCCCCATATTAGAGACCCAGTCTTCTTCAATTAATAAAGACCTATTTAAAGTCCAATGAGGATATTCCTGCCTAGTGAAATGGATCTTAATTTCTAAGACCGGAACCGAATGGTCAGAGACTGGATTTGGAAGAATGTAAACCTTGCCCCGCTCCCATTGATGAGAGATTAGAAAAAAGTCAATCCTAAAGGCCGAGTTGAAACAGGTGTAATCACGTAGCTGTGGATGTTGGGCTTGCCAAGGGTGGATTAAGGCAAAGTGTTGAATCAAAGGAGTGAGACACCTGGCAACTCTATGCTTATTTTGAGCTCTATTCTTACTTGAAGAGTCTAAGTTGTGTCCTGTCGAGCTTTCTGGAAGCTAACAATCTGCTCCACACATCCCAATCCGGTTTCCGTCCTAATTTTAGTACGGAAACGGCATTGGTGGAGGTCACCGAGATCATCAGGGAGACCTTGGATGTCGGCGGCAGGGCCATGTTGGTCATGTTAGACCTATCGGCGGCTTTCGACACCGTCCCCCACAAGGCGCTTTTACTTAGGCTTTATGACATCGGCCTTAGGGGGACGGTGCTCAGGTGGTTCACATCTTTCCTTGAAGGCCGCCGCCAGACGGTCTGGGTTTCCCAGAGTTCTGCCGAGATGCCGCCATTGGGAGACGGGGTTCCACAGGGTTCTGTGTTGAGCCCCACGCTGTTTAACATCTTCATGTCCCCTCTGGCGGCCTTGGTGGAGGCATATGGGGCCCAGATCGTCTACTACACCGACGATACGCAACTCCTCTTCACCTGCGGGAAAAATCAAGAGTTTGACGGAGAGAGAATTCGGGACTGTCTTGCATTGGTCTTCAACTGGTTCCAGAAGAACAGTTTGAAGGCCAATTCAAGCAAATCTGAGGTTCTATTCTTTGGTTGCGTTGTCGATCCGGAGTGGCAGCAATGGTGGCCGTCCGACATGAGCCCTCCTGCACAGTCCTCCGTGGTGGCCAAAAATCTGGGTGTCAAGCTCGACAACCAGCTGTCCCTGAGAACACATATTCTTGGTCTGGCTGGCGCTTGTTACGGAATTTTGAAAATGCTCCGTAAATTTCTGCCCTTGCTGTCTGAGGAGCACAGGCGAATTACTGTGCAGGCTCTTGTAGGCTCAAGGTTAGATTATGCCAATGCCCTCTTTATTGGCCTCCCTGACTACCTGGTTCAGCGCCTACAGGTGGTACAGAACTCTGCTGCCCGGGCCATTTTTGGCCTGCGCAGACGAGCCCAAACCTCCGGCCTGCTACAGGCGTTACACTGGCTGCCCATTCGGAAGCGGATTCAGTTCAAATCCCTTACTCTGATGCACAAAGCCCTGTTTGGATCAGGGGCTGGATATCTGCGGCGGAGACTGGCTTTCTATCGACCAGCCCGCTCTTTGCGTTCGGAATCCCTCTATAAAGCGGTGGTCCCGCGGGTGAGGAAGGCTCGCGTGGGTGGGCGTTCTTTCAGCTGCAGAGCCCCCCAGCTGTGGAATTCGCTTCCCCTTTCGCTTCGTAGCACTGTTAACTTGCTCCAGTTCAGGAAGAGCCTGAAGACCTGGCTTTTTAATCTCTAGTCTGTTTTTACTGGTTACTGTTTTTGCTGTTTTCTTTTCTGTTTCTTTCTCATTTTCCGCTGTGTTGTGTTATTTTTACTTGAGTTGCAGGTGGAAAGCGCCGGGACACTCCTTTGGAGTAGCCGTGCGCTATATAAAAGTCACATAACATAACATAACATAAGTTTAAATTCTGCAAAAAGTTAAAGTCTCCCCCTAGGATAATATAGCCAGGGAGCTTACTCAAGAGTCACTGTGTCATCGCCTATTGGACCGTAGAAGCTGACTATCTGTAAAATCTGTTTCCCTACCTTCCAGCTTACTATAATACACCTAGCACTGGGGTCTCTAATGATCTGCACAGCTCCCCCGGGGAATGACATGTGACAAAAATTGCGACCCCCCCTAATTGCTGCCCCTGCTGATGCAAAAAAAGCTTGAGAGATATAGCTAGGTAGCCTAGGAGGGGCAGACTCTTTTTTCAAATGTGTTTCCTTCATTAAATAATCTGTATTTGGGCCGATACCAACTAATGGAGTGTAGATTTGAATTTAGTCTGATTATTGGCTCCATTAATATTGCACAAAGCTATCCGAATCACATGATTATCTGGCATACTGCTTCGAAGTAAAACCTACATCTTTGCACCTTTTTCCCCTCTTTCTCCGATCTCCTTCTTCTCCCCCTTCCTTCCCTCCCTTCCATCTTGTTGCCTCTTGAAAAAAACAAATGGTGAGGGCATATTAAGGTATGTGGTAACTTTCTTAGAATCTTGACTGGCAAATTTTTAACTTTTATTGACTGCAATTTTTTTCTTTTGATCCAAATCCCCATGCCCCTCCAGCCTCTCCACTCCCCCCTATAGGGCCCCTACCCGTCATGGGCCCAGTGGTCATCCCCCTCAGCCCTCACCCACCTTTTTTCTTTTCCCTTGTCTGAGTACCATGGCTAATTACCATGAGGTGCAGTCTAATGGCCTAATTTTATTTAAGGATAGTTTGCCTTATTAAAAGAGTGGAGTTTTTCATCTTGACCCCTCCTTACCCATCCCCTCTTGAAGATCCCCTAGACTGAAATTTCCATCCGAGAGCACTGTTTCACCTTACCCTCCTCCCTCTTTGACTATACGCAAAAATTCCCTTGTGCGATCTACTGCCAAAACTACATGTGAACGTCCTTTTAATAACACTCTCAATTTGGATTGATGCATAATTCCAGCTGGTGCCCCATATCATTTAAATTCATTGATCAGTCCAACAAATTCTATGTGCCTTCGTGCTGCTAGCATCGACATATCTGAAAAAATTCAAAAAGAGAAATTCTCAGCTATGGTAAAAGATTGTTTCGAGTTTTCGTGAGATAGAATCTGTTCTTTTATCCTCACATCTCTAAAATTAGCCCCAATTGATCGAGGGTACTTGGCATTCGTTGGCCGGGTTGATGGTACTCGAAGTGCCCCACAATGGTGAGGTCTCCTCCTTCCGACTTTTCCGGTGATATTTGTTTATGGATCAGGTCCGCAATCAACTTTGTTACAGATGAGCCAGCTTTGTGATCCTCAGGTATTCCAACAAAATGTAGATTGGCACCTCGAGCTCTATTTTTAAATTCATTGATTATAAGCTAGAGGTGTTTAAGTTCGATTTGCACTTTTTGTAGTGTCTTTTTCTTGATTGTTGGAAGAGTCTTCTAGAATACAGACCTTCGGTTCTACCTGAGACATTCGAAAAGGCTAGTTGTTTGATATTCTCGTTAATTTGCTCAAGTTGTTCATTGGTTTTCTTATGAGCTATCTCTTGTGAAATCTTCATCCCTCGTAGCTTGCTTAAGATCTGGCTCAGGGACTTCTCAATTGGACAAGGCGATGGAGAATTGAGGGAGGAGGACGACCTCTAGTTCATTTTGAATTACATTGTTGAGTCCCAGAGGCTCCATTGTATGGGCTGCAACTCGGTGGTCATTGCACCATTATTGGGCTTTGAGTGGCTTTCCTCCTGAATCTCTTGGGTGAAAGCCTGTAAGAATAGCTGATATGCTTGTTTCCCTTTTTCCGCATTTGGGGGTACAGGTAAGAGGTTTTTGCCGGTAGATGAAAGCCCAGTAGCTACCCTAGAAAAAGCCCAGTAGCTACCCTAGAGGTCGTAGGAAAAAGGGTTTCAAAGCTTGAACTGGATTCCATTCTGCTCCTTGCTTCTTGAGACAGATTATGCCAAATTGTCTCGGGTGAGTGGGGCTGTTGATCAGGAAAAAAAGAAAAGAAAAAAAGATTTCTTTCTATGCTCTAACACTGTTTTTGTTGATCATTCTGTGCACTGTACTGCCTTTATTCACATATAAAATGAATCTATTGAACTGAATATATTTGACATGTTAAAATGTTTTTTGATTAATTTTTCAAAGTGAAAATAACAAACACACATGGAATTGCCATGGCAGGGGTGGCATGGCCATGATAGGGTGAAGTGAGCCCCCATAAACACCTGGTTCCATGTGCCAATGCGCTTGCTGCACTCTTGATAGCTATGTCTCTGGCCACATGAGCCATTTGACACCGTCAGAGTCGGAGTGTTATTTTCAGCACCACTTCACATGAATGGGGATTTGTGGGTAGAAGCCAGGCAGGTCACAGCCCAATCAATACTCAATCTGCATTAATCAAAGCCTGGTCCGCATCTGTGTCCTGACAGTTCTCTTCCACTGGGTGTCTTCGTTGGCAGGAGCCGATTTCGAGACCTCCATAGATTGATGCTGATTGACATCTTTCAATGGATCTTCAGCTGAAACAAGAGGATATGTGCGCTGCTCAGAAGCAGGGGAGAGCGGGGGAGGGAAATTATCCCGGAAGACAATCCACAAAGAGCAGGATCAACACAGTATGTAGGTTGTGTGGTGGGTGTGGTGGTGGAGGCTCTGTGGGTCTGGTCTCTACGA
This sequence comes from Lissotriton vulgaris, assembly GCF_964263255.1. Lineage (NCBI taxonomy): Eukaryota > Metazoa > Chordata > Amphibia > Caudata > Salamandridae > Lissotriton > Lissotriton vulgaris. The sequence continues at coordinate 1,064,593,551 of NC_141687.1, forward strand.
GAGGGCAAGATGAGGTGCCAGGCTTATGATTAGACTAGCCAAATCCTGCTGTTGAACAAGGCAAAACTCATGAAGTAAGAACAGGGACAAGGAAGACGGGCAAAGTGGTAGTTGTTATCTACTGTGGCGGTTATTTTGTATTTAAAGCCCCTGCCAGTTTATGTAGATTGGTTACATTATGAAGTCAGGCTTTCACAGTGTGAGCCCGAATTAATATAGGTGTTTATCATGTTAGAGCAGTTTTGATGTAGATTAGCCAGGAAATCTTGGGGATGTCTGATTCACAATTACACAACAAACCACATGCCAGTACTGATTTTAGTTAGCTGTTATTTCATTAGAGCACACATGACACTTAGGGGCTGATTCTGATGCGGGTTGGAAATGCTTCCCGACCGAATCGGGTTGGAAATGGTTTTCGACCCACTCGGATCAGGAGAGTCTGACAGACCAAGTACGATGCATCCGGATGCTTCCAGATACGATTTGGTTGTACTCCCATTGACTTCAATGGGAGCACATGTTCCTAACCGCATCATAATTGGGGACTGGGTCGCTCCCGATCCTATTTGGAAGGAGCAAATGCCATTAGGAGGCCTTCCTAACCGCATCAGAATCAGGCCCTGAGTGAGAATGCTTTCCAAACCGCATCAGAATCGAGCCCTTAGTGGAGAAGTGTGGCTCAATGGTTAGAGCGGCAGGCCTGCCCCTGATGCAGAGGTCTAGCCCGGGATCAGGGTTCAATTCCCTGCCTCAGCGGGTCTTGGGCTCAAAATTCCACGGACCTGATAATTCTTGCCTCGGTGCCTATTCCAATCATGGAGTCCCACTCTGCAACTCTGGGCAATAGCTTGCTTAATCTCCACAACGGCCCCCACAACGCTAAGGATGCCTGGCCTCCACCTTGGGGGTGCCCAGGAGTGGACGCCTCACAGGGAAAGCCAGGATGGGTTCCACAGCGGTATTCGTACAAGCGCCTTGAGACCCTTGCGGGTGAGTAGTGCGCTATACAAGTATCAATTTACAATTTTAGTGTGACCTAAAAACATCAGTTTTTATTTCTTTTCTTTCATTTTTAAGAGTTAATTTTTTGAGAAAAAATTAATTGTTTGAAAATTCACATTGGTTTTCACAAGAACAACACATAAAAGGATTAGTTAACAGACCACAAACTAACCTTAATCACAATAATACAAAAAGATTTTTTTACAAAAATTCTACCATCACAAATTATATCGTTGGGCAAGACCTGGACATTACATGGACAAAACAATTTGACAGATATATGAATAAGCTCGAGTTCAATGCTTCAAAACAAAGAGTGAACACATTCAGTAACAAAAAAAGAAAAATAAGCAAATAAATAAGTGAAACAGAACAATGTGGTAGAGCCTGAACAGGTTAAGATTTCTTTATCTGAGTTTTTCACAACCTTGTAAAGGGCAGAGAACAAACAGTGCACTATTCAGGGCCCCAGCGCAATTATAAATTTGTTATCATTCTTTCACAAAATTTCAAAAAAGAGGGGGTTAAGCCTGATAGTGTGTTTCTCACACTTGTTTGGTCACTTTACGGTCGACGCGTTTCGAACCCAAGTGTGATTTAAGTAGGGTTCTCCTCAGGACCTAGAACTCATAAAGAGCTGAAAAAACAAAAAGAAAAAGTGCTTATGTTACTACATGTATCACACCATTTCCTCCAGCAACATCTTCCATACAAATGAAGGTTTACAAGATTACCTTTTTTGAGATCAACTGATCTCCTCTGCTCAGATGAATCAAAAACTAGCTGTATTATTCTAGTCCAGATACTACAGTAAAGAAAAAGGAAGAAAAGAAAGAAGAAGCAAAAATCAGTCATATGTTCAGTCTCACCTGCGGGGTCAGGAACCACTTACTTGTGTTTGTTAAACAATGTTGATTTTTCAGTGGGGTGCTGCCTCTTGTCCCGAATGATCTAAACAGTTGGTGAAAAGGAGAGGGTGGGTTTTAATTATGAGTTTGTTAGGTGTGTTTTAATATTGTTTTGACCTGGCGGGTAGGAACTCACTGGATTCTCTTTTCAAATATAGGTGGTGCCACTTAGGTTTTGTTCTTGCGTGGGCTATAAAGAGGAAGCATGGAGAATGCTATTAGTCCATCAATTGTTGTTTCTGCATTTGTCACCAGAGTGGGACCGGTATGCCCAGACGTGTGTTCCGTGCTCTCCATACCACTGGAGTCAAGCTATCCTGGCGGATGAGAGCTGAAAGCCCGAAACCGGTCCTAGGATGCTTGTTTCCAGTCCAGGAAGAACCTGGCCTGGCAGTTCGGGCTGGACTCTTCCTATTGGGCGCAGGGTCAAGACTGATTTGCATATGGCTGGGTCCAAACTGGAATGGCATGGTGAGCAAAAAAACTATGGATTTAGGCCCAGATCTCTGTACTGGGGTGAATGTATGACATTTTCCTGCATTCTGTCCATCAATTGTTTTTTTAGCATTTGTCACCCAAAAGTGGGCCCGATATGCCCAGAGGTGGGTCCCATGCGCTCCATGCCACTGGAGTCAAGCTTTCCTGGCTGAGGAAGCCCGTAACAGGTCTTAGGATGCTTGTTTCCAGTCCAGAGAGGACCTGGCCTGGCAGTTCGGGCTGTACTGTTCCCATTGGGCGCATGTTCAAGACTGATTTGCATATGGCTGGGTCCAAACTGGAATGACATGGTGAGCTAAAAAATTATCGATTTAGGCCCAGATCTCTGTACTGAGGTGAATGTATGACATTGTTCTGCATTCTTTCCATTGATTGTTCTTTTTGCATTTGTCACCCCGAGGGGGACGTGTATGCCCAGACGTGAGTCCTGTGCTTTCCATGCCACTGGAGTCAAGCTATCCTGGCTGATGAGGGCTGAACGACCGAAAACGGTTCTAGGAAGCTTGTTTCCAGTCCAGAGAGGACCTAGCCTGGCAGTTCGGGCTGGACTGTTCCCATTGGGCGCAGGGTCAAGACTATTTGCCGATGGCTGGGTCCAAACTGGAGTGGCGAGCAAAAAAACAATGGACTTAGGCCCAGATCTTTATACTGGGATGAATGTATGACATTGTTCTGCATTCTGTCCATCAAATGTTCTTTTTGCATTTGTCACCCTGAGTGGGATGGGTATGCCCAGAGGTGGGGCCCGTGCTCTCCATGCCACTGGAGTCAAGCTATCCTGGCTGATGAGGGCTGAAAGCCCCAAACCGGTCCTAGGATGCTTGTTTCCAGTCCAGGGAGGACCTGGCCTGGCAGTTCGGGCTGGACTGTTACCATTGGGCGCAGGGTCAAGACTGATTTGCATATGGTTGGGTCCAAACTGGAATGGCATGGTGAGCAAAAAAACTATGGATTTAGGCCCAGATCTCTGTACTGTGTTGAATGTATAACATTGTTCCTTACCTTACTGACCTTGCTGGTTGTTGCGGTGGGCTCTCCTAGCCGCTTTTCCTTTCACAACTTGCGGTATCCGCTCTGCGGGTCCCGCTGCGCTGTTCTTGCCTCAAGGGAACTTTGGATTGTGTTAGAGGTTGAACTGTGTGCTGCAGGGCTGCGAGCAACCGGGACCGGACTTCAGGTCCCAGAAGCCCCGGGAAACCGTGCCTCCAGTCACCTGGCCGCTCTCCCTGCTAGCCACGCCCAGCTTCCACATTGAAAAGCTTCGTCATTGCTGGACACCGCGGGATACCTTACTGAACTTGCTAGTTGTTGCGGTGGGCTCTCCTAGCCGCTTTTCCTTTCACAACTTGCGGTACCCGCTCCGCGGGTCCCGCTGCGCTGTTCTTGCCTCAAGGGAACTTTGGATTGTGTTAGAGGTTGAACTGTGTGCTGCAGGGCTGCGAGCAACCGGGACCGGACTTCAGGTCCCAGAAGCCCCGGGAAACCGTGCCTCCAGTCACCTGGCCGCTCTCCCTGCTAGCCACGCCCAGCTTCCACATTGAAAAGCTTCGTCATTGCTGGACACCGCGGGATACCTTACTGACCTTGCTGGTTGTTGCGGTGGGCTCTCCTAGCCGCTTTTCCTTTCACAACTTGCCTCAAGGGAACTTTGGATTGTGTTAGAGGTTGAACTGTGTGCTGCAGGGCTGCGAGCAACCGGGACCGGACTTCAGGTCCCAGAAGCCCCGGGAAACCGTGCCTCCAGTCACCTGGCCGCTCTCCCTGCTAGCCACGCCCAGCTTCCACTCCTACACCCCACGTATATAAGTCAAGTGGTAACCCCGCGGCGCGGGAGCGCACAGGAGCGTCCCGGGACAAGGGCGGGACCGTCTGTGGCCGTCCGGGGCCGAAGGAGGCCGGGCTGGGCCACCCCTCTTGGCCTTTGGACAAATTCCCGGTGATTTTGACTATTAGCTGGTTAAGTGGCTTAGTCGCCCATACTGTTATACTCGTTGTTGGGCGCCTTCTGGGTTTGCAATTTTTGTGTCTTGGTTGTACAGCTTGTTGAATCTTTAACATGCCCCTACGTTCAGGTAGAGATCGTTCCGTTGCACTTCAGACTTCAAAGGGGGTGGTTTCAGGCCCATTAGATGCCTTTATAACTAAAGCTACGGGTATTTTAGAAAAAGAAATAGCTTTCGTTGAGAAAAGGTTGTCCTTAGATTTAATAAATGGGAAACGTTCTTCTTTGGGGCACATTGTTACAGTACCAAGCCCTACACCTAACCAACCACCTCCCCCTAACTTGGTTCTTGTACCTGTTGAGATACATAATGACACTGAAGGTTCCCCTCTACTGCATTGTATCTCTGATAATAATATTGGTGTTACAGATTCATCTGTGAGTGGTGTAGAAGATAGTGTTCTTTCTGCTACACCCTCACTTCTAGACTCCTCCTCTGAAGAGGAGACCCTGGAGGTGAATCGTCCTGGTAAGAGGAAGCGTAACAAATGCCGGCAGAAAGGCGGAGTTTCAAAGGCACCCAAAACCGCTAGTCCATCGTTGCGTGTGTCTGAAACCCTCCTTTCAAGGGATGATCCATTACCTACTATTCCATCAGGTGGCACTGTTACCTCTGCTTCTAATACTACAGGGGTCCCTCTTACTAGCATAGTAAATATGAATGGGAATAATGCCGATTTGATAGCACAAATGGAAATTTTAATTAAGACACTTCTACTCCCGGTATTAGAGAGAACTAGACTTATGAATCTAAAAATTGACAATTTAGAGACCAACATTAAAGATAACTCTTGTCTACTTAAAAAACTGGTTAGCCAACAGGCTAAGCATTCGGTCCCTTCTAGTGGTTCTGGTCATTCTAACCCCAAATCCCCAGGCCATTCTGATACCTTTACCAAGGCTATCCCTACTGGGGCACTGTCAAATGTTAGTGACACCAGACCGGTCCCTAAGGCTAGGACTTCGAAGCCTTCTAGTGTACTAAACAAACCCTCCACCCCGGTTACCCAAACTGTTATACCTAAGAAGGCAAGTTTTAAATCCCATGGGCTACCACTGTTATCTGCCCCAAGCCTGTGAGTTCTGCACTGGCCTCCACTTCAGGGGTAGGCAGTTCTAAATCGACTTCACATCAAAATTCCAGCACTTGTGTTGCAGCAGGGTGTACACAACCACCGAAGAGAGTTACTAGAAGAGGGCCCCCTCCAGCAGATCTACCATTCGATGCTACACCTTATACTATCGTCCTGACAGGTGTTGCACCTTTAAGGGATAGACAATCGGAATCACATGGAGATCTTATGAACAAAGTAGCCTTTTGGCTTAATAAAAATCGTCCCCTCCCACCCTCCTCTTCCACAAAGATACTGACAGTCCGCCGAGTTGATTGGGTGGGTTATTGCCCAAAGGACTTGGAAGGCGATTGTATTCTAATAAATTTCCGGGATCTATGGGTGGTTGACTATATTCGCAGAGAGGCAAGATTTGGAAGAACAGGGGATGTACAGTCCTTAAGCTTGTCTTACTTCTACCCTAAAAGGTATGGCCCGCCCCCTCCCAGAAACTTTCCATCTCATAGACCGGTGGGGAGAAACGTGGTAGAGAGGTTTCCCAACTCGCCCTTCTACCCGTGCCTCTCGAACAGGTTTGATCCACTGTCTGGGTTGGAATGTGTTGATTGACTGGGGTATGTTTGCGGTCTAGATAGTTCTAGTAGTAGGGATTCCATAGGTTGTAGCCAACCCACCACTGACGAGGGTAATAGCAAGGACTCTGCAGAATCACATCTTAATTCACCTTCCCCGAGATCCAGTCCCCTTTTGAGGGTGAATGCTGAACTAGAAGAGGATAAGCGTACCCTAGACGTAGCCCCATCTAGTAACCAAGTGGGGACAGCTAAAATAGTTTCCTGGAATATGGCAGGACTAAAGAGTCGTATAGATAGTGAAGACTGGGTTGATTTCATTGATTCCTTTGACATTGTCATTCTACAGGAAAGTTGGGCAGTTACCCCGATTCATAGGGTGGGGTACCTAAACTTTTACAAGCCGGCTTTACAGGGCCCTAAGGGCAGACCCTCAGGAGGGTTAGTGGTATGGATAAGACAGTCCATGGGGTTCAGTCTATTGGAGATTCCGGTAGATAATCCGGATCTCCTGTGTATTAAGTGTAGTAGAGGCAACAATAAGGACCTAGTACTCATAAATATTTATGCTAGAGGACGCCCTGGAGGTCGTAAACAGTCAGTTATAGACGATCTGGATTCACTCCTAAGGAGAATAGGCAGTGACAGTTTGGTTCTGGTCACTGGCGACTTGAACAGTTCATTTGAGCCTCTGAACAGTGTGGGGGAGGATCTAGGGGCTGATGAAGATATGGTATGGGACATCCCCCCCTTATCAATAACAAGGGGCGTCAAGGGCACAGAGGCAGCACTTCATTGGCAGGGTTTATGTCTAGAGTGGGGGCTGCGTGCTGCTAATGGACGCACGCCCTCCGATAAATCAGGCTAACCGACCTTTAACAATGGGGTCTGTAAGAGTCGTATCGACTATTTTCTTGTTAAACTTGAGCTCTGGTCCCAGGTTATTGATATGGAGGTTGTGGTACGCCCAGAGAGCGACCATAACCCCCTTTCGTTGAGTCTCAAGCTTTTAGGCGTTGCAGATGGGCCTTCTGTTACCACCTGCTCAACGTCAGAGGTTTTACTGTGTAATGACAGGAAAAGAGTAAAATGGTCTAGGGTAGTTGCAGACCCCTCCATAATAAAAGGTATAGAGGAAGAAGTGGCAAAGACACTGGCTGCCATGGAAGCTGCATCATCCTCCCTGGGGTCTATCCCCCAGATTAGCGATCTTCACGACCAGTGCTTCGCGGAATTAAAAACCCTTCTAACAACCCCTTTAATACCAAGGAAGGATAAAGTCCGGACCAAATGGTACAACAAAAGTTGTAGGGTAGCACACAGTAGACTGATCCTAGCGATTAAATCTAGAGACATTGCAGTTATCAGAACGGCCCGGCTATTCTATAAAAAAACGCTATGGGCCGCGAAGGAGTGGGAGGACCGACATTGGTCAGAGCTCCTTTCGGCATGCCTAACATCAAACCAAATTAAGTTTTGGGAAATCGTTAAGTGGGGTGCGAACCAAGATTCCAAAACCCCCGTGAATCATGTCTCAGTGGAAGACTGGGTGGCTTTCTATTCATTGCAGTTCAGAGCTCCGGATGTGGATCAGGATTCTCATCAAGAGTTGGACGTAGTCTTGCCTTCTAACCCTGATTGCTCGCTTTTTTTTAATATCTCTGATACGAAGTACGCTTTGGGTACCGTCCACTCAGGTAGAGCGCCTGGGATGGACGCAATTCCCTCTGATCTTTTTAAAATGAATTTAGACATTTGGGTTCCATACATAACCTTGCTGGTGAATGCAATCGCTGCAGGGGCAAGGATTCCGAATTCCTGGAAAGGGGCGGAGATCCTACCAGTATTTAAAAAAGGAGACCGCTCAGTCCCGGGGATTTATCGCCCCATAAGCCTGATAGATTCTATCCAAAAAATAGTTGCCAGGATGGTACTTGTGAGAATCCAGGGGTGGATGGAGCAAGAAAATATTTTGTCCCCTATGCAAGCTGGGTTTAGAGTAGGCACCAGCACCCTAGATCAGGTCTTTAGACTTAACATGTTGTTTTGGAAGGTAGTCAAGTTGGGTGGTGGCGCCAACTATGCCGCTTTTGTGGACCTTAAATCGGCCTTCGATTTAGTACCCAGAGAGAAAATGTGGAAATCCCTTAGACTCATGGGTCTGCCTCCTGAACTTCTTGATTTAGTGATTAGACTCCACGAAGAAAACTTCGCCAAAGTAAGATGGGGTAAACAAGGTCAGGTGACTGATAGCTTCCCAGTTACACGCGGTGTGCGACAGGGATGCGTGTTGGCACCCACCTTATTCCTTTTGTTTATCAATCAGGTTGTAAAATTCTTTTCTGATACCCCGACCGATGCACCATCTTTGGGCGGGTTTAAATACCCGATGTTGATTTTTGCAGACGACACCCTGCTTCTTTCAAAAACTCGTAGGGGGTTGCAAATAGCCCTCAGCAGGTTCGCTGAGTTTTGCAGGGTTAATGATCTGCAGATCAACACAGACAAAACAAAATTTATGGTTTTCAGTAATAAAAGCCCTATCAAAACCTCTATTACTTTGAATGGTACCCTGATTGAACAAGTGGATACAATGACGTACTTGGGTGTGACCCTGGACTACCGCTTTAGCTGGAAACCCCAGATTGAGGCCCTTTATCTAAAGTTTGTCCGCCTCTCGGGCTGTTTATTACAGGAGCAAAAAAAGTCCCTGACCAAACGTATTGCCCCGGTGATAAAAATTTACGAAGCGAAAATCATTACAGCCATATTATATGGCGCTGATGTGTGGGGGTACAAAGATCAGTCTCTCCTTGTTAAGGCACAAAACAAATTTTTGCGTAATCTGGTGGGTCTTCCTCAATCTACACCCACCAAACCATTGTTGTTAGATTTGGGTTGCAAACCCTTCAATGACATGGCTCGTTTCCGTCTGGTGGCCCTATGGCGACGGCTCTGGACTACTCCAGAGCTTAGCCTATTTGCCAAGGAACTGGATGAAGTTAGGTCATTGTGGGGGGCTTCCCAAATCCCTTGGTTAAGGGAAGTAAAATCTGTGCTGGATGAGATGGGTCTCAACCACCTCTGGTCCAACCCGGGGGATTCCCTTTTTCCCTCTAAACAGGACTTCAAGGATCTATACTGGGCCACGATAAAACATCTAGCAGTGGCCCAGTCGGATGCTTCTAACCTAACTGGGCACTTTTTGGTACATAAACTGACCCCTTCTCTAGAATCTTACTGGGATGTGATCACTAAAACCCTCGACCGGAAATTATACCACCAGTTCCGTGTCGGATCACTCCCAGTCAATTCTTTTGCCGGGAAATGGCTTGGGAATACAAATTTTACCTGTCCTTGGTGCCCTAATCACCCGGAAAGCTTGGGTCATTTTTTCTTGGCATGCCCAGCCTACCGCGTTCCGCGGCTGAAATGGCTCAAACCCATATGTAATAATCTTGAAATTAAAGGGTTTTTACAAGCCATGAGGATATTTCGCTCTAATATATCAGAGATGGTGGTGGTTGGTGTGGCCAAGTATTTAGGCTGGGCCTGGATTATTCGAACTAGAAACCCCAATGTCTCTTAATGCCTATATATTTTATACAGTGGATTGTTATTATAACTAGAAGTCTTTATTAAACTGTCTATCAAATTGTTTAATATCTTTTTTAAATGAGGTAAATTTTTAGATGATGATTACTATTATGGTTTTACAAAATAATTGGTGTTTTTCTATGTATTGTCTTTTATGAATTGACATTCGAAATAAAGACTTTTGAACTTGAACTTGAATAACATTGTTCTGCATGAATGTCTGACATAATATCGACAGACAGAATATCGAAATGCAAAAATATCGGAGCAAAAATATCGACATCAAAAATATCGGAATCCTATCTTCATAAAGGTAAGTACAAAAATATCGAAAAAATAATATCGTAGTACAAAAATATCGGAATCAAAAATATCGTTTTTTTAAATGTATTAATAATAATGTAAAAATCATTTTAAAATACATATAATTTTACAAATATTAAATAAAAATATTAAAACAAAATTAAAACTAATACATATACATTTAAAATAAATAAAACACTTAATAATTTAATGAAATTTTTTTTTTAATGTTATTTATTTGATTTAATGTAATATTTTTTTGTTTTTACCCTGTACGCCTGTACCCCAAAAACCCAAAACTGACCCTGAACCCTAAAAATATCCCTGTACCCCAAAAACCCAAAACTGACCCTGAACCCTAAAAATACCCCTTTACCCAAAAACTGAAAACTGACCCTTATCCCTAAAAATACCCCTTTACCCAAAAACTGAAAACTGACCCTGAACCCTAAAAATACCCCTTTACCCAAAAACTGAAAACTGACCCTGAACCCTAAAAATACCCCTTTACCCAAAAACTGAAAACTGACCCTGAACCCTAAAAATGCCCCTTTACCCAAAAACTGAAAACTGACCCTGAACCCTAAAAATACCCCTTTACCCATGAACTGAAAACTGACCCTGAACCCTAAAAATACCCCTTTACCCAAAAACTGAAAACTGACCCTGAACCCTAAAAATACCCCTTTACCCAAAAACTGAAAACTGACCCTGAACCCTAAAAATACCCCTTTACCCAACAACTGAAAACTGACCCTGAACCCTAAAAATACCCCTTTACCCAAAAACTGAAAACTGACCCTGAACCCTAAAAATACCCCTTTACCCAAAAACTGAAAACTGACCCTGAACCCTAAAAATACCCCTTTACCCAAAAACTGAAAACTGACCCTGAACCCTAAAAATACCCCTTTACCCATGAACTGAAAACTGACCCTGAACCCTAAAAATACCCCTTTACCCAAAAACTGAAAACTGACCCAGAACCCTAAAAATACTCCTTTACCCAAAATTAATTAATATTATTTAATTACCAATTAATTATTAATTAACAATAACAATAAAGTAAATATATTAGCACATTAGCTGTAATTAATTTAATTTAATAATCAATATTATTTTTCCAAATTATTTAATTAAGAATAACAAAAAATTATATATAAAAAAATTACTATAATTAATGTAATTAAATAATTAATATTAATTATTTACCAACGAATTAATAATTATAAATATGTACAAAATTATATTAATTAATTAACTAATTAATATAAATTAATTACCAATTAATTATTAATTAAAATATGTACAAACATATATCAATTAATTAATTATTATTAAATTACTTCCCACCCTATTCCCCTATAAACCCATAACCCGCTACAGAACATATTTATCAATTAATCAATTAATTAAAATTAATTAAAAATTATTTCTTAATTAATAATTCCTACTAATTAATAATTAATTTAACATAATTAAATTACTTCCCAACCTATTCCCCTATAAACCCACAACCCGCTACAGTAGTAAAAGACAATATTTAATTAAATTACATTAAAAATAAATAATAAAACATAATAAATACAATATAATATACACTAAATTTATTTAAAAATTGATATTAGTAACATCGAAGTTATTTATTTCGATATTATTGACATCGATATTTAAAACTTCGATATTACTGATATCATACTAATATCGATATTAAGACTGTCGATATTACTTACCTTCGATATTTTGTCCCATCGATATTTAAACTTCGATATTTTTGTATATCGATATTTAAAAATCGATATTTTGTCTGTGTACCGTTCTGCATTCAGTCTATCTATTGTTCTTTTTGCATTAGTCCATGGCATGTTGTTCGAATTGTGACAAATGCGGGGAAAAAAACTTAAGGGCCATATGTAGGTAAATCGCGAATACCGAATCCTTAATACCGAATTATACCGAATCGGTATTAAGAAGTAGGTAAACGTGATGTAGGTAAAAATTTGTTAAACATTACCGATTCGCTGCAAATCGGTATTAAATACCGATTGTGAACAGATCGGTAATAAAAATAATTACCGAAAGGCTATTACCGAATCGGTGTTACCGAATCCATTACCGAATTCGGAAATACCGATTCGGTATTCATTGTTTCGGTAATTCCAAGTCAGTAACTTTTGTTTTTTACCGATTCGTTATTATCGAATCAATTCGGTATTACGTACATCTCACATGGCTAAATATTTGTCGGTAACACCGAAAATAACCCTTTTTCGGTGTTACCGATCGGTATTTGGCCACCTACATATGGCCCTTAGTGGCATACCTTCTGGATTGAGTTTTTTGTGGAGGTGGACGTGACTTTTTTCAATTTTCTGCGTATTGCCTGTGCAAGACATTTTTTTGGCAAGCACCATTCTGGTTTGTGATTAATCCTTTGTGAAAGAACCCACCCTCTCCTTTTCACCAACTATTTAGATCATTCGGGACAAGTGGCTGCACTCCACTGAAAAATCAACATCGTTTAACAAATACAGGTAAGTGGTTCCTGAACCCGCAACGTGGCACCTCTGTGTGCCTAAAAGAATTGCGCTAAACTCAACGAACACAAATCTTGGCACGTTACAGCACCAGCAGAGTGAGACTGGACGTATGACTCATTTCTGCTTCTTTCATTTCTTCCTTTTCGTGATTGTAGCATCTGGACTAGAATAATACAGCTGGGTTTTGCTTCATCGGAACAGACGAGATCAGTTGATCTTAAAAAAGGTATTCTTGTAAACCTTAACTTGTATGGAAAGTGTTGCTGGAGAAAATGATGTGGTAACATAAGTACTTTTTCTTTTTGTTTTTTCAGCTCTTGGGAGTTTAAGATCCCGATGATCACTTGGGTTCGAAACGCGGTGACCGCCAAGTGTGAAAAAGCACACTATCAGGCTTAACCCCTATTTTTTAAAACAATTTGTGAAAGAATGATAACAAGTTCATAATTGCACTGGGGGCCCTGAATAGTGCACTGTTTGGTCTCTGCCATTTACCAGGTTGTGAAAAACTCAGACACAGAAATCTCAATCTGTTCGGGCTCTACCGCATTGTTCTGTATTACTTATTTAGTTGCTTATTTTTCTTTTTTTTGTTACTGAATGTGTTCACTCTGTGTTTTGAAGCATTGAACTCGAGCTTATTAATTTATCTGTCAAATTGTTTTGTCCATGTCATGTCCAGGTCTTGTCCAACGATATAATTTGTGATGGTTGAATTTTTGTAAAAAAATATTTTTGTATTATTGTGTTTAAGTTTAGTTTGTGGCCTGTTAACTAATCCCTTTATATGTTGTTCTTGTGAAAACCAATGTACATTTTCAAACAATTGATTTTTTTCTCAAAAAATGAACTCTTAAAAATGAAAGAAAAGAAATAAAAACGGATGTTTTTAGGTCACACTAAGTGTTGTGTACTCTAATGAAATAACAACCAACTAAAATCAGTACTGGCATGTGTGTTGTTGTGGGCTTGTTGAAATTGGCCTAGCCTTACTGATTATGGGCCAAAACCCTCTTTAGCTGATTTGACTCACACTTAGGAAGCGCTTAATTTGTAAAAAAAAAAAAGAGTGCCTGTGTCCAAAGCGCTGCTCAGAAGTCCGGCCGGTGCTATGAAATGTCTGGGCGCCAGACATCAAGGCTGCGTAGTGCTGAATCCACCTCAGGTCTCTTTAATCCACTGCCAGGCACTGTGACCCCCTTATCTCACTCTTTATTCTTTCTGCCCTTGAGCCTATTTTTCCATCTTTCCCTTCCTCCTTCTTTCCTGTTTGTGTGTTTCTCTCGCTCTCAGGAAATGACTGATGAGTAGATGAGTAAAAATAAGTGCCAGTCCCCAAACATGAGTGCCCGCTACCACCACCGGCAACCACTGACTCAAATTAAGCACCACTCTCAAGTTTCCATTTTTAGAATGGCAGCCCTGAGAGGGCAGCACCTACAGATGTGCTGCACTCGTCAGCGCAGGTGCTTCACAGTAGTGCTGCAAGCACCCCATTAAAATCGAAGCCCGCAGTGGTGTAGCTAGCAGCACTATGGCCGTCCAAGGCGGTCCCTGCTTTTGCTGCCCCGTGGCAGCCCTATTGAAGAGCAGAGGGGATAGTGCTGGCGAGATTTGGTGAGAATTGCTGCCCTGCGACGTTGCAATGTAGAACGGGGGGTGGCTATTGATGGCAGGTAAGAGCGGGAGGAGGGCGCCACCCCCAAAACTCGTGGCGGATGAGGCGGACCACCCACCCCCTGCTCCCCTCCCGTGCTACGCCGGATGTATGACGTTAGCACGCATACTATTACCACGCATACCTTTACAACGCGGTATTTACAACGAATACCGTTACAACACAAAGCGCTTTGAGGTGCTGGATAGTGGTAAGTATAATTTTATATTCCAACTCCAGTCCCCGTGGACACTAGGGAAGGTGTTGGATATAAAATTAAACTTATTCCCTATCCTAGAGCGCCCCCCAGCGCAATGCGTTGTAATGGTATGCGTGGTAATGCCTGCGTTGTAATGGTAGTGCGTGGTAAAAAATGCGTGCTAAACGTTGTATACCGCTACGCCAGTTGAAGACAGTTTTAGTCCAAGGATGTTTTTGGGAACAGTGGCGACAGGACATTATGTTTCCTTTCTGCTTCTTTCTACACAGACTGATGCTTTTCACATTCTTGTAAATGGCACCTTTTGCAGGTTTTATAAGAAGTTTTAATGTTCACCCATTAGCAGAGAGGTGTGAATATTTGCATCAGAAAGGCTATCTCTGCACTCTCCCCCAATGGGCTGTTTAACCCATGATTGTATCGAAGAGAAAAAGCAGAAAGCCTGAAACATAATGCCATTTTGCATTTCAACTATGTGCTTTGGTGCTAGAACATATGGTACCATATGGAACCTCATCTGCTTTTTTTAACCAGTGAAATGTTGGATTGTGGGGCTTTAGTTTTGCTTTTAAAACTTTCATCACGAACCCCAGCATTCAATAGGCTGTTTGCTAAAATGCCAGAATTCACTACTTGTCAGCTATGTGTTAGAATTTTACTAAGTCGACTACTCCATTAAAAAAATTGCTTGTTTTACAATGTAAAAAACAAAACTGATTCTGCGCTATATATTTTGAGAGTTCACTCTTTCACTCACATCGTGCATTAAAACAAGCATTGTCAATGTGAATACATTTTTCTTATGTGTAGTAGAAAGTTTTATACTGAGCTTCCAAACACAATAAAGGTACAGCACATAGCAGCAACACAGCCTTCCATAACACAAGTAATAAGTTAAGGACAGGTGACAGTAGCAGAAGCAACAGAACAGGATTCTCTTACACGTACATGACAGGTACAACACAGATAGCTAACACACTAAAGAGGGAGTGAGAGGAGGTAAAGACTGTCTTTTGTGATTCCATAAACATATGAGAGGTACACAACTACTGGAAGAAACAGCCAAACTTCTTATGGAATTAACTTACATTCATATACGCTTTTAGGGTGATAAACGCTCACATACCTAATTTGGTAGGCTTCAATAGTGAGTTCCATACCTTCACTGGGAAGCATTTGTGAGTACTATTGTTGCCTGGTTGTAAGTCTCCTAGTTATGGGTTCCCTAGTTTGGGTGTGGCTGTGGCATTGTTTAGGTTTTGCGTTTGTTAGACTGTCAGACCTACATAAACATTGTGTGTGGGTGAGCTAAAACATGTTTTACTGGTGTCGCCCTGCCTAAGATTAAAAACAGGAGGGCCGAGTAACGGACCCTATTACTCTTTTCCATCAACATGTTTTGGTGCTACACTATTGTCTCTGGTGGGGTCAGGCATCTTCCCTAGGTATATAGGTATCTCACATCAAATATTGTCCTGCCTCATAGAGCTTGTTACCAGCGTCAAATAGAGAATGGGTGGGGAGGGCGATTGGGCAAATTTCCTGCAGCCCCACTTCTTGAAGATGCCTTGCAACATCCTATTGGAAAGGCTATCAGCATGTCAAGCTGTTTGGTCAACCTTGGAAGCCAGTATTGAAGCAAACACAAGGAGATGATGGACGGAATGCTGAAACTTTTCAGTCACTCACACCTAGTCACAGATCTGCGTTGAATCCATCATCGTTATTTAGGTCACATTGCCACCCCAGTGAAGACCCACCCATATGTAAATCAGTCTTGACCCTGTTCCTCATGGGAACAGTCCAGTCCGAACTGCCAAACCACACCTTCCCTGAACCGGACCGGTTTCGGGGTAACACCCCTCATCAGCCAGACTAGCTTGAATCCAGTGGCAAAGTGAGCCAGGATTGAAACCAGATTTCCTGAGTTGGTTGTACAATTCTGATCTTGGATGGATATCACATTCTTTCCCCCTTCTGCCCTGATGACATTTTATTTGTGACCCAAGAGGCAAGTCAATTGTTTTGGGCCGCCTATACAATGTCTTTATTGCTGTTAAAGATGAAGCAGCAGAATTGTCAATTACACAATATGCGGGAGATTTTTGTACAGTGCACATCCTGAACTGAATTTGTTTCAAGCTGCTCTCAAATGTGGTGATCTCAGAAAGGAGACAGAGGGAAGAGAATTAATTGTCCAGAATCACACATTTGGGTCAGGCTGGGAAGCTGTGATTTAAACAGGGTCTCTGGGGCAGGGCCCCTCAACTAGTTTTTGCCCTTGGTCTAACAAAATCTTCTTACTGGCCTGGGCATGCTATGCAAGGACATTCAAATTATTATTTTTTTATAATAAGATGGGACAACAGTAGTGGAGACACTCCTCTTCATAGAACAGCTACAACGTAGGCAGAACAACCTCTGTGAAAAAGTTTTGAGTGCACGCGCTCCAGGTGTTGTGCCATCACAGGATCGGTGCTGAACCTGTTCAAAATGCTGGGGGCCGCCAGTGTCTTTTTAAATATTGTATCTGGAATGTTCTTATGAAGCGCATTGATTAAAAACAGTGCTTAGCTTTCAGCTGTCAGGATTTAATAACCTGTCATGTAGCAGAATTAAAAAGCAGGGTTACAGCTCAGACATTTGAGGGATGCAGTGATTAGTTTCTATGCTCTAACACTATTTTCTTTGATCATTCTATGCACTGCATTGCCATTATAAACATATAAAATTAATATATCAAACAGAATATAATTGAATTGGGAATAGAAACGGCACAGCAACGGCAACACGGTCCCTAATAAGGAGAGGTGGCCCCCATAAACATCTGGTACCAGGTGCCAATGCACTTGATGCACTCTTGATAGCTCAGCACCACTGCACATGAATGGGGATTTTTGGGTAGAAGACAGGCAGATCTCAGCCCAAGCAATACCCAATCTGCATCAGCACCTGGCCCAGATCAAAGCCTGGTCAGCATCCATGTCCTGACAGTTCTCTTCCAATGGTTGTCTTCGTTGTCAGCAGCCGATTTCGAGACCACCATAGATTAATGCTGATTGACATCTTTCAATGGATCTTCAGCTGAAACAAGGGGATATGTGTGCTGCTCAGAAGCAGGGGAGAGCGGGGGAGGGAAATTATCTCGGAAGACAATCCACAAAGAGCAGGAACCATGGAGTACATAGGATGTGTGGTGGTGCAGGAGCTGTGCGTGCGGTCTTGTAATATAGACCAAAACTGAATAGGCGGGATACTGTAATTCAGTTCTTAATTTTATTAATCCAAGGGTTATACACAGATAATATTGTTCTCTTCTTAGGTCTTTACTCTTTGTCTGTGCGATTTTGGGAGTCTTTGGGCTAATAAAGGATTCCTAGGATATCTCCGGTTTCCTCACTCCGCCTCTTGATCCTTGGCGACAACCGTTCTCATAGAACGGTTGTCGCCAAGGATTGCATAGATATATTCAACGCTTTTGTTTTTCTTTTCTTTGTTTTTGTAAGTCTTGCTACATCAGGATGTTGCGCTGCACTTATCACCGTGAATGCCCGCTTCCCTTCCTTTCTTTATGTGTGGATCGGGGATCGCGGGATGCGAGTCTCGTTTAGAAAATAGGGTACGAAAACGAGTATGCACCTTAGTAAGCCATGCTCCTGTTTGTTTCTTCTTCGCGACTGCTGGATCTTCCATCTTGTTCCTCTGCCTTCTCGGGTACGGATGTGACAAGGGTGTCGACAGCAGCAGGACCTTCAAGTGCCCGTTCTTCCTCAATCAATCAATCAGTGACATTTATAAAGCGCGCTACATACCCGTAGGGTCTCAAGGCGCTGGGGGGGGGGGAGGGGGGGTGCCGCTACTGCTCGAACAGCCAGGTCTTCAGCTTCTTCCTGAAGGAGAGGTGGTCTTGGGTCAGGCGCAGGTCGGTCGGGAGGGAGTTCCAGGTCTTGGCGGCTAGGTAGGAGAAGGACCTTCCTCCTGTAGTTGCTCTTCGGATGCGGGGGACGGTGGCGAGGGCGTGGTTGGCTGATCGGAGGTGGCGTTTGGGAGCGTAGAAGTTGACTCGGCTGTTGAGGTAGCTCGGGCCTTGGTCGTGTAGGGCTTTGTGTGCGTGGGTGAGGAGGCGGAAGGTGACTCTCTTGCTGACGGGGAGCCAGTGGAGGTCTCTCAGATGTCCGGAGATGTGGCTGGTTCGTGGGATGTCGAGGATGAGTCTGGCTGAGGCGTTTTGGATCCGCTGGAGTCTCTTCTGGAGCTTGGCGGTGGTGCCGGCGTAGAGGGCGTTGCCGTAGTCCAGTCGGCTGGTGACGAGGGCCTGGGTGACGGTCTTCCTGGTCTCTGTGGGGATCCACCAGAAGATCTTCCGTAGCATGCGTAGGATGTTGAAGCACGCCGAGGAGACGTTGTTGACTTGCCTGGTCATGGAGAGGGAGGAGTCCAGGATGAAGCCCAGGTTTCGTGCATGGTCTGTCGGTTTGGGTGCGGTGCCCAGGGCGGGAGGCCACCAGGAGTCGTCCCAGGCGGAGGGTGAGGAGCCCAGGATGAGGACCTCCGTCTTGTCCGAGTTCAGTTTCAGGCGGCTGGTCGTCATCCACTCGGCTACCTCTTTCATCCCTTCGTGCAGGTTGGCTCTGGCGGCGGCGGGGTTGTTGGTCAGGGAGAGGATCAGCTGGGTGTCGTCGGCGTAGGAGATTATGCTGAGGTTGTGTTTGCGTACGATGGCCGCGAGGGGGCTCATGTAGACGTTGAAGAGGGTGGGGCTCAGAGATGATCCTTGGGGGACGCCGCAGATGACTTCGGAGGCCTCTGACTTGTATGGTGGTAGGCGGACTCTCTGTGTTCTTCCGTCGAGGAAGGAGATGATCCATTCCAGCGCCTTGTCCTGGATTCCGACGTTGCTGAGGCGCCGTACTAGGGTGCGGTGGCAGACCGTGTCGAAAGCCGCGGAGAGGTCTAGGAGGATGAGGGCCGCTGTTTCTCCATTGTCCATCAGGGCACGGAT
This sequence comes from Lissotriton vulgaris, assembly GCF_964263255.1. Classification (NCBI taxonomy): domain Eukaryota; kingdom Metazoa; phylum Chordata; class Amphibia; order Caudata; family Salamandridae; genus Lissotriton; species Lissotriton vulgaris. The sequence continues at coordinate 1,064,612,928 of NC_141687.1, forward strand.
GTCATCGGTGGCGGCGATGAGGGCGGTCTCGGTGCTGTGATTGGCTCGGAAGCCGGACTGTGAGGGGTTGAGGGATCCGTTCGTCTCGAGGAAGGCGGCCATCTGCTTGTTGACGGTCTTCTCGATGACTTTGGCTGGAAACGCGAGAAGCGAGATGGGGCGGTAATTCTTGAGGTCGGTGGGGTCCGCTGTTGGTTTCTTGAGTAGAGCGCTGAGTTCGGCGTGCTTCCAGCTCTCCGGGAAGGTGGCGGTGTTGAAGGATGTGTTGATGATGTCTCGCAGGTGGGGTGCGATGACCGCGTCGGCCTTGTTGAAGACGTGGTGAGGGCAGGGGTCGGTCGGTGATCCGGAGTGGATGGAGTTCATCGTGCGGATGGTGTCTTCGGTGCTGATCGGGGTCCAGGCGTGGAGGGTGGTGGTGGGGGGTGGTTGTTCGGTCATGGTGTGCGTTGGTTGGTTGTTGAAGCTGTTGTGTATGTCCGCGATCTTGTTGTGGAAGTATGAAGCGAGGGAGTTGCAGAGGTCTTGCGATGGGGTGATGTCGTTGTTTCCTGCGCTGGGGTTGGAGAGCTCTTTCACGATGTTGAAGAGTTCCTTGCAGTTGTGTGCGTTGTTGTCCAACCGGTCCTTGAATGCTGTTTTCTTGGCGGCGCGGATCAGCTGGTGGTGCTTCCGGGTGGCAAGCTTGAGGGAGGTCCTGTTGTCCGGTGTCGGTTCCCTTTTCCAGACTTTCTCGAGGGCTCGGCAGTTCTTCTTGGAGCTCTTGAGTTCGTCGGTGAACCATGGGGCCTTCTTGCTGCCGGGTCTGCTGGGCGGGGTCCTCAGAGGGGCGAGTTCGTCCGCGCAGTTGCTGATCCACTTCGTGAGGTTGTCGGCGGCCTGGCTGGGGTTCGCTGAGCTGGCAGGAGGGTGCTGGCTCAGGGAGGTGGCGAGCTGGTCTGCTGTGATCTTGTTCCAGCCTCTGCGGGCGGCCTGTTGCTGGTGATGGTGGGTCGTCGTTCTCTTGAAGGTGAAGTGGACGCAGCTGTGGTCCGTCCAATGAAGCTCTGTGGCGTGGCTGAAGTCGATGTCTGTGCTGGATGAGAAGACGGCGTCGAGTGTGTGTCCGGCAAGGTGGGTGGGGGTGGACACCAGTTGCTTGAGTCCCAGGTTGGCGAGGTTGTCGAGCAGGGTGCTGGTGTTGCGGTCGTTGTTGTTCTCCAGGTGGAAGTTGAGGTCTCCCAGGAGGATGTAGTCAGCGGAGGGGAGGGCAAGCGGGCTGACGAAGTCGGCGATGTCCTCGCTGAATTGTGTGCGTGGTCCCGGGGGTCGGTAGATCAGGGTGCCTCTGAGGGTGGTGTTCGGGTTGGTGTGGATCTGGAAGTGCAGGTGTTCGGCGGTGGTCAGGGTGTTGTCGGTGCTGGTCGTGAGACGGATGGTGTTCCTGTGGATGATGGCGATGCCTCCTCCCATCTGGTTGGCGTTGCAGTCCCTCCGGACGATCTTGTAGCCCTCTGGGATAGCGATGGCGATGTCGGGAGCTGAAGAGGCGTTCATCCAGGTCTCCGTGAGGAAGGCAACGTCAGGGGCTGTGGCGTCTAGAAGGTTCCAGAGTTCGATGGTGTGTCTGTGGACGGAGCGGGTGTTGAGCAGGATGCACTTGAGGTGGGTGCTGCTGGTGTTCGACTTGGCGGGTGCGGGGCTGGACCGGATGCATGAGAACTTGCAGGCGTGGCAGCTGAAAGGTCCGGTGGTACGTCTTGGAGTGGCTTGATGGCATTCTGGGAGTCGGCCGGTGTTGAGAGCGCTGAGGGTGGCGGCTGAGTACGTCAGGCGGGTAGGTCGGGGTCTTCGTGGGCCAGGGGTCCTGGCGCTGGGCGCGGTCCGGTCGCGGACGGGCGCAGACGGGCTTACCTTTGGCGCGCCTTCGGCGCACAATCGGCGCACCCGCTGCGCGTGGCCGCTGCGCGTTCGCACGGTCGCCATTTAAGGCGAAGTGCGCGGGTGGGCGGAGCAGCTGGGAGGCGGGAGCGGGGAGGGAACAGAAGGCAAAAAGGGGCGGGGTCTGCGGTGGTGGCGGGAAGCGGGGAGCGGGGAGGGAGGACGGAGGGCGGCGCGGTAGGCGGGCAACCAGGAAGGAAACACTGACACGGCAACGCAAAATACAATCACAAACCAATGGGGATAAAGAGTTAACCCGGACACAGAATTTAGACAGCAAGCACAAATTACGGTCAAAACAAGGGAAAAAAACAAAACAATCGACAGCGGAGTCAGCCGGCAGCCGGCAGCGAGGCGGGCAGTGAGCGAGGCAGGGTGCACACGCAGCAGCTGGTGGCCGTGCGGCGCGGGGGTGTCCCACAAGTGGGTCACCCCTCAGCCTCCCTCGGGTCTTCTTCCAGATTTCCTGAACGCCGTCTATTCAGCAGAGAACAGGCTAAAGAGGCCTTGTTGTTCCATCTGGAATCCTAATAGGTTCAACTGACGTGCCTCTGTCTTCCGGAAGTTTGTATTCTTAAGGATATCGTCAACATTATCCAGCGTTCTATGTAAAGACTGCAAACAGACATTAGGAGAATAAAAGTGGGAAAGTTGTCTCCACTCTCCTCTTCACTCTCAACACTTTCAGGTATGTTGTGACAGATCTCTACGGGAGCGCAAGATGAGGCACTAGCTTTATGAGGGTACAGGTTCTTGGGGATGTAGGCTTTAGGAGCAGCAGAATGTATGGGGGGTGCAGGAACTAAGAGGGTCCACAGCCTAGGGGCCTAACAGCAAAAGGCTCTGGGGTGCAGATTCTATGGAGACATAGGATCCAGATGTTGTACAGTAGTGGTTATTAACCTTTGGACCACCACGGACTCCATTAAACTTCAACTGGAAGTCAAGGATCCATAAGAAAGTTCTACGATTTAAACCTGAACAAAAATACACAAAAAAATCACAAACAAGTGCTCAATATGAACTCAGTATGAACATTGAGTGTAGGATCCCTCAGACAGATGCAGGAGATGGTCACTGCTTCAGAAAAGAGTCCCACAGTACACATTATGTGTTCATATAACATATATAGACCCTGGTCCCTGTGGGCATAGAAGGGGTTGTCCTTGTTATATAATATATCTATATGAACTCAGCACATCTAATATCCTCTGAAACAGTATGTTTAAATATGAGAGTGACTATGCAATGGTATAAAACCAAGGTCATATTCACAAATGTTAATGTTAATGTTAACAATTTGTTGAAGCGCAAACAGCTGCCCCAGCAACGGAGCGTCCCGGCGCTGAACCTAAACAGTACCTGAGGGGAGGGGGAAAGTCACAGAAGATTTTAGATGGTGGAGAAAAGGTGGGTTTTTAGTTCCTTTCGAAAGGTAGTCAGGTTGGTCAGGGTACGGATGTGCAGAGGTAGGGAGTTCCAAAGTTTTGCCCCTAAAACCTTGAAAGAGCGGCCGCCCATTCTGCAGAGCTTGGTGCGAGGAACCGTCACCAGGTGCTGACCCAGCGAGCGTAGAGTGCGCTGGGGGGTGTAGGGTACTAGAAGCGGACGCAGGAGTTTAGGACCAATCAACAGGCAATCAATTCAAGTCAGAGCTCTTAGCAGAAGTGGTGCGACAGAAGTAATAACTGGATTGACAGTGGGTTTGGAGAGACACTGTGCAGTAATCAACCTAGGAATGGACTAAGCCTGAGACCATGCTGGGCCTTTGTGTCAAAAAGTGATAAAGACAGTGATTACATAAACTCTAGAAGACCAGGTGCTCATTTTGCTAGAGTACATGCTGTATGGCAGTCTGCCTATGAAAGGGTTTCTGCTCTGCAGCAAAGTGTAGGCATGCCCTCTTTCCAATACAAGAAGTGCAGGTGCGTTGAATCTGTAAGTGCCTGCCCATATAAAGCAGTGGATGAGAAAAACCTACAGTCTGGAATGGCCTTTTGGGGAGTCTACATTTGTATGTAGACCAATGTTGTGAAAAGGTACGCCCATTAGTACTGCAGAGGTTATGGAAAATTGGGTCTACATGTACTTTACTGAACATCTTCCAGCATGAAAAACTTACAGCAAACTGTCTTAAGTTTGGATTTTACCTTAAGTTAAACTTAAGAAAAACTTAAGTTAAACTTAAGTTTAATTTAAGGCAAAATCATAATTTAAGACAAAATCCGAACTTAGGACAAAATCCTAATTTAAGACAAAATCCTAATTTAAGACAAAATCCTAATTTATTGAAGAGTATGTGGTGTGAAGATCACTAAAGACGCGCTCATTTAACATGAAACCAAGGGGTTTCTTCACTCATTAAACGTAGCTTAGTTGTCGTATTTCAAAAAAGCCAGTCATATGTTTCTTGAGATCATCATATGTTTTAATTCATTTTCAGATGTTTTTTCTTGTCAACGAATGTTTATAGAAATTCATTCCACAAATAAATCATTTGATAGCATTACTTCATGCCCAATGCATTTCGGGTTAAAAAGGTAACCCTTCGTCAGGGGCCTGCAAAATGAAAACATACAGGACCTTAGCAGTCAGCAAACGAACCATTAACGATTAAATAACATTGTACATACATTGGATACAAAATTGCTTGCATGTATTAAACATTTTGTTATCGTTCATCAAACAAATGAATTCGTAAGCACAGGCGCTACTGAATTGCTACGGAGCAAACTACATATACACAAGCAGATATTGCAAAATATCACCAGCATTTTAAGTTGTGGTTAGTGTAGTGTTGAGACTGCGTGAGACGCAATTATAGTAGAATGTCAAGCTGTGAATAGTGAATCGGGTGAAATAAAGGATCAAAAATGGGAAAGGTAAATGAACTTACTGAATGAGTAACGCGCGGGGCTTACGGCGTTTCACACACGGAACCGGTCTGTATGGCGGGAAGCCAATCGGAAGGAGTGTTGTAGCATAGTGGGTTGATCACGTGGTATACGGAGTTCGTTAAATCTATATAAAATCTATCCGTGGTATTAAACAGTACATCAATACGAGTCAATCAACCTGTACTGTTAAGCCAATACGGTGGTCAAGAGGCAGAAATTTTACATTTATCAAGAACGGTTCGAGAACCGTAAAGATTAGACAACGCATGGTGATAGGTCAGTGGTATGCATCACGTGATGGTAACCAGGAAGTAAACAAGGAAGTAAACAAGCAGCGATGTAAGGTGTGATCGCTGCATCAATCTATATATCGATCAAGGGAAAACAATAAACGTAATTGATTATGAAATAGTATCAGAGAGAACGTTAAATGTGTAGATGGAACCGGACTGTGTCTACATGTATGATGCATCAATATGGGTGAGACAAATATTGAGTCATGATAAATTAGTGTGATGTATCGTGTGCCTCGACTATAAGGTACATATGTATATTTCATCACAATTACCCAAATGGTATATAGCATTAGCAGTAGGAGATAGTGCAGATTGGCAGTCTTAGCTGATGATATTAAGTCAAACAAGTCTCTAGTAGATGAGGTGAGGGAGGGAAGGGACCTCAGAGTTCCAAGTTGTGTCAAAATGTCAGAGAAAACATGAAAATTCAATTCTATCATTTATCCTTGTTGGTTGGAGTGAATTGAGTTTTTTGATCCAGAACAATTCTGCCTGTAAACTCTGTTTCACAGGATCCATGTCACAGTGCTGTGGGAGTATCTCCAGTATGGTAAACTTGAGTTGTGCTATTTGATGGTTGTTTTCAAGCCAATGTGTGGCCACCGCTGATTTTGTGTTCTTCGTGCGGATGTTGCTTTTGTGCTCTGACATTCTTATTTTTATCTTCCTTTCTGTCTGGCCAACATATATTTTGCCACATGGGCATTTGGTAGCATAAATTGCATTTTTGGAATCACAGGTGCCGGTGTATTGTAAGTCTATTTTGTGGCCTTTTGTGGGATGCATGAATGTGTTTTCCGGTTATTACATTATTGCAATGTATGCAATTCAAGCATTTGGACATGCCTTTGTGTTGAGTTTTATCGACTTTTTTGGTGGTTAAAACCTCCTTTAAGTTTCTTGATCTTTTGAACGCGAAAGTTAATTGATCGCTATACAAATTTTGTAGATCTGGTTCATCTTTAATGAGCGCCCAATGGTGATTGATGATTCTCTTGATTTTTTTGGCAGCTGTCGAAAATTTAAGTACACATACTGTTTTTTGTTCTGTGGTTTGTGCTGCAGGTGTTAATAGACACTCTCTTGAGTATTTCGCCACTTTTTAGAGTGATTCTTCAAGAATCTCTTTAGGATATCCACGGGCAAGATATTGATCTTGTTGCTCTTCAATAGTTTTTTCCCAGTATGTACGGGTCAGAGGTGATTCTTTTGAGTCGAATGAATTGGGATGTCGGAAGATGTTTCTTTAAAGTTTCAGGATGAAAACTTTGGAAAAGTAGACTGGAATTGCGGTCTGTGGCCTTTTTGTATACTTGAGTTTGTAGTTGTTGGTTGGTGATGGTGATTTGTACATCTAGGAACAAAATAGTTTCTTTGTTCATAGTGTGGGTGAATTTGATTCTGGGGTTCAATTGACTGAGTTCCATGATGCTGGTGAGTAACTGTTCCTTTTCACCTCTCCAGATCAGGAATAGATCGTCGATATATCTTTTAAATATCACTAGATGGTCTGTCCAATTGGTGTTGTTTAAGATGTTATTTTGTTCGAATTTCGACATGAACATGAACAAATTAGCATATGCGGGGGCCCCCCAAAGCACATTGAAGTGCCATTGCATTGGTTGTAATATTTGTTATTCCATTCGAAATAACTATGGTATAGCGCAAAGTGCATCAGTTCAATGAGAAAAACTTTATTGGCTTCACATTCTTCATCTCGTAGTAGGTTCCATTCGTTGTGGGGAATTGATGTGTATAATGACACAACGTCAATTGTACATAACCAGTATTCAATGTTTACATCTAGTTGAATCGTTCTGAGCATGTTAAGAAAAGCTGTTGTGTCTTTTATGTAGGTTTGTCCTTTTTGCACAATCGGCTGTAGATAACAATCTATATATTTACCAATACTGTCAGATATAGACCCGCAGGCTGATACAATGGGTCTGAAGGGTGGTTTCTCAATGTCCACCTGCAGCACAAACCACAGAACAAAAAACAGTATGTGTACTTAAATTTTTGACAGCTGCCAAAAAAATCAAGAGAATCATCAATCACCATTGGGCGCTCATTAAAGATGAACCAGATCTACAAAATTTGTATAGCGATCAATTAACTTTCACGTTCAAAAGATCAAGAAACTTAAAGGAGGTTTTAACCACCAAAAAAGTCGATAAAACTCAACACAAAGGCATGTCCAAATGCTTGAATTGCATACATTGCAATAATGTAATAACCGGAAACACATTCATGCATCCCGCAAAAGGACACAAAATAGACTTACAATACACCGGCACCTGTGATTCCAAAATTGCAATTTATGCCATCAAATGCCCATGTGGCAAAATATATGTTGGCCAGACAGAAAGGAAGATAAAAATAAGAATGTCAGAACACAAAAGCAACATCCGCACGAAGAACACAAAATCAGCGGTGGCCACACATTGGCTTGAAAACAACCATCAAATAGCACAACTCAAGTTTACCATACTGGAGATACTCCCACAGTGCTGTGACATGGATCCTGTGAAACAGCGTTTACAGGCAGAATTTTTCTGGATCAAAAAACTCAATTCCCTCCAACCAACAGGGATAAATGATAGAATTGAATTTTCATGTTTTCTCTGACATTTTGACACAACTTGGAACTCTGAGGTCCCTTCCCTCCCTCACCTCATCTACTAGAGACTTGTTTGACTTAATATCATCAGCTAAGACTGCCAATCTGCACTATCTCCTACTGCTAATGCTATATACCATTTGGGTAATTGTGATGAAATATACATATGTACCTTGTAGTCGAGGCACACGATACATCACACTAATTTATCATGACTCAATATTTGTCTCACCCATATTGTTCGCATCATACATGTAGACACAGTCCAGTTCCATCTACACATTTTAAGTTCTCTCTGATACTATTTCATAATCAATTACGTTTATTGTTTTCCCTTGATGGATATATAGATTGATGCAGCGATCACACCTTCCATCGCTGCTTGTTTACTTCCTTGTTTACTTCCTGGTTACCATCACGTGATGCATACCACTGACCTATCACCATGCGTTGTCTAATCTTTACGGTTCTCGAACCGTTCTTGATAAATGTAACATTTCTGCCTCTTGACCACCGTATTGGCTTAACAGTACAGGTTGATTGACTCGTATTGATGTACTGTTTAATACCACGGATAGATTTTATATAGATTTAACGAACTCCGTATACCACGTGATCAACCCACTATGCTACAACACTCCTTCCGATTGGCTTCCCGCCATACAGACCGGTTCCGTGTGTGAAACGCCGTGAGCCCCGCGCGTTACTCATTCAGTAAGTTCATTTACCTTTCCCGTTTTTGATCCTTTATTTCACCCGATTCACTATTTACAGCTCGACATTCTACTATAATTACGTCTCACGCAGTCTCAACACTACACTAACCACAACTTAAAATGCTGGTGATATTTTGCAATATCTGCTTGTGTATATGTAGTTTGCTCCGTAGCAATTCAGTAGCGCCTGTGCTTACGAATTCATTTGTTTGATGAACGATAACATGTTTAATACATGCAAGCAATTTTGTAACCAATGTATGTACAATGTTATTTTAGTCGGTAATGGTTCGTTTGCTGACTGCTAAGGTCCTGTATGTTTTCATTTTGCAGGCCCCTAACGAAGGGTTACCTTTTTAACCCGAAATGCATTGGGCATGAAGTAATGCTATCAAATGATTTATTTGTGGAATGAATTTCTATAAACATTCGTTGACAAGAAAAAACATCTGAAAATGAATTAAAACATATGATGATCTCAAGAAACATATGGCTGGCTTTTTTGAAATACGACAACTAAGCTACGTTTAATGAGTGAAGAAACCCCTTGGTTTCATGTTAAATGAGCACGTCCTTAGTGATCTTCACATCACATACTCTTCAATAATGTAAGGCACTGCAAGGCATGGTGTGACAAGGATTGCGCCTTCCGTATCCTTTGAAATTACAGTTTTGAACCGGGAGTGCACGGAGATAACAGCTATCAAAATCCTAATTTAAGACACAATCCTAATTTAGGACAAAATCCTAACTTAAGAAAAAATTTCTAATTTAGGACAAAATCCTAACTTAAGACAAAATCCTAACTTAAGACTACTAAATGTCTTCTATGAATACCAAAAGTAGTAAGTTTAGGATTTTGTCGTAATTTAGTTCTGTGAATCAGGCCCAATAATCTTAATTTTTAGAACAATAACCATGATTGACTTTTATTCACTTTGGCCTTCATATGTAGCACAATCCTCCTAAAATTAGCAAGGAAGCCCAAAGAATAAACTAGACTGAATGTGTAAAGTTTCAGGTTTCCAACATGAACAACTCAAAGACCCATATATGTTCACATGCTGATAGAATCCTATAGACAAATACATAAGTAATAGAATACATCTCTACATACATTTTCTTTGCATGCTGTTTTGCTCGCAAAATAAAACTGTGCCCAACAAGCCCCGCAAAGAAATCTACCTTATGTACTTCTGTACAACAAAATGGAAAAGTGACCTAGCAATGAGCTACACTAACTACTATATGTAAGACATGATAATTGGTATTAGTTTAAAAAAATATTAATTTTCATAACAGCAAAGACTGGCTTTCAGTCATTTTTAGCTTCATATTTAGCACAATCCTACTAAAAGTAGCAAGGAAGCCCAAAAAATAAACTAGACTGCATATGTAAAGTTTCAGAATTATTATGTAAACAACTAAAAGACACATTCTTGGTCACGGGATTATGTAAACCAATAAAGAAATACATAACAAACACAATAGATAAAAAGAAAGAAATCACATTAAATCTGATTGCTGCTCTTTACTTATAATTCGTATCCTAAAGATAGGAATTCCTTGGATATTAGCTCCCTAATAACTTTCCACCTGTTTGACGAATTACTACATAATGTTCCAGACCTATTCACACACCACTGTATTCCATACAACTCCACTCCACAACACTTTACTACACTAATTGCCACTCTTACACTTTACTCCTGTCTATACCCCTTCACTCCACTGTAAACACTGTACTATACTGTATGCCACTGTACAACACTTTACTCCACTCTTTGATACTCTAGTCCACTATACAACTGTATGCAACTCTTTGTATGCTACTGCACCCCACTTTATTACACTCTACTCTGACATCGTACTCTAGTCTGCTCTACTACTCCATTGTATGATACTCCACTCTATGCCATTCTTTTTTTTAATTATATTTATTTTTTCCTTTTTGCACACACTTTATACATTATACAATTTTCCAGCATTAATACTTCATGCTTCATAGCTAAATAAACAATTTTTACAAGATATACAAGCTTTTCGTTACACATTTCCACAAACGGTGTTTATAACGTTCTTACTTAACCACAATTAAACCTTAAGCCCTTCTTGGGTCTACCTGCGACCCAATTCCTTCCTTCCAAATACTTATGGGTTGCCATATTCTTAGGCCTAATGTCCTTCCCCTTTTCCCTTTTCGTGCATAGATATTCTTCTCCATATTATACGCATTCAAGAGATTAGCCAGCCAGGTTTGCAGTGCCGGTGGGTTTTTGTCAAGCCAAGCCCTTGCTAAGGTCAATCTATATACTAACATTGCCACAAACAAAAATTCCTGATGTGTGTCAGCCCCTTCCAAACCCAAACCTAAGATTATTCTAGCTGGGCTAAGATTAATTTGAATCCCCAGGGATCTATCTAGAAAACCCTTGATGTCCCTTATTAGCGTGTGTAATTGAGGGCATGTAGCAAAAATGTGAATACTATCTGCTTCCCTAGCGTTGCATCGGGGACAATTTATACCAGTGCTCCCTCCCCATTTGGCTATCTTGGCAGGGGTATGATATAATGAATACAGAGTTTTATAGTGTTGTGACTGCATGGAGGATGAGCACAGTATAGTACGGCCCAGGTCCAATGATTTTTTAAACCACCCAGCGTCCACGCTAAGTTTTTCCGCCCATTTATTGCCCACCTTTCCTAAGTCATTAGTTTTCCCTTTAATCAAACAGGCATAAAAAGACCTAATGGTGCGATCCCCCAAAAGTCTAATTTTTTCCAGTATCTCATTCCTGCCTACTCCCACAGACCCCCCTGCTTTATCATTAAAAAAACTCCTGACCTGGAGATACTTGAAAAAATCTCTATTATTAATACCATATTTAGTTCTTAAATCTGCAAACTGTACGATCCCCTCTATATCAAATAAGTCCCCGATCTGGATAATCCCACTGTTTGCCCATTCTAACATTGCTTCATCTGCAAAGATTGCATGAGGAAACGACCTGTTTCTAAAGAGTCTAGTGTATCTGTTATACTTCCCAATTTTACTTCTTTTCAAAAAGGCAGTCCATATCTTAACAGCAGTTGAGACCGTCTTGAACCTTGTTCTTTTAAAGTAGCCATAATCAATACAGTTTAAAAAGCAGTTTCCCGCGTCTTTCCCTAGGACCGTAGCATACACTTTCAATGCCATTGTACTCTATGACACTGTATGCCAATCCACTGTACTACACTTTACAACAGCGTCCAACCGCCATCGTTCCAGAATGGATAACGGCCGACAGGTTGTCGGCAACTCCATCTGCCATATTACAATCCAACTACCGTAAAGGCCGTTGAAAACATGCCTTTTCCAATTGCGGCTTGTGCCGCGGCCCGGAAAAGGGCCACAGCACAAGTTGCTATTGAAAAAGGGATGTTTTTAAACATCCAGGCACCATGTGCCAGGCACCATGATGTACAGTCTATTTTCAGCTGATGGGTTATAATTGTTTTTGCATGTACTCCTAATGCATAAAAGGTGTGTAGAGGTACTGAACATGTTACAAATGTGAGAGTTGACAACTTGTGTCCAGTATGTTGCACACAAGGTTTTAGGCTCTGGAGAAAAAGTTTGCTACAGGGCAAAGATTCTACATACAAAATACTAATGGGGAGATTTACTAAGATTTTAGACCGTGTTTGCCTCACAAAAGTGACGCAAAACGTTGCAAAATCTTTTTCTTCCAATTTACTTTCCAGCACAAAACGTGTTAAGTGCTGGAAATAACGTGTAAGTAACGCAAAGCAGTGCATAGCGCTGCTTCGCATTACTTAGGGGGTTATTCTGATGATGATTGAACGGCATCTGAAGGCTTATCAGATGCGGTTCGACTGCCATCTGCTGCTGCTGTCCAACCGACGTATTACAATGCATGCAGTGGGAGGCAGCAGGTGGAGGGACAGTCCGATGCTTTACGACGGGCTCCTTGAGCCCATCCGATGGCTAGTGATCCCTACAATAGTGGCAGTGCCTTCTCAGGCACCGCAGTAGGGATTACTTACCTGCCATGAAAAGGCAGATGGAAGGTAACTTTGGGGGCCCCCTTTCCTCCTGGCCCTCTGCTATTGGGCCTGGGGGACACCTATGTTGCCCCCCTAAACATCCCTGCACCATGTGGCAGGCACAGCATGTTGCCTGCCATACAGTGCAGGGATGTTTGTAGAGTGTATATTTTCTATTGCGGCTTGTGCTGCAGCATGCAGCACAAGCCACAATGGAAAATATATACTATGCGACCAACCTGAAGGTGGTCGCATTGTAATTAGGGGAGGGGGACCGCTGACTCCTTGTCGGGCGGCCCCTCTTCCGCTACGGGGCCGGTCAGACGAGAGTCCGACTGGCATCGTAATGATTCCCTTAGTGCCAAGGGGGTGTACCATGGGTGGAGCATGGGCATTCCCATGCAACCATCCAAGGTTTCTGACGCTAAACCTGATTTACTAAATAAAGTAGCCAGGGTTTATAGTTAGAAAACAGTGCCCTTTTGAAGTAGTCACAAGGAAGGAGTAATGCTTTCATTTCTCTTTCTTTTTCCGACTTTGTGCATGTTCTGCACTGTACAGCGCACATACAAAGAGGGAAATGGTTTAAGTATGTCTATCCATAGTATTCTGCACTGGTAGGGTACCCTTTCAGTACAAAACCTATGCTTGACTCACAGAGACACCCTTGCACCATGGTACAAAGGGTTCTCCGTGTCGCATGGCAGCTGATTTCAAGACCGGCGCTAGGCAAAGGGGAGGAGAGTGCCATATTTCGGTAAATTTGCCGCTCTCATCCTCTCTCCATTTCATGCAGCGCAGCATTTGGGGCTGCTGCACTGTGTTGCTTGAAAAAGTGGTAAATCTGCCCCTAAGTATTGTAAGCAGCCTGGAATTATAAGACAGAATCTTCTCAGCATGACAATCTCTACATAGCATAGAAGACTGTGTGCACCAGGTATTAAGCATTGGAGATGGGCTTGTTTTGCTTCATAAGATGGGCTATCTGTAAAGATTTCCCCATAGTATGAAGGCTGCAGGCATTATAATCTTTAGCACATTCAGACGTTGTTTATTTTAAGGGAATAGGGCCACATGTACGAAGCTATTTAGCATTTCTTAACTGGCAATTGCTATTTCAGGTAGTTAAGAAATGAAAAATGGGGTTTTCATATGTACAAAGGCCTTTAAGCGGTTGCAAGTTGCGATTTCTACCCAGCAAATATCGCAATTTGCAATCTCCTAAGTAGGAAATCGCAAATAGGGATTACATATTTGTGATTCCTATGCACGTGTACAAAGCTTTTCCTAAACGTAAATTGAGCGTTTAGGAAATGCAATTACCATTGACTCCAAGTCGATGGTAACCATGTGCAATTTAAAAAAGCACCCAAAGAAGCTTTTTTTGAAGTGCAAAAGAGTGCAGACATGTCCCTTGCGCACATGTGTGCTCTACATGTGCACTACTATTTTTGGGGTGCATTACGGGAGGCCTTATGCCCATAGGTATCCTTGGCTTAGCATTTTCAAAAAAGCGATTTCCTAATAGTAAGTACTAAACCTGCCCATTGAAACGAATAGCTTAGGATTTCCTATTTGCGATTTCCTGATAGCGATTCCTACTCTGTAGGAATTGCTATTAGGAAATCGAATATTTCATACATTTCATTTTACATTTCTTAAGTAACGATTTCTAAAGGGGTTGCTATTTAGGAAATGCAAAATCACATTTTTGTACACCTGGCCTTAAGTGTTGCATAAACTGCACACTGTTCTTAGTAGATACTGTTTAATACTCTAGTGTATTTTCTTGTGAGAGTTTCACTGTCTAAAAACAGTGTGGTAAAGGGAAATTCTCTCTATAGAGTGAATTCTGTTTACAGTACCCACTTCCCTACTCATACCAACTCCATTTCTCAATGTAGGTATGGTGAGTGTCATGGGTATGATACAGATAAAAGCTGTCCATAGTTGGGCATTCATTTTAGAACAGAAACTTGGCCTTCTTTGAACAGTTGTATGCAGATTGAACACCGTATCCAAAGAGGGTTTCCCATATATCTGTGGTTGATTGTTAATGTGAACTATGCTACACGCGAAGTGTATGGTACAGGGTCAATGTGGTACATAACTGATACTTTTTACACCTAAGTGAGTTGTTTCTGTGATGATTTTAATGATGCTTCATATTCTTCAGAGTTATTTTGTACTTACTTTCAGACCTCTAATACCATACTTATTCATAGAGCAATATGTGCAAAAGAAGCTTGGATGATGTCATGAAACTTTTCAGCAGTACCTCTGAGTGCCGGTATGCGGTTCTGTGTGGCTTCTCAGTGACAACGTTTCGCTCTGAAAATGACGTGCAGAGACTAAATAGGTGCCATTCCCACTTACTGACATTAATTCCTTTCTTTACACGTCTACAAACGTGGCTCTGGACTCTGAGCTACCTCTCCTTTCTCCAAGACCAATTTACTGCAAAAAATTCCAAATCCAGTGTGCAAGGGAAATGTCACCACAGGTTATAAGCCATGTAAACACTGTCACAAACAAATGTCTGTGACAGCACCACACCAAATTTGCCTGTTGTGTCTGTGGTTGAGTCAAGACTCTTAAGGCCTGGAGTGACTGAGCATCGATGAACCGGAAAGCCATATGACCTTAAGGTGAAATTGTACATCGCCAAGCACCGGAAGACTTTGCGATGAGACCGATCCCAGTCGAAAGTTTGGTTCTATTCGAAATCTAGAAGTCGCTAGAGTCATTCAAGGGGTCTGTTTTCCTCCAATCCAAATCTTTGGGTACACTGAAGAAATAACACAAATCATCGAAGTGGAATTCAGCCCCTTACTGCCACTCACACTTTCCTGAGAAGGCTCTAGGACTGAATCATACATCTCAATCTCACTTGCGTTTCTGCAACTAGTTCCAGCTCAGCTTGAGTTTCCAGGGCCGTCCACCACCCCTAACCAGATCAGCTCCAGCTCTTTGAATCCTTGCTCACTCCCTATGGCACACCCATGAGCCCCACAAAGCCAAGAGGTTCTCAACCTAGGTGAACACTAAAAGGGTTCACCCTCTGCACCAGCTGGATTCTCTGTGCCCGTAATGCAGCCGCCTGCATCTCCGTTCTCGACTCCACTTCCGGGGCCATGGATTATGCCATTTTCCAGCACATCTATGCAGACTATATCCCCTCTGGGAGATGAGGTCCTGATTGTCCTCTCTGTCATCCAGTCGGCAATGGTTCGACCTCTTACATCAAGCCTGGCCGTCGTTGAGGCTCTGCTTCCTCCACTTGATCTGCCTCCTCAACAACAGCACTCCCTATATCCCCTGTCCAGCACAGGTTCCTATAACCAATATGAAACGGATGATGAGATTGGACAACCTTATCAGGAGGAGAATCTGTGTGGCAACCTGCAGGAGGCTAGTGGCATTGATACCTCCTAAATTCGGACTCCTCTCACCCTCTTGGCCTGCTACTCGAAGAGGACTTCCTACTGTTATGCATAGTGTCCAAAGTCTTTGAACTTGGAGGTTAAGACCAATGTACCTATTGAGGTTCCCCAGACAGGATAGACATCTATCTTCTGAGCCCCTCTTACCATTAAACAAGGCTCGTACAGATACCTTGTTTGGGGCATGGGCCACACCTTGCTCTGGCCTCCGGTCAATCACCAAACTGCACGATTCCCTCACCCTGCCTAGTGCGTCCCTTCATTTTTATCTCCGCACCACTTACTTGAAAGTTTGTCGCTGCAAGCGTCAGCAGGCAAAACCATGCCCAATACCTTTCCTATTACTCACTCCAATAGGGAGTCAAAATGGGAGGAGACATTTGGGAGAAGAGTCTTTTCATCTACCAGCTTGGCACTCAGGTCAGAATGTACCATCTGCCTGCTGGGTCGCTATTCTCACACCCTTTGGGACTCAGTGGCCCAAGTCTTCCCAGATGCCCCTAATGATCTCTAAACAGTCCTTGCCCAGGCAGTTGTGGCACAGCCAAGTTCACAATTCATTGCGGCTTGGACACCATCAATTGCGTTGGGTGGGGCATTGGCACCAATGTTGCTTTTCGCCCCCATTCTTGGCTGTGGTACACTGGTTTTTCAGGTGATGTTTAGTCATGCCTCATGAACATGCAGTTCTACAGGATTCATCTGTTTGGAGACAAGGGAGACTCAGCTCTCAAGCAGTTCAAGGAGAACAGGGCCATGGTACCCTTCCTGGGCTTACCTGTCCCCCCTCACCAGCCGCATCAGCCCTACCGTTTGCTTTTAGGCCTTGGCAGTCGTACCCCATGCTGCTAACCTTTTCATCCTCAGCATGGTGCCCAACAGATTCATGACTTTGGTGCCCACTGCCCCGCGGTCAAGGTCTATGGCCTGCCAGTCCACTATGCCCCCAGCAGCTACTATCTTTCAAACCCCTTCAGCGTGTTCTTTCTGGAGCACAGTCACCCCATTGGAGGCAGGATCTGATGATTCTTGCTGGGTTGGCAGGCCATAACATCAGACTGCAGACTATTCGGAAAGACTATGCTGTAGCCTTCTTTTCTGCACCACTGCATTTTCTGCCATCCCCCCAGAGACTGACAGACGACCATCTTTTTGTTTTGTGGCAGGAAGTGCAAGACCTTTTACCTAAAGGGCTCATTGAGAGGGTGCTTGCTCCAGAAGTAGGACGCTGTTGCTATTCCCGCTACTTACTGGTGCTCAAGAAGAAAGGAAGCATTCTGCCTATTTGAGACCTGTGCCCTCTCAACCTCCTCTTCCTCTAGAAGAAGTAAAATGTAAAATCCTCACACTGGCACAGGTCTTTTCTCCTCTCGACCCTAGAGACTTGACGGTAGTGCAGTGGCGGATCATCCACTAAGGCGGAGGAGCGTTGCCTCACTGAGAAGACCCAAAAGGTAAAAATAAAATGACAATAACTCATTGTTATTATTATTTTATTTTTAAGTCCTTGCACAGCTGGGGCGGGCAGGACTGCTCTGCTCAAAGAGCAGAGCAGGGGAGCAGTGGTGTGCCCACTCCTAGTATGCATGACGCTTTGGCCAGCCCTCTCTGGCTGGTTAAACAGTCATACGCACTTTGTTTGTTCTCCATGCAGGTTGCATTACAGCCTGCTAGGTGAACATGCCCAGCCTCCCATTCTCTGGCTGAGCGCTGATCCGCGGCGCTCAGGCTAATCACAACGCTGCATTGCAGCGTAGTGATTGGCTATCGGAAGGCTGGGAGCCGGGTGCTTCCTGCCCTGCGGGAGAAGAGGACCGAGAGAAGGAGGCAGCAGCAGCAGCGTCAGTGGCAGAAAAGTATGTGTATTTTTATTTTTATTTTTACTCCAACCAGCCACAACCCCACCGCCGGTAAATACCAGCTGCCACTGCGGTAGTGATGAACCTGCAGGATGCCTATTTACATACCCATCCTGCAGGCCCATCAGCACAACCAGCGGTTCAGGGTGGGATAGGAGCATTTTCAGTTTGCTGTGCTCATTTTTGGTCCCACCAGTGCCCCTCTGGTGTTCCCAAAAGTGATGGCGATGAGCAGCATAACTTAGGAGGTCAGGATGCAGTCTTCCCCCTACCTCGACGACTGGCTATTGAAGAGGGGCTCAAAGCAGTCATCAACAACCTCCATTCAATGGCAAACCTCCGATCCTCTTTGTGGTTCACTATCAACATGCTCACACCTGAGCTCCTTCTCAGACACTCCCCTTCATCTGAGCCATTCTGGACATGGCTTGGTTTTGTGCCTTTTTCCCAGGAAAGAGATTTTAGGTCTAACATTCAGGCTATGATCCTCATCTTTCAGCCCCTATATTTCATAGAACATTAACTCTGAGGTTCCTGGGACCGATGGCCTCCTACATCCTGTTGGTCGAGCATGCCAGGCTGCATATGCCGGCTGTGCAGTGGGATTTGAATTCTCAGTGGGTTCAACATCAAGGGGACCCCTCCAACCATGCTACTGGACCTTGATTGGGTCAGTGGCAAACTTCTTTCTCTTCCCACCCAGAGCTCACATGGTGACCAATGCATTGCTTCTGGACTGAGTTGGCCATCTGGTAGAGGTAAATATCAGAGGCCTCTGGGCTCCAGCGGGGTCATGGCTCCATATCAACCATTTGGAGCTGAAGGCCATCCTTTTGGCATTGAAAGACCTCCCTCCATACATCAAGGGGAATCTGGTAGAGATGCTCACGGACAACACCACCACCATTTGGTACGGTAATAAACAGGGTAGTTTGGTAACATGGATCCTTTGCCAGGAGGCATTGCAGCTCTGGAAATGGATGGACCACCACTGAATCTTTATGGTGGTCAACCACCTGGCAGGATCATTGAAAGCTAGGGCCGACAAGCTCAGCCATTAGCACCTGGTGGATCACAAGTTGCAGTTATGCAGGGAGGTGGCACAAGGTCTCTTCCACGAATGGGGAGAATCTAGGCTTGTTCTGTTCTTTACTGCAGAGAACACGCAATGTCAGCATTTCTGCGCATTGGCGTTTCCAAGGCATCTTTTGCTTGGAGATGCGTTCCACCTCAAGTGGAACTTGGGACTCCTGTATCCCTTTCCACCAATACCACTCCTGCCCCCAGTTCTCAAGAAGATCAAGCCCAACAGAGTCCAAGTCATCCTATTGAACCCGGACTGGGCACGGAGGGTATAGTCTCCAGAAATTCTGGGCTTGAGTATCTCTGCTTCGATCAGGCTGTCCCCACCAGGAGGATCTGCTGTCACAGCAGCAGGTCAGGGTTCTTCATCTGGGCCTTCGCAATCTCTACTATCATGCTTGGAGATTGAGCAGCGACAGCTGAACACATTTAACCTTTCTCTGGAAGTGGTTGATGTCAACTTGGCAGCCAAGTGTCCCTAGAAAAAACTGTATATGCCTCTCATTGGGACACGTTTGTTGCATAGTGCAGAGCTTTTTAGATAGACCCCTTCCAGGGGAAGTTATCTGAAGTGTTGTTGCTTGTTTTGTCCTTAGCCCGACATGGACTTTCTCTGGGAACAGTTAAAGAGTACTTTCCAGCTGTTTCAGCCCTTTCACGTTGCTGAATCAACCCTCTTCATTTAAGTATCCAGTTGTTGTGCACTTTTTGTTTCATCCCTCTCCCTTTGGCATGCAACAGTGGGACCATAACTTGACCCTCACATTTCTAATATGCACTCCATTTGAGCTGCTTCATAGCTGTTCCTCATGGTTTCTCACCCTCAAGGCAATTTTCCTCTTTGCCATCAGCACGGTGTCTGAGTGAGCTTCTAGCTCATTTTGTCAATCCACCGTATACCATCTTCTTCCTAGACAAACAGGCTCTGTGTACCCAGGCATCCTTCTTTATTTTTTATTTTAATTTTGACGGTTTTGTATAGCGTGAACAAGACCCTTGCGGGTATCCGAGCGCTTTATAGGGTACATACAGATGAATGACATATACACAAAATGAGTTATGCGAATACATTACTGGTAATTAATAGAGACTAGCACATATCTACAAGAGTGTATAGATAGTTCAGGTGAATTTGGACAAGAAAATCGCGTTCACTTCTTTTTTTAAGAAAGGAGCGAACGGATTCTTACTTAAAGTTGTGATGCCTTCTCCACGTCGGTCAAAACATCACTGTGACTGCATTCTATGCTCTTCCTCACCAATCTAAGGAGAAGGAAAGAGTTCATTGTTTGAACCCCGAGAGAGCTATGAGCTTCTACATAGATTGTACCAAAGAACACTAAGTAAACAGTCAGCTCTTGGCGGGATTCTCTAGAGCAAAGAAAAGCATTGTAGTGAAGAAGATAATCACCCTCTGCTGGATCGTGCTCTGCATTATGATTTAGTATGTACTGGCTAAAGAGCAGCCCCTAGAAGGATTGCATACTCATTCTACCAGTACCAAAGCTGCTACCACTATGTTAGCACATGGAGTCCTTGTCCTAGACATTTGCCAGGTGGCTATGTGGGTGTGTCTCCATACATTTACAAGCACTATTGTTTAGATAGGCTTGCTGACAGGGGCATTTTTCCTGCTCTGTCCTGCAGGACTTTCTGGTGTGAGTCCATACCCACCTCCTTCAAGATGCTTCTTTGGGATCTTTTCAAAAGGTGAGGAATCTGTAGCTTGAAGTCTCTATCAGAGAAACAAGTTATGCAACTTTAGTAGCACTATTTATGGTTGAGACTATATCTAGCAGCAGATTCCTCACCTACTCTCCCTTCCTCCCTCTTCTGTAGTTGGTCTCTATCCAATTAATAAGATTCCACATCTAAGAATCTGCACATTGATCACACCAATTTGCTTTTTGAGCACAGTGTCCAGAGGCACAGACAGTCTCTAAAGCAACGGACGTCAATGCGCTGGATTGGCACCTTTATTGGCTCCACTACAGGTCCTTACCAGAGTGGAACAACGTTCGGGCAGAGCCACACAGCTCCACCTACCGGTGCACAGAAGTACTGCTGACAAGTTTATGGATTCAGTCTGACGCCTTGGGAATTTTCAAAAGGTGAGGAATCTAGAGCTAGATAGCTCTACCAGAAAGAGCATTGCCGAAGGTAAGTAACTTGTTCATTTGAGAAACTTTTGAATCAGGAGTATTTCGATATTTATTTTCATTTTTTAAAATGTATGCTTACAATTGTTCAAAATGGTGCTGAAAACCTACTTTTCTACCACTGCACCAGACTGCTAAAATAATGTTTTAGGATTGGCTGAGTCTCAAACAGTGGCCTTCATAATTTTCTCCTCGTCTGTTGTGGAAAATATTTGAAAAAGAAGTACTTCTGAGCTCAGACAAGGCAACCTCCGGATTTATAGTACTCGGGTGGTGGTTCCCTGCAATGCACCAGTGTATTCTGGTGCTTGAAGTCTTTCATATCAGTCTTTCATCTTTGTTTTTAGATATAGAACCAGTATCAAATTGCATGTACTCAATCTCCAGGTGTATGTATCACAATCATTCTGATCTTCAGAGAAGCACAGCTTTTCATCACTTGCTGAGCCTGAAAGTTTAATAGTGACATTTCCTTGAACAAATTTTATACAAAGGAGGCTTGGATTCTGTCGGACATGGCAGCTTTAGGATTTATAGCATTTAAGTGTTAGTATCTAGTGAAATCGCGGTGCATTGTGGTACTTGTTGTCTTTCACATGACAATCTTTCACAACATTCAGTCCTAAAGTGAGTATCACTTCTTTCACAGTTATTACCTGCTTCAGAGGAGCGCCTCCTCTCAGCAGTCCCTCAGACTTGATTCATTCTCACACTTGTGGTTAAATTCATTCGTTCAGAATTACTGTCAGCAGGGGATTTACAGGACCAGGATACCCACAAAGGATATTAAGAGACATGACTGTTATATAACATTGGTTGGCCTTGGTTGTCGTATTTTGGAATTTCACTTGCATGAAATTCTATGCTTTGTTTCAAGACCAGCATTCCATGAGGGACAGTTTCTCTGGCCAACATAGGAGGTGGAGGAGGAGGTGTATTGTCTCCCTCTGACATTACTCTCAGGTCTATTGTGACTGTTGATGCCAGCGCCACAGGCGTTGGGGCTATTCTATCCCAAAAACATGGTGAGACAGAAAAGACTGTGGCATTTGCATCCAGAACACTCACTGCAGAGAAGAACTACTCAGTAATTGGCTGCTGCCTGGGGAGTTGAGTACTTTCGTATGTACATATGGAGTATGAAATTCACCCTTTGATTCGGATCATAAGCCTCTTATTAAAGTACTTCTCCCTGCCGGAGCAGGTAACAGGGCAGCAAGACTGGCGAGATTGGCAGCCAGACTCCAAGAGTATGGATACAAAGTTGAGCACCTTCCAGGGTGGAAAAACATACAGGCAGACTGTTTTTTTTTGTGAAAATCTTTTTATTGGCTTTTCCATACACAAATAATTTGCCACATAGTTGACATCAGTACATTTTCTGTAATATAGGAATAGCCCCAGTTTATCTGGCAATTCAAATTTATAGAATCAACACCATTTGTTATCCCTTAAAAAAGGGGGGAAAGGAAGTAAGTTTAGGCACTGTGATATCTGGTTCAGAATATTGTCTACTGAGTCCATATTCTTATCCATGGCTTATGCATTTATTCAGTACTGTCTATACGTGAAGATCCATCATATACATTCCATAACAAACACCAAGAAAGAAAAAGGCAAAGGAATGGAAAAAATAGACAGAGCATTGTAACGACTCATGCACCTAATGCCATCTAAAGGAAACTTACTCAAACCACTAAAAAATAATAACAACAAACAACAACTGCCAGGGGTCCGCATGGTCCTATGACAAAGAGAAAATATGCATTGATTCTCTAGGCAGGGACTGGGGGGATAGGGGGCGGGGGGGGCTGAGGGGGCAGGGCTCCCAGTTCCAAACTCCCACACCAGTCTAGCCCTCCGATTCCGTTGAATCATTCCCTCCGGTCTGATCCAACACATGTCGAGCCTTCCAGGTCCGAAGAATGTGTCCTCATGATTCCGCATATGGCCGGCGTCGTTTAGTAATCCTATCTTCCGCAATCAGGGCTCTCTCCTCCACTCTAGCCCGGCGGGAGACATCCATTTACCATAGTGTCACCAGTGGTGAGTGTGCGGATTTCCATCCAAGTGCTATCCGTTGTTTGGCCAAAAGCAAGGCCAGGTCACTAAACCAGGTGTCCCAGCTTACGAGCTTTAGGTCTCGGAAAGAGGCCCAACAGACAGACCTCAGGAGTACACAACAGGGTATCGGACAACACCCCATTAACCATATACACTATTCTAACCCAATAAGCAGAGAGCTGCGGGCAGGACCAAAGCATGTGGTCAAAGTTTGCATCCTCTAGGAGGCATCTAGCGCAAGACAAATCTACTCTATTGTAGACCACCTTTAGCCGGTGCAGGGTAAGATATGTTTGATGGAGTACATTAAATTGAAGGACTTTAAAGGCCGTATTCCTCAAGACTTTCTTGGGACCTTTCAGGGCTTTCTGCCACTCCTTATTTGTCAAGCTCCTACGTTATGTCCCCTCCCATCACTCCTGAAGACGTGATAGTGAACCCGGGCTTAACTCCAGTATTGCGAGATAAAGCCAATGCACCAAGTGCCCTGCCGAACTCAATGTCATTACTGAATTCAAAGCTGGGTGGGTCTCAGATTCTTCTGTGCCATCTCCCCACAGTTCCTGCATTGCCCCTCTTATTTTGTGGTAATTTAAGAATAGCCCCGCTGGGAGCTTGTGGTATTCTGAAAAGTCGTCTAGGGGAAGCAGTTCCTTCTCCCTGTAGCAGTCTCCAACCGTCGATATTCCTACGTCCTCCCAACCGGCCAATTGGCGCTGAGATAATGGCGGACCCATCCCTGCCTGGGGGATACCTATAAGCGGGAGGCTAGGTGTATAGAGCAATCTATCTCTAAAACGCGCTGTGCACCTATCCCAACATTTAACTGCCACCGAGAGCAACGTGCCCATTTGTTGAAGTTTCTGTCGCCTGTTTAGGAGCCTAGGAAAGAGCTTAGCCTTTACAGCACCTGTGGGGAGCGGCAAAGTAACAAGGTCCCTGCCACCCAACCATCTGGCCAGCCACTGTAATTGCGCCGCAAGATAGTAGGCTTCAAAGTCGGGGGCCCCCAGCCCCCCATCCACCAGCGAAAGTCGGAGAGTCTACAATGACACCCTATTGCGGCTGCCATCCCATACCAGGTCTCTCAAGAGTCCGTCCAAGATTTTAAACCACGATCGCGGTATCAGCACTGGGAGGTTGACAAAATAATACAATAGACGGGGCAGGACCACCATTTTGTACATACAGGCAGACTGTTTATCTAGAATGCCGATAGAGAAAAACATGGTTGATAGCCACAAGGATGCCGCTGTTGCTTCTATTCTTGATGCAGTCGAGTTTGGTGAAGGTGTTTTTTCAGTTGATGAATGGAGTCAAGAGATGGAGATGAATCAAGTATTGAAAGAAGTGATGCAGATGGTAAAATCGAGTGTGAGAAGGGAAAGTTGTGTACCAGTGAGTCCTTTTATCAAGATATTGGATGAATTAACTTTGTGTGGGGACAGTTTGCTCATGAGGGGTGACCGATTCATACCACCTTTTGGTTTGAGATCCAGACTTGTGAGATTGGCTCACAAGGGGCATTTGAGTCAAACTATGACACAAAAAAGTCTCAAAGCTCTGTTTTGGTGGCCGGGACTTGATAGCCAAATCACTTCACAGGTTGAAAAATGCTCAGTATACAAGGAAGATGAGAAAATGCTAAAAGCAGGATTGCATTCTAATGTAGGACACATTGAAAATCCCATAAACCTTGGCACAAATGTATTTGTGTTAAATTCATGAAGGAAATTGCTACCAAAAGTGTAATTCACTGTCTGAATGGAATATTCCTTCAAGAAGGTGTTGCTTCTGTTAGTCTTACAGATAACGGCACCCAACGTGGGGGCATATTACCAAGCAATAGCGATAATTATCGCTATTGCTTGGTTAGGGACAAAAATTTACCGCTGAGCTGCGGCGATTTTTATCACAGATAAACCTTGGTATTACCAAGGTTTATCGCAAATGCGATAAAAATCGGCCGCAATGCATGAATATCGCTGAAAAGTCAGCGATATTCATGCATT
This sequence comes from Lissotriton vulgaris, assembly GCF_964263255.1. Classification (NCBI taxonomy): domain Eukaryota; kingdom Metazoa; phylum Chordata; class Amphibia; order Caudata; family Salamandridae; genus Lissotriton; species Lissotriton vulgaris. The sequence goes on from NC_141687.1 coordinate 1,064,638,047, forward strand.
ACCGAGCTAATGCTCTTAGCCATGTTATCCACCTCCCATTGGATAACATGGCTAAGAACTGCTCAGGGCAGGTGTTAGCTTTTGGAGATATTCGCGCTTAGCTTAAATATCTCCAAAAGTTGGTAATAGGAGATAGCGATGTTAGCGACTGTTTCCAGTCGCTAACATCTTGGCACGCCCACTTTGCATGTCATTAGTGATAAATATCACTGACATGCGTAGTGGGGCCCAAGATGGTCGCTATCTCCTACTAGCTGTCGCTAATTGGTGTTAGCGACAGCTAGGTAATAGGGAGATAATTTTATCTCCGCTTTCTTGGCTTTTAAAGCCAAAAAAGCGGAGATAAACCCCCTTGATAATATGCCCCCCGGTTCTGATGAGATGAGAAAATTCTTTAAAATATGTGGTATTAGTCAGCGCTGCACTTCATTTTATAACCCACAAGGAAATGGCATTGTGGAAAGAGCGAATCGTATGGTGAAGGGTGTTATTCAGATGGCGGTTGAGAGTGGAAGGAATGCAGAGAGGCAAGTCGAAGAGATGGTTTAGGCATATCACACAACAATCCAAGAATCCACTTCCAAGTCCCCGTTTGAGATAATGAGGGGTAGAGAACCAACCCTAAATTGGTACCTGCTTGGATGAAAGTGTGGATGGTGCAAGGTGGATGAAATGGAGGAGGAAGCGCAGCCACTGCTGATTGTGTGAACAATGAAATGAGATCAGGTGATTGGGTAAAAATCAAGGCAGGAAGGTTTATGAAGGGTTTATCAAAATTCCGTGGCCCTTACAGAATCAAACATGTGTATAAATGTCATGTGTTTCAGAATGGTGACTGATGGAATCATCGCAGAGTGGCATTATACCAAAAGGGGGGGTGAGTGGCCCTAAGTAATGATGACATTTATAGTAATTTTATATTAATGAGTGATGAGTATGAGGGTTGTGTGGGACAGAGTTCTAATACTTGCCATTCGTTGAGAGATGGTGGTAGCCCAGGAAGTAGCCCTGTGGGTGGTATCAAACCAGTTACAGGAGTTAGATCTGTCATTCAGGCTGCCACTGGAGAGGGAAGGTGTTTAAGAGAACGCAGACCACCTGTTTTTCTTAAAGCTTATGTGCGTTGATATATGCTTTATATTTGCATTTTTCTTCTAGGAAATGTTCACCAGCATACTCTAGTTTCAATTTAGTTATTGTTACTTTTTGTTTTTCTTTACAACTTTATCCTTTCCATTTCAATGTTTTTGTGCATTTCATTATCTTACCATTATACTTTGTTTTGCAGTTTTAGATGGAAAGGAGATGTGTTATATAGCTTTGGTTGTCGCGTGTTGAAATTTCACATGCGTGTAATTCCATGCTTTGTTTTAAGACCAGCGCTCCATGAGGGACAATTGCTCTGGCCAGCATGGGAGGTGGTCGCATACCGCTGTGACTCCAATAAAAGGACATTTTGTTACAAAGAGTGAAGACCATACCTTGTTTGTGTACCACAACTTCCCTCAGACATAGCATCTTCAGAATGTTAAGGAAAGGAAAATCATGCCTTATTACTTTGCTTAATGTCTCCCTCTGTCTCTGTCTGCAGTTCAACCAGAGATTGTAAAAATGGATGCCAAGTACCGGGAGAGCAGTGAGCCCGGTCTCTTCCTGGTACTGTTTGTCCTGGTGCGGGCCAATCCGGCTGCCAACATCACCTGGGTGGACCAGGATGGGCACTTGATGGTGAACACTTCAGATTTTATGGTGCTGGACACCAAGAGCTATCCATGGCTAACCAACCACACAGTCCAGGTCCAGATCCGAAGCCTGGCCCGGAACTACTCCGTCTCGGCCACCAACGACGTGGGCATCACCAACTCCTCCATCGCTTCACCAGGTCAGAGTTCATTCCTTGTCACATGAAGGTGTGTGGAGTCTGTGTGAGATAAGGAGATCTTCAGCTAATGGAAATTCCAGTCAGCCACTTAAAAGTAATCTGTATTGAATCTAGTTGCCAAATTTTTCATTTATTGAACTGCTGTAGGAAAGTCCAGTTGAGTGTTGGAACTAGTTGTTTGTGTATCATTGCTTTGAATTGTTCTAATTGTTTATGCAGTAAAATGTCCCCAATTTTTCTTAGCTAATATCAATATAGAATAATGTTAAAACTTTATTATGAGCCTGACACTGGCATAAAACATTTTTAACTGGTTGTATGCAACTGTCATGAAGGTTAGCACATGGTTTCATACTTGTGAAGTGAAATCCTAAACGTATGTGGGTACCTAGATACCACCAACATGCAAAGAGCCAGTCATTCAAGTACATTTTGAAGCGAAATGTAATCTTTCCCGACTTTACTTTGTTTTTCATAGTTTTCATGTAACTTCTTTTTTCCAGTCACTGCAAAGTTGAGTTTTGGAGTTTAAGTATTCAGACTTTTTATTTTCCCCTAGAAACACTTGGCAAGGCTCCATGTTCACTTGGAGAGAGACAGTACTGCATGGGTACTCTGATCAAGAGGCAGAGAAGAAAATTAGATCAGCCCATGACCCTCACGCTACCCATTTCAGAGAAGCGGAGGTTATCTGAATATTAGCATATGCGATATTGAAAACCTTTTCTTTGTAAGCAATAAGTATACGTTTTTGAAACAAAAAAGAAAAAAACTCTCAAGTCATAATATGTATTTAAAAGAACTCAGGAGTTTCCCCACTGACGAATGATACTTGGATATGTTATCAGGGTAACCACTCAGCTCTCTTAGTGTTGCCAGGCTCTGATCCAAGAGAAAAGTGAGAACTACTGTGATCACTTTTGGAGTTTGGAGAGGGTACAGAGGGAAAAGTCCATACTAGGTATATGGATGTCCCTACCGCAGGGTCATCTTTAAAAATATCTATACACTGATCACTGGGTAGAGCTGAAGGCAACTGACATTGTCATTTTCCAGGTCTCCTGCACTCGAGCGTCGAGGTCCCTGTGCTATGGCTGATCATCGGTGGGGCATTGGGGGGTCTGATATTTTTCCTGCTGAACATCCTGATACTCTGTCTGCTCTTCAAGAAGCGGAAGAAGTACATAGGTGAGCGATGGCCCCTTTGATCTGCCATTTTGGACATTTCATTTTACATCAACACACATGTTGTTGCTGCTTGTTGATTAGTAAACTTTTATAGAATGTTTCTGGGCCTTGTGGTGTCCAAAACACCTTCACTTGTGGACATGTGGTGCCTCCTGACAGATGTTCTTTGTAATGGGCCTTCAAGCGCAACATTGAAGGCACAGTACGTTCGACAGTCATCAGCTAGTAGAGTGGAGATATGGTGAAGTGGTTGAGATGCGTTTTAGTATTGCAGAAGTGTGTTCTAGTGTGGAGCAGATGGGATGGGATTTAGGGGGGGGGAGATGTGGCCTTATATGGGGGATGTAGTTTACTTTATTTGTAGCATAAAAAAATGAGGTACTCTATGTAGAAAGTCCAGACGACCCTTATTGGCTTATTACAGAGCTTAAATTAATAATCCCAAATACTCTTTTTGTGGTAGTGTGGGTGAGCAATTTAGGCTTGTCAGAGGGTAGTGTTAAGCACATACTCAAGAAGAAGCTCGAGACAATTTAGAAAAAATAACAGATTTTTATATCATTTTAGACACCAAGATCATCGGGGTCAGGTAAGTAATTTAGATGTTATTTATTTTCACAGTAATAACAGTAAAAAATGACAGCTGTCAGATACGAGGCACAAGCTTCAAATATGGTAATGTTATCCTATGGCAGAAACATTCACAGCATATCTACACTTACAGGACTGTTCTTCTGGACTTAGAGTAAGTAGTGGCCAAAGTCCAAGATAGCACCCTCAGTTCAAATGTACCTGCCTTACAGTGTTTGGGTGCAGAGGTGCTTTACACAGTGATAGACTCGACCGCTACATGCGAAAGTCAATGAGGAAAAGAATCTGTAAGAAAAAGGTTGCAAGTGGGGACTGGGAAACCAGTCCAGCAGAACCCAAGGGGGGCTCAGCTCTCAAGGGTCTCAGGACCACAGAGAAACGATTGATTTATGTGAGGCTGGACAGCTCGGGTGCAGAGGTGTTTTGTCCGGCGGGTCGTGAGTTAGAGGCTCCAACAGGTCTTGGTGCACCTGTAAAAGAGGGAAAAGAAAAATAGCGGGCCTGCCTCAGTGTGGAGCTGGACTCTCTCAAAGTCCCTCTACATGTAGGAAAGTTTAGGTGCCATTGGTGTTCTGACTTAACATAAACAAGTCTTTGTGCTTGCAACTGGCTCTGGTACCCCTGGTATTGGTGCAGGGTGCCTCTGGGAAGGCTCAGTGTCTCAAAGACTGGATAGATCGGCGGGGCTGACCTCCTAGACCTCAGTGACCTCCTCTTGGTGAGTTGCTCCCTTGGTGGACCTGATGGTCAGAAAAACTGTGGACTGGGTAAATGCAGTTGGTGCCTGCAGGCTGCAAGGAAGTGGCTCCTCCACTTCAAGGGAGATGCTGGCTGGTTGGAGAAGTGCTGGCAGCCCTCCCAAGCTTTCGGAGGATGCACCGCTGCAGGACGAGTTTGGTTGTTGCAATTGTCGGGACGGCAGCAGGCAGGGTTTGCCACCAAATACGGAACTGTCCATATCTCTTACACTTTTCGGCTTTTCTTTGTCCTTCTTCTTCTTTCAGGCAGATGAATCTGAGTTACTGGTATCAGGGAGTCACCTAAATACTATTTACTTCTGGGGTCACTACACCGCCTATATAACCACTTCCTGTGGGGAGTGGGCATAACTCTGTCCCAGAGTTCCTATTTCTACCAAAACAAGATGGTGGATCCCTTCTTTCATGGAACACATCAGGTAGCCCACCTTAGGGCTTTGACTATACTGGAGGTGCACATGCCTACCTGCATTGCTAAGTTCCCGCCTGTCCTGGTTCCAAATGGGCCGCTTTGAAGCCTGTGGTCTTGGTATGCAGATTCACTAGCCATCCTGCTGTAGGAGGTGATAACAGCTTGTCCGTAGAAGGCATTGTTTCCTGACCTCAGAGTGCACTGGCTCTCACCTACAGGGGGTCAAAAACTTGTCTGTGGTGGAAAGCTGGATGATACCAGTCAGCCTCTTCACTAGAAGACTAGTAGGGTTCAGGGGCACCTCTAAGGTGCCCTCCCGATGCTTGTCGTAATAAATCCAATACTGGAATCATTATGGATTTATTAAGACAAGGTGTTTGATACCAAACACCATAGGTTTCATTGAAGCCATTACGTAGTTGGGTAACTCATAATGACCAGTGCATAAAGATAGCTTCCCTGTTCACTTACAATATCTAGTAATAGAACTTGACATCACAGGGGCATATCTGCTCATGCAGATATGTCCTCACATAAAATATAATGCAACCTGCCTTAGTGCAACAAGGCCTGCTATAGCAGTGGCTTTCACATATTATATGCAATGACTTTGGCATGGCACACAGTCAGTGTAGATACAAAAGGTATGCTGTTCCTAATTTTGACACATTACGTTTGAGAAAAAGGTTGAGGTAGTGTTAGTATTTATGAATTTCAACATATAATCCACCACAACAGAATTTTTTTATTATGTTCGTTAAGAGCATAGATTTATTATACTGAGTAACACATTCGTTAGATGTTTTTTAGTTTAAAACATAAATGAGGTTTCATGTATTCACTCAAATATTTTCATTAGTTTGTGCATACATTAAGTGCTTTTTATATCAAAATATTTGACTTCTTTCATGTGTGATATTTTACAGTGCTCACAGTGTGATAGAAGGAATGTTTGATGGGAAGAATGGGATTTCCAGATCTGGGGCAAATGCCGCTCCCATTGCCCCAGATCTGGCAATCCTATTTATGGATGATTTTGAACAGAGCTGTATACTATCCCCCACCAACTCGTACAGAAATAACATCACTGAATGGCGCAGGTACATTGACGATGTACTAATGCTATGGACAGGAGAGGAACAAGATCTGACTTCCTTCTTCACCTGGCTGAACTCGCAATCGGAAGACATTAAGTTCACTATTCAATACAATAGAGAAACCATTGATAGATATCAGCATAAAGGTGCAGGATGATCAACTTTACACCACCTTATACAGGAAGCCAGCAGAGAGAAATACGTTGCTGAGATACACCAGTCACCATACAAGAGGACTCTGTGACAACCTACCCTTTGGACATTTCCTCCAGATCCGGAGGAACTGTTCCTTAAAAGAGGACTTCTTCAAAGAATCGGATGAACTGATCTCCCGCCTCATAACGAGGGGATACCCTAGAAGACTCGTCAAAAGGGCCAGAAAAAGGGCCTGGTTCAACAACAGAGGCACTCTGCTGGTACCCAAATAACTCCAGAAAACGCAGGACAGATGGTATGCATGACAACGCACTGTACCAAAAGTAACGACATAAAAAGAACAATTAACAAACATTGGGGACTCATCGCAGACACCATCGATATGCCAGAACCTCCCATGCACGCATTCAAAAAGGCTAAGAACTTAAGAGACCATGTGGTCCGCTCAATGCTTGAAACACCGAACAATCCAACGATTCAAACAATGTGGAATTTACCAGAAATAGTGAGACACTACAAATGTACAAAATGCAAAGCTTGTGGTATGTGCCTCGAGACAAAAACTCTGACCTACAAGAACCACACCATCAACCTAAAATCGCATACGAACTGTAACACCAGTGGAGTGATTTATGCTATTCTCTGTCCTTGCGGGTAAATCTACATAGGACAAACCATCCAAAGGGTAAAAAATCGGATCCTCCAACACTGCAGTCGCATCAGATGCCAAACGGCTGGAGCTCCCTTAGTTGAGCATTTCAATACAAACTTTCACACACCGGAATCTTTAACATTGTTCGTGCTAGAGAAGGTGACCTTAGGTCCGAGAGGAGGAGATCTCAGCCCCATCTTGAACACAAGAGAATGCAAATGGATGCACCTATTGGACACTGTAAACAATGGCCTGAATGAAATGGATGCCACATATGCTCAAATGGCAGTTCTAGAAACAGAATAGGCACATAAACACAACACTCTATATCACATATGATAAACTGCAAGATATTGGGCTACCCGCAGAGACATAACTATGAATCATTCTAACAAGCTATATGGTTTATGACAACTTTATATCCTGTAATCTTGAATATATTACACTGTGGTTGTACCGTTATGTTTAAATTTGCACCCCTATGACACCGTACAATGTGCATTTTAACAGAGACTTATGCCAGGCGCCCTTGTCTATTTATTTGAGGATTACAATGTATAAAACATCTCTATTTACAGGTATATCGTACCATACTATGTGCACATTATCAGAATTTTTCAAAGACTGTTGACATCGCTATGAATAATACATGACAACTTGCCCTGGTTCAATTCCTCAACGTGCTTTGCTAATAACATTTTGTTTTATTGTCACACACTCACGCTTTGATGTGCAGCCATATTGCCTAATGTAAAAGACTGTGGCCGTCGCTAACAATAACATTTGTCAACTTGCCAGGTTTTATTTCCGCGCATAACAGTGTGTTGTAATGTCTAAACACCCACGTTTGGATGTGTAGTTATACAATCAGCATTCTTCTGTACTATTGCTGAATGTGAAAGACTGTTGCCGCCACTATTAACAATACAGGACAACTGGCCATGGTTTATCTCCACTCTATGGTACGCCAACAATATTTTGTTTTAATGTCTACGCTCTGATGCGCAGTGAAAGAGATTGTTCGTTCCTACTAGCACCCCCTTCCGCGGTAGTATCCGAAGCTGATGATGTTACCACTTCCAATGCCAGTCCGAGCAATCGGAGAAAATGTTTGAACCACTGATTGACACATTTCCTTGATTACGAGCAGCGAGCTCATTGGGAGGGAGGGGTGGGGGGGGGGGGGGGGGGGTGAGCAGACCACCAGACAAATTGAGAGTGTGAAAAAGGCCGCTTTATTGAAACAGGTGCATATTTACAACAATACAACCCTGGCCAACGCCTTACAAAACTAAACCTCACTAATTAAATAATTAACTACAAACCCCAAACGTCAGGCCCTCCCCTAATACGTCACAATCCCCGCCCCCACCCTGTACAACATAATTACAATACCAACCAATACAAAACCTGCATAATCATTTAAACATCATCCCAACCCAAAAGCATAACATCACATTCCCAAATTGCCCACCAAGAACTTACGTTAACCAAAACAGTGTAACCACCCCACGAAACATCTATTTCAACTTCTCCAGCCATAGCCCCATTTTAACAAAACCCAACAACCTTCATGTTCCTGCTGGCAAAAAAAAACCAAATTCCGCACGGCACCTGTTCCAAGCGACAATGTACAACATAAAAACCCATATCCACCTGTTCCGTCAAACAACCAAAATAAATAATATAAATAAATATAAAAACCCCAAAGAGGAAATAAATAAATTAAGACTAGAAAAAAGAATATCGAAAGAGAAGGGGGGGGGAGGGGGGGGAAAATTTATTAAGCTAATTGAGCTCCCGGCCACCAGGTCACCTAGCCTAAAATGGTGGCCGGGAGGAGGAGCCAACAGAATTTATAGTTGGGCTCCCTCAGTAGAAAATAGGAGTGCCCAAAACCAGCCCAAAAGAAGCCCAAAGTGAGCCTGCTCTCTAAACCCCCCCCCCCCACATGCCCCTCCCAAACAGCCCGGGGGGGGGACCTCCCTCCGGTCGGCTGCCCCCCCCCCAAGCCCCCCTTGGGAGGGAGGGGTGGGGGGGGGTGAGCAGACCACCAGACAAATTGAGAGTGTGAAAAAGGCCGCTTTATTGAAACAGGTGCATATTTACAACAATACAACCCTGGCCAACGCCTTACAAAACTAAACCTCACTAATTAAATAATTAACTACAAACCCCAAACGTCAGGCCCTCCCCTAATACGTCACAATCCCCGCCCCCACCCTGTACAACATAATTACAATACCAACCAATACAAAACCTGCATAATCATTTAAACATTATCCCAACCCAAAAGCATAACATCACATTCCCAAATTGCCCACCAAGAACTTACGTTAACCAAAACAGTGTAACCACCCCACGAAACATCTATTTCAACTTCTCCAGCCATAGCCCCATTTTAACAAAACCCAACAACCTTCATGTTCCTGCTGGCAAAAAAAAACCAAATTCCGCCACCCAGAAAAGAGGGGGGGGGGAATTAATCACACCCCTCTCTTTCTGCCCCCCAAAAACCAAACAAGTGACCATCGAAGGTCTAACCAAGAAAATTCTGAATTTTCAAGCACCTGGAAAGTACCTCCCTCAATTCCAAAAGATACAAGTCCATCCCATTTCGAGACAAATGAACTCCATCACTACGAAAAAACTCCAAAGCATCATAACGAATGTCCTTATGGGACACCCGCCCAAAACCTAAGTCCCTGCAAAAACGAGAAACCTCTAAATTTAACCTCCTGCGCGCTTTATCCACTGCCCTAGGCTTAATCGCACCCCTCCAAGTTCTACGGGGGACCAATTCAGTCCACAAAACATGGCATCCTGACCACTGTTGTTTTATGAGGGAGAGATCCTTCTTCATAGTCCGTAGAAGGACCACCCCTTTGACCCCACAAAGATCATTTTCACTGAGGTGTAAAAGCAAAACATCTGTTCAAATACCTCCTACCAACCATGAATTCAAAGCAGGAATAAGTTCCCTCCAAATCATACCCCCTTTACCCTTCCACACAACATTAAACAAACTGTCATTAAAACCAAGCTTAGGACCAAAATAACTTTTCTGAGCTTGATCTTCCGCACGCCTTATGAAGGAATGCCCCACAATCCAGATCGTCATAACAGCTGAACGGGGGCCGGCCACCGAACCTGAAAAAAGAAAAGCAGCATCAAATTTTAAGGAGAGACATCAGTCGCAAGTGCAGCACCAGGATCATTCCGCACATAGCGCCGAAAGCAGTCGGAAGACCAGCGCCCTAAAGACATAATATCCTGCTGCGACCAACCCCTATTATAAGCCTCCGTTGCAGCCCCAATCCTGAAAGAATGAGTACCATAACGACTTTCATCCAAACCAAGAAAACGCAGAGCTTTACGCAGCACCATGCGCAGCTGGTATTCAGTCACCCTGGAACCATCCAAATGTTGAAAGACAGAAAACTCAGCAGCCGCCCCCGAACAAGCCTTCAAACGCGTAGCCCACCGCAAAGGGCACGTCTCCGGAGGAGAAGACGCCTCCAGCCAAATACCCTTCTCCTTGCTTCTCTGATCAGTTTTCACGCGAGCCAGCCAAATATGCAATCCTGTCTCAGAAAATTGAACATCCCCCCACCCCACCCCAAAAGTAACTTTAGATCCTAACAATTCCGACACCCTAAAAGCACCGAAAAACATCCCACCATGAGTGTTGAAAAAAGACAAACCTCAAACTCATCCAAACAAACAGAGGGCAATACTTGCAAAACTCGGGCCAATGTCTGCCATGACAAAGGTTGCCGGACCATCTGCTCTCTTCCTTGCTCCCTGGACCAACCCTCCATCATGCGCTTACCAACCTCCCCTGCCGAAGGAGAATAGCCCCAAAATAACTTGCCCATGAACGCAATACCAGCCAATTTTCCTGCAATTGTAACACGGGTCAGACCTTTGTCCGTTAAGTGAAGAATAAACTGCACCACATTGAGGAAATAGAAATTTTACGTGACCAGTGTGCCCCCTACATGCACCCTATGTCTGTACATATACCCCATGTATGTCCATGTCATCATGCAATTCCGTTCTCATGCCTGTAATAATAATGCCCCTGCACTTCCGTCCAATGTTAGCATGTCAGTTAACAGGCCCTCCATGACTGGAACGTTAATTCTGCACTGAGGCCTAGGTTGCCAATGCATTTACATGGTACACGTTTAAAAGTCGAGATGAACTCGTTTTCGTGGCTCAGCCGAGCCAGGATCCGAATTCAGGCTCCAAGCCTCCTGACACTCCGAAAGCTGCAGTTTAGCTATGTATCCCTGACCTCTCACATACTTCCTGCTCAGCCGAGAGGTGCCCAGCCTGGCCTGCCAAGACAGTATTTTGCCTACAGTTATCTGCTCTGCTCCACAGAAACACATTCCTGTCTAATGAAAAGGGTAAACATATTCTGCCAGCAGAAGATAGGGCCTAGCCTTTCTGTCTCCTTTCAAGTGATTTACAGAACCCGAATCCATAGAAGGCCCATGGCCCCACGCAATGCACGAAGAAATATAGGCACACACTAGCATTTAGTGATGAGCAGCCTTTGCTCCAGCGACCTTTAAGTCAGATAATACATCCTCCAAGCTCAAGATATCAGATAATACCAGAGGTGCAGGTCGTCCTGACATCCAAGACTCCTCTACTAGCACGAAAGTCAGCTCCCCCCAGCTTTCCCCCAGTTACACGTCAATTCCACGTCATGACCAGTTTGCGCGCACAAGTAGGGTAAAGGTTCCTGCTGACCATGGAGACCCCCTCCATGTATCCACCCACCTATGACACACCTATGACTCATCAAGTGAACACCCCCATGTACGCCTCTTTTCACGCCCATGTGCTCTTATCTCTCTTTCACTTGCTCCGCCTGGAGCGCTCCGCCTTCTCTATCCAAGTCAATGTATGTTTTAACAATATATAATGTGTTCTGTGAATAAAGAATCAGATGACGATCCTTCCTGATCCCTAGTGGTGATGGAACCCGATTCTCCTTTAACTCGAGTTACTGAATTAAAGCCCTTCTGAATCAGACACCACGGACTCTGCCTCTCATTATATGCATGATCCTTATTAATGTATAGAAATTCTGACAGGGTAATTAATTTATTTACCACAACATCCTCAGAACGTCTCCAACCGGGCGCGCGCCAGCAAGCTCCAGACTCCAAAAACTCCTTCCAGGCTAATTCATATGCTGTCCTAGTAGAAACTGCCAGGGAACCTACCACCAACTGTAAGACCCTGTCTCGCCTACCGTCCACAGATGATCTGGCATGGGGGTCGGCGTCCTGTCCGCCTCCGAGGCTAGCCCATGGAATCTCTCCCACTGTGAACGAGACAAAGCATCCGCAATGTCATTGTCTACACCAGGAATGTGCAAGGCCTTAAAACTGATGTCGTACTTCAAGCACCCCAACACAAAAACCCTCAAGAGCTTCAAAATCTGGGCATCCCTAGCCGACTGTCTATTGATAATGTCCACCACAGCCTTATTATCAATACGAAACAGGACTTTTTTGTGAGCCAGCTCATGACCCCACAGAGTCAAAGCAACAACCACCGGGAACAGCTCTAGAAATGCGATGCTCCTGCCTCCGTCCCTCCACTGAGCCGGCCACTGTTCCGCACACCACCTGCCCTGCCAATAAAGACCGAAACCATCACTGCCTGCAGCGTCAGAAAAAATTTGGCCATCCCAAACCCAATCTTCTTCCCTGTACAGAGGAATGCCATTGAAAGAATGTAAAAAGGCTACCCACATCCGCAAATCCTCCTTAACCCCTGCTGATAGGGGAACGTGATGGTGAGGTAAATAGTGCCCTGATAAAGCCCTACCCAGACGCCTACAGAAGGTTCTACCTGCCCTGACCACTCTGCAGGCAAAATTAAGATGGCCCAACAGCACCTGAATCTCTTTGACTGTTACTTTTGACTTGACCAGCATGGAATTTAAGAGTTCCAACATTTTAGCCTTTTTCTCCACAGGTAAACGTGCTTCCATAACATGAGAATCTATCTCAATACCCAAAAAAGACATGGTCGCGCAGGGGCCCATTGTCTTTTCCGGTGCCAAAGGCACACCTAAGAAATCCATCAAAGTCTGAAATGTCCGCAAAGCAGTCTGACATGCCCGGGAATTGGGAGCGCCCACAAAAAAGAAATCATCCAAGTAATGTGTTACTAACTGGTGACCTGAACAATTAGTGAAAAACCATTGAAGAAAAGTGCTGAAAGTCTCAAACAGTGCGCAGGAGATGGAGCAACCCATTGGTAAAGCTTTATCTACATACCATTTCCCATGAAATTGAATCCCCAAAAGGTCCCAATCCCCGGGATGTACTGGTAGCAAACGAAATGCAGATTTTATATCGCATTTAGCCATTTCCGCATCAGAGCCAGCAGACACAACCAGGGCCATGGCCACATCCACAGAGGAATACGATACTGAAGCAGCTTCCTCGTCAATGAAGTCATTAACCGAAGAGCCCTCCGGCCATGACAAGTATTGAATTAGACGAAATTGCCCAGACTCCTTCTTAGGGACTACACCAATGGGGGAAACAATGAGATTCTCCAAGGGCCAATCATCAAAAGGACCTGCCATCCTTCCCTCACGCACTTCTTTATCCAATTTGTCTTGCACTACAGCAGGATGTTCATCGGCTGACAATAGATTTTTAGACCACCGCCGCAACCGCGGCCCTGTATAACCAAGCCGAAAACCTTCCTGAAAACCATCCAGCAGTAACTTACCAGCCTCGGCATTCCCATAACCCCTCAGAGCCGCTGCTAGCTGAAAAATTTTAACCGGAGTACGAGCCTTTGGGCCCAGCTCCTGGAGTGCTTTCCCCCCCCCTGTTAAGCTGAGGCTGCTGTGCAGGACCAGGGGCATTGGTAGGCTGCTGTGACCATTGTCGACTCCCTGTAACGCGAGGCCCCTAACACCTGGCCAATGGATGCGTTCTTCCACATTGGGAACATTCGTGCCTGAACTTACAATATTCCCTGGGGCAGTGACCTCTGTTAAAATCCCAACAGGTCCCATTGGCAGGTTGCACTGACGCTGCTGCACCCACCCCTCCCCGGGTGTGCTTCCCCTGAAAGGACCGGTAAAGTAACGGATAGCCGCTAGCTGTAAAAATCGTCTTACCACCAGCCGATGCACCCATAGTGTGTTGCCACAAGTCATTGTCCAACTCCCCCCATTTCACCTCAGGATCCCAAGCCATCCGTGCTCGGAATTCCTCATCATACTGTGACCATGCATAACCACTGCCAGTAATCTGCGCCTTTCTGATCACATCCATATACTTAAAAATGGCAACACAGCGCTCAGGGAATTTTTCACAGTACACGCTAGCATAGATCTGAAATGCCGCTGTCCAGTTTTGTATCGTCAAAGGAACCTTTGGGCGCTTAGCCAGCTCGTATTCCTCTTCCTTAGACCCCTCCTTGGAGTGAACTTCCCTATGTAAGAGCTTCAGTAGTTCAGCGTACTCCCCCTTCCAAATCCTTTCCTTAGTTGCTAACATTAAATGAGCGCCCAAAGGTTTCGTAACGCCCATGTAAGGTAGTTTCTTTATCTTAAGCTCATTACTATGCGGGGGATCTTTACCTACCTCTATGGGCTCAGTACCAGTGCTAGAATCCACCTTGGAACCCAGACCCCCATCACTCGTACCCACCCCTTGTTCTTTGACATAACGACCCTTGTGTAGCTTAAGGTCCAGACCTTCAGAAACCGGTTCACCACCTGTCCCCACAGATACCATAGTAGGTTTGGCCCGTGGCACAGAACGCTCACCTGGTTTTAGTAAAGGAACTTGAGCCGACCGCACTCTCCAGGCCAGATGCTCCACATCGTCGACCGTCCGAGGAACCCTCACCGAGGGGCCGCTCTCTCGAGTAGGTCTGGAAACTGCAGTTTTCGGACGCACCACCACTGGTGCCTGTAAAACAGTATCAGAAACGTGAAAATGCCCCCCCCCCGTGCCCTCAGCACGTAACTCGCCCTCCTCAGGGCTGTCCTCACCATAATCCAACACTATAGATTCCTCCACTCTAGGAGGAGCAACCACCACTGACGTATTTTGAAAACCAACATGGGCCTTACCCGCCCTGTCTGAAACATAAGGCGGGGGAGCCGACTGAACCCGTCTGTACTCCCCCAAACGTTGACCACTTTTGGACACCTTGTCCAATGACAAATCTCTTTTAGAGTGACATAAAGACGTTGGGGCCAGCGAGGACGCGCCTGTCCTGCTTCTGCCAACCCCGCCGAGAACTGGAGAAAAAGACGTTGGGGCCAGCAAGGACGCGCCGGGTCTGCTTCTGCCGACCCCGCTGAAATCCTGGGAAAAAGAAGTTGCGGCCAGCGAGGTCGCGCCTGACCTGCTTCTGCTGACCGTGCCGAAATCCTGAGCCAAAGACGTTGGGGCCAACGAAGTCGCTCCGGACCTGCTTATGTTGACCGCGCCGGGATCCCTCGCCGGTACGGGGTATGCCGCGCCAAGCTCCACCCGCCCTTCTCCTCGGTGCCACTGGGCCGCACTCCGCCCTACCAAGTCTGCCGGTCCACGATTCTCCCCAACCTGTGAAGAAAAAGGCTGGACTGATGTGCCGGGGCCCTTATTACGAAAACTTCCAAACATATCAATACCACTAGCTATACAAGACCCAGACTCCTGGAATTGCGCGCGACCAGGCTGCCCAGAAACAGACCCCTTAGGCCGACCGGACAAAACTTGCTGAGGAGGAGACGGCTCCACGTCATCACCATCGCTACTCCAATCCAACAGTTCCTGAACTAACTTCGACGCGGGACCCAAAACCTGCCCGCTATGCCCCCCCCTGCTGCGTATCCGACATGGACCTCTCAACCCTCCCAGAAGGCCTACCCCCCACAGGCAGGCCCGGAAACTTCAAAGTGCCTCCAAAGCCACTCAACATGTCAGTACCTTGAGTAGGTGGAACTCCGCCCGCATCCCGAATTCCTTCTGCCCAGGAAGGAAAAACATCCAGACCCTCCCAAGACCTGGCACCTACCTGTTTACTGCCACTCCCCTGCAAAGACCCAAAAACATCACCTCCAAGAACAGGCCCAAGCCCTGTCTCACATGACCCAAGATTATACGCAGCAGCACCCAACACGCCAATATCAGCCTCCAATCCATGTGAAACATCCCTCGCCCTCCTTTCAACCTGCGCCCACTCCCCCTCCCCCACAGAACCACTGAGAACAGAAAAAACCTCACCACGAGTCGACACAGGAGGGGAAAACAACAGGGGGCTAACGGGCGCCAAGTCGCCCTCAGAAACTGCCACCGTATCATGAATGCTACCGCCCCCAAACAGAGGCACACTAGAAACACGAGCTGGCGTAGAAAAACGGACTCCCTCAACCCCATCACGTGAAGGCAAAAATTCGACCTCCTGACCAACACCGTGTGTCCCCAATGTCGACTGGTCAGCAAATTGCCCAACCGGCCCTTTAGCCGGTAACATCAAGGCCTCGTGCGCGTGAGGCGCCAAAAGATCAACCTGCGCATGCGCGCCAACCGCCGGCGCGTTTCCCGCCTGCTCAACGGTTGGGAGAAATGAGGCAGAGGCAGAGAGCTTCCTACCTCCCCGCTTACCGGCCCGCTTACCCCTCGCAGCGGGAACCGAAAGTGAACGCACCGGCGGCACCACGGGGACAAGAGAAGCAGATGCCCCTCCCTCCCCCACCCCCGCCTGACTAGATAAAACTGCTCCTGCTTGCAACGGTACCACAGTTCCAGGGACCACTCTCCTAGAGCGCGGGCGGCCCCTATCACTTACCGCCTCACGGCGAGACCTCTTCGGGGACAGACAAGCCGTAACCACCGCGGCAACACGAGCTGAGACCTGCAGCTGAGGACACAGCGGCCCAGCTGCATCCCCCAAAACAAGATCCAGGCGTCCCGCCTCGCTCAAAAGGCGAATTGCCTCTAGCACACGATAGTCTTCACCCGACATATCGCAAAAGAACACTAAACCTACACTCACAAAGGAAAAAATGTTATTAAGCTAATTGAGCTCCCGGCCACCAGGTCACCTAGCCTAAAATGGTGGCCGGGAGGAGGAGCCAACAGAATTTATAGTTGGGCTCCCTCAGTAGAAAATAGGAGAGCCCAAAACCAGCCCAAAAGAAGCCCAAAGTGAGCCTGCTCTCTAAACCCCCCCCCACATGCCCCTCCCAAACAGCCCGGGGGGGGGGGGACCTCCCTCCGGTCGGCTGCCCCCCCAATCCCCCCTGTAAACTACCCAGGGCTCCCATTGGCTCTTGTAGAGATGAGCCCCCTGTCAGCATGCAGCTGCAGCACCGCGTGCACGGACCACGCCCACAAGCGTTTCAGCTATAGCCGCTGAACGCATGTACAATCAGCTTGCCAGTCACTTAGCAGAGAAGCTCGAGGTAAGAGCCCGGTCTCCTCCCCAGGAGCCGGTCAGCCGTTTCTCCCAATATATTCTGAATGTAGAACTAGGCTTTTTCAAAAGACGTTAATAATTGCATGGTGTTTTCAACATTCTCAATGTGTAACAAGGTTTTTTTCCAAAATCAATTCGGAACCCGTGCACCAAAGTAGTACAACCCTCCCCCACCCAGCGAGGCCACTTATGTTTCTGACCCCAAGAGGCAGATCTTTACTTTTCCGAGGGACCTGTTGTTTATCAAACATACATGGTCAAACTTAAATATCCCGCACCGTTGCCAACAACGTCACCAATGTTTTCCGAATCGCGAACTAACCGTACTTCACTTTCGCTCGCCACAATTTGGTTCATACAGCTCCATAAGGGCCAGTCCGTTCACCAGACGGACGGAACCACATGTAAGCCTGCAATGTTGTAACTGTCAAACTTAAATATCCCGCACCGTCGCCAATAACGTCACTATTGTTTTCGAATCACAAACTAATCCTACTACACTTTCTCTCTCCACAATTAGGTTCATACAGCTCATACAGCTCCATAAGGGCCAGTCCGTTCACTAGACGGACGGAACCACATGTAAGCCTGCAATGTTTTAAAACAGCCAATGACATTAATCGATTACGATTTTTAAACGCACACATTACCCTCCCGGCATCTGCATGCGAGACACTACATCTAGTGCCATCCCTTTCACGTTGTCTCTCGAGCACCGGGCAACTTTCCAGCCAGTGTGCACCAGACATTTTTTCCTCTACCAACAAATATTCCTTTGTTACCCACAGATTTGTTCTGTTTTTCTGCCAGTAAATGACAATGGGAGATTAATAACCACGTACCGCAGTGATTCATGACCCTGCAAGGTGGACATCACGTCGTGGAATATTCAATTACCCCCGTTTATCACAGTGAGTTTCGCTCACAACACAGTCCAACGAGGACATACAATGTAAGAATTTCCCTACAATAAAGAGATTGCTCATCTCTTTACAGATCTTAAGGAGCGGTTTTGCTGCCACACAAGGAGGGTCTATTCATAGAGCTTCCTTCAAGTAGGTACCAAATGTTACCTACCATGTCCTCTTATTCCGCCACATGACAACTCAATTACTAAAATGAATTAATTATTTTTAGGTGCTCCTCACCATCGCCTGTCCTGATGAAGACCCCAACATGATGAAATAATAGCCCTTAATCACAAAGGGGTCGAAACGTAGACTTCTACATATCGTCAAACACATGGGATAGAAATTAATAAATTGTTCATGTCCTATGCGTTATGATACTGGGAGAATTGAGGACCTTTCAAAGTCCGTAAAGGTTCTATTGTAAATATTTGTTATTGTGCTTGTCACAACACCTTTACCCTGTCCCTCACCTATCCAAACACCCCCATTATTCCCATCAAACCTTCCTTCTATCACACTGTGAGCACTGTAAAACATCTCACATGAAAGAAGTCAAATGTTTTGATTTGAAAAGCATTTAATGTATGCACAAACTAATGAAAATATTTGAGTGAATACATGAAACCTCATTTATGTTTTGAACTAAAAAACATCTAACGAATGTGTTACTCAGTATAATAAATCTATGCTCTTAACGAACATAACAAGAAATTCTGTTGTGGTGGATTATATGTTAAAATTCATAAATACTAACACTACCTCGACCCTTTTCTCAAACGTAATGCTATGATAACCCAGGTCGGGTAGTTTTATTTGGGTTAACCCCGTTAAAACTCAACATTCCTAATTTTGAGACAAGAGGAAACTGGTTTTGTGTGGTCATGAAGTGTAGGAGGATGAGGATTCCTCCTCTTGGAATATAGGGCCCTGACACACCCAGCAAGGTGTCATGCTCCATCATATGGGCTGCTCCTCGTCAGGTCGGCGCTGTAATACCTGATGGGCTCCCTATGAGGGGCTTTTTGGCGGAGATCTTTTATTCCAAATGCCGTTTGGTGTCGTGGGGGTCAGGGGCCTAATCAGTGTAGATGAAGATGTGAAGGTATACAACCTGAAAAAAGTATTAAAACAGGTCAGGGAGTACCAGCTAAAACTATTTTAATCAATAGGTCTCCCACCCTGATTAAAAGAAACAAAGGTGCATGTCAGAGATTATGTCTCAGCGGGGCTGCCCTTTCAAGGCCAGGCGAAGAAGAAAATAAGTGAAACAACATTGAAAAAGAGATAATTAAAGGAAACGAAGAGAAATAAAGGTAAACAGAGGTAGAAAGAAGAGGAAAGGGACAAAAGATCCCCACAACAAAACAACAAAGAAGAAAAACAAGGGGCAAAAGAAGATAAAAGAGAAGAAACAAAGTACAAACACCATTAAGGCGCCAGAGAAAAAGATAAAGAATAAAGAAAAAGGAGCACAACATAGCACACCAAAAGAAAAAGAGATAAAAGAAGAAATAAGAAAAGAAGAATATGGCTGAGACCAAACAAAGCGCACAGTATCGCAGACCACGACCAGTCACAAACTTAAGGAAATACACAGACATGTTGACATATAAGAACAAGACGGTCGCAGAGATTCACGTACTAAGAGGAGACATACCAGGCCCATGCTTACTAAGCAACATCACAGCGCAAGTAATGGGTCTGTTAGAAAAGACATACCACATGTCTGTCAAAGGAAGCATCCTAAGAGAATATGGGAACATAATAAAAGGACTAGGAAAATTGAAAGGGCGACAGGTCACACGGCACATCAACGAAGCGATCAGGCCTGTTGCTCAGCATCACAGACGTGTACCAATACACCTACAACCGCAAGTGGAAGAAGAAATAAAGTCACTGCTGGACCAGGACATTATTGAGCCAGCTGAAGCTGAATTCTTCACAATTGCAGAACTAGAGCAAGAAACAAAGAGAGATCCCACCACGCGAGTAATAAGAAACGTGGTGAGAGAACAAAGATGGAGATACACAAATAACAACAGTCCCACAGAGAGAGGAGTAATGAAAGGAGAAATGCTAGCCTTCAAGAAAATAAATGAAGAACGATCAGAAACGGAGAACGGCATCTTAATGAGAGGATCAGGAATAGTGATACCCTACGCGCTGAAGAAAAGGACAGTTGAACTGGCCCATGAATCCCACCGAGGTCAAGTATTGAAGGATTACAGGAACACCCCTCACAGCTCCACAGATCGATGCCCGGCCGAACTGGAGCTAGGGCGATCGAGCAAGACAAGACTACCACAAATGGAAGTGAAGACGAGTGCTGATCGGAGTGACATTGCAAAAAGAGATCAAGAAGCCAAGATGAAGATGAAAGCATATGCGGATCAACAGAGACACGCATCTGAATCGAAACTGAATGAAGGAGATCTGGTGGTGGTGAGGCAGAAGCAACACCGGAAATCTGACAGCCCATTCTCCAAAGAACCACTGAGGGTAACAAAGGTGAAAGAATCGATGATAACGGCGGCCTCCGACCAGCAACGAATAACAAGAAACAGCTCTCACTTCAAGGAGCTGAAGGCGGAGGAAGAAGAAACAGCATCAGATGGAGAACCAGGAAATGACAGAAACACAAGACCAAGAAAAACTTGCAGAAAGCCGCAGAGACTTATTGAAGAGATGTAAAGCGACCAATATTGTCCATCTCTCTCTCTCTCTATCTCTATCTCTCTCTCTCTCCTTCTCTTTTCTTCCTTCACTGCAACTGTAAGTAAGGACTGTCAATGGGGGGCGACGGTGATTATGAAAATGTGTTGTGAACATTTGTTTACAACAAAGGGGGAGATTTTATGACCTGACAGTAGGGGCGACTAACCAGTGAGCGCTAGGACCCTGTGGGTCCCAAGGAAGAGTGACCATGTCACCGGACACCAGATCCGGTGAGGGCATTGGAAGTGGCAAGGATGACTAGGACAGAGGACGAGGACGGACGTGCCCATGACCAGCTCCGTAACAAATAAATAAAGAGAGTTAAATCACCAACCTGTCGTGTTGCGTTTTGGTGTGCCCCTGGCCAGTGAGGTAAACACGACAGTCAACATGTTTCTCGCCTGGTAGTTAATCAATCTAGTGGCAATTCGTCTGGACCTAATAATATCAAATCTATCTACACATGGGTGGTTGTATGGGTGATCTACCCTTTTAAACCAACCTAACACATACTATGTGTATTACCTGATAGCATATGACCAACCCTAGTTGAGTTTCTCTATCTACCTCATCGATACCCAGTAGGTATCTCACAAGGAATTTCCTTGTGTGGTTTTGCAAAATCTGCAAAAGGCCAGCCAACCTACCCTCTTCTGCCGGGATCGAGGTTGCAATAGCAATAGCTTTGTTGAAACAAGTTTATCAAGACTAGTGTTTCATATGAGTTGCCATATTGAAAACAGGATAAACCAATATGCTTACTTTCTAAGAATAGAGAAGTAAATACTAAGAGTGCCGAGGTACGGCGTTTTTCTCATGCAGTCTGCTCTGGCAGCCTGCATGAAGTTTGTAGGGGGGTCCCTTAGGGTGCATACTACATGCTGCAGCCCTCAGGGACCCTCTTTAATACCCATGACTTAGGTACTAGGGGTACCAGTTACTAGTGACTTACAGGGGTGCAAAAGTGTGTGCCAATTTTAATACAATTAGACCAATTTACCTTGTTTATAGAGAAAGAGCACTGACACTGGGGCCTGGTTAACAGGGACCCAGTGTATATCAGTAAAAAAAAACACCAGTACCAGTGGCAATAAAGTGGGGGTGACCATGACAAAAAAAGCACTTTCCTACAGTGGTCATGTGGTTGAGTGGGCTGGGAATATGTTGGAACATGGGGGAGATGTGCCCCAATGTTGAGGAGATATGGTGTTGTGTGGAGGAATGTCCTTTAGTATGGATGGGATGTACTCTAGGGTAGCAGATAGGCTTTAGTGCCAATTCATGTTGTCTAAAGTCAGGACACGTGCTTGAGTGTGGAGAATATGTGCGCTATGGTGTATGTGTCTGTAATGGAGAAGATGTGTTCGAGTAGGACAGGTGTGGTGCAACCGTAAGGGATGAGTCAGCCATTCCACTATCTGAAGTCAATATATGAGATTATGACTGTCACTATGATAAAAAGTATGTTTATGAAATTGCTGTCTTCTCTAATCGTATTTTCTACCTTCCAGGAGGCTTCAAAGCTGAGCTTCCTCCAAGGTAGGTTCTCCTTTCAGGTCCACAGAGTCCCCACCCTTTCCAACCACCCTCTCTTTCTCTCCCAACCTTTCTCACCCAGGCACTTCTCTCTTCAGAGGGGCCTGCTGCTATGGTGGGGTGAATTACCAAGATGGGATGCCAAGCCATGGTTCCTAGAGGTTCATACTCAGTATGAAGATTCCCAGCCTGGTTCCTTTATGTTAATATTCTCAATAGAGAGTCTAGGGCTTCGATCTCATTGGTGCATATTCACTCTGGTATACTTTCCATAGGTGGCTTTTCACTATGGCATTCATTAGCTTCGGTTTCTGTATGTATTCTCACTATACAATTCTATATGCAAGTATTTACGTATGATGTTTTACAATGGCAGATTCCTATAGGTATACAATCATTTTGCAGGATCAGGCCTGTTTCCTATAGGTGTTAATTGTGTATTTCAACTATGACTATTTCAGTTCTGGTTCCTATATGTTAATATTCACCATGGAAATTCTAGGCACTCCTTCCTATAGATGCATTTCATCTTGTGGGAATATCAGGCTAGCTCTCACGTAACAAATTCCAGACAACACCACTGTGAAGTGCTCTTTCTTCAAGTTGTGAAATGCTTTAAATCTCAACATGTGTCTCTGTGGTCCTGAGACCCTCAACCTCTTGTTTTGGCAGTGATTCCAACAACTTGAAACTCACCAACGTTCGCCTTCCACGAGACAACATGTCCTTGCCATCCAACCTCAAACTGAACAACCTGAGCCAGGGAGCTAAAGGTAACCTCAGGCCACGGGCAGCGGGGGCATCAGAAGACAAGGCGCAAGGGAAGAGTGGGGTGTGTCATGATCCGCAGTATTGCCATCTCACTGATGTCATCAGTCTTGGGATTTTGTTTGACGACCTAATGCATTCTGGTATTCACAGGCTTTATTTTCCTCCATTTCACCAATTGAAATATGGCACTTGATGGCTATGATTTGTAAAAGGTAAGTCCAGGATTGGAAATATGATGCCTCTGCAAAATGGAGCGACGTGGTAACCCTAATGGAGAGCAGTGGCTCACCCCCTAGCTAAATTTGGTGACTTCTTTACAAATTTAAGGACATATTATGAAGAACGGCCTTAAAAATTTTCGCCGGTTTAGCGGCAGAAAATTGCCACTAAAGCGGCGATAATGGGCTTGATAATATGCCCTTGAGAATTCCAATAGAAGTCCATGTTCTGGTGTGAACATGGGCTTCTATTGGAATTCTTCAGGGCATATTATCAAGCCCATTATCGCCACTTTAGTGGCAGTTTTCTGCTGTTAAACCGGCGATAATTTTAACGCCGTTCTTGATAATATGCCCCGTACTAAGTAAGGTTGAACAAGACTTCTTGACCAAGCAGCGACTGCTGAATGACCTGTGTTGCACACCTGGGGCCGTATATTAAAATACGTCACACTCTCCTTGTTAGCGCCGAGCGCATCTTTTAAAAGGTGCGTTTGTCGCTAACAAGGAGAGTATGCTGCATTATGTTGAATGCGCTGCCTCAGGCCAGCCGCGAACTCACGCTGCCCTGGGGGCAGCGAAATTCAAGTGATTCTGTGTTACACTGTGCATGCGGCAACCTGCCTGCACTTTCAAAGGGGATTAGAGATCCCCTTCCAAGCGGGTCCAGGGAGTGACTGCACCAGCCTGCAAGCGAATGTCAGGGGGATCCATAAGACCCTATTTTACCCTTCGGGAGAGCTGCTATCAGGGGGCACACTGACAGTGCACCTCCTGACAGCTTCTTTGCCTCTGCACCCGTATCTATAAGGCGCAGAGGCAAAGGGATTTCCTCATTTGCGTGGGGCTACGCCCTCATGCTGATGAGGGAACACCCTCTGGTGATAGCGTTGGCGTTACTTGTGCCCCAGTGCTATCTGTATTACAGAAAGCGCTGCAGGAACGTCTGCTGCCCTTTCTGTAACACCAAAGAGCCCCTGGGGCGCGCAAAGCAGGTGCACATGCCCATTGCACCCTCAGGGCACTTTCTATAATACGGCCCCAGGTGGAGAGACTTTGGATGGTACCGTTGTTAGCAAGCTGGGGAATAGAGACATGTTGCAGGGAACGCGTATCAGCAATTGAGTGGGTGGGGGCCATAGAAATGTGTTTGTGTCTTTGGTGGATGTCAAGCAGTGGCGGGCAGGAACTGAGAGAAGGGGTCAATGGTGTAAAGTAGAACGACTCTTTTGACAGAGAGAGTGGAAATGTTAGAAAGAATGTGTTAGCTGGTCAGTGTGGCTAGGCACTGGTGCATAAGAAGTGGAGATGATGGAGGGAAAGGATATTATTGAGTGGTTCTGTATAGAAAAATGTTGAAGGTTAGAAGAGCTCTGCCACCGCGTTGAGTGGAGATGTCAGAGGCATCAATTGTCAGCGGGGAGTTATCCAGTGTTCTTACACAGATTCCAATGCTTTCTTTGCAGGGAAGCCCGGGGACGCCCTGATTGAGATGAACCTCAATGAGGAGGAGGAAATTTCAGAGCAGGATAGTTCGGAGGTCTACGATTATGCCCCCCGAGGTACGGAGTCTGGAGCAGCTTCGCTTAATTACTTTCTTGGGCTCTGCAGAGCTCCGCCTTTACCATATTATGTGTCTTTCCTTCCAGGCTTTGGTCGCTTTCCCACAGTGGGCTACATCTACAAGGTGTCGAGCATGAGCAGCGATGAGATCTGGCTGTAGTGTCTCTTCTGACATTTATGGATCTGCATGCCATTGTCCCTCCTCCTCCCTTACATCTCCAAGAGGTGTGCTTTTCAACTACATGCCTGCTACTATCAGCTGTGCGCAGATACACAGTCCACCAGATATGTTCCCTGACAAGTCTGCATTTGCTGGCTTCACCCAGCTGCTGACCACGTTTGAGCCCCCAGACTTCAGCATGTTCCTCAAGAAGCCTTCAGATCCCCATCTCAACATGACCTCCAGCAGCTGGCCATGCCTCAACCTGCAGATGCCAGCGTATTCGGAGCAAGACCTCAGGTGTCGGAGGATTCTGTGACAACTGAACAGACTCCACTTTGTTCCGTGGTGTCTCTGATTTGAGTAGGTGGCAATCCCTTGACTTCCAGATGTCTTCCTTTTGCCCATGTCAAGAAATTCCTCAAGAGCCGACCATACCTGGACCTCCTGATCTCACCAAGTCCCCTCTGCATTCCCTGATGTCCACCCAAAGGTATTGCCTGTAAGCTGACTTTGTCATGACTCCAGGTTTCTTATCGCTATATCGCTATGTCTTCTCCCACAAGTTGACCATAAGGCACCGACAGACTTCAGTATAGTACTGAGGCTTCAGACGTACGCGCCAAGACTCATGCAGCATCTGATGAGGCCTAGTTATCCTGACTGCCCCTGTTCCCTTGGGGTCCTCAGATACTTTTTCTCAGTTGTTGTGTTCTGCTCCTCTGCAGTTGGTTGGTTCGGCCTCCTAACACTCTGATGGCCACAGGTATGCAAGTGAAGAGCAGCGCTGGGAACCTTCAGACTGGGGCCTGGGTCTGTGTTAGAGGATGTGGTTTATTTTAGAAGGTTGGTGGTTGGTAGTCTTCTAATGATTTGGAGCAGGAATTATGGTTCCTGTGTGCCTCATTGTGTCCATGTCTGTATATATGATTACATGTCCCTTTGTGTCACAGTGTTGGCATGAGCGTTGCCGCCTTCCTGTACACATGTCCATCTCTCTCTTGCACTGTATGTGTCAATGTATCACTGTCCAAGTGTGTGTCTCAATGTATCCCCTTTCAAGTGTGCATTTTGGTGACTACCTTTCCCAACGTTTATTTCAGTCTTTTCCCTTTTAATGTGTTTGCTGATGTCTCCCTAGCCGCATGTGTGAGCGAGTCAGTGTCTCCCTGCCCCTGTGTGTCGCTCTTGCGATCCCACCACCAGTATCTTCTGCGTAGCATACCTGCCCATTAAGGCACAGTTGCAGTGTGCTTGCACAGACACACACACTTGATAGCAACAAGAACAACATGGAGACCTGTGCTGAATGTTTGTGAAGTTTAGACTGCTGCAATCACTGCTGTGTGTGCACTGCATGTGTGAGGAGAGCTTGCACAGCTGTGGTCAGTGCCATGCCCATGTTGAGTGTGGAGGGAGCACTTCTGATGCTACTGACAATTATGTAGATGTACTGTGTGAGGCCTGGGTGCCATGCTGCAGTCAGTGCTGCACCTGTGTTACATGTGCAAGGAAAGCTTCCAGTTTTGTTGTCACTGCTGTACTTGTGCTGCATAAAGGACATTTGAACAGCTGCTGTTTGAACTGTGCCCAAAATGTGTGAGAGGAAGGTGTACTGCTTGGGAACCTGCTGTAACAGTTGTATGAGTGTGAGTGAGCGTTGTACTGCTAGGATCCATGCTCTGTGTGTATATGTTCCTGGGCGAGTGTAATAAATAAGCTTTTTTGTTGCCTGTGCTGTACTGACGGCAAGGGGTGGATGTGTGTGTACTAGAAGGTTCCATTGTTGCATGTGCTCTAGTTAGGGGTGGAGTGTGCGTGTGTGACCGTCTTCTCTGTTTATCCGCGTCTCGTCTGCAGGCGCTTTCCCTGAGAGTCTGTGCCGCAGGCACATGCTGAGTTAGGTGTGAGGCAACAACAAACTATGCGGTGGCAAGAATCGCCCTTTTGGCAGAACACTTGCACTACACCAACAAACCCACATCACATAGCCGACAACACCACGCTCAGACTACCTCTAACCGCGGGGCATGCAACCATCCGCAGACACGCATAAGCGCCCAGTAAGGTCATTTGGACAAACTTCTCTATCATCAACCTCTTCATCACAAATAAGACACAGCTCCCCAACCTAACGACAACACCTGAAACAAATCAGACTCTGGTGGCCATGGGAACCCAGGGACGGGGTTGAAGCGCATTTCCAGAGAGCCTACACCATACATGGCCATACTCATGGAAGACTGTGCAGTATGCAAAGGCCTGTAACATGGTCATGATACAAACAGCCTTGTTTCCTGCATTGCTTCTGCCTTTGAACACCTGGGGCTGTTAGGTGTGTGGGGCGGAGGGCATGTCTAGTTTCGGGCCTAAAACACTGAAAAGCCTTCTAAATTTCTTTACATTTCAGAAATGTATACAGTGCTTTAAGTCTCGTGAAATGTATTTTAGCAGTTTATCATTTCTGAGCCTCTGCGATACAAGTCATGTGTTGATTTATGTGACAAACCTCTAAAATTATCAATTCTGGTGCTAATGGATGCGCCTGGCCAAAATGAACTATGCACTTTGGCACCTGTCAACTCTGCAATAGAGACAGGCCATCAGATTGGCCCAGGGAGGCTGGGCGGGATCACCATGCATGAGGAAATCCCCCCAGCCCCTGGGCCACAAGAGGTGCCACTCACGGGGCCTTCTGGGTAATAACCAGCACCAAGGTCAGGAAGCTTGCCTCTCAAAATGTCTTCCATTTGTGGGTGGGGAGGGGTTGGTCTGGGTGGGCATAAGGGGAGGGTATTGTTCTGTCTATGGTATGATGAATAAAAACATTAAATCAAGAGTATGTTGTCTCTATGCGCACCGCTGGGTCTCCTCAGAAGTTCCTGCCCACAATGTAATCCACTGTTTATTACCTCTATTATTGAAGAGATCAATCAATCAATCAGGGGGTTTATATAGCGCGCTACTCACCCATGATAGGTTCACGGTGCTGGGGGGGAATGGGGGTGGGTTGGGGGTGAGCGGCTCTGGATCAGTCGAAAAGCAAGGTCTTGAGGTCCTTCCTGAACGTGTGCAGGGTCAGGAAGTGTCTGATGTACACAATGACCTTGTTCTAGGTCTTGGCTGCGATGTAGGAGAAGGCTCTCCCTCTGGTTTTGTTTCTACGGACAGGGGGGACCTCTGCCAGGGCGAGGTCGTCGGAGCGGAGGTTCTTCTTGGGTACGTGGAAGGATACTCTCTTGTTGCGGTATTTGGGTCCGATGTTGTTGAGGGCTTTGTAGGCGTGGGTGAGGAGTTTGAAGGTAAACCTCTTCTCAACAGGGAGTCAGTGGAAGCCGCGTAGGCGTAGGTGTTGGGTCATGTTCTTGTGATGTGGAGTCCTGAGGACGAGTTTGGCTGCGGGGTTCTGGATGGTTTGGAGTTTGTGTAGAAGAGTTCTGTTGATTCCGGCGTAGAGAGCGTTGCCGTAGTCAAGTCTGCTAGTTATGAGTGCATGTGTGACGGTCCTTCTGCAGTCGGAGGGGATCCATTCGAAGGTCTTACGGAGGATGCGAAGGCAGTTGAAACTGGTGGAGACTACGGCGTTGATCTGGCGGTTCATGGAGAGGGAGGAGTCGAGGATGATGCTGAGGTTCCGGGCGTGGTCTGTAGTGGGGGGGGGGGGCTCCTGAGGGCAGAGGGCCACCAGGTGTTGTCCCAGGTGGTGGTGTAGGTTGTAGTGAGGGCTGGGCCTTGTTGCGCACACTGTTATTTTAGCATAGGCTTATTTGAAGTTTAAACGCCATTTTACCTTATTGCTGCTTTTGCACACAACACTGCATATAGCTGTTGTTGTAAGTTAGGCTGCGTGAAATGCTTCACATGAGAATGGCTTGTTTTCGACATCCCTAGACTTACATCTCGACCCTAGTCTGTACAGCGAGTGCTAAAGCCTCCAAGGTTATCATAACAAGGTAGCTGTTGTTCGGGTTGATCGGCTCACGTTTTAGACATAACATACATGCAGCTGCAGCCAACGCGATTCTGGCACCTTTAATATTGCACTGTAAGCATGATTGCAGGCACTTGGAAGAATCCCGTTTTTCCAGAGCGACAGAGAGCTTTTGCAGATCCCGATGTGATTTACCCCTGCTGATCTTGGAGGTATGGGGTCCCCCACACAAGCCTAAGAGACCTTCTATATTTAATAAAACATAGTTCCTAACTAGGGAGGGTATTACACTAGGCACTATAAGACATGTTTTCACCATCATATGATTTCTGCTTTTATGTTTTATGGGATTGTAACAATGCTGATTATATTATTTCTAATCATATGCCTTTTTATGTTAGCAAAGTTACTGCATCTTAGAGCACGTCGTTAAAATAAATATTTTAACCTTTCCCATGTTTCTTTTTACTACTGTTGTGGACTGGTATGAGAATAACAAATGCAAGAGTGTTCTTGCTTCCCACCATTCCTAAGTTGCATGTTCTGGGTTGTCTAATCATTGGTTCCTTTGCTATAGGACGAAGAGCTAATGAGACACTGATGCTAATTGGTTAGGGTTTCTAGGTACTGAGGTGAGTTTTCTGGTCCACCACAATTCACTGAGGTCCTGGGTCTCTGTGCATAGTTCTGTGTAGGAGCAGAATTCCTGCAACAAGGGTCCAAGAATGAGGACCTCAGTCTTCTCTGAGTTGAGCTTCAAGCAGCTGTCTTTCATCCAAGCTGCCACGTTCTTCATTCCTTCCTGGAAGAAGAGTATGGTGTCTTCTGGATTCTTCGTGAGTGAGAGGATGAGTTGTATGTCATCGGCGTAGGATACGATGCTGAGCCCATGCTGTCGGACGTTGGTGGCGTGGGGGGGTCATGTAGATCTTGAAGAGCGTGGCGCTGAGTTATAATCCCTGGGGTACTCTGGGTTCTGCCGGAGAGGAAGAATTGTATCCAGTCGCGGGCGGCTTCTTGTATCCCAGCGTCGTGAAGTCTGGCTGCGAGCGTGCGATGTGAGACGGTGTCGAAGGCTGCTGAGAGGTCTAGAAAGATGAGGGCCGCAGTGTGTCCCTGGGCCAGTAGCATGCAGATGTCGTCATTGGCGGCGAGGAGGTTGGTCTCGGTGCTGTGGTTGCGGCGGAATCGAGAACTGAGAGGCGTCTAGGATGGAGTTCTCTTCGATGAAGGCGGTCAGCTTGGCCTTTTCGAGTCTTTCGGTTACCTTAGCCGCAAAGGGGAGGAGAAAGATGGGCTGGTTGTTTTTCAGGTCCATGGGGTCAGCCGTTGGTTACTTGAGGAGGGGGTTCAGTGATGGCCAACACTGCTGCTTGTGAAATGCTGCTGTAATGTGCGAGGTAGGAGCTTACAAACATCGCTATCTCTTTGCTGCGGACAAAAAACTGCTGTTGTTAGGTTCTTTTAGTGTAAACGCCCTCCACACCTGTGCTTTTCCAGACCCTTCCCATACATGCCAATAGACTGAATATTTTTAAGCGGGGAAACTCAAGATTTTTGATGCGAAAAATGGCTTTATTTTGTTCCTCGCTTGATATCACCTCTGCTTCAATAGAAGTGAAGGGGTAAATACATTCTCCCAAATATCTTTTTTAAATCTCCCGCTTTGCTTTTCTAAAATGTTGGCATGTTCGCTTTCCATCTCTCGCCCCCTTCGTTCCCTGCTGGCCAGGGGCTTCGCCAACTCTTCTGCAGCCCAGCAGTGCAGGGAAGGCGGGGGACCCAGGTTTCTTATACATGAAATGGGGGTGGGGCTCAGCTCGTCAGCCGAGTGTGTGTGCCTGTATAAGGCAGTTACTGTATGCAGCAGGCTCTGAGCTGACCCCGCGCTGACTCAGGACTGAAGTGAAACACAATAAATTATTTGATTCTTTTTCAGTTACAGCCTGCAAGGCCCATTTGCCAGAGTTTGTGGCGCCTCCCCCGAGAAGCCCAAAATGAAAAGCAAGATACGCAGCCCTCTTCAGACAGACATTTAATCTGGGGGAAACATTAAGCTAATTTTGTAAATAACACAGCTTTTTTAGACTCCCAGCATTAGTGACGGAACGCAGTATTTTATAGTGTCTTTATTAATTGTACGTGTTCCTCACAACGTGGTTACTATGTGTGTTCAAATCCCACAGACCATTGTGTACCTAAGCTCTAGAAAAATAAGCATTGGCAATAGGTTTCGGGTTGCTGTGCAACATGGCTTAAAGTAAAGAGTAATAATGTGATAAAGCACACAAACAAAACTAAGAATTTGCCCAAAATTTGACATTGATGACTGTCATTTTGAAGTAATTATGCCCATTTCTAAATAAAAAGTTTAAAGTCTTCAGAAGGCAGAGTCTCTAATGATAAAGCAGACATTGCTACCTATTACTTGTTTTAAGCGGTCCGCACACAAACCGAAGTGAACCAGATTTGGCACTAGGAGCTTCTAAGTTAAATTCAGTTATGGATTAAGAATACTGTCGGGCCCAGGATTTAGCCAGGCCAAAGCGCATTCATATTTTGCAGGACTATATGCAATACAGAATGACATTTTCCAGGTCTGAGCCTCAGACAACAATACCTTCCACAGCCCCACTCACCGCATTTATTTAGACTCCAACTCAATTTGGGGCATGACTAACTTACATTACCCCCAAGAGTCTGTTTGTGTGGGTCTTGTGGCCTTAAAACAGGTGCGCTTTCAGAGACTTTCTAAAGCTTCTCTGTGACTGGCAGTGGCACATTTCAAAAGGAAGTTAGGGCCATATGTATCATCAAACCAATTTGCATTTCCTAAATAGCGAATTTTAAGGAATCGCTATTTAGGAAATGCAAAATGGTATGTATGAACAAAATCGCTTTTTATAGCGATTCCTTACCATTCCTAATTTGCTATTAGCAAATTGCTAATCGCAAATTACCCATTCATTTCTATGGGCCAGGAGGCCCATAAGAATGAAGGGGCAATTTGCGATTAGCAATTTGCTAATCGCAAATTAGGAATTTTTTCAAGGGTGCAGGGGTGTCTCAAGAACACCCTGCTGCACCCCTGAAAAAGACATTTGGGGGCATATGGCGCACATACATGCCCTAAGGGCATGTATGGGCGTCATATGGCACCTTTGGTTTTTAGGAAAAAAGCATTATTAAAAGAATTCGCAACTTACCACCAACTAGAAGTTGGTGGTAATTTGCGATTCCTTAATGGCATTTTTTGCATATTTTTTCTTTGATACATTGCATTTAAGGAATCGCAAAATTTGCGATTCCTTAAGTGCAATCGCAAAATAAGGAATAGCAAATTTAGCGATTCCTTATTTTGATGCAAAAATGTTTGATACATACCATTTAGGTAATTAGCATTCGCAAAGGCCGAAATTCGCAGAATTTCGGCCTTTGTGAATGCTAATTAGCTTCATACATATGGCCCTTAGTTTCAAAACATGGGTCACTCAATACAGAAAGTCCTACTTGCCAAAGAGCAGTATTAATAGTGAGAAACCAATAACAACTTGCTGTCTTAATTCCTGAAGGTCCTGAATGCAAGGCTATGGAAGCATTTAAACACCATGAAACCTTGGCCTTACCAGGTGGCTGCACCTCACTAACACTGTTTCCAGTCCTGGACTTTTATTTACTAAATAAGTGCATTATGGAATTTGTAGTTTTGATTCAGTTAAACAGTACCAATTAAATGTGAATAACTTAAAACACTGATCTGTAAAAGGAAATTTCAGGACTGGAATCATGAGCCAGGATGACAGAGTCATATGGTAACCTTAAACACTGCACCACTGTTATTCAAGGAATAAACCTCCCCTGAAAGAATAATAAAAAATAAATAAGCAAATAAAGCAACCACAACAACAATCAAAATGGTTTAGCTACTGGACATGGAAGATCCGTATACGTGCAAGTTAATTCCAATTATTGTACTGGTCTTTATCGCTCTACAGTTGCGAAAAAGACTATATGCAATAGAAAATAGCAACACATTTAACACAAACTAAAGGAGGGCACTCGTAAGGACATGTAGGAGTAACCCGAAACCTAATTAAAAAATAGATTTTTGTGTACAAACTAGCGAAATAAGAAAACAAAGTGTACATTTTTGTATTCATTAAGATCATTCACATTTAACAGTTTGCGTCTGCCCAAGCCACGATGATCATTACAAAGACTTTAAAGTGGAATGCTAGAGACTTGAGCAGAAAGAAGTCCATTCACCCATTATCTGTTCTAACGAGCGACCTGTGTCTGGGTGCAACCGGCTTCTCACAATGCATGGTCTTGCCTCAGGGTCTGCCCAGACTGATGCTGTTATGTATTCCACTATCACCAAGGAAGGGTTTGGCCCAAAATCAGTAAGGTTGGGCCATAAATACTAGACAACAAAAACAATGTCACCACTGATTATCATTCGTTCAACCATTCACAACATGACCACACAAATCAATTGCTATGATCAATTAAACTTATTTAAAAAGTCACTTATCCATTAAAAATGTTTTTTGATATTAAGAGATTTTCTGATTGAATTTTATAAGTTCATTGTTACAAAGAACGGAAGCTTCACAGAATATCCATACTCGACTTGGAGTCCAAAACCAAATGATGGATTGAATCAAAGACTCCCAAAAACTACACGGATGGTTTCATTTTTCAAGTTTTTCAAGGCCCTTTCCTTATGTGATTCATTGAGTGAAAACATCAGATGGAACTCTTTCAGCGTTCTGTGTCCTGAGGCAAACCCTTAAAAACTTTTCTGGGTTCGAAACCCATCAACAGCCTTTCTTTTTGGCCAAATAAGTGTTCTGCAT
This sequence comes from Lissotriton vulgaris, assembly GCF_964263255.1. Taxonomy (NCBI): domain Eukaryota; kingdom Metazoa; phylum Chordata; class Amphibia; order Caudata; family Salamandridae; genus Lissotriton; species Lissotriton vulgaris. The sequence continues at coordinate 1,064,671,914 of NC_141687.1, forward strand.
ATGTACTACCACTGATGCTCATAACCAATTCATCCAGAGAAATGTGTTTCCTTAAAAAAATTCCTATGAGCTCAGTAGGGTCACTATTTGGTTATTGCCCCTGCTATAATATGTCAAAATTTCCTTTGATGGGTAGTTGCCTGGGGCACTTACGATAAATTTGCAGTTTAAATTGCGCAGAACTTGAGCAAAAAAAAATTCTGTTGTGTTTTGTATATGTATTGTATGTATGTCATGTAATTTGTAGGTGGGTACACATTTTTGAAACTTGTAATTTTGTGATCCCTGTGTATATCAAAAAATCAATGAAGTTATAAAATTGAATCAAAAAATCTCTTAAAACAAAAAACATTTTTAATTGAGAAGTGACTTAAAATAAATTCAACTGATCATAGCAATTGATTTGTGTGATCATGTTGTGAATGGTTAAACGAATGATAATCAATCAATCAATCAGGGGGTTTAAAGCGCGCTACTCACCCTTGAGGGTCTCAGGGCACTGGGAGGGGGGTGCAGCTCTGAGCCGGCAAAAAGCCAGGTCTTGAGGCTCCTCCTGAAGTTGTGTAGAGTAGGGGAGCATATGACGTTGACCGGGAGCTCGTTCCAAGCTTTGGCTGCAATGTAGGAGAAGGCTCTTCCACCCGCTCTGGTTCTGCTGATGCACAGGGTTTCTGCTAGGGTGAGGTCGGCGGAGCGGAGGTATCTTTTGGGTATGTGGGGAAGCAGACTCGTTCATTGAGGTATTTGGGTCCGGTGTTGTGGAGGGATTTGTAGGCGTGGGTGAGTAGCTTGAAGGTTACTCTCTTCTTGACGGGGAGCCAGTGGAGGTCTCGCAGGTGTTGGGTGATGTGCTCATGTCAAGGGATGCCGAGGACGAGTCTGACCATGGTGCTCTGGTTGGTCTGGAGTTTGCGTAGCAGGGATTTGTTGATTGCAGCGTAGAGGGCGTTCCTGTAGTCCAGTCTACTTGTTATGAGTTTGTGGGTGACGGTCTTTCTTTCTTCAGGGGGGGGGGGATTCACTTGAATGTCTTGTGGGGGGTTTTGAAGCAGGTGGAGGCGACAGCGTTGGTCTGTCGAGTCATGGTGAGGGAGGAGTCAAGTATGATGCTGAGGTTCCGTGCGTTGTTTGTGGGGGTGGTGGGGTTGCCGAGGGCGTTGGGCCACCAGGAGTTGTCCTAAGCTGAGGGTTCAAGGATGACGACTTCTGTCTTCTCCAAGTTGAGTTTCAGACAGTTGCTGCTCATCCAAGCTACGACAGCTTACATTCCTTCTTGGAAGCTGAGTCTGGTGGTTTCAGGGTCCTTCGTGAGGGAGAGGATGAACTGGCTGTCATCGGCGTAGGATACTATGCTGAGTCCATGCTGTCTGACGATGGCGGCGAGGGGGGCCATGTAGATGTTGAAGAGCGTGGGACTGAGCGATGTTCCTTGGGGTACTCCGCAGTTGATCTCTGTGACTTCGGAGACAAAAGGCGGGAGTCTGATCCTTTGAGTTCTGCCAGTGAGGAAGGAGCGGAGCCAGTCGAGGGCGGTTCCCTGAAGGCAGGCGTTGTGGAGTCTGGCGGTGAGAGTGCGGTGGGAGACGGTGTTGAAAACTGCGGAGAGGTCCAGTAGGATGAGGGCTGTGGTGTGGCCTTGGTCGAGGAACATGCGGATGCCGTCTGTGGCGGCGAGGAGGGCGGTCCTGGTGCTGTGGTTAATGTGGAATCCGGATTGGGAGGATCAGTAATGGCATTGTTTTTGGTGTCTTGTTATATATTCCACAGCAATGTATAGTGCACAATACTTACTGGAAGGCTAAACCTCCCACCAACCAGAGGTAGACTCTTCAGAGCAGTGAAAGAACGTGGGAAAGTTTTTTCTGCTTCTGGCAGTGAGAGAGGGAATGAACGTGAATGCCCCCACTCCTTTCTAGGGAGTGCTTAGTGCGCACATGGTTGTAAACACTAAACTGCCCATGATCAATTTGAGGACCGACATGCTAGAGGAAGATAAAGATATAAGTGGTGAGTGGGGCACGACTTGCAAACCACAATCTGCTGTAGTAACACAGATCAACTTAAACGCTTTTAATCCTAAAGTCTTGAAAAAAAAATATATATTATAGCTACTCTATCCTACCAGTAAAGTAGATGCAACATGGCGCTTTTTCTCCCTTATTTTCTGATGGCGGGAATGGGCAAGAAAAAAGAAAGTGGGAGGGCTTGGGAGGGACAGGGGCAAGAAGGAAGGAAGCATGAGGGGGTGTGAGGGACAGGGGCCAACAAAGAAGGAAGCGGGAGTGTGTGGAAGGGATGAAACGCATTAAAGGATGATGCAGGAGAGTGTGGGAGACACTGGGAAGGCAACAATGGATTGGGGCTCGGTTGGCATGGGGCAAGCAACAAGGATGGGAGAGGGGCTAGGCAGAAGTGAAGGAATTGAGAGGGTCTGTAAACACATGCACTCTTATGAAGTGCTGAACTAAATAGTAAAAACAAATTACCTCTGCAAGCAGGCGGCACGTGGAAGGACACTGTACTTGGTCCATGCTCTTGTGGAGGACTGGAAGACAGGAAGATAAAGTTGAAGAAGGAAGGCTGACCAACGCAAAGCAAGGAAATAAGAGCAACGTGAATGTCAGCCAGTGGTAAGTAAGGGGCGGGCACTAAGCCCGTTTTTTAAGCTTTTTTGTTTACTAGAGCTTTTGCAAGGACACCACAAGCACTGTCCAGGTGAATCCCAAAAACAGATGGCTCAGTGGACAGGAGCAGGACCAGGGGTAAAACGGGCCTTGAGAAGCCCAGTGTGCCCTCCAAAATCCTTTCTGCGACAACATCTATAAGGAAAAACACAATTACTTGTACTGTTCAGATTCACATGCCCGAAGCTAGCCAATACAGTAACTTGGTCAAATTCTGATGATTTTCAAAAAAGGCTGTTCTCTGATTTCTTGATATTTGTCACAGTAGAAAGCTCATAATGTATTGCCACTACTACCAACCCTGTTTGGTTTAGTGTTTTGTACAAGTGTGAACAGCTTAACCAGCCCTCACACCCTAGGTCCTTAGGTTGCGGTGTAGGTAGGTAGATACCTGACTATGGTTACCCCCGACTTTTTGCCTGGTGTTTTGCTGGTTTTCCGACTTAGTTGACCTGGGGCCCTGCCAATCAGGACCCCAGGCCGACTGCTCTCTCTCTAAAATGGATTCCATGTACCTTAGGTGCATTACCCAATTGGAACTGGGCCACCTTGTCAGACCCTGTAACTCAGGGCATCGGTGTACCCAGGCCCTACCAGGGGCTGAAGCATGTATTATGCCACCCCTGGATGGCCATCTAAATCTGACACAACTGGCTGCACGACAGCTGGGGCAACGTGGCGTACTCGCCCGTTGCTATAAGTATAGTATCCCTATATCTAACCCAAAAATGGACACCCGGGTACCTATCAGTCACTCCTATGGCAGGCCTTAACAATCCTGAAGGCAGAGTGCGTGGAACCGTGTGAATTGGGCTCTGGCACGAGCCGAGCCCGGTTGCAGCTTGCGGAACCAAGACCCAATGGCTGTTCCATGATAACGCGTACCATATCGGTAACTTCGGTATTGCGTTATCAAGACTTGTCGAGTAAGGTGTCATACGAATTGGGATGCTGCCCCCTCACCAATGCTGGCGACGAGGTTAGCATTCCGCCCTTCTAGAGGGACACGACATGTACGTAACTGTGAACCCCGGTTAAAGTTAACTGAAGCCTCAGCTCCACAAAATGGACACTGCCACCACAGACACGAGTCTGACCTCCTGCTGCTGGGAGTCCCTCCAGCGAGGAGAGCTTGTACAAAGGGTTTCCTGTCCGGGGCGGTGTTCGCACCATCCCAGACAGGGTTTTGTGTATCCTGGGTAGGCAGGGCTTTACAGGAAGGTGACTGCGGAGTGGCACCCCGGTGCTCACTACGCATCTGCCGGTTAGAACCAGTTCCAGGGGCGCGCAGCCCCTGACCTGGGGAAAGTCCGGCAGGGGAAAGGGGTGTAACTACCCCCCTTCCCGGTCCCACCCCTAGGGCAGGACCTAGTCATGTACCCACCCCTTTCTTTAGAATAAAGGCCGGAGCAGGGACCCTTCCAAATTAGATCATCTTTGAATCAAGAATACTTTCTACGAAAGGACTTTGAGACTCTTCTTAAGATTTCTCCCTTGTGGCTAAGGAGTAGTCACCCTGCGTCCGCAGGCACCATCTAAGAACTCTGCGGTTTGCTGCAAGTCCTTCCTCAGGAATCCGACGACCCAGCTCGACGAGAACCGGCTTCCCTGGCACCTCTGACCTCTACCCACATCGTCAGCTCAGCTGAGATCTGTGGGTGCGACGAGACCTCGAGGGACCGGCCATCATCAAAACCTGCACGCTTTCTTAACCAGCACGACCACCGAAGGAATCCTCTGGTGAAGTGCTCTGGGGTCCGAGAAGCCCCGACCCTGAGCAGCTCCAGCACCGAAGTGCAGCCTCCCAGTATCTCCACGATCTGCGTGGGGCCCTTCTGCTTCTCTGTTCAGCACGTTGTCTGATCACTAGCCGCTGGCTTGTGACTCTTTTGACGACACCCGACAACCAACGCTGCTGGTCTGGTTGCTCCAGACTGGCCTTTGCTCCCCTCTGCGAGAGGAGCACCCCGGACCCTCCTGGTCCACTCAAGACGCCATTTTAGGCCCACCACGTGGCCCTGAAATCTGCCAAGGCTTGTTGCCCCAATCCTGGGCCCAGCGACGCCGACAGCATCAACCTTCGTGGGACAGCTCGCACCTCCATCCTGGTCGCCGACAACGCCTCCTGGTCCGTGAGACTGCAGAGCCTAGCGTCGCCCACTCACCTAGTCGAGGTGACGGCCATCCGGTGCCCTCCTGGTACCCTCTGACTACTGGCTAGTAGTACGAACTTGGTCCCCTCTGCTTTCAGGTATCATCGATCTCTGATCCAGGCTTGAATCTCTACGAACTATTCTCCACTGGTCGCCGGCCAGCAACACCTTCCTCCCGGCTCCTGGCTCGTCAGCGAAGACCCCCGACGCCTGTAAGACTTGTGCAGCCGCAGCCCTTGTGGCTAGGTAACTTCGGCATTTCGGTGCCCGCGTAGCCTCCTTACTTAAGGGTCCCGAGTCCCTCGCTTCCGACTTGCCTTATCGGGTCCGCCCGAGACCACTAGAACTTTCCGTGCCCTCGGGCACTTGTATTGATTGTGCACTTGAAGTATTTTCCTAAGAGTTTTGTTCTGTGCTTAGTACCCTGTCCTCATAAAGAGTCCAGGGCTGTTGTGATTCTAATAAATACACTGTTTATTTTCATAACACTTGTGTGGTGTCCTTTCACTTGGTGTTCAAGGGGTATGTGATGGTATAACAGCTGGCTTAACACTCCCTCTAGAGTTTAGCCCAAAGACTGCTCGTATCCACGCTACTAGGATAGCTGGTCTAAGGTTGACTTACAACCAATCACCATAAGGGTCGTTTGGACCGATGCATAGTGGTCACTAGAATAGTGAACACTGCATATCGGGCAAACTTCTCACATTGGTGAGCAGCGGTTGGGATTTGAGCTTGCTGTTGTTTTACCACGCGTATCCTAAGAATATCTTGTGAAAGATCGCATAAGTACTCCAGGTACATATAACTTAGCTTAGAATACTCTGAGTTCTACTGAACCAGCTGTTGTAGCTCCTCAAGGCTTAGCACACCTTGGCTACAACTCTTAGCAAGGGATCAGTAGGTAAACATATAGTGTAGGTAGGTGCATCACTTACACCACACTAGAAGCAGCATGTCCGACAAAGGAGGAAACTCTGAGTCTCCCCTTGTGTCAGTCGACCTTCCACAGGTCTTGTCCAGATATGCTGCACTTAGCTTCCAAGAGATGCGACAGCTCTGTACATCTCGGAAGTTAAAACAGGGTTCAAACCCTACAACTCCGTTTCTGATTGGTCTCTTGGAGACTTATGATGCTAGGAGGGCGGGTAACACCGACCCTTCTCATCCAGAAGAGAGTATGCCCCCCCTCGAGGGAACCCAAGGTGACCCTGACCTTATCCATCTCTCCGCAGAAGGTGAAGAGGAGGATGAGGATCTAGAGCCATCTGGGGACGAGGCAGACAAAGGTCCAGAAGTAGTTAGCCAGCTAACTAGGGACAACTTAAGCCGGCACGAGAATGGTACTAGGAGACCCCTGGGGCCCCTCTCAGGCCAGCTTAACATTGGGAGTGGACGAGTTAGGTCTCTATCGAGAGGCTCTAACAGATCCATTCAAACCAATGGCTCTCGAGGCTCTGCTCGAAGAGGGATGACATCCCCTCAGAGGAGAGTGTACGAAGCTAAAGAGCGGGAAGTCAATCTGCGGATCGAAAGGGAAGAACTTGCCCTAGCCAAAGAAAGACTCGCCTTCGCTAGAGAGCAAGAATTGAGTGGGACAAATCCCACTGGTGGCGGCATTCCCCCACGGGAAAACAGGAGTTTAGACACTAGGCACCTGAGTAAGATAGTGCCCCCCTTTAAGCAAGGGGACGACATCCACAAATGGATTGCTGCTTTGGAGCGGGCCTGCACTGTACAGTGCGTCCCCCAGAGTCAGTGGGCAGCTATCTTGTGGCTCTCCTTTGAAGGTAAAGGGAGAGATAAGCTCCTCACTACTAGAGCTGAGGATGCTAACAATTACCAGGTCCTGGAGAACACACTGATTGATGGGTTCGGCTTAACCACTGAGCAGTACAGGTTGCTGTTCAGGGATACCCAGAAAACTCAGTCTCAGGACTGGTCTGACTTTGTCGATTGTGCCACTAAGGCTTTTGAAGGCTGGCTACTGGGAAGTAAGGTTACTGATTTTAAAGGATTGTACAATCTAATTATGAGAGAGCAAATCTTAAGTAATTGTCAGAACCAGTTATTACACCAGCACCTGGTAGACTCTGATCTGACCTCTCCACAAGAATTGGGTAAGAGGGCGGACAAATGGGTCAGAACCAGGGTCAGGCCTAAGAACCAGGGTGGTGACCAAAAGAAGGAATCGACCAAGCCTCAAGAGAAGGGTGGGAATAAATCTTCTGATCAAACCACAGGGCCCCAAAATTCCTCTGAAAAGGGTGGGTCCCCAACTTCTCCCAAAACCCAAAATAAACCTTATTGTCACACCTGCAAACAGGTGGGCCATTATAAAACTGACAGCAGTTGTCCCAAGGCCAACAACAATAAGGAGAACATACCCCCAAATAAAGCTTCCCAGCCTCCTGTTACTACTAGTAGTAATCCCCCAGGTGGTGGGAGTGCCCCCAAGAATCTGGGTGCGTTTTCTTTGGGAGTGCCTGGGGACTCTGGCCTAACCAGGTCCCCTGACTTAGATACTCTTGTCTGTGAGACTGGCATGGGGTTTGCCAACTTCACAGCCTGTCCCAACACTTTGGGCAGGTACAGACAAGAGCCCCTCATCAATGGTTCAAAAGTTGAGGCCTACCGAGACACAGGGGCTAGCATCACCATGGTGGCTGAGAGCCTAGTCCCCTCAAGGCAACTTATGCCTGGTGCCACATACCAGGTAGTGAACATTGATGGAGTGCAGAGAGATCATCCCATAGCAGTGGTAAATCTCAGCTGGGGAGGTGTCACTGGTCACAAGAGAGTGGCAGTGTCACCAAACTTGCCCGTAGATTGCCTACTGGGGAATGATTTAGAGACCTCAGCCTGGGCTGAGGTAGAGCAAGAAACCCATTTTAAAATGGTAAACCTCCATGGTAAGGTTAGTGGGGCAGTGATAGCCACAGCCCCAGTCCCAGAAGTCCTCCCTGAACAGGTCAGGAGGGCTGTGCCAGTCACAGCCCTATCCCAGAAAGATGCCTTTCCTGAACAGGTTGGCAAGGCTGTGATGGTCACAGCCCAAACCCAAACTGAGTCCCTTCCTGAAAAGGTTGGTGGAGTTGTGATGGCCACAGCTCAAACTCAGACCGATAATAGTGTTGTGAAGCCTGAAACAATGGATCACTCCACTCAAACAGAGAGCATTGAGGAGGAAGAAAAGTCTTCCCCCTCCCAGACACTAGGTGAGAGCCAGCCTCCTCAGGGAACTGACTCTACCCCTGGTGAAGGGACTACCCCAGAGGTAGTCAGGCCTAGCCTGGCAGAGCCCCTGATGACAGTGGAACCTTCCCAGGTGGGACCCAGTCTGGAGCAGGTAACCTGCCCCTCTCTACCCTGCCTCAGTCAGCCCAGGGCTGTAGAGGTCAGGGAGGCCAGTGGTGGACCCCAAAGGGCCCCCTGTCCAAAAGAATTTCCCAGTCAGCAGATTAGGATCACTGAAGCTAGTAGCCCTAGCCAAGTGAAAATAAAACACACTCCTGAGGGATCCCCCCTAAACTTAGTTAGGGAACTCCCACAGCTGGACACTGTTGGGCACAGCCAAACCTGGGGCCTAAAAACCCCAAACCTGACCTGTCCCTCCAGTAAGCCAAACAGAGGGGCTCAGCCTCCAGCTTTAGGTAGCCAGAGGTTGACCCTGAGAGCTCATAGCAACTCAGTACTGGAAAGAAAGGCACATATGGTGGATAGTGATTGGAGGAAGTTGAGCCCAACAGTAGTGGAGTCTCACTTCAGTACTCCATTCCCACACCAGCCTTTTACTTTGCCAAAGCACGCCACAGGTAGTGATTCCCTATGGTGGAGACCCTCAGATACCCTTAGGGTGAGGGGTTGCTTAGTGGACCATGATACAGGGGGTAACCATGCCAGTGCATGTACCACCTCATATGGCCACTCAGGCAATATAGGCTTACCTGGTCAAGGATAGCCTTATCTCCTTTCGTTTGGGGGGGGGGGGGTTGTGTAGGAAGGTAGATACCTGACTATGGTTACCCCCGACTTTTTGCCTGGTGTTTTGCTGGTTTTCCGACTTAGTTGACCTGGGGCCCTGCCAATCAGGACCCCAGGCCTACTGCTCTCTCTCTAAAATGGATTCCATGTACCTTAGGTGCATTACCCAATTGGAACTGGGCCACCTTGTCAGACCCTGTAACTCAGGGCATCGGTGTACCCAGGGCCTACCAGGGGCTGAAGCATGTATTATGCCACCCCTGGATGGCCATCTAAATCTGACACAACTGGCTGCACGACAGCTGGGGCAACGTGGCGTGCTCGCCCGTTGCTATAGGTATAGTATCCCTATATCTAACCCAAAAATGGACACCCGGGTACCTATCAGTCACTCCTATGGCAGGCCTTAACAATCCTGAAGGCAGAGTGCGTGGAACCGTGTGAATTGGGCTCTGGCACGAGCCGAGCCCGGTTGCAGCTTGCGGAACCAAGACCCAATGGCTGTTCCATGATAACGCGTACCATATCGGTAACTTCGGTATCGCGTTATCAAGACATGTCGAGTAAGGTGTCATACGAATCGGGATGCTGCCCCCTCACCAATGCTGGCGACGAGGTTAGCATTCCGCCCTTGTAGAGGGACACAACATGTACGTAACTGTGAACCCCGGTTAAAGTTAACTGAAGCCTCAGCTCCACAAAATGGACGCTGCCACCACAGACACGAGTCTGACCTCCTGCTGCTGGGAGTCCTTCCAGCGAGGAGAGCTTGGACAAAGGGTTTCCTGTCCGGGGCGGTGTTCGCACCATCCCAGACAGGGTTTTGTGTATCCTGGGTAGGCAGGGCTTTACAGGAAGGTGACTGCGGAGTGGCACCCCGGTGCTCAGTACGCATCTGCCGGTTAGAACCAGTTCCAGGGGCGCGCAGCCCCTGACCTGGGGAAAGTCCGGCAGGGGAGAGGGGTGTAACTACCCCCCTTCCCGGTCCCACCCCTAGGGCAGGACCTAGTCATGTACCCACCCCTTTCTTTAGAATAAAGGCCGGAGCGGGGACCCTTCCAAATTAGATCATCTTTGAATCAAGAATACTTTCTACGAAAGGACTTCGAGACTCTTCTTAAGATTTCTCCCTTGTGGCTAAGGAGTAGTCACCCTGCGTCCGCAGGCACCATCTAAGAACTCTGCGGTTTCCTGCAAGTCCTTCCTCAGGAATCCGACGACCCAGCTCGACGAGAACCGGCTTCCCTGGCACCTCTGACCTCTACCCACATCGTCAGCTCAGCTGAGATCTGTGGGTGCGACGAGACCTCGAGGGACCGGCCATCATTAAAACCTGCACGCTTTCTTAACCAGCACGACCACCGAAGGAATCCTCTGGTGAAGTGCTCTGGGGTCCGAGAAGCCCCGACCCTGAGCAGCTCCAGCACCGAAGTGCAGCCTCCCAGTATCTCCACGATCTGCGTGGGGCCCTTCTGCTTCGCTGTTCAGCATGTTGTCCGATCACTAGCCGCTGGCTTGTGACTCTTTTGACGACACCCGACAACCAACGCTGCTGGTCTGGTTGCTCCAGACTGGCCTTTGCTCCCCTCTGGGAGAGGAGCACCCCGGACCCTCCTGGTCCACTCAAGACGCCATTTTAGGCCCACCACGTGGCCCTGAAATCTGCCAAGGCTTGTTGCCCCAATCCTGGGCCCAGCGACGCCAACAGCATCAACCTTCGTGGGACAGCTCGCACCTCCATCCTGGTCGCCGACAATGCCTCCTAGTCCGTGAGACTGCAGAGCCTAGCGTCGCCCACTCACCTAGTCGAGGTGACGGCCATCCGGTGCCCTCCTGGTACCCTCTGACTACTGGCTAGTAGTACGAACTTGGTCCCCTCTGCTTTCAGGTATCATCGATCTCTGATCCAGGCTTGGATCTCTACGAACTATTCTCCACTGGTCGCCGGCCAGCAACTCCTTCCTCCCGGCTCCTGGCTCGTCAGCGAAGACCCCCGACGCCTGTAAGACTTGTGCAGCCGCAGCCCTTGTGGCTAGGTAACTTCGGCATTTCGGTGCCCGCGTAGCCTCCTTACTTAAGGGTCCCGAGTCCCTCGCTTCCGACTTGCCTTATCGGGTCCGCCCGAGACCACTAGAACTTTCCGTGCCCTCGGGCACTTGTATTGATTGTGCACTTGAAGTATTTTCCTAAGAGTTTTGTTCTGTGCTTAGTACCCTGTCCTCATAAAGAGTCCAGGGCTGTTGTGATTCTAATAAATACACTGTTTATTTTCATAACACTTGTGTGGTGTCCTTTCACTTGGTGTTCAAGGGGTATGTGATGGTATAACAGCTGGCTTAACACGCCCTCTAGAGTTTAGCCCAAAGACTGCTCGTATCCACGCTACTAGGATAGCTGGTCTAAGGTTGACTTACAACCAATCACCATAAGGGTCGTTTGGACCGATGCATAGTGGTCACTAGAATAGTGAACACTGCATATCGGGCCAACTTCTCACATGCGGTACTATTTGGTGTATCTTAGGCAGGTGAATACATTTGCCTGAAAACAATCTACGGAGTACCTTCATACATGATGTAGATCTTTTTTGTGAGATCGATAGCTCGTAAATCAAGTTCAGGCTTAGAACGTTCCGCTGCCTTGATACTTTTGCTTATGTCACATAGGGGTACAAAAGGGGGTGGTGATGGACGGAGCATCTGAATCAATCAAACACTCACACCCAGTCAAAAGATCTGGGTTTAATCCATCACCGTTCTTTAGCCCACTCTGCCACCCCAGTTCAGACATGGCTATATGCAAATCAGTCTGACCCTGTGCCTCATGGGAACAGTCCAGCCCGAACTGCTAAGCCATGCCTTCCCTGGACCGGAAACAAGCTTCCGAGGACCGGTTTCTGGCATTCCAGCCGCCTTCAGCCCAGCTTGCTTGAATCCAGTGGCAAAGTGAGCAAGGGACTCACGTCTGAGCATACCCTGCCACACTTATGGCGGCCAAAAGCGGTACAAAAGGGGGTGGTGATGGACGGAGCATCTGAATCAATCAAACACTCACACCCAGTCAAAAGATCTGGGTTTAATCCATCACCGTTCTTTAGCCCACTCTGCCACCCCAGTTCAGACATGGCTATATGCAAATCACTCTGACCCTGTGCCTCATGGGAACAGTCCAGCCCGAACTGCCAAGCCATGTCTTCCCTGGACCGGAAACAAGCTTCCGAGGACCGGTTTCTGGCATTCCAGCTGTCTTCAGTCCGGCTTGCTTGAATCCAGTGGCAAAGTGAGCAAGGGACTCACGTCTGAGCATACCCTGCCACACTTATGGCGGCCAAAAGCGGTACAAAAGGGGGTGGTGATGGACGGAGCATCTGAATCAATCAAACACTCACACCCAGTCAAAAGATCTGGGTTTAATCCATCACCGTTCTTTAGCCCACTCTGCCACCCCAGTTCAGACATGGCTATATGCAAATCAGTCTGACCCTGTGCCTCATGGGAACAGTCCAGCCCGAACTGTCAAGCCATGTCTTCCCTGGACCGGAAACAAGCTTCCGAGGACCGGTTTCTGGCATTCCAGCCGTCTTCAGCCCGGCTTGCTTGAATCCAGTGGCAAAGTGAGCAAGGGACTCACGTGTGAGCATACCCTGCCACACTTATGGGTTACCTTAACCATGGTGAAACGTGTTGGCTTAAGGGATTGTAGTTAAGAAAATAAATTGAAAAGAAAGAAGGATTCATCAAGAGCCCAATGGATTGTCTTATGTTTTTGTGAAAAATATTGTTTGATATAGGTGGTGATAAGTGGTGTGCTGTGAACATTACTTAACATACTGTGAGAGGCAAGCAGTGCTTATGCCAATTGAATAACAAAACCTATCACAGTAAGATCTCTTTGGACCCTTCAAGACTCTTACAGAATTGGCAGTAACCGCACTTGATAGTGATTGGATGAACAAATGAGAAGCTGAATTCCTACAGACTATCCTAAAGCTCCTTACTTCAGGATCCTTCACACCGACTGCGAGACCTTTAGCATCAGGCATAGGCTCCATACTAGAACCATCGTCCCAAATCACTGACAGATATTTTTTCGGTCACAATCTTTTTATTGAGTTTACAAGTAAATAAAACATTTGCAGCTCATCCAAACTCGATTCACATGCCAAGATCATAAGTGAGCTAAAGACAATAAACGGTTTTATCACAAGTTCCTCGCATGACTGGAGGTCTTAACTAACAGCAGAGAGATCCAATGATAAAACATCTTTCTGGCGCACATTATATGTCTCATATTGCTTCTGCGCTCTCAATGTGAGATAACAAATGAAATCTAACTTAAAAAAAGAACCAAACATTTCCTTGGTGTCATATGTACTTACTACTTAATTGTGAGGCAGGCAAGGAGAGTGTGTGAGTGAGAGCACTTTTTTACCAATACTGTTTGTGTCCCTGCATGCTTTGTCTGGTCTTTTGTCCCTCTCTACCCCTCTAAGCGTGTGCAGGATATAAAATTAAACTCATCCCGGTGAAGATACTTAACTGAAAGTGAAGCATAATTCCCAAGAAAGTATCAAGAAGTAACGCAAAGTTGAGCCCTGAGGAAGCCGGTGGGTTACCTTAACCATGGCGAAACGCGTTGGCTTAAGAGATTGGAGTTAAGAAAATAAATTTAAAAGAAAGGATTCATCAAGAGCCCAATGCATTGCCTTATGTTTTTGTGAAAATTATTGTTTGATATAGAAAGTGATAAGTGGTGTGCTGTGAACATTACTTGAAATATTGTTCAATTTTAGAATTGTACAGAGAGAAGTGGGGTGTTTTCTTCTCCCATTTAGCTTGCAAGCACCCACGGGAACTGCATTGAAGGTTTACAAAAGAGTGTATTCCTATATGAGCGCTAGAGATCTCCTTAAACACCCAACGTTAGAAACCACTGATCTCATAGTGTGTTATACTGATTAGAGAACGTTATTCCTTATTCTATGTGGTTTTTTTCTCGCAGTTTATCCACTAGTTAAGATTTCAAATGATGTCTCCTGATTATTTGCAATTACTATTTTATTACTTCCGAGAGTGTTAGGTCCTGATGAAATCCCACAGCTTCTTTCTCTAGGGCTACTACTAGGGCAGACCATGAACAGATATGTTTCTATATGTTGCACTCCATGTAGGGTGAATGAATCGAATGCCCTTAACTTTTAATCCTGGTCATTGTGGGCAGTAAATAAAGACTGAGAGGATCTACCAATGGGCAGTTTTACCAATTCACTCCCACATCAGGAAGCACCTCTAGATATGATTGAGATCCCTCTTCCTATTACACCCTAAGAGCTTCACTGTATCTATTTGGGGTGTAGCCCACATTTCTCTTATATCCATGTGAGGAGGAGCCTATGATGTTCTCAAGCTCGTGTGATAACCATTGCAAAAGTAACTTAACGTAACTGTGCATATTGTAGTTTATCGCGAGAAAATAACACTGTCTTAATGGCCAATTCCCAACCCGCCGGCACCATGTGATAGTAACATGATAACTCGCCAAATAACTGCGCAAAAGTCAACGCGATGAACAGAAAATCCTAAACACAAACACTCAAAAAATTACGATGCCCCAAATTGCGATACCAAAATCATTGATAACCAGCGACAGCCCTGCAATACCCACGTGTCATGAGGGAAAACGCACTAAAAAAGCCCAAACAAAAAAGCACGCCAAAACCAATTCAAACTGCGTAGCACCATGGATGCACCCAGACCGAGTTCAGAGGAGAAGCCAAACCCCACAAGCCCCATGGAGGACCAACTTGGAACCCCGTGTTCAGGGAAAAGCAAGGAGAAGAGAAAGAGGAAGACGGGGTTCCGTTCGCAAGAAGACCGGATCAACGTCACGGAGGTGATAGGACAATGCCAACAACTGTTTGTCACCTCCACTGCGGCACTGGCAACCTAAAATGAAATATGGCAGACCATTGTCACCAACGTCAATGCAGTCGGGGTAGCAAGGAGGTCAAGAGGTGCTGGCATGATGTGCAAAGGCAGACCAAACAGAAACTCACTGTCAACAGGAAGGCAGCAACGGCGACTGGAGGTGGGAGACCTGCGCCACAGGACGAGCTGGAGGAAATGGTGGCCACAGTCACCAGTGTGGAGACGGTGGCAGGAGTCGGGTCTGGACACAGCACGATATGACCTGACACAACAGCAACAGGGTGAGTGACGACCAGGGATAGGGGTGATGGGCACAATGGCACACGTGCACAATCATGTGTAGCACACAGCACACGCACAATGACAGTGGAACATGTCCCTGATACCCTTGGTAAACTGCAGCACACATACAAACACCAAGTAGGCCCCCGTCCACCATGTGCACATATGGGCCCCCTCCGAATAACCAACGACACTACCAACCCATGCACATGTGATGAAACCAGAAAAGCATGGCTGTGTGAGCCACACAGACTAAGCAAGAGACACTGCATAACCGATAGCATGGCAGCCGCCCAAATAAATGACATTGTGCACAAATTGACATGGAGGTGGCCCAGTGTGGATCACATTCGTAAAGGAGCAGGTCACACTCTGACACATCCACGTGCACCTACAACCCATGCCGTCCAATACACGCAGCAGATAAACAATGCACAATGCCACAAAATCTGTGCAAGAGCACAAATGACCCAAGTTGCAAACATACCAGTCCCCGAAAAGCACACAATTCAAAGGCACAACACCTCAAAGGGACAAGGCTCCACGAAATCAGTGCTGCAGGGTCGACTCCCCCACAATGCAGCACACACACATAGCAACCACAGAACATCGCCAATGACAGCAATGTGGGACAAAGTGAAACACCTACACCACAGGACAGAGGACACAACAGGTTCCGCTTGTGCGTAGTAAGTGGCCACTCACATCTGACATTGACACTGTGTGATGACAATCTACGGGTACTACCACACATCCGTCATGCACTCGCCTAGTGTCGGGACGATGCACATTTTGGCACACAATTTGTACATCTAATCAACACTCATCACAGTTGGACAGTAGTGAAGTTGCGGAGACTTTATTGGCATGTGTGTGTCAGTACGGACATGGCAAGGGCCACAACATGCAGGGCCATGCTTGAGACACTTACAACCAGCATGGGAACATGTCGAGGTGCAAGACATGGCGGTGCAAAAATGTACACAATCATTACTGATGGCAATGGTCTCAGCCCACCTTGTCTTGCTGGACGAGTCATGTGATGTTTGGCGTCTGCCCATTGCCCGTGTGAGGGGGTAAGTCTCACAGCCCATGGGGTCTGCATAGTGCTGTGCCACCGGACTGCGTCAACTGTGTGTTCTGCTGACAGTGATCAGGTGGAAGGGTCCGACAAGGTCACATGTTGTGCTACATTGCTATATGTGTATCCACCCCCAGCAGTATTTTCCGATTTGGGAACGTTACCAAACGACGCTGTGTTGCTCGGATAATGGAAGTGCCTCACCTTGAGCAGGTGTGTGTACACACGCGTAGTTCCACGCACATGCATTCAGAGTCCAGATGAAGGCACACATGTCCACTGTTGTGGTGGGATATGTGAGCATTCCCCATGATGCAACAAGGTGTTGGGACCTGTGCTGTGGGTGACAATCCGATGTGGCTGCAGGAACGTAGTTAATCGTCCATGAATGCCAGCGCAGCTTCATGGGCAATGTGTTCCAATAATACGTTGTTGTCGGGTTCAATTAACACCAAGGTGACCCAATCCATTAACTGGTCCGGGCAGATGTGCTCAGTCCACGCCATTTCCCCAATCAGCAACACGGCCCAATAGGGTAGTGCCTCGATGTGGTTACTGCACACGAGGAGTTGTGCAATCTCCCATGCACAACTGGAAGCACATACACTAAAGATCAGTGCATCCTATGCACTGCTATCCCAGGAGGTGCACTTTCAGGTCATAATCCAATTCAGCTACAGTTGCGTTGGATAGGCAAACCTCCATGGGGCACTCGAATGTGCATGATCGACAGTAGAACCAGGGCTGGACGCAGGTGACGTAGGCAAGATGGAAACTCAGACAGTAACTGATTCGCAACACTGCCATTGGCACAGATCCCAAAAGATGCAGCATTCGTGCACAGTACAGTTCCACGTGACGGGGGTTGTGCATGTGCCCGGGAATGCCTGCCATTGCGTTTGTTGGTCTCGTAGCACCGGCACACCTCAGACCGGCGGCAGTTCTGTGGACGATATGCCACAGCTCTGGGCAATGAGTCATATATATGGCCAACGTTTGGACGTATGGTTAGTTTTTGGCCAACGTCTCAAGGTCGTGCTGGGCGAATTGTGTGTGGGCTCGTTGGTTTTTTCATTAGCGCTGTTCGTGGTGTGGGAGTCATCGGAGGCTGGTTTGGTATCTCACACAGGGTGTGCCAGCCGCATTCAGGACCAAGGTCGGAGGGTCGGTTGGCCTTCCGCCTTGTGTGTAGGGACAAAGGAGCTTTCATTCCCAATTTTAGTCTGACTACTACTTGAATTTCAGAGATGTGATGTGGCCTTGGCACTGACTTTGATGCCAGGCCTGTGATTTTAGGTGCACGAATTTCGAGACACACACATATGGCATGTTTGCATGAGCCAAGTGCACGATTGGCATTGCGCTCCTTGTTCAGTCTCTCTCTTTCTCCTTCTTTCTCTCTCTCTCTCTCTCTCTCTCTCTGTCCTTTGCTGTGTGCCTAACACACCTTCTTATCCTGGATATTGTCTTGCAGGCTGTGACTCACAGATTGTCCAGAGATGCGCCGCAATGACTCTTCACAATAGTTGTTTGGAGATGAATTAGTATGTGACATTTTGTTTGGTCTTTCAATGGTGCATGAATGACTCAGGATTTCTGTACTTACCTTTGTGTTGATTGCTGCAATTGTGCGACAACAGGCGGGTGCTTTTTTCCATGTTTTTGGGCTGTTGATGTGCACTGTCTTGGTCCGGTGGTGGTGGGATGTGCCCGGGGTGGAGGGGTGGTCCTGGGGTGGTTGTGGTCGGTGTTGTGGCCCTCTTGGGTGTCCGGCCCGCATGTTTAGTGGCTCCATTGCATCTGTTGTTCTTCAGGTGTGCCTCTGGGCTGAGCTCCCTTTTGTGGTGCAGGCTGTGGTCCGATTGTGCACCAGGTAGGAGCATGTGTTAGTTTCCTGCAGCTAACGCGCCTTATCGCATGTTTTGTGTTCTTATCGCAGATCTGGCTGGTCGTTGAGAATGTTGGGGAGTGGTGTTGCAGCTTTTGGCATGGGAACACCTCCTCTGCATCTCAGTAGCGATAGTTGCGGGGGTCATCTGTGGCGATGTTTTTCGCGGTTGCTATCGCAGGTAAATTGGTGCTATGGGGAGATGAATTTATTGCAACTTTGGCTGCGTTAAAGTGCCATTAACTCTGCGATAGCTCCTTGAGAATAGGCCCCAAAGAGTGAAATGTATGTCTGTAATAGGACCACTTCGGAAACTCATTTACATGGTGTAGGAGAGTAGGGTCTGCAATCCTATGATCACACTAGATTTTTGCTTTTTGCTTCACTGGTTTATGACTTCTCTGGCTGTGGGCCTGCTAATCAGACCCACAGCCTTGCTGTTCTCTCACTAAATTGACACGTGTACCTTAGGTGCATTTACCAATTGGTACTGGGCCACCTTATCAGACCCTGTAACTCAGGGCATTGTTGTGTACCCAGGGCCTACCAGGGGCTGCAGCATGTATTATGCCACCCCTGGCTGGCCATCTAAATCTGACACAACTGGCTGCACGACAGCTGGGGCAAGGTGGTGTAATCACCCTTTGCTTTAGATATAGTATACCTATATCTAACGCTAAAATGGACACATAGATTCCTATCAGTCACTCCTATGGCAGGCCTTAACAATCCTGAAGGCAGAGTGCTTGGAATCATGTGAGATGGTGCTCTGGCATGAGCTGAGCCCGTTTGCAGCTTGCGGAACCAAGTCCTAATAGCTGTTCCATGATAACGCATACCATATACTCTTAAGTGCATTATAATCCTCGCGGTTATATGCCAACTCTGGTATCGCTTTATCAAAACATGTCGAGTAAGGTGTCATACGAATTGGAATACTAACTCCTCGCCAATTCTGGCGACGGGGTTAGCATTCCAACCTTCTAGAGGGACACAACATGTATGTAACTGTGAACCCCGGTTAAAGTTAACTCAAGCCTCAGCATCACAAAATGGATGCCTCCACCACAGACACAAGTCTGACCTCCTGCTGCTGGGAGTCCTTCCAGCGAGGGAGGCTTGGACAAAGGGTTTCCTGTCAGGGGCGGTGTTAGCACCATCCCAGACAGGGTTTTGTGTATCCTGGGTAGGCAGGGCTTTAGAGGAAGGTGATTGCAAGTGGCACCCCGGTGCTCACTATGCATCTGCCGGCTAGAACCAGTTCCAGGGGCACACCAGCCCCTGACCTGGGGAAAGTCCGGCATGGGAGAGGGGTGTAACCACCCCCCTTCCTGGTCCCAACCATAGTCGCGTGCCAGCCCCTTTTCCTAGTATAAAGATAGGAGCGGGCCCCCTTCCAAATTAGATCATCTTTGAATCCTGAAACTACTTTCTACGAAAGGAACTCTCGACT
This sequence comes from Lissotriton vulgaris, assembly GCF_964263255.1. Lineage (NCBI taxonomy): Eukaryota > Metazoa > Chordata > Amphibia > Caudata > Salamandridae > Lissotriton > Lissotriton vulgaris. The sequence continues at coordinate 1,064,691,366 of NC_141687.1, forward strand.
TCTTCTCAAGATTTCTCCCTTGTGACTAAGGAGTAGTCACCCTGCATCCGCAGGCACCATCCAAGCATTGCGGTCTGCTGTAAGTCTCTCCTCCGGATCAAGACTGCCCAGCTCGACGAGAACCGGCTTCCCTGGCACCTCTGACCTCTACCTACATCTTCAGCTCAGCTGAGATCCGTGGGTGTGACGAGACCTCGAGGGACCGGCCATCTTCAGGACTGCACGACGCTTGCCCAGCACGACCGCCGAGGGATCCTCGAGTGAGTGCTTTGGGGTGTGAGAAGCCCCAACCCTGAGCAGCTCCAGCACCGAAGTTCAGCCTCCCAGCCTCCACGAGATCTGCGTGGGGCCCTTCTGCTCTTTGCTGCTCACCACGTTGTCTGGCTACTAGCCCGCTGGCTTGTGGCCTTCCCGACGACGAACGACGACATCAACACTGCTGGTCTGGTTGCTCCAGACTGGCCCTTGCTCCCCTCCAACAGAGGAGCACCCCGGACCCTCCTGGTCCACTCCAGACGCCATTTTGCGTCCACCGCGTGGGCTTGCATTTGCCAAGACTTGTTGCCCCAATCCTGGGTCCAGCAACGTCGACAGCAGATACCATCGTGGGACAGCTCGCACCTCCATCCTGGTCGCCGACAACGCCTCCTGGTCCGTGAGACTGCAGAGCCCAGCGTCGCCCACTCACCTGGTCGAGGTGACTCCATCCGGTGCCATCCTGGTGCCCATCTGATCACTGGCTAGTGATTCAGGACTTGGTCCCCTCTGCTTACAGGTGTCCTCCATCTTCAATTCAGGCTTGGATCCATCCGAATCTCTTCACTGGTCGCCTGCCAGCAACTTCTTCTTTCAGGCTCCATAGACTGCAACAAGGATTCCCGACGTCTTTTCAGACCTATGCAGCCGCAGCCCCTGGGCTAGGTAAACTCAGCATTTCGGTGCTCCAGCATAGCTTTGCTATCCAAGGGTCCAGATCCTTTTTCGTTTCAGCTCTACCTAGTCGGATTCGTCCGATAACACTGACTTTGTAATTCCTAGCAACCATAGACTTTGTTCCGCATCCCGCGTGAGAGTGCACACTCCGCACCCGAGTCCCCTAGGCCTCCTGCTAGTAATCTGAAGGTTCAGTAGTCAAGTCCTAGCGATCCCAAAGCCTATTAGAGTAGTACTTACCTGCTAGTAATTTCGCATTCCACTTTTAGAGTATATGGTTTTTCGTGCCCCTCGGGCATTTGTGTAAATTGTGCGATTTGAGTATTTTCCTAAGAGCTTTGTATTGTGCTTAGCACCCTGTTCTCATAAAGAGTCCAGGGTTGTTGTGTTCTAAATAAATATCCTTTTATTTTCATAACAACTTGTGTGGTGTCCTTTCACTTGGTGTTCAAGGGGTATATGTGATGGTATAACAGCTGGCTTAACACGCCCTCTAGAGTTTAGCCTAAAGACTGCTCTTGTCCATGCAACTAGGATAGCTGGTATAACGGTTGACTTACAACCAATCATCAATAAGGGTTGTCTGGACTGATACATAGTGATCACTAGAATAGTGAGCACTGCATATCAGGCCAACTTCTCACATTGGTGAGCAGCGGTTGGGATTTGAGCTTGCTGTTGTTTTACCACACGTATCCTAAGAATATCATTGTGAAAGATCACATAAGTACCCAGGTACATATAACTTAGCTTAGAATACTCTGAGTTCTACTGAACCAGCTGTTGTAGTTCCACATGGCCTAGCACACCCTGACTACAACTCTTAGCAAGGGATCAGTAGGCAAACAAATAGTGTAGGTAGGTGCATCACTTACACCACACTAGAAAAGCATGTCAGACAAAGGAGGAAACTCTGAGTCTCCCCTTGTGTCAGTTGACCCTCCACAGGTCATGTCCAGATATGCAGCTCTTAGCTTCCAGGAGATGAGACAATTGTGTACCTCCAGGAAGCTAAAACAGGGTTCTAACCCTACCATTTCATTTCTGATTGGTCTCTTAGAGACTTATGATGCAAGGAGAACTGCTAACCCAGATTCTTCTAATCCAGATGGGAATATGCCCCCCTTAGAGGGAACCACTGGTGACCCTGACCGCCACCTCCAGGCAGCAGATGATGCAGAGGAGGAGGAGGAAGAGGAGTTATCAGGGGATGAGGCAGACAAAGGTCAGGTAGAAGTCAGTAGACTAACCAGGACCAACTTAAGCAGGCATGAGAATGGATTTGGGGGACCCCCAGGGCCACTCTCAGGCAGGCTTAACATTGGGAGTGGACGAGTTAGATCTCTATCCAGAGGCTCTAACAGATCCATTCGAACCAATGGCTCTCAGACCTCTTCTCATAGAGGGATGTCATCCCCTAAGAGGAGAGAGCATGAAGCTAAGATGAGGGAAGCCAATCTGAGGATTGAAAGGGAAGAACTTGCCCTGGCCAAAGAGAGGCTTGCCTTTGCTAGAGAGCAAAAGTTAAGTGGGCTAGATTCCACTGGTGGCAGCATTCTCCCAAGAGAAAAAGACAGGAGTTTAGACACTAGACACCCGAGTAAGATAGTGCCCCCCTTTAAACAAGGGAATGATATCCACAAATGGATAACTGCTTTGGAGAGGGCCTGTACTGTCCAGTGCGTCCCCCAGAGTCAGTGGGCAGCTGCCTTGTGGCTCTCCTTTGAAGGCAAAGGTAGAGATAAGCTCCTCACTACTAGAGCTGAGGATGCTAACAATTACCAAGTCCTGAAAAGTACACTGATAGATGGGTTTGGCCTAACCACTGAGCAGTACAGGTTGCTGTTCAGGGATACCCAGAAAACTCAGTCTCAGGATTGGTCTGATTTTGTAGATTGTGCCACTAAGGCTTTGGAGGGCTGGTTGCTGGGCAGTAAGGTTACTGATTACACAGGATTGTATAATCTGATCATGAGGGAAAAGATTTTAAACAATTGTCAGAACCAGTTGTTGCATCAGCACCTTGTTGACTCAGATCTGACCTCTCCCCAAGAATTGGGAAAGAAGGCAGACAGATGGGTCAGAACAAGGGTCAAGCAGAACCAGGGCCAGAACCAGGGTGGTCAGAAGAAAGCAGACCAGAAGGGTAATAATACCAAAGGTGAACAAAATGACCAGAAGTCTTTGACAGGTCCCCAACAAACCAAAGGGGGTGGGGGTCAGGCTTCCCAGAAGAAGAAGACTCAAGAAGGCCAGTCTAAAAGGTGGTGCCAATACTGCAAAAGTAAAACTCACTGGTTTAGTGAGTGCACCAAGAAAGGAGGGCAAACGCCTGCCACTGCAGCCCCTAAGGCACCTGCACCCCCTAGTACAGTCAGCAGTGGTAGTGCACCTCCCAAGGGATTAGTTGGGTTAACCTTGGGTTCTGAGGGGTATGACAACTTAGTTGGCACACTCACTCAGGCGGTCCTTGTCTGTACAGGGGGTGTGGATATATCCCCTGATGCCAGTCCCAATACTTTGGGCAAATACAGACAGACACCTTTTATCAATGGCAAGATGGCTCAGGCCTACAGGGACACTTGTGCCAGTGTCACAATGGTGACACCTAACTTTGTGGACCCTGGACAGATCATGCTAGGTCCAGAGTACCTAGTGACCAATGCCAGCAATGTCACTACCCACCATAGTATGGCAATTGTTGATTTCTCCTGGGGAGGGGTAAGTGGGCAAAAGAAGGTTGTTGTTAGTTCAGACCTCCCAGTTGAATGTTTGTTGGGCAATGATTTGGAGTCATCCCTATGGTCAGAAGTGGAGCAGAGGACTCACATGGAAATGTTAGGCTTGCCAGCACATGTGCTTGCTGTGACTAGGTCACAGGCCAGAAGATGCCCCACTGAACAGGTGCTGGATCCTGGAACAATGGACCAGACACCTTCCAAGAAGAAGAGCAGTAGGGTTAAGGCATTGCCTTCCCCCTTGCCCCAGGTTGTGGATCAAGTCTCAGAGGAGGCTGACCTCAAAGAGCTGAGGGAAACTGAGCCTAAAGAACTTGAACCTGATCAGGTTGAGTTTCTGGGTTCAGGGGGACCCTCCAGAGAAGACCTGGGGAAGGAACAGTTATTCTGCCCTTCTCTTGAACCCCTCAGACAGCAGGCTGCTGCTGAGGCTGCAGGGAACGCCACAGGTGCCCACAAGGTATACTGGGAGGATGGACTCCTGTACTCTGAGTCAAGAGACCCCAAGCCTGGTGCAACCAGGAGGCTGGTCATCCCCTTGTCTCTGAGAGGTTTCCTTCTCACCTTGGCCCATGAGATTCCCCTTGCAGGACACTTAGGCCAGAACAAGACTTGGGACAGAATTGTCTCACACTTTCACTGGCCTCACATGAATGAAGATACCAAGGAGTTTTGTCGCTCCTGTGTCACTTGCCAAGCCAGTGGTAAGTCAGGTGGCACAACAAAGGCCCCCCTTATACCAATGCCTGTGGTGGGGGTGCCCTTTGAAAGAGTGGGGATTGACATTGTTGGTCCAATAGAACCCCAGACAGCATCAGGGCACAAGTTTATACTGGTGGTGGTGGACCATGCCACCAGGTATCCTGAAGCTATTCCCCTTAGGACCACTACAGCACCTGTTGTGGCAAGAGCCCTGGTTGGAGTGTTCTCCAGAGTGGGCTTCCCTAAGGAGGTTGTCTCTGACAGAGGTGCAAACTTCATGTCAGGATATTTGACTGCTATGTGGAAGGAATGTGGTGTCAACTACAAGTTCACTGAACCCTATCATCCACAATGCAATGGGCTTGTTGAAAGGTTCAACAGGACCCTAAAAGGGATGATTCATGGACTACCTGAAAAGCTCAGGCGCAGATGGGATGTCCTGATACCCTGCCTTTTGTTTGCTTACAGAGAGGTGTTAGGAATTGAGCTAGTCCTATCTTAATGACCATGCCTTGCCATCACATGACCATGGAAAGGTAGATAAAATCCAGTCCTACCTTTAGCTCATTGCTCGATATTGCCAGTGTTTGGATTCCCTTCCTGGTTGTTGGTTGCTGAAGTCTGCAGAGCTGAGCTTTCTTCTCTGTTGTCTTTTCCCTGGTTGCTGACCTGTTCCCTCTCACGGGCTCGTGAGGAGGGTTAGTGCTTCTTTTAGCATTGTTTTTGTCCCTTCCCCGTTTTTCTTTCCCTTTTAGATAGTTAGCGGTATCCTGGTAACCCCTCCCTTTTCCCTCGTTCCTTTTTTTGTCACCGATGGTTTTTGGTATTTGTTTTAGGGTGAACCGGGGGCTCCCGGTCACTCCAGCGTGTTTATTTACAGAACGCTGAAGTCCAGAGGCTTGCCGCTAGTACAAGCGCGTCCCGAATACAGTACGATCCGCCTCGTTATTTGCGGAAGTGACGTTTTGGGTCACTCCGCGGCGGCTTCGTTTTTCATTAGCGCTGCTCGTATAGCGCAACGGAGGGTGTCCCTGCTCTTTGCCCCTTCGAGTTTATTATTTCCGCAAACGGGGTTTTTTGGTAGTGGCTGTTTGCCACCCCGGACCTTTTTCCCCGTCATTTATTATTTTATGGTACAAGTGACATATTGCCAACGCTCCCTCATCGCCTCTGCCAAAGTCAATAAAGCAGATACAAGAGTACAACGTTTCTTCTGTTACTATACTCAGCATCTTTACGAGGCAAAGCCTGCCAGAGACACAGGTGAGAAGGGCTGTATGGTGGACAAGGCATGGTCATTGGGGGTTGGTTATATTGGTGTCCAGTGTATGTGAAAGGTGTTGTTTTTCCCTAATTGTGCTGCAGGTGCAGAAGCGTAAAGACGGAGGGAGCAGTGTCCTGTTACCTACAAGGGTGGTAGACTTGGTGTCTCCTCAACTTAACCACCCTCTTTTCTGGTCCATAGGTGCACCCACAGTGTTTCTCCTGTGGGTGTCCAGTGGGCAGGAGAAGGGGACTGGTGCATGCTACGTTCCTGCAGTGCTTGGGCCGGTTGGAGTCTAACAAGAGGTCCCACAGAAGGGGGTTGGCTTCAGCCCTTTTGAACTTCTGTATGGGCATCCTGTGAGAGGACCCCTATGTTTGGTGAAGGAAGGATGGGAGAGACCTCTCAAAAAGCCTGCAACCAACATAGTGGACTATGTACTTGGTCTCCGCTCCAGGATGGCTGAGTATATGGAAAAGGCTTCTAAAAACCTTGAGGCAAGCCAAGAACTCCAAAAAGCTTGGCATGACCAAAAGGCTGTCCTGACTGTGTATCATCCTGGACAGAAGGTGTGGGTGTTAGAGCCGGTGGCCCCAGCAGCACTCAAAGACAAATGGTCTGGGCCCCACACAATCCTTGAGCAAAAGGGAGAGGTCACCTACCTGGTGGACCTTGGAACTCCCAGGAGCCCCCACAGGGTGCTCCATGTGAACAGGCTCAAAGCATATGTTGACAGGAAGGACATGAGCTTGCTCATGGCCACAGACGAGGGACAGGAGGAGGAGAGTGACCCTCTCCCAGACCTGCTCACTCAGAATCCTGATGATGGATCAGTAGATGGTGTTGTCTTTTGTGGCAGCCTCTTTGACCATCAACAGAAGGATTGCAAACAAGTTCTTCAATCCTTCAGACATATGTTCTCTCTGACACCCAGTCAAACCAATTGGTGTACCCATGAGGTTGACACTGGTGACAGCCTGCCAGTCAAGAGTAAAATCTACAGGCAGCCTGATCATGTTAGAGACTGCATTAAGACCGAAGTGCAGAAAATGTTGGAGCTGGGAGTCATTGAGCCTTCAGATAGCCCTTGGGCTAGTCCAGTAGTTCTAGTGCCAAAGCCTCATACCCAGGGTGGTAAGAAAGAGATGAGGATTTGCGTAGACTACAGAGGCCTCAATGCAGTCACTAAGACTGATGCCCACCCAATACCCAGGGCAGATGAGCTTATAGATAGATTGGCATCTGCCAACTACTTAAGTACATTTGACCTGAGAGCTGGGTATTGGCAAATCAGGTTAGCTGAGGATGCCAAGCCCAAGACAGCATTTTCAACCCCTGGTGGACATTATCAATTTGTGGTAATGCCCTTTGGTCTGAAAAATGCACCTGCCACCTTCCAAAGGCTGGTGAATCAAGTTCTCACTGGGCTGGATGACTTCTGTGCAGCATATCTTGATGACATAGCTGTCTTTAGTTCCACCTGGGAGGATCACCTGGTCCACCTGAGGAAAGTGTTAGAGGCACTGCAAGCAGCAGGTCTCACTATCAAGGCCACAAAGTGCCAGATAGGGCAGACACAGGTTGTATACCTGGGCCACCTTGTAGGTGGAGGCCAGGTTCAGCCACTGGAGAGCAAGATACAATCCATCAAGGATTGGGCTCCTCCAACCACACAGACTCAGGTTCGAGATTTCTTGGGCCTGACTGGTTACTATAGGAAATTTGTCAGGAAGTATGGATCAATTGTGACTCCACTTAATGAACTGAAAAGTAAAAAGATGCCAAAGAAAGTTCAGTGGACAGCAGGCTGTCAAAAAGCATTCGATGACCTAAAGCAGGCCATGTGCACAGCACCTATCCTAAAGAGTCCAGACTACTCCAAACCATTCATTGTCCAAACAGATGCTTCTGAGTTGGGTGTGGGAGCTGTTCTATCTCAACTGAATTTTGATGGTCATGACCAGCCCATTGCTTTTATAAGCAGAAGGCTGACCCCCAGAGAGAAATATTGGTCAGCTATTGAGAGGGAGGCCTTTGCTGTGGTTTGGGCCCTGAAGAAACTGAGGCCATACTTGTTTGGCACTCATTTCAAGATTCAGACCGACCATAAGCCCCTCTTGTGGCTAAATCAGATGAAGGGTGAAAACCCCAAACTGCTTAGGTGGTCCATTTCCCTACAGGGGATGGATTTTACAGTGGAGCATAGACCTGGCACTGATCATGGCAATGCAGATGGGCTCTCCAGGTATTTCCACTTAGAGCAAGATGACTCACCTGGTCAAGGTTAGTTTATTGTCCCAAAGTTTGGGGGGGGGGTCATGTAGGAGAGTAGGGTCTGCAATCCTATGATCACCCCAGATTTTTGCTTTTTGCTTCACTGGTTTACGACTTCTCCCGCTGTGGGCCTGCTAATCAGACCCACAGCCTTGCTGTTCTCTCACTAAATTGACACGTGCATCTTAGGTGCATTTACCAATTGGTACTGGGCCACCTTATCAGACCCTGTAACTCAGGGCATAGGTGTACCCAGGGCCTACCAGGGGCTGCAGCATGTATTATGCCACCCCTGGCTGGCCATCTAAATCTGACACAACTGGCTGCACGACAGCTGGGGCAAGGTGGTGTAATCACCCTTTGCTTTAGATATAGTATACCTATATCTAACCCTAAAATGGACACATAGATTCCTATCAGTCACTCCTATGGCAGGCCTTAACAATCCTGAAGGCAGAGTGCTTGGAATCATGTGAGATGGTGTTCTGGCATGAGCTGAGCCCGTTTGCAGCTTGCGGAGCCAAGTCCTAATAGCTGTTCCATGATAACGCATACCATATACTCTTAAGTGCATTATAATCCTCGCGGTTAAATGCCAACTCTGGTATCGCTTTATCAAAACATGTCGAGTAAGGTGTCATACGAATTGGAATACTAACCCCTCGCCAATTCTGGCGACGGGGTTAGCATTCCACCCTTCTAGAGGGACACCACATGTATGTAACTGTTAACCCCGGTTAAAGTTAACTCAAGCCTCAGCATTACAAAATGGATGCTGCCACCACAGACACAAGTCTGACCTCCTGCTGCTGGGAGTCCTTCCAGCGAGGGAGGCTTGGACAAAGGGTTTCCTGTTAGGGGCGGTGCTAGCACCATCCCAGACAGGGTTTTGTGTATCCTGGGTAGGCAGGGCTTTAGAGGAAGGTGACTGCAAGTGGCACCCGGTGCTCACTATGCATCTGCCGGCTAGAACCAGTTCCAGGGGCACACCAGCCCCTGACCTGGGGAAAGTCCGGCATGGGAGAGGGGTGTAACCACCCCCCTTCCTGGTCCCACCCATGGGCAGGACCTAGTCGCGTGCCAGCCCCTTTTCCTAGTATAAAGATAGGAGCGGGCCCCCTTCCAAATTAGATCATCTTTGAATCCTATAACTACTTTCTACGAAAGGAACTCTCGACTTCTTCTCAAGATTTCTCCCTTGTGACTAAGGAGTAGTCACCCTGTAACGCAGGCACCATCCAAGCATCGCGGTCTGCTGTAAGTCTCTCCTCCGGATCAAGACTGCCCAGCTCGACGAGAACCGGCTTCCCTGGCACCTCTGACCTCTACCTACATCTTCAGCTCAGCTGAGATCCGTGGGTGTGCGAGACCTCGAGGGACCGGCCATCTTCAGGACTGCACGACGCTTGCCCAGCACGACCGCCGAGGGATCCTCGAGTGAGTGCTTTGGGGTGTGAGAAGCCCCAACCCCGAGCAGCTCCAGCACCGAAGTTCAGCCTCCCAGCCTCCACGAGACCTGCGTGGGGCCCTTCTGCTCTTTGCTGCTCACCGCGTTGTCTGGCTACTAGCCCGCTGGCTTGTGGCCTTACCGACAACGGACGACGACATCAACACTGCTGGTCCGGTTGCTCCAGACTGGCCCTTGCTCCACTCCAACAGAGGAGCACCCCGGACCCTCCTGGTCCACTCCAGACGCCATTTTGAGTCCACCGCGTGGGCTTGATTTGCCAAGACTTGTTGCCCCAATCCTGGGTCCAGCGACGTCGACAGCAGATACCATCGTGGGACAGCTCGCACCTCCATCCTGGTTGCCGACAACGCCTCCTGGTCCGTGAGACTGCAGAGCCCAGCGTCGCCTACTCACCTGGTCGAGGTGACTCCATCCGGTTCCATCCTGGTGCCCATCTGATCACTGGCTAGTGATTCAGGACTTGGTCACCTCTGCTTACAGGTGTCCTCCATCTTCGATCCAGGCTTGGATCCATCTGAATCTCTTCACTGGTTGCCTGCCAGCAACTTCTTCTTTCAAGCTCCATAGACTGCAACGAGGATTCCCGACGTCTTTTCAGACCCATGCAGCCGCAGCCCCTGGGCTAGGTAAACTCAGCATTTCGGTGCTCCAGCATAGCTTTGCTATCCAAGGGTCCAGATCCTTTTTCGTTTCAGCTCTACCTAGTCGGATTCGTCCGATAACACTAACTTTGTAATTCCTAGCAACCATAGACTTTGTTCCGCATCCCGCGTGAGAGTGCACACTCTGCACCCAATCTCCCTAGGCCTCCTGCTAGTAATCTGAAGGTTCAGTAGTCAAGTCCTAGCGATCCCAAAGCCTATTAGAGTAGTAATTACCTGCTAGTAATTTCGCATTCCACTTTTAGAGTATATGGTTTTTCGTGCCCCTCGGGCATTTGTGTAAATTGTGCGATTTGAGTATTTTCCTAAGAGCTTTGTATTGTGCTTAGCACCATGTCCTCATAAAGAGTCCAGGGTTGTTGTGTTCTAAATAAATATCCTTTTATTTTCATAACAACTTGTGTGGTGTCCTTTCACTTGGTGTTCAAGGGGTATATGTGATGGTATAACAGCTGGCTTAACACGCCCTCTAGAGTTTAGCCTATAGACTGCTCTTGTCCATGCTACTAGGATAGCTGGTCTAACGGTTGACTTACAACCAATCATCAATAAGGGTTGTCTGGACTGATACATAGTGATCACTAGATAGTGAGCACTGCATATCAGGCCTGTGAGAAGGTGGCCTGATATGCAGTGCTCACTATTCTAGTGAACACTATGTATCAGTCCAGCAACCCTTATTGATGATTGGTTGTAAGTCAACCTTATAGACCAGCTATCCTAGTAGCGTGGATACGAGCAGTCTAAGGCTAAAGACTCGAGAGGGCGTGTTAAGCCAGCTGTTTACCACACATATACCCCTTGAATACCAAGTGAAAGGACACCACACAAGTGTTATGAAAATAAACAGTTATTTATTTAAAGATCACAACAGCCCTGTACTCTTTATGAGGACAGGGTACTAAGCACAAACCAAAACTCTTACAAAAATACTTAAGTTAGCACAGTATATACAAATGCCCGAGGGGCACGGAAAACCATATACTCTGAAAGTGGAATGCGAAATTCCTAGCAGGTAAGTACAGTACTAATAGCTTTTGGAATCGCTAGGACTTGACTAGGGAATCGTTAGATTACTTCTAGGAGGCCTAGGGGACTCGGGTGCAGTGTGTGCACTCTCACGCGAGATGCGGACAAAAGTCTATGGTAGCTAGGAATTAGAAAGTTAGTGTTCTCGGGCGAACCCGACCTGGTAGGGAGAAAACGAAAGTAGATTCTGACCCTTGGATAGTGAGGCTATGCTGGGGCACCGAAATGCCGAAGTTACCTAGCCCAGGGGCTGCAGCTGCATAGGTCTGAAAAGACGTCGGGAATCCTCGTAGACGGACCAGGAGCCGGAAGAAAAGATGCTGGCCGGTGACCAGTGAAGAAAGTTCAGTTGGATCCAAGCCTGGATCTCGAAGATAGATGACACCTGAAAGCAGAGGGGACCAAGTTCGAGACTACTAGCCAGTAGTCAGTGGGCACCAGGAGGGCACCGGATGGTAGCCACCTCGACAAGGTGAGTGGGTGACGCTTGACTCGAAGATCTCACGGACCAGGAGGCGTTGTCGGCGACCAGGATGGAGGATCGAGCTGTCCCACGAAGTTAGAAGCTGTCGGCGTCGCTGGACCCAGGATTGGGCAACAAAGCCTTGGCAAATTCAAGCCCACGCGGTGGACCTAAAATGGCGTCTGGAGTGGACCAGGAGGGTCCGGGGTGCCTCTCTTGAACAAGGAAGCAAGGGCCAGCCTGGAGCAACCAGACCAGCAGTCGTGAAGTCGTTGGGCGTCGTTCAGAAGGCCACAAGCCAGCCGGCTAGTAGCCAAACAACGCGGTGCACAGCAAACAGCAGAAGGGCCCCACGCAGATCGTGGAGATGCAGGGAGGCTGATCTTGGGTGCTGGAGCTGCGCAGGGTCGGGGCTTCTCGGACCCCAAAGCACTCACCAGTGGAGGACACGGTGGGCTTGCAGTAAAGATGTCGTGCAGTCTTGGCGATCGTCGGTCCCTCGAGGTCTCGTCGCACTCACGGTTCTCAGCTTGGCTGTAGAGGTGAGTAGAGGTCAGAGGTGCCAGGGAAGCCGGGTCTCGTCGAGCTGGGTCGTCGGATTCGTGATGAAGGACTTGCAGCAGACCGCAGTGTTCTTTAGGATGGTGCCCGCTTGATGCAGGGTGACTACTCCTTAGCCACAAGGGAGAATCTTGAAGAAGAAATCGTGAAGTCCTTTCGAAGAAAGTGGTATCTTGATTCCAAAGATGATCTAATTTTAACAGGGGGCCCGCTCCTATCTTTATACTAAAAAAGGGGGCTGACCCGGTGACTAGGTCCTGCCTATGGGTGGGACTAGGTGGGGGGTGGTTACACCCCTCAGCCATGCCGGACTTCCCCAGGCCAGGGGCTGGTGTGCCCCTGGAACTGGTTCAGACCGGCCTATGCGTAGTGAGCACCGGGGTGCCACTCAGCAGTCACCTTCCTGTAAAGCCCTGCCTACCCAGGATACACAAAACCATGTCTGGGACGGTGCTAGCACCGCCCCTGACAGGAAACCCTTTGTCCAGGCTCCCCTCGCTGGAAGGACTCCCAGCTGCAGGGGGTCAGACTCGTGTCTGTGGTGGCAGCATCCATTTTGTGGAGCTGAGGCTTCAGTTAACTTTAACCGGGGTTCACAGTTACATACATGTCGTGTCCCTCTAGAAGGGTGGAATGCTAACCCCGTCGCCAGAATTGGCGAGGGGTTAGTATTCCAATTCGTATGACACCTTACTCGACATGTTTTGATAAAGCAATACCAAAGTTAGCATTTAACCGCGAGGATTATAATGCACTTAAGAGTATATGGTATGCGTTATCATGGAACAGCTATTAGGACTTGATTCCGCAAGCTGCAGACAGGCTCAGCTCATGCCAGAGCACCATCTCACACGATTCCAAGCACTCTGCCTTCAGGATTGTCAAGGCCTGCCATAGGAGTGACTGATAGGAATCTGTGTGTCCATTTTAGGGTTAGGTATAGGTATACTACACCTACAGCAAAGGGTGATTACACGACTTTGCCCCAGCTGTCATGCAGCCAGTTGTGTCAGATTTAGGAGGCCAGCCAGGGGTGGCATAATACATGCTGCAGCCCCTGGCAGCCCTGGGTACACCTATGCCCTGAGTTACAGGGTCTGATAAGGTGGCCCAGTACCAATTGGTAGATGCACCTAGGGTACATGGAATCCATTTTAAAGAGAGAGCAGTAGGCCTGGGGTCCTGATTGGCAGGGTCCCAGGTCGACTATGTCCAAAACCAGCTAAACCACAGGGCAAAAAGTTGGGGGCAACCATAGTCAGGATGTACCTTCCTACACAACCCCCCCCCAAACGAAAGGAGATAAGGCTATCCTTGTCCAGGTAAGCCTCTATTACCTAAGTGGCCATATAAGGAAGTACCAGCTCTGGCTTGGTTTCCCCCTGTGTCATGGTCCACTAGGCAACCCCTCACCCTAAGGGTATCTGAGGGTCTCCACCATAGGGAATCTCTGTCTCTGGTGTGTCTTGGGAAAGAAGAAGGCTGATGCTGGGATGGAGTGCTGAAGTGAGGCTCCTCTACCTTTGGGCTCAACTTCCTCCAATCACCATTCATCATGTGTGCCTTTCTTTCCTTAGCTGAGATGCACTGAGCTCTCAGGGTCAGCCTCTGGCTACCTAAAGCTGGAGGCTGAGTCCCTCTGTTTGGCTTACTGGAGGGACAGGTCAGGTCTGGGGTTTTTAGGCCCCATGTTTGGCTGTGCCCAACAGTGTCCAGCTGTGGGAGTTCCCTAACTACTTTTAAGGGGGATCCCTCAGGAGTCTGACTTATTTTCACTTGGCTAGGTTTACCAGCTTCAGTGACCCTAATCTGCTGATTAAGTGGTTCTTTTGGACAGGGGGCCCTTTGGGGTCCACCACTGGCCTCCCTGGTCTCTTCAGCCCTGGGCTGACTGAGGCAGGGTAGAGAGGTGCAGGTTACCTGCTCCAGACTGGGTCCCACCTGGGAAGGGTCCACTGCCATCAGGGGCTCTGCCAGGCTAGGCCTGACTACCTCTGGGGCAGTTCCTTCAACAGGGGTAGAGTCAGTTCCCTGAGGAGGCTGGCTCTCACCTAGTGTCTGGGAGGGGGAAGACTCTTCTTCCTCCTCAATGCTCTCTGTTTGAGTGGAGTGATCCATTGTTTCAGGCTTCACAACCTCACTATCTGTTTGAGTAGAGGCTGAGACCATTTCAACCTTGCCAACCTTTTCAGGAGGGCACTCAGTTTGTGTTTGGGCTGTGACTGTCACAGCCCTCCTATCCTGTTCTGGAAAGTCTGTCTGAGCCTGGGCAGTGGCTACCACTGCCCTTCCAACCTTTTCAGGGAGGAATGGTGCTTGGACTGGGGCTGTAGCTATTACTGCCCCACTAACCTGTCTGGATAGGCCTATCATTCTGGAATGTGTTTCTTGTTCCACCTCAGCCCATGCTGAGAGTTCCAGGTCATTCCCCAGTAAGCAATCTACAGGTAGGTTATCTGTCACTGCCACTCTCATGGGCCCTGTGACATTACCCCAACTGAGCTTGACTACTGCCATGGGATGCCTTCTCTTCACTCCATGAATGTCTGTCACCTGATAAGTAAAACCAGGGGTCAGTTGAGCAGAGGGGACCAGATGGTCACTCACCATGGTGAGGCTGGCCCCTGTGTCTCTGAATGCCTCAACTTCCTGACCATTCACTAAAACTTCTTGTCTATACTTGCCCAAAATGTGGGGTCCAGTAGTGAAGTTGGCAAACCCCATGCCAGTCTCACAGACAAGAGTGTGGTCAGGGAACCTGGCTAAGCCATAGTCCTCCTGTTGGCCCAGAGTAATGCCCACCACATTCTTGGGGGCACTCCCACCACCTGGGGGATTACCACTAGTGGTAACAGGAGGTTTAGGAGTATTACCTGGGGGTGTATTTCCCTTATTACCATTTTTAGGGCAACTGGCATCACTTTTGTAATGACCCACCTGTTTACAGGTATGGCAATAAGGTTTCTTCTGTTCTGAAGGAGTGTTCTGGGACCCACCACCCTTGTTGGAATTTTGGGGCCCTTGGGAAGTCTTCTCTGTGGATTTATCCCCACCCTTCTCTTGAGGCTTGGTTGATTCCTTTTTCTGGTCACCACCCTGATTTTTAGGCCTAACCCTGGTTCTGACCCATTTGTCTGCCCTCTTACCCAATTCCTGTGGAGAGGTCAACTCAGAGTCTACCAGGTGCTGATGTAATAGCTGGTTCTGACAATTATTTAAGATTTGCTCCCTCATAATTAGATTATACAATCCTTTAAAATCAGTAACCTTACTACCCAGTAGCCAGCCTTCAAAAGCCTTAGTGGCACAATCAACAAAGTCAGTCCAATCTTGAGACTGAGTTTTCTGGGTGTCTCTGAACAGCATCCTGTATTGTTCAGTGGTTAAACCAAACCCATCAACCAGTACATTCTTCAAGACTTGGTAATTGTTAGCATCCTCCACCCTTGTGGTGAGGAGCTTATCTCTACCTTTACCATCAAAGGAGAGCCACAAGATAGCTGCCCACTGACTTTGGGGAACACCCTGCACAGTGCAGGCTCTCTCCAAAGCAGTAATCCATTTGTGGATGTCATCCCCTTCCCTAAAGGGGGGCACTATCTTATTCAGGTGCTTTTTATCAAAACTCCTTTCCCTATTGCTAGGTTTATTGCTGCCACCAGTGGGAACTAGCCCACATAATTCTTGCTCTCTAGCAAGGGCAAGTCTCTCTTTGGCCAGGGCAAGTTCTTCCCTTTCAATCCTCAGTTTGACTGCCCTTTCTTCAGCTTCATACACTCTCCTCTTAGGGGAAGACATTCCTCTGTGAGAAGAGTTGAGAGAGCCATTGGTTCGAAAGGATCTGCTAGAGCCTCTTGATAGAGACCTAACTCGTCCATTCCCAATGTTAAGCTGACCTGAGAGTGGGCCCAGGAGTCCCCCAGTACCAAGCTCATGTCTGCTTAAGTTGGACCTGCTTAGTCTACTGACTTCTAGCTGTCCCTTATCTGCCTCATCCCCAGACAACTCATCCTCCTCCTCAGCATCATCTGCCTCATGGAGGGGATGGATATCAAAGGGACCCTGTAAGGAGGGCATACTTCCTTCTGGATTAGAAGGGTCTGGGTTACCAGCCCTACTGGCATCATAGGCCTCTAAGAGACCAATCAGAAAGGAAGTGGTGGGGTTAGACCCCTGTTTTAGTTTCCTGAGAGTACACACTTGTCTCATCTCATGGAAGCTAAGAGCAGTATATTTTGAAGGGATGACCTGTGGAGGGTCAACTGACACAAGGGGAGACTCAGTGTTTCCTCCTGTGACCGACATACTGCTTCTAGTGTGGTGTAAGTGATGCACCTACCTACACTATGTGTTACCTACTGGTCCCTTGCTAGAGTTGTAGCCAAGGTGTGCTAAGCCTTGAGGAGCTACAACAGCTGGTTCAGTAGAACTCAGAGTATTCTAAGCTTTAGTTATATGTACCTAACAGTACTTATGTGATCTTTCAACAAGATATTCTTAGGATACATGTGGTAAAACAACAGCAAGCTCAAATCCCAACCGCTGCTCACCAATGTGAGAAGGTGGCCTGATATGCAGTGCTCACTATTCTAGTGAACACTATGTATCAGTCCAGCAACCCTTATTGATGATTGGTTGTAAGTCAACCTTATAGACCAGCTATCCTAGTAGCGTGGATACGAGCAGTCTAAGGCTAAAGACTCGAGAGGGCGTGTTAAGCCAGCTGTTTACCACACATATACCCCTTGAATACCAAGTGAAAGGACACCACACAAGTGTTATGAAAATAAACAGTTATTTATTTAAAGATCACAACAGCCCTGTACTCTTTATGAGGACAGGGTACTAAGCACAAACCAAAACTCTTACAAAAATACTTAAGTTAGCACAGTATATACAAATGCCCGAGGGGCACGGAAAACCATATACTCTGAAAGTGGAATGCGAAATTCCTAGCAGGTAAGTACAGTACTAATAGCTTTTGGAATCGCTAGGACTTGACTAGGGAATCGTTAGATTACTTCTAGGAGGCCTAGGGGACTCGGGTGCAGTGTGTGCACTCTCACGCGAGATGCAGACAAAAGTCTATGGTAGCTAGGAATTAGAAAGTTAGTGTTCTCGGGCGAACCCGACCTGGTAGGGAGAAAACGAAAGTAGATTCTGACCCTTGGATAGTGAGGCTATGCTGGGGCACCGAAATGCCGAAGTTACCTAGCCCAGGGGCTGCAGCTGCATAGGTCTGAAAAGACGTCGGGAATCCTCGTAGACGGACCAGGAGCCGGAAGAAAAGATGCTGGCCGGTGACCAGTGAAGAAAGTTCAGTTGGATCCAAGCCTGGATCTCGAAGATAGATGACACCTGAAAGCAGAGGGGACCAAGTTCGAGACTACTAGCCAGTAGTCAGTGGGCACCAGGAGGGCACCGGATGGTAGCCACCTCGACAAGGTGAGTGGGTGACGCTTGACTCGAAGATCTCACGGACCAGGAGGCGTTGTCGGCGACCAGGATGGAGGATCGAGCTGTCCCACGAAGTTAGAAGCTGTCGGCGTCGCTGGACCCAGGATTGGGCAACAAAGCCTTGGCAAATTCAAGCCCACGCGGTGGACCTAAAATGGCGTCTGGAGTGGACCAGGAGGGTCCGGGGTGCCTCTCTTGAACAAGGAAGCAAGGGCCAGCCTGGAGCAACCAGACCAGCAGTCGTGAAGTCGTTGGGCGTCGTTCAGAAGGCCACAAGCCAGCCGGCTAGTAGCCAAACAACGCGGTGCACAGCAAACAGCAGAAGGGCCCCACGCAGATCGTGGAGATGCAGGGAGGCTGATCTTGGGTGCTGGAGCTGCGCAGGGTCGGGGCTTCTCGGACCCCAAAGCACTCACCAGTGGAGGACACGGTGGGCTTGCAGTAAAGATGTCGTGCAGTCTTGGCGATCGTCGGTCCCTCGAGGTCTCGTCGCACTCACGGTTCTCAGCTTGGCTGTAGAGGTGAGTAGAGGTCAGAGGTGCCAGGGAAGCCGGGTCTCGTCGAGCTGGGTCGTCGGATTCGTGATGAAGGACTTGCAGCAGACCGCAGTGTTCTTTAGGATGGTGCCCGCTTGATGCAGGGTGACTACTCCTTAGCCACAAGGGAGAATCTTGAAGAAGAAATCGTGAAGTCCTTTCGAAGAAAGTGGTATCTTGATTCCAAAGATGATCTAATTTTAACAGGGGGCCCGCTCCTATCTTTATACTAAAAAAGGGGGCTGACCCGGTGACTAGGTCCTGCCTATGGGTGGGACTAGGTGGGGGGTGGTTACACCCCTCAGCCATGCCGGACTTCCCCAGGCCAGGGGCTGGTGTGCCCCTGGAACTGGTTCAGACCGGCCTATGCGTAGTGAGCACCGGGGTGCCACTCAGCAGTCACCTTCCTGTAAAGCCCTGCCTACCCAGGATACACAAAACCATGTCTGGGACGGTGCTAGCACCGCCCCTGACAGGAAACCCTTTGTCCAGGCTCCCCTCGCTGGAAGGACTCCCAGCTGCAGGGGGTCAGACTCGTGTCTGTGGTGGCAGCATCCATTTTGTGGAGCTGAGGCTTCAGTTAACTTTAACCGGGGTTCACAGTTACATACATGTCGTGTCCCTCTAGAAGGGTGGAATGCTAACCCCGTCGCCAGAATTGGCGAGGGGTTAGTATTCCAATTCGTATGACACCTTACTCGACATGTTTTGATAAAGCAATACCAAAGTTAGCATTTAACCGCGAGGATTATAATGCACTTAAGAGTATATGGTATGCGTTATCATGGAACAGCTATTAGGACTTGATTCCGCAAGCTGCAGACAGGCTCAGCTCATGCCAGAGCACCATCTCACACGATTCCAAGCACTCTGCCTTCAGGATTGTCAAGGCCTGCCATAGGAGTGACTGATAGGAATCTGTGTGTCCATTTTAGGGTTAGGTATAGGTATACTACACCTACAGCAAAGGGTGATTACACGACTTTGCCCCAGCTGTCATGCAGCCAGTTGTGTCAGATTTAGGAGGCCAGCCAGGGGTGGCATAATACATGCTGCAGCCCCTGGCAGCCCTGGGTACACCTATGCCCTGAGTTACAGGGTCTGATAAGGTGGCCCAGTACCAATTGGTAGATGCACCTAGGGTACATGGAATCCATTTTAAAGAGAGAGCAGTAGGCCTGGGGTCCTGATTGGCAGGGTCCCAGGTCGACTATGTCCAAAACCAGCTAAACCACAGGGCAAAAAGTTGGGGGCAACCATAGTCAGGATGTACCTTCCTACAAGGCCAACTTCTCACACATGGCACCTACATTGCTAATATAAGTTAAGGTGCGCGAAGATGATTCTAATAAAGATTGAGTCCATCAATTATTTGACCCAGAGGTCACCATCTAACATTTTGCCATTTTTCTCATACTAATATTTATCATATTTTCACTTTTCATCTTGATTCTTATTTCTGCAAGAACGCTCATTCAAATAATATGCACCAGAACAGGACTGTAATATTTAATAACTCATTGTAAAAATATACTTAGGGTGGATTTCTTGTGTCCATCTTTTGGGAGAAATGGCTCAAGACAGAGCTCACTAATAAATACAACCCTGCAGTCTCTGATTGGAAATGTAGTGAAGGCAGGGCCCTGCTTGCAACCGTTGCTATGTTAGCATAGGTTTATTGGAAGTTTAAACTCCATTTTACCCTTTTGCGGCTTTTGCACACAACACTGCATAAAACTGTTATTTTAAGTTAGACTGCTTGAATTTCTTCACCTGAGAACGGCTTGTTTTCAACATCCCGAGACTTACATCACGTCTTAGTCTGTACTGTGAGTGCAGAAGCCTCCAAGGTTACCATAACAATGTTAGCTGTTATTCGGGTTGATCGGCCCACGCTCTAGAACCAACATGCACACAGCTGCAGCTAGCTGAAATTCTAGCACCTTTAATATCACACTGCATGCATGATTAGAACACTTTGAGAAAATCCTTTTCCAGAGAGAGAGAGCTTTTGCTGATCCTGATGTGATTCACCTCTGCTGATCTTGGAGGTATGAGGTTCCCCATTCAAGCCTAAGAGACCTTCTATTATTATAAAACCTAGGGGCATATCATCAACAACCGGCGATAATTATCGCTAAGCGCACTTAGCGCTAGGATAATTATCGCCGACTACTGCTGGTTTCTATCGCAGAGATAGCGTGCTATCAGCAACGCTTATCTCCAAAGCAATAGAAATCAAGGCGCAAGCTGCCAAATGTGCGATTATCACTGGAAATCCAGCGATATTCGCACAATGTTTGGCAAATGCTAGCTGATAGGGCAGGGCAGACTTAGCCATGATATCCACCTTCCATAGGATATCATGGCTAAGTCAGATGAAAAGCAGAGCTGTGGCCTGAATCCACAAATATTGCGCCCTGGAGTATCATCGGGACCTGAGTTGGTGGGGATACTGAAAAAAGACGCCTTTTCGCCGCTCAGATACCAACATAAAACATTACTGGTCATATGAGGAACGATCTGCCTTGTGGGATCCGGCCCTGGCGGTTCCGTGTCGGCAAGTTGGATATAGGGGTCAGGCGAGATGCACCAGTAGATTTCGCTACATAGACTACTTGCCTAGCACAGCAATACCCACCTGCTTGCGGCGCCTGGCAGCATATTCCGTGCTGGAAGTGTAGTATAAAGCCTGCTACAAACATACACAAACCTGACAAAAATCAGCCAAAGATAAACTTTGACCATTCCAAAAAAGCGCGTGATCACCCTGTAGAGGACCAACCAGCGCTCTCACCAGCGGCAAAGTAAAACTAGTGGAACACCACCAGACAATATCCAGTCGATGTTTCTCACTATACAAGCTGCACTCACAAACATAGACAGCAAAATTGACTCCCTAACACACAGAGTGGACAAAATGTTGGAGAGGCTGGACCGGCATACTGAGAGGATCGACATGGCTGAAAAGGGGATATCGGAGGTCGAGGACGCCATTAATCAGTTCACCACCCAACAAACCAAGATAGACAAACAACTGACAGCATTGACAGCTAAAGCAGAAGATTTGGAAGCCAGGTCCAGAAGCAATATTCGAATAATGGGAATTGCAGAAACCACAAACACAGGCCCCATGGAAAGATACGTGGAACAACTCCTCATATTGCTTCTGGGCAGAGACACCTTCTCAGAGGTCTTCATAGTAGAAAGAGCACACAGGTCCCTTGCCCCTAAGCCCCCGCTGGGCACCAGGCAGAGACCCATCATTGCTAAGTACTAAACTATAGAGACAGAGACGCGGTGTTACGTAAAGCTCGTGAACTGGGCACTCTACGTCATGAGGGCATGGAACTAGCTCTATATCCAGACTTTACACAGACGGTACAGGAAGCGAGAAAGAAATTTGGACCAGTGAAACAGAAACTCAGAGATCTGAAAATCCCTTATGCTATGCTGTATCCTGCCCGGCTGAAGGTTACTGATGAGGGGTCCAGAAAAGTTTTTAATGAACCCAAAGAAGCATTCTGTTACTACCTATTCAGTAGGCAAATTATGTCAGAACTGGCTCAAACATTCCACTTTAGCGTCAGTTAAACTCCATTTGTCCAAATTGACTGACAATGTTGATTTGAATGACTTTGTTAAAGGTCCTGTAGGAGGCAGGTCAAAAAGATGGATATATACTATTTACAATAAAGTTTGAAACTGTCTGAAATTGAAGCGGCTTCTAGATTACGTGCTATTGTTCAAGCTAATTTAAAAAAAAGTGCTTGCAGTTGTTGATAAAAGCATTAATACCCTTTCTTCCCGATTTTACACATTAGATAATATTGTTTCATCTGTTGTTGATATTGTGCAGGATGAAGTGTGAGTTTTGTACCATGGTCAAAATCAATTACGTTCCGTTATGCAGTTTGCCTGGACTTTGCAAACCTTAAAAGCTGGTAAAGTTCCGTGGGACTACATGAACACATCCTCTCTATTTTTACCGTTTAATTTGACTGAAAAACAACAATTTATGTCTATGAAGGATGCTGCATATTCACTTTTGCATATTGAAAAGTTGGAACCATTACCTTTTTCTGTTGCCAAATCCAATTCAGCTGTTTGGCTAATTCATGGGTTAATAACATTGCCCTTCCCCCTGTTCAAGTTCAGTTCATGCATGAAACACTATGCCATAGGCAGATATGAACCATTGGGTAGTACCTATCTCTATGAAGTTTGGTCTCTGCCATTTACCTATAGGTGCCTGAGAGAGGGTAAAGAGGTTTATTTAAAAGGGGAAAGAGTGCACTTCTACACCTGACCATTCACTGGTTTGCAAGAATATACAATTACACGGCTCTTGCAACACAAACACACCAAACGTAGCCTGCATTTTAAAGGGTAATCCAGTCCCAACAATAACACCAACTTTCACATTGCTAGATAACGGTAGGTAGTTGGTTTTAAATAATAAGGATGGCTGCGGTATGCTGGCAGAGATTCCGTACATTGTGACCGTCTCTAAACGTGTAGTCTGCTGTAAGAATGTGCTTTTCCCACCTCCGCATGGGAAGCTCGATGTATCCATCTGGCCTTCCATTCCAACCTTGAAAATGAGAGTTCAAAATGATGAGTCGTATAAGGGCTATATTGTCCCAGAAACAAGTTGGCCTAACTTCTTCCCGTGAAACATTTGTCCTTCACGTGGCAAACACACTCACCGAGGTACATGCCCTTTTGAATACTGATCTTCCCCTGCATTTTGGCTCTTTGATTCACACTATATTCAATGCCTCGTCGGCATCACCGTTCTTTAGCCCACTCTGCCACCCCAGTTCAGACATGGCTATATGCAAATCACTCTGACCCTGTGCCTCATGGGAACAGTCCAGCCCGAACTGCCAAGCCATGTCTTCCCTGGACCGGAAACAAGTATCCGAGGACCGGTTTCTGGCATTCCAGCTGTCTTCAGGCCCGGCTTGCTTGAATCCAGTGGCAAAGTGAGCAAGGGACTTACGTCTGAGCATACCCTGCCACACTTATGGCGGCCAAAAGCGGTACAAAAGGGGGTGGTGATGGACGGAGCATCTGAATCAATCAAACACTCACACCCAGTCAAAATATCTGGGTTTAATCCATCACCGTTCTTTAGCCCACTTTACCACCCCAGTTCAGACATGGCTATATGCAAATCAGTCTGACCCTGTGCCTCATGGGAACAGTCCAGCCCGAACTGCCAAGCCATGTCTTCCCTGGACCGGAAACAAGCTTCTGAGGACCGGTTTCTGGCATTCCAGCCGTCTTCAGCCCGGCTTGCTTGAATCCAGTGACAAAGTGAGCAAGGGACTCACGTCTGAGCATACCCTGCCACACTTATGGGTTACCTTAACCATGGCGAAACGTGTTGGCGTAAGGGATTGGAGTTAAGAAAATAAATTGAAAAGAAAGAAGGATTCATCAAGAGCCCAATGGATTGTCTTATGTTTTTGTGAAAATTATTGTTTGATATAGGTGGTGATAAGTGGTGTGCTTTGAACATTACTTAACATACTGTGAGAGGCAAGCAGTGCTTATGCCAATTGAATAACAAAACCTATCACAGTAAGATCTCTTTGGACCCTTCAAGACTCTTACAGAATTGGCAGTAACCGCACTTGATAGTGATTGGATGAACAAATGAGAAGCTGAATTCCTACAGACTATCCAAAAGCTCCTTACTTCTGGATCCTTCACACCGACTGGGAGACCTTTAGCATCAGGCATAGGCTCCATACTAGAACCATCGTCTCAAATCACTACCAGATATTTATTCGGTCACAATCTTTTTATTGAGTTTACAAGTAAATAAAACATGTGCAGCTCATCCAAACTCGATTCACATGCCAAGATCATCAGTGAGCTAAAGACAATAAACGGTTTTATCACTAGTTCCTCGCATGACTGGAGGTCTTAACTAACAGCAGAGAGATCCAATGATAAAACATCTTTCTGGCGCACATTATATGTCTCATATTGCTTCTGCGCCCTCAATGTGAGCTAACAAATGAAATCTAACTTAAAAAAAGAACCAAACATTTCCTTGGTGTCATATGTACTTACTACTTAATCGTGAGGCAGGCAAGGAGAGTGTGTGAGTGAGGGCACTTTTTACCAATACTGTTTGTGTTCCTGCATGCTTTGTCTGGTCTTTTGTCCCTCTCTACCCCTGTAAGCGTGTGCAGGATATAAAATTAAACTCATCCCGGTGAAGATCCTTAACTGAAAGTGAAGCATAATTCCCAAGAAGGTATCAAGAAGTAACGCAAAGTTGAGCCCCGAGGAAGCCGGTGGGTTACCTTAACCACGGCGAAACGCGTTGGCTTAAGAGATTGGAGTTAAGAAAATAAATTGAAAAGAAAGGATTCATCAAGAGCCCAATGGATTGTCTTATGTTTTTGTGAAAATTTTTGTTTGATATAGAAGGTGATAAGTGGCGTGCTGTGAACATTACTTGAAATATTGTTCAATCTTAGAATTGTACAGAGAGAAGTGGGGTGTTCTCTTCTCCCATTTAGCTTGCAAGCACCCACGGGAACTGCATTGAAGGTTTACAAAAGAGTGTATTCCTATATGAGCACTAGAGATCTCCTTAAACACCCAACGTTAGAAACCACTGATCTCACCGTATGTTATACTGATTAGAGAACATTATTCCTTATTCTATGTGTTTTTTTTCTCGCAGTTTATCCACTAGTTAAGATTTCAAATGATGTCTCCTGATTATTTGCAATTACTATTTTATTACTTCCGAGAGTGTTAGGTCCTGATGAAATCCCCCAGCTTCTTTCTCTAGGGCTACTACTAGGGCAGACCATGAACAGATATGTTTCTATATGTTGCACTCCATGTAGGGTGAATGAATCGAATGCCCTTAACTTTTAATCCTGGTCATTGTGGGCAGTAAATAAAGACTGAGAGGATCTACCAATGGGCAGTTTTACCAATTCACTCCCACATCAGGAAGCACCTCTTGATATGATTGAGATCCCTCTTCCTATTACACCCTAAGAGCTTCACTGTATATATTTGGGGTGTAGCCCACATTTCTCTTATATCCATGTGAGGAGGAGCCTATGATGTTCTCAACCTCGTGTGATAACCATTGCAAAAGTAACTTAACGCAACTGTGCATATTGTAGTCTATCGCGAGAAAATAACACTGTCTTAATGGCCAATTCCCAACCCGCCGGCACCATGTGATAGTAACATGATAACTCGCCAAATGACTGCGCAGAAGTCAACGCGATGAACAGAAACTCCTAAACACAAACGCCCAAAAAATTACGATGCCCAAAATTGCGATACCAAAATCATTGATAACCAGCGACGGCCCTGCAATACCCACGTGTCATGCGGGAAAACGCACTAAAAAAGCCCAAACAAAAAAACACGCCAAAACCAATTCAAACTGCGTAGCACCATGGATGCACCCAGACCGAGTTCAGAGGAGAAGCCAAACCCCACAAGCCCCATGGAGGACCAACTTGGAACCCCGTGTTCAGGGAAAAGCAAGGAGAAGAGAAAGAGGAAGACGGGGTTCCGTTCGCAAGAAGACCGGATCATCGTCACGGAGGTGATAGGACAATGCCAACAACTGTTTGTCACCTCCACTGCGGCACTGGCAACCTAAAAGGAAATATGGCAGACCATTGTCACCAACGTCAATGCAGTCGGGGTAGCAAGGAGGTCAAGAGGTGCTGGCATGATGTGCAAAGGCAGACCAAACAGAAACTCACTGTCAACAGGAAGGCAGCAACGGCGACTGGAGGTGGGAGACCTGCGCCACAGGACGAGCTGGAGGAAATGGTGGCCATAGTCACCAGTGTGGAGACGGTGGCAGGAGTCGGGTCTGGACACAGCACGATATGACCTGACACAACAGCAACAGGGTGAGTGACGACCAGGGACTGGGGTGATGGACACAATGGCACACATGCACAATCATGTGTAGCACACGGCACACACACAATGACAGTGGAACATGTCCCTGATACCCTTGGTACACTGCAGCACACATACAAACACCAAGTAGGCCCCCGTCCACCATTTGCACATATGGGCCCCCTCCGAATAACCAACGACACTACCAACACATGCACGTGTGATGAAACCAGAAAAGCATGGCTGTGTGAGCCACACAGACTAAGCAAGAGACACTGCATAACCGATAGCATGGCAGCCGCCCAAATAAATGACATTGTGCACAAATTGACATGGAGGTGGCCCAGTGTGGATCACATTCGTAAAGGAGCAGGTCACACTCTGACACATCCACGTGCAACTACAACCCATGCCGTCCAATACACGCAGCAAATAAACAATGCACAAGGCCACAAAATCTGTGCAAGAGCACAAATGATCCAAATTGCAAACATACCAGTCCCCGAAAAGCACACAATTCAAAGGCACAACACCTCAAAGGGACAAGGCTCCACAAAATCAGTGCTGCAGGGTCGACTCCCACACAATGCAGCACACACACATAGCAACCACAGAACATCACCAATGACAGCAACACCTACACCACAGGACAGAGGACACAACAGGTTCCGCTTGTGCGTAGTAAGTGGCCACTCACATCTGACATTGACACTGTGTGATGACAATCTACGGGTACTACCACACATCCGTCATGCACTCGCCTAGTGTCGGGACGATGCACATTTTGGCACACAATTCGTACATCTAATCAACACTCATCACAGTTGGACAGTAGTGAAGTTGCGGAGACTTTATTGGCATGTGTGTGTCAGTACGGACATGGCAAGGGCCACAACATGCAGAGCCATGCTTGAGACGCTTACAACCAGCATGGGAACATGTCGAGGTGCAAGACATGGCAGTGCAAAAATGTACACAATCATTACTGATGGCAATGGTCTCAGCCCACCTTGTCTTGCTGGACGAGTCATGTGATGTTTGGCGTCTGCCCATTGCCACGTGTGAGGGGATACGTCTCACAGCCCATGGGGTCTGCATAGTGCTGTGCCACCGGTCTGCGTCGACTGTGTGTTCTGCTGACAGTGATCAGGTGGAAGGGTCCGACAAGGTCACATGTTGTGCTACATTGCTATGTGTGTATCCACCCCCAGCAGTATTTTCCGATTTGGGGACGTTACCAAACGACGCTTTGTTGCTCTGATAATGGAAGTGCCTCACCTTGCACAGGTGTGTGTACACACGCGTAGTTCCACGCACATGCATTCAGAGTCCAGATGAAGGCACACATGTCCACTGTTGTGGTCGGATATGTGAGCATTCCCCATGATGCAACAAGGTGTTGGGACCTGTGCTGTGGGTGACAATCCGATGTGGCTGCAGGAACGTAGTTAATCGTCCATGAATGCCAGCGCAGCTTCATGGGCAATGTGTTCCAATAATACGTTGTTGTCGGGTTCAATTAACACCAAGGTGACCCAATCCATTAACTGGTCCGGGCAGATGTGCTCAGTCCACGCAGTTTCCCCAATCAGCAATACGGCCCAATAGGGTAGTGCCTCGATGTGGTTACTGCACACGAGGAGTTGTGCAATCTCCCATGCACAACTGGCAGCACATACACTAAAGATCAGTGCATCCTATGCACTGCTATCCCAGGAGGTGTACTTTCAGGTCATAATCCAATTCAGCTACAGTTGCGTTGGATAGGCAAACCTCCATGGGGCACTCGAATGTGCATGATCGACAGTAGAACCAGGGCTGGACGCAGGTGACGTAGGCAAGATGGAAACTCAGACAGTAACTGATTCGCAACACTGCCATTGGCACTGATCCTAAAAGATGCAGCATTCGTGCACAGTACAGTTCCACGTGACAGGGTTTGTGCATGTGCCCGGGAATGCCTGCCATTGCGTTTGTTTGTCTCGTAGCACCGGCACACCTCAGACCGGTGGCAGTTCTGTGGACGATATGCCACAGCTCTGGGCAATGAGTCATATATATGGCCAACGTTTGGACGTATGGGTAGTTTTTGGCCAATGTCTCAGGGTAGTGCTGGGAGAATTGTGTGTGGGCTCGTTGGTTTTTTCATTAGCGCTGTTCGTGGTGTGGGAGTCATCGGAGGCTGGTTTGGTATCTCACACAGGGTGTGCCAGCCGCATTCAGGACCAAGGTCGGAGGGTCGGTTGGCCTTCAGCCTTGTGTGTAGGGACAAAGGAGCTTTCATTCCCAATTTTAGTCTGACTACTACTTGAATTTCAGAGATGTGATGTGGCCTTGGCACTGACTTTGATGCCAGGCCTGTGATTTTAGGTGCACGAATTTCGAGACACACACATATGGCATGTTTGCATGAGCCAAGTGCACGATTGGCATTGCGCTCCTTGTTCAGTCTGTCTCTTTCTCCTTCTTTCTCTCTCTCTCTCTCTCTGTCCTTTACTGTGTGCCTGACACACCTTCTTATCCTGGATATTGTCTTGCAGGCTGTGACTCACAGATTGTCCAGAGATGCGCCGCAATGACTCTTCACAATAGTTGTTTGGAGATGAATTAGTATGTGACATTTTGTTTGGTCTTTCAATGGTGCATGAATGACTCAGGATTTCTGTACTTACCTTTGTGTTGATTGCTGCAATTGTGCGACAACAGGCAGGTGCTTTTTTCCATGTTTTTGGGTGTTGATGTGCACTGTCTTGGTCCGGTGGTGGTGGGATGTGCCCGGGGTGGAGGGGTGGTCCTGGGGTGGTTGTTGTGAGAAGTTAGCCTGATATGCAGTGCTCACTATTCTAGTGATCACTATGTATCAGTCCAAACAACCTTTATTGATGATTGGTTGTAAGTCAACCGATAGACCAGCTATCCTAGTAGCATGGACAAGAGCAGTCTTTAGGCTAGAGTCTAGAGGGCGTGTTAAGCCAGCTGTTATACCATCACATATACCCCTTGAACACCAGTGAAAGGACGCCACACAAGTTGATATGAAAATAAAAGTATATTTATTTAGAACACAACAACCCTGGACTCTTTATGAGGACAGGGTGCTAAGCACAATACAAAGCTCTTAGGAAAAATACTCAAATCGCACAATTTACACAAATGCCCGAGGGGCACGAAAAACCATCTAGAAGTGGAATGCGAAATTACTAGCAGGTAAGTACTGGACTTATAGGCTTTGGAATCGCTAGGACTTGACTACTGAACCTTCAGATTACTAGCAGGAGGCCTAGGGGACTCGGGTGCGGAGTGTGCACTCTCACGCGGGATGCGGGACAAAGTCTATGGAGGCTAGTAAAAGCAAAGTTAAGGATATCGGACGAATCCGACTAGGTAGGCTGAAAACGAAAAAGGATCTGGACCCTTGGATAGTGAGGCTATGCTGGGGCACCGAAATGCCGAAGTTACCTAGCTCAGGGGCAGCGGCTGCATAGGTCTGAAAAGACGTCGGGAATCCTCGTTGCAGTCTATGGAGCCTGAAAGAAGAAGTTGCTGGCAGGCGACCAGTGAAGATTGTTCGGTGGATCCAAGCCTGGATCGAAGATGGAAGACACCTGTAAGCAGAGGGGACCAAGTTCTGAATCACTAGCCAGTGATTAGATGGGCACCAGGATGGCACCGGATGGAGTCACCTCGACCAGGTGAGTGGGCGACGCTGGGCTCTGCAGTCTCACGGACCAGGAGGCGTTGTCGGCGACCAGGATGGAGGTGCGAGCTGTCCCACGATGGTTGCTGCTGTCGACGTCGCTGGACCCAGGATTGGGGCAACAAGTCTTGGCAAATTCAAGCCCACGCGGTGGACCTAAAATGGCGTCTGGAGTGGACCAGGAGGGACCGGGGTGCTCCTCTTTTGGAAGGGAGCTAGGGCCAGTCTGGAGCAACCAGACCAGCGGTGTTGTTGTCGTCGGTCGTCGTCAGTCGTCGTCGGGAAGGCCACAAGCCAGCGGGCTAGTAGCCAGACAACGCGGTGAGCAGCAAAAAGCAGAAGGGCCCCACGCAGATCTCGTGGATGCTGGAGGCCTGGACTTCGGTGCTGGAGCTGCTCAGGGTCGGGGCTTCTCGGACCCCAAAGCACTCACCAGAGGATCGCTCGGCGGTCATGCTGGATAGAAGTCGTGCAGTTCTGATGATGGCCGGTCCCTCGAGGTCTCATCGCACCTACGGTTCTCAGCTTAGCTGTAGAGGTAGGTAGAGGTCAGAGGTGCCAGGGAAGCCGGGTCTCGTCGTGCTGGTCAGTCGGATTCCGGAAAAAGGAAGTGCAGCAAACCACAGTGTTCTTAGATGGTGCCTGCGGATGCAGGGTGACTACTCCTTAGCCACAAGGGAGAAATCTTGAGAAGAAGTTGAGAGTTCCTTTCGTAGAAAGTAGTTTCAGGATTCAAAGATGATCTAATTTGGAAGGGTCCCCGCTCCTGCCTTTATCCTAAAGAAAGGGGTGGGTACGCGACTAGGTCCTGCCCTAGGGGTGGGACCAGGAAGGGGGGTGGTTACACCCCTCTCCCATGCCGGACTTTCCCCAGCTCAGGGGCTGGTGTGCCCCTGGAACTGGTTCTAGCCGGCAGATGTGTAGTGAGCACCAGGGTGCCACTTGCAGTCACCTTCCTCTAAAGCCCTGCCTACCCAGGATACACAAAACCCTGTCTGGGATGGTGCTAGCACCGCCCCTGACAGGAAACCCTTTGTCCAAGCTCCCCTCGCTGGAAGGACTCCCAGCTGCAGGGGGTCAGACTTGTGTTTGTGGTGGCAGCATCCATTTTGTGATGCTGAGGCTTGAGTTAACTTTAACCGGGGTTCACAGTTACATACATGTCGTGTCCCTCTAGAAGGGGGGAATGCTAACCCCGTCGCCAGAATTGGCGAGGGGTTAGTATTCCAATTCGTATGACACCTTACTCGACATGTTTTGATAAAGCGATACCAGAGTTGGCATTTAACCGCGAGGATTATAATGCACTTAAGAGTATATGGTATGCGTTATCATGGAACAGCTATTAGGACTTGGTTCCGCAAGCTGCAAACGGGCTCAGCTCATGCCAGAGCACCATCTCACACGATTCCAAGCACTCTGCCTTCAGGATTGTCAAGGCCTGCCATAGGAGTGACTGATAGGAATCTGTGTGTCCATTTTAGGGTTAGATATAGGTATACTATATCTAAAGCAAAGGGTGATTACACCACCTTGCCCCAGCTGCCGTGCAGACAGTTGTGTCAGATTTAGATGGCCAGCCAGGGGTGGCATAATACATGCTTCAGCCCCTGGTAGGCCCTGGGTACACCTATGCCCTGAGTTACAGGGTCTGATAAGGTGGCCCAGTACCAATTGGATAATGCACCTAAGGTACACTTTCAATTTATTGAGAGAACAGCAAGGCTGTGGGTCTGATTTGCAGGCCCACAGCCAGAGAAGTCATAAACCAGTGAAGTAAAAAGCAAAAATCTGGGGTGATCATAGGATTGCAGACCCTACTCTCCTACATGACCCCCCCCCCCAAACTTTGGGACAATAAACTAACCTTGACCAGGTGAGTCTTCTTGCTCTAAGTGGAAGTACCTGGAGAGCCCATCTGCATGGCCATGATCCGTGCCAGGTCTATGCTCCACTGTAAAATCCATCCCCTGTAGGGAAATGGACCACCTAAGCAGTTTGGGGTTTTCACCCGTCATCTGATTTAGCCACAAGAGGGGCTTATGGTCGGTCTGAATCTTGAAATGAGTGCCAAATAAGTATGGCCTCAGTTTCTTCAGGGCCCAAACCACAGCAAAGGCCTCCCTCTCAATAGCTGACCAATTTTTCTCTCTGAGGGTCAGCCTTCTGCTTATAAAAGCAATGGGCTGGTCATGACCATCAAAATTCAGTTGAGATAAAACAGCTCTTACACCCAACTCAGAAGCATCTGTTTGGACAATGAATGGTTTGGAGTAGTCTGGACTCTTTAGGATAGGTGCTGTGCACATGGCCTGCTTTAGGTCATCGAATGCTTTTTGACAGCTTGCTGTCCACTGAACTTTCTTTGGCAAATTTTTACTTGTCAGTTCATTAAGTGGAGTCACAATTGATCCATAATTTCTGACAATTTTCCTATAGTAACCAGTCAGGCCCAAGAAAGCTCGAACCTGAGTCTGGGTGGTTGGAGGAGCCCAGTCCCTGATGGACTGTATCTTGCTCTCCAGTGGCTGAACTTGGCCTCCACCTACAAGGTGGCCCAAGTATACAACCTGTGTCTGCCCTATCTGGCACTTTGTGGCCTTGAAAGTGAGACCTGCTGCTTGCGGTGCCTCTAACACTTTCCTCAGGTGGACCAGGTGATCCTCCCAGGTGGAACTAAAGACAGCTATATCATCAAGATATGCTGCACAGAAGTCATCCAGCCCAGTGAGAACTTGATTCACCAGCCTTTGGAAGGTGGCAGGTGCATTTTCCAGACCAAAGGGCATTACCACAAATTGATAATGTCCACCAGGGGTTGAAAATGCTGTCTTGGGCTTGGCATCCTCAGCTAACCTGATTTGCCAATACCCAGCTGTCAGGTCAAATGTACTTAAGTAGTTGGCAGAAGCCAATCTATCTATAAGTTCATCTGCCCTTGGTATTGTAAATGTAAATGTATTTGAGCTTATATAGCGCACAGCTACCCACAAAGGGTTTCCCGGCGCTTGCTTAGGGAACCCGTCCTGGTATTCCCCTGTGAGATAACCCCGGCAGGGTATCCACAAGGTGAAAGCCAGGCATCCCGCCGCGAGGGGCCGTTGTGGAGATTAAGCAAGCTATTGCCCAGAGTCGCAGAGTGTGAACCCGTGAGTCGAGAAGGCACCGGAGCGAGAATTATCGAGTCCGTGGAATTTTTGAGCCCAAGACCCGCCGAGGCGGGGAATTGAACCCTGGTCCAGGGCCGATCTCAGCTTCCGGGTCTGCCGCCTCTAACCCCTGAGCCACACTTCTCCACAGATTGGGTGGGCATCAGTCTTAGTGACTGCATTGAGGCCTCTGTAGTCTACGCAAAACCTCATCTCTTTCTTACCACCCTGGGTGTGAGGCTTTGGCACTAGAACAACTGGACTAGCCCAAGGGCTATCTGAGGGCTCAATGACTCCCAGCTCCAACATTTTCTGCACTTCTGTTTTGATGCAGTCTCTAACATGATCAGGCTGCCTGTAGATTTTACTCTTGACTGGCAGGCTGTCACCAGTGTCAACCTCATGGGTACACCAATTGGTTTGACTGGGTATCAGAGAGAACATATGTCTGAAGGATTGAAGAACCTGTTTGCAATCCTTCTGTTGATGGTCAGAGAGGCTGCCACAAAAGACAACACCATCTACTGATCCATCATCAGGATTCTGAGTGAGCAGGTCTGGGAGAGGGTCACTCTCTTCCTCCTGTCCCTCATCTGTGGCCATGAGCAAGCTCATGTCCTTCCTGTCAACATATGCTTTGAGCCTGTTCACATGGAGCATCCTGTGGGGGCTCCTGGGAGTTCCAAGGTCCACCAGGTAGGTGACCTCTCCCTTTTGCTCAAGGATTGTGTGGGGCCCAGACCATTTATCTTTGAGTGCTGCTGGGGCCACTGGCTCCAACACCCACACCTTCTGTCACACAGTCAGGACAGCCTTTTGGTCATGCCAAGCTTTTTGGAGTTCTTGGCTGGCCTTAAGGTTTTCAGATGCCTTTTCCATATACTCAGCCATCCTGGAGCGGAGACCAAGTACATAGTCCACTATGTTGGTTGCAGGCTTTTTGAGAGGTCTCTCCCATCCTTCCTTCACCAAACACAGGGGTCCTCTTACAGGATGCCCATACAGAAGTTCAAAAGGGCTGAAGCCAACCCCCTTCTGTGGGACCTCTCTGTAAGCAAACAAAAGGCAGGGAATCAGGACATCCCATCTACGCCTGAGCTTTTCAGGTAGTCCATGAATCATCCCTTTTAGGGTCCTGTTGAACCTTTCAACAAGCCCATTGCATTGTGGATGATAGGGTGTAGTGAACTTGTAGTTGACACCACATTCCTTCCACATAGCAGTTAAATAGATTGACATGAAGTTTGCACCTCTGGCAGAGACAACCTCCTTAGGGAAGCCCACTCTGGAGAACACTCCAACTAGGGCTCTTGCCACAACAGGTGCTGTAGTGGTCCTAAGGGGAATAGCTTCAGGATACCTGGTGGCATGGTCCACCACTACCAGTATAAACTTGTGCCCTGATGCTGTCTGGGGTTCCATTGGTCCAACAATGTCAATCCCCACTCTTTCAAAGGGTACCCCCACCACAGGCATTGGTATAAGGGGGGCCTTTGTTGTGCCACCTGACTTACCACTGGCTTGGCAAGTGACACAGGAGCGACAAAACTCCTTGGTATCTTCATTCATATGAAGCCACTGAAAGTGTGAGACAATTCTGTCCCAAGTCTTGTTCTGGCCTAAGTGACCTGCAAGGGGAATCTCATGGGCCAAGGTGAGAAGGAAACCTCTCAGAGACAAGGGGATGACCAGCCTCCTGGTTGCACCAGGTTTGGGGTCTCTTGACTAAGAGTACAGGAGTCCATCTTCCCAGTATACCTTGTGGGCACCTGTGGCGTTCCCTGCAGCCTCAGCAGCAGCCTGCTGTCTGAGGGGTTTAAGAGAAGGGCAGGCTAACTGTTCCTTCCCCAGGTCTTCTCTGGAGGGTCCCCCTGAACCCAGAAACTCAACCTGATCAGGTTCAAGTTCTTTAGGCTCAGTTTCCCTCAGCTCTTTGAGGTCAGCCTCCTCTGAGACTTGATCCACAACCTGGGGCAAGGGGGAAGGCAATGCCTTAACCCTACTGCTCTTCTTCTTGGAAGGTGTCTGGTCCATTGTTCCAGGATCCAGCACCTGTTCAGTGGGGCATCTTCTGGCCTGTGACCTAGTCACAGCAAGCACATGTGCTGGCAAGCCTAACATTTCCATGTGAGTCCTCTGCTCCACTTCTTACCATAGGGATGACTCCAAATCATTGCCCAGCAAACATTCAACTGGGAGGTCTGAACTAACAACAACCTTCTTTTGGCCACTTACCCCTCCCCAGGAGAAATCAACAATTGCCATACTATGGTGGGTAGTGAAATTGCTGGCATTGGTCACTAGGTACTCTGGACCTAGCATGATCTGTCCAGGGTCCACAAAGTTAGGTGTCACCATTGTGACACTGGCACAAGTGTCCCTGTAGGCCTGAGCCATCTTGCCATTGATAACAGGTGTATGTCTGTATTTGCCCAAAGTATTGGGACTGGCATCAGGGGATATATCCACATCCCCTGTACAGACAAGGACAGCCTGAGTGAGTGTGCCAACTAAGTTGTCATACCCCTCAGAACCCAAGGTTAACCCAACTAATCCCTTGGGAGGTGCACTACCACTGCTGACTGTACTAGGGGGTGCAGGTGCCTTAGGGGCTGCAGTGGCAGGAGTTTGCCCTCCTTTCTTGGTGCACTCACTAAACCAGTGAGTTTTACTTTTACAGTATTGGCACCACCTTTTATTTATTTATTTATTTATTTATTTATTTACTGGCATTTATAGAGCGCAAACGAATACCCTTGGGTGTCTCTGCGCTAAACTGCAGTAATGTCTCTCCTTAGAGGTGGGTTCAAGCGGGCTGATTTTCTGTGTTACTGGTTGAATAACCACGTCTTCAGTCTTTTCCTAAACTGTAGGAGTGAGGGGCTGGATTTGACGTGGTGAGGTAGGGTATTCCTGATCTTGGGAGCCGCAACAAGGAAGCGACGGTCGCCCCATGTGACTGTTCTGCTACGTGGAGTCTCTAGTTGGTTAAGTGAAGAGGATCGGAGCATTCTAACTGGATTGTAAGGTTTTAATTGATCTTTTAGGAAACGAGGCCCCTGATCCTGCATTACTTTGTAGACTATGCACATGGCTTTAAACTTTATCCTGTTTTGGATAGATAGCCAGTGGTAGGTCCTCAGCGTATCCGAGATGGGAGCGAATTTGGGGTTTTTGGATAGCAGGCGTGCGGCCGCGTTCTGTACCGTCTGAAGCTTTTTTGTGACTCTATTTTGTGCATTCAGAAAGAGTCCGTTGCAGTAATCTAGTGAGGTTAGAACCAATGATGTGACCAGGGTCTTAGCGGCCATGTCAGGCAGAAAAGGCAGGATTTTCCTAATCATCCTGAGTTTAAAATGGGCAGTGGAAGCTACCTTATTGGCATGGGCCATAAAGTTGAGCTGGTCGTTAAAAATAACTCCCAGATTTCTAACCTTGGAGGTGGGACAAGGTGGGGTGCCAAATGTTAATGGCCACCAAGATGAGGGCCAGGATGGCGAGAGATTGCCAAAGATGACCACCTCCGTTTTCTCAGAATTGAGCTTCAGGCAGTTTCCTGCCATCCACTCACCTATGGCTGTCATGCCTCTTTGGAACCGTTCGGCCACCTCCTGACCGTCACCCTTAATGGCCAACACCAACTGCGTGTCATCTGCGTATGAGGTTAGGCTCATCCCATGTGCTTTGATGACACTTGCAAGGTCCCACACATAGATGTTGAATAGTGTCGGACTTAGGGATGAGCCTTGAGGAACCCCACACGGTAACGACAGATTGGCAGATTGGAATGGTCCTAATGTGACCGCCTGAGTTCTGTTAGCCAGGAAGGAGGCCAGCAGATTTCTCGCAGTGGACTGGATACCCATTTTTTCGACACGGTTGACCAAGGTCTTGTGGTCAACCGTGTCGAATGCTGCAGAAAGGTCTAAGAGTACCAGCAATGCTGTCCCTCCTTGGTCCCGGATGACTCTGATGTCATCTGCTGCTTTGATGAGAGCGGTTTCCGTCCCATGATATTTACGGAACCCAAACTGGGTATCATCGAGCAGGTTATTTCTCTCTATGTGATCCGACAGCTGCTGGTTCATTGCTTTCTCCGTGATTTTAGCTAAAAAAGGAAGACTTGCTATTGGCCGGTAGTTTTTCAGATCTTGTCTGTCAAGGTTAGCTTTTTTTAGTAAAGGTTTAATCAGTGTGTTTTTTAAGGACTCCGGATAGGTCCCAGAACTCAATATGGTGTTGCAGACATGGCTGATAATAGGAATAATAGTGTCTGAGACCATGGTTAACTCCGACGTGGGGCAGGGGTCCAAGGCTGATCCTGATTTAATGGAACTCAGTATGATCTTAGTTTGATCAGATTTTAGACTGGCCTTCTTGATTCTTCTTCTTCTGGGAAGCCTGGCCCCCACCCTCTTTGGTTTGTTGGGGACCTGTTGAAGACTTCTGGTCATTTTGTTCACCTTTGGTATCTTTACCCTTCTGGTCTGCTTTCTTCTGACCACCCTGGTGCTGGCCCTGGTTCTGCTTAACCCTTGTTCTGACCCATCTGTCTGCCTTCTTTCCCAATTCTTGGGGAGAGGTCAGATCTGAGTCAACAAGGTGCTGATGCAACAACTGGTTCTGACAATTGTTTAAAATCTGTTCCCTCATGATCAGATTGTACAATCCTGTATAATCAGTAACCTTACTGCCCAGCAACCAGCCCACCAAAGCCTTAGTGGCACAATCTAGAAAGTCAGACCAATCCTGAGACTGAGTTTTCTGGGTATCCCTGAACAGCAACCTGTACTGCTCAGTGGTTAGGCCAAACCCATCTATCAGTGTACTTTTCAGGACTTGGTCATTGTTAGCATCCTCAGCTCTAGTAGTGAGGAGCTTGTCTCTACCTTTACCTTCAAAGGAGAGCCACAAGACAGCTGCCCACTGACTCTGGGGGACGCACTGGACAGTGCAGGCCCTCTCCAAAGCAGTTATCCATTTGTGGATATCATCCCCTTGTTTAAAGGGGGGCACTATCTTACTCAGGTGTCTAGTGTCTAAACTCTTGTCTTTTTCTCTTGGGAGAATGCTGCCACCAGTGAGATCTAACCCACTTAACTTTTGCTCTCTAGCAAAGGCAAGCCTCTCTTTGGCCAGGGCAAGTTCTTCCCTTTCAATCCTCAGATTGGCTTCCCTCCTCTTAGCTTCATGCTCCCTTCTCTTAGGGGATGATATCCCTCTATGAGAAGAGGTCTGAGAGCCATTGGTTCGAATGGATCTGTTAGAGCCTCTGGATAGAGATCTATCTCGTCCATTCCCAATGTTAAGTCTGCCTGAGAGTGGCCCTGGGGGTCCCCCAAATCCATTCTCATGCCTACTTAAGTTGGTCCTAGTGAGTCTACTGACTTCTACCTGACCTTTGTCTGCCTCATCCTCTGATACCTCCTCCTCCTCCTCAGCATCATCTGCTGCCTGGAGGGGGTGGTCAGGGTTAGTAAAGGGTCCCTCTAAGGGGGGCAGATTTCCATCTGGATGAGAAGGATCTGTGTTGGCAGACCTCCTGGCATCATAAGTCTCTAAGAGACCAATCAGAAAAGGAATGGTAGGGTTAGAACCCTGTTTTAGCTTCCTGGATGTACAGATTTGTCTCATCTCCTGGAAGCTAAGAGCAGCATATCTGGAAGGGACCTGTGGAGGGCCCACAACCACAAGAGGGGTCTCTGAAGACTCTCCGTGGTTAGACATGCTTCTAGTGTGGTGTAAGTGATGCACCTACCTACACTATTTGTTTGCCTACTGATCCCTTGCTAAGAGTTGTAGTCAAGGTGTGCTAAGCCTTGTTAAACTACAACAGCTGGTCCAGTAGAACTCCGAGTATTCTAAGCTAAGTTATATGTACCTTAAATACTTATGTGATCTTTCACAATGATATTCTTAGGATACGTGTGGTAAAACAACAGCAAGCTCAAATCCCAACCGCTGCTCACCAATGTGAGAAGTTGGCCTGATATGCAGTGCTCACTATTCTAGTGATCACTATGTATCAGTCCAAACAACCCTTATTGATGATTGGTTGTAAGTCAACCGATAGACCAGCTATCCTAGTAGCATGGACAAGAGCAGTCTTTACGCTAGACTCTAGAGGGCGTGTTAAGCCAGCTGTTATACCATCACATATACCCCTTGAACACCAGTGAAAGGACGCCACACAAGTTGTTATGAAAATAAAAGTATATTTATTTAGAACACAACAACCCTGGACTCTTTATGAGGACAGGGTGATAAGCACAATACAAAGCTCTTAGAAAAAATACTCAAATCGCACAATTTACACAAATGCCCGAGGGGCACGAAAAACCATATACTCTAGAAGTGGAATGCGAAATTACTAGCAGGTAAGTACTGGACTAATAGGCTTTGGAATCGCTAGGACTTGACTACTGAACCTTCAGATTACTAGCACGAGGCCTAGGGGACTCGGGTGCGGAGTGTGCACTCTCACGCGGGATGCGGGACAAAGTCTATGGAGGCTAGTAAAAGCAAAGTTAAGGATATCGGACGAATCCGACTAGGTAGGCTGAAAACAAAAAAGGATCTGGACCCTTGGATAGTGAGGCTATGCTGGGGCACCGAAATGCCGAAGTTACCTAGCCCAGGGGCTGCGGCTGCATAGGTCTGAAAAGACGTCGGGAATCCTCGTTGCAGTCTATGGAGCCTGAAAGAAGAAGTTGCTGGCAGGCGACCAGTGAAGATTGTTCGGTGGATCCAAGCCTGGATCGAAGATGGAAGACACCTGTAAGCAGAGGGGACCAAGTTCTGAATCACTAGCCAGTGATTAGATGGGCACCAGGATGGCACCGGATGGAGTCACCTCGACCAGGTGAGTGGGCGACGCTGGGCTCTGCAGTCTCACGGACCAGGAGGCGTTGTCGGCGACCAGGATGGAGGTGCGAGCTGTCCCACGATGGTTGCTGCTGTCGACGTCGCTGGACCCAGGATTGGGGCAACAAGTCTTGGCAAATTCAAGCCCACGCGGTGGACCTAAAATGGCGTCTGGATTGGACCAGGAGGGTCCGGGGTGCTCCTCTTTTGGAAGGGAGCTAGGGCCAGTCTGGAGCAACCAGACCAGCGGTGTTGTCGTCGTCGGTCGTCGTCAGGAAGGCCACAAGCCAGCGGGCTAGTAGCCAGACAACGCGGTGAGCAGCAAAAAGCAGAAGGGCCCCACGCAGATCTCGTGGATGCTGTGGGGCTGGACTTCGGTGCTGGAGCTGCTCAGGGTCGGGGCTTCTCAGACCCCAAAGCTCTCACCAAAGGATCCTTCGGCGGTCGTGCTGGATAGAAGTCGTGCAGTTCTGATGATGGCCGGTCCCTCGAGGTCTCGTCGCACCTACGGTTCTCAGCTTAGCTGTAGAGGTAGGTAGAGGTCAGAGGTGCCAGGGAAGCCGGGTCTCGTCGTGCTGGTCAGTCGGATTCCGGAGGAAGGACGTGCAGCAAACCGCAGTGTTCTTAGATGGTGCCTGCGGATGCAGGGTGACTACTCCTTAGCCACAAGGGAGAAATCTTGAGAAGAAGTCGAGAGTTCCTTTCGTAGAAAGTAGTTTCAGGATTCAAAGATGATCTAATTTGGAAGGGTCCCCGCTCCTGCCTTTATCCTAAAGAAAGGGGTGGGTACACAACTAGGTCCTGCCCTACGGGTGGGACCAGGAAGGGGGGTGGTTACACCCCTCTCCCATGCCGGACTTTCCCCAGCTCAGGGGCTGGTGTGCCCCTGGAACTGGTTCTAGCCGGCAGATGCGTAGTGAGCACCAGGGTGCCACTTGCAGTCACCTTCCTCTAAAGCCCTGCCTACCCAGGATACACAAAACCCTGTCTGGGATGGTGCTAGCACCGCCCCTGACAGGAAACCCTTTGTCCAAGCTCCCCTCGCTGGAAGGACTCCCAGCTGCAGGGGGTCAGACTTGTGTCTGTGGTGGCAGCATCCATTTTGTGATGCTGAGGCTTGAGTTACCTTTAACTGGGGTTCACAGTTACATACATGTCGTGTCCCTCTAGAAGGGTGGAATGCTAACCCCGTCACCAGAATTGGCGAGGGGTTAGTATTCCAATTCGTATGACACCTTACTCGACATGTTTTGATAAAGCGATACCAGAGTTGGCATTTAACCGCGAGGATTATAATGCACTTAAGAGTATATGGTATGCGTTATCATGGAACTTCTATTAGGACTTGGTTCCGCAAGCTGCAAACGGGCTCACCTCATGCCAGAGCACCATCTCATACGATTCCAAGCACTCTGCCTTCAGGATTGTCAAGGCCTGCCATAGGAGTGACTGATAGGAATCTGTGTGTCCATTTTAGGGTTAGATATAGGTATACTATATCTAAAGCAAAGGGTGACTACACCACCTTGCCCCAGCTGCCGTGCAGCCAGTTGTGTCAGATTTAGATGGCCAGCCAAGGGTGGCATAATACATGCTTCAGCCCCTGGTAGGCCCTGGGTACACCTATGCCCTGAGTTACAGGGTCTGATAAGGTGGCCCAGTACCAATTGGATAATGCACCTAAGGTACACGTGTCAATTTAGTGAGAGAACAGCAAGGCTGTGGGTCTGATTGGCAGGCCCACAGCCAGAGAAGTCGTAAACCAGTGAAGCAAAAAGCAAAAATCTGGGGTGATCATAGGATTGCAGACCCTACTCTCCTACAGTTGTGGTGGGTGTTGTGGCCCTCTTGGGTGTCCGGCCCGCAAGTTCAGTGGCTCCATTGCATCTGTTGTTCTTCAGGTGTGCCTCTGGGCTGGGCTCCCTTTTGTGGTGCAGGCTGTGGTCCGATTGTGCACCAGGTAGGAGCATGTTTTAGTTTCCTGCAGCTAACGCGCCTTATCGCATGTTTTGTGTTCTTATCGCAGATCTGGCTGGTCGTTGAGAATGTTGGGGAGTGGTGTTGCAGCTTTTGGCATGGGAACACCTACTCTGCATCTCAGTAGCGATAGTTGCGGGGGTCATCTGTGGCAATGTTTTTCGCGGTTGCTATCGCAGGTAAATTGGTGCTATGGGGTGATGAATTTATTGCAACTTTGGCTGCGTTAAAGTGCCATTAACTCGGCGATAGCTCCTTGAGAATAGGCCCCAAAGAGTGAAATGTATGTATGTAATAGGACCACTTCGGAAACTCATTTACATGGCACCTACATTGCTAATATAAGTTAAGGTGCGCGAGGATGATTCTAATAAAGATTGAGTCCATCAATTATTTGACCCAGAGGTCACCATCTAATATTTTGCCATTTTTCTCATACTAATATTTATCATATTTTCACTTTTCATCTTGATTTTTATTTCTGCAAGAACGCTCATTCAAATAATATGCACCAGAACAGGACTGTAATATTTAATAACTCATTGTAAAAATATACTTAAGGTGGATTTCTTGTGTCCATCTTTTGGGGGAAATGGCTCAAGACAGAGCTCACTAATAAATACAACCCTGCAGTCTCTGATTGGAAATGTAGTGAAGGCAGGGCCCTGCTTGCAACCGTTGCTATGTTAGCATAGGTTTATTAGAAGTTTAAACTCCATTTTACCCTTTTGCGGCTTTTGCGCACAACACTGCATAAAACTGTTATTTTAAGTTAGACTGCTTGAATTTCTTCACCTGAGAACGGCTTGTTTTCAACATCCCGAGACTTACATCACGTCCTTAGTCTGTACAGTGAGTGCAGAAGCCTCCAAGGTTACCATAACAATGTTAGCTGTTATTCGGGCTGATCGGCCCACGCTCTAGAACCAACATGCACACAGCTGCAGCTAGCTGAAATTCTGGCACCTTTAATATCACACTGCATGCATGATTAGAACACTTTGAAATCCTTTTCCAGAGAGAGAGAGCTTTTGCTGATCCTGATGTGATTCACCTCTGCTGATCTTAGAGGTGTGGGGTTCCCCATTCAAGCCTAAGAGACCTTCTATTATTATAAAACCTAGGGGCATATCATCAACAACCGGCGATAATTATCGCTAAGCGCACTTAGCGGTTGGATAATTATCGCCAACTACTGCAGGTTTCTATCGCAGAGATAGCGTGCTATCAGCAACGCTTATCTCCAAAGCAATAGAAATCATGGCGCAAGCTGCCAAATGTGCGATTATCGCTGGAAATCCAGCGATAATCGCACAATGTTTGGCAAATGCTAGCTGATAGGGCAGGGCAGACTTAGCCATGATATCCACCTTCCATAGGATATCATGGCTAAGTCAGATGAAAAGCAGAGCTGTGGCCTGAATCCACAAATATTGCGCCCTGGAGTATCATTGGGACCTGAGTTGGTGGGGATACTGAAAAAAGACGCCTTTTCGCCGCTCAGATACCAACATAAAACATTACTGGTCGTATGAGGAACGATCTGCCTTGTGGGATCCGGCCCTGGCGGTTCCGTGTCGGCAAGTTGGATATAGGGGTCAGGCGAGATGCACCAGTAGATTTCGCTACATAGACTACTTGCCTAGCACAGCAATACCCACCTGCTTGCGGCGCCTGGCAGCATATTCCGTGCTGGAAGTGTAGTATAAAGCCTGCTACAAACATACACAAACCTGACAAAAATCAGCCAAAGATAAACTTTGACCATTCCAAAAAAGCGCTTGATCACCCTGTAGAGGACCAACCAGCGCTCTCACCAGCGGCAAAGTAAAACTAGTGGAACACCACCAGACAATATCCAGTCGATGTTTCTCACTATACAAGCTGCACTCACAAACATAGACAGCAAAATTGACTCCCTAACACACAGAGTGGACAAAATGTTGGAGAGGCTGGACCGGCATACTGAGAGGATCGACATGGATGAAAAGGGGATATCGGAGGTCGAGGACGCCATTAATCAGTTCACCACCAAACAAACCAAGATAGACAAACAACTGGCAGCATTGACAGCTAAAGCAGAAGATTTGGAAGCCAGGTCCAGAAGCAATATTCGAATAATGGGAATTGCAGAAACCACAAACACAGGCCCCATGGAAAGATACGTGGAACAACTCCTCATATTGCTTCTGGGCAGAGACACCTTCTCAGAGGTCTTCATAGTAGAAAGAGCACACAGGTCCCTTGCCCCTAAGCCCCCGCTGCGCACCAGGCAGAGACCCATTATTGCCAAGTTGCTAAACTATAGAGACAGAGACGCTGTGTTATGTAAAGCTCGTGAACTGGGCACTCTACGTCATGAGGGCATGGAACTAGCTCTATTTCCAGACTTTACACAGACGGTACAGGAAGCGAGAAAGAAATTTGGACCAGTGAAACAGAAACTCCGAGATCTGAAAATCCCTTATGCTATGCTGTATCCTGCCCGGCTGAAGGTTACTGATGAGGGGTCCAGAAAAGTTTTTAATGAACCCAAAGAAGCATTCTGTTACTACGTATTCAGGAGGCAAATTATGTCAGAACTGGCTCAAACATTCCACTTTA
Organism: Lissotriton vulgaris; assembly: GCF_964263255.1. NCBI lineage: Eukaryota > Metazoa > Chordata > Amphibia > Caudata > Salamandridae > Lissotriton > Lissotriton vulgaris. The sequence goes on from NC_141687.1 coordinate 1,064,735,655, forward strand.
GCGTCAGTTAAACTCCATTTGTCCAAATTGACTGACAATGTTGATTTGAATGACTTTGTTAAAGGTCCTGTAGGAGGCAGGTCAAAAAGATGGATGTATGCTATTTACAATAAAGTTTAAAACGGTCTCAAATTGAAGCGGCTTCTAGATTACGTGCTATTGTTCAAGCTAATTTTAAAAAAAGTGCTTGCAGTTGTTGATAAAAGCATTAATACCCTTTCTTCCCGATTTTACACATTAGATAATATTGTTTCATCTGTTGTTGATATTGTGCAGGATGAAGTGTGAGTTTTGTACCATGGTCAAAATCAATTACGTTCCGTTATGCAGTTTGCCTGGACTTTGCAAACCTTAAAAGCTGGTAAAGTTCCGTGGGACTACATGAACACATCCTCTCTATTTTTACCGTTTAATTTGACTGAAAAACAACAATTTATGTCTATGAAGGATGCTGCATATTCACTTTTCCATATTGAAAAGTTGGAACCATTACCTTTTTCTGTTGCCAAATCCAATTCACCTGTTTGGCTAATTCATGGGTTAATAACATTGCCCTTCCCCCTGTTCAAGTTCAGTTCATGCATGAAACACTATGCCATAGGCAGATATGAACCATTGGGTAGTACCTATCTCTATGAAGTTTGGTCTCTGCCATTTACCTATAGGTGCCTGAGAGAGGGTAAAGAGGTTTATTTAAAAGGGGAAAGAGTGCACTTCTACACCTGACCATTCACTGGTTTGCAAGAATATACAAATTACACGGCTCTTGCAACACAAACACACCAAACGTAGCCTGCATTTTAAAGGGTAATCCAGTCCCAGCAATAACACCAACTTTCACATTGCTAGATAACGGTAGGTAGTTGGTTTTAAATAATGAAGATGGCTGCGGTATGCTGGCAGAGATTCCGTACATTGTGACCGTCTCTAAACGTGTAGTCTGCTGTAAGAATGTGCTTTTTCCACCTCCACATGGGAAGCTCGATGTAGCCATCTGGCCTTCCATTCCGACCTTGAAAATGGGAGTTCAAAATGATGAGTCGTATAAGGGCTATATTGTCCCAGAAAGAAGTTGGCCTAACTTCTTCCCGTGAAACATTTGTCCTTCACGTGGCAGACACACTCACCGAGGTACATGCCCTTTTGAATACTGATCTTCCCCTGCATTTTGGCGCTTTGATTCACACTATATTCAATGCCTCGTCGACAACAGGCTTGGCACACTTTTTTAAGTAGCGAGTTCTGGCCTTGTAACTTCATTCCAAACTATATTTGGTGCGATTCCCAGCCTCTTCTGCAGTTTACCATTGATTCTCGCCTTGGCTGCCCGTGTACTGCTGTTAATTGGCTTGCTCAAAAATGGCTGCACGGTCTGTGTCACAAGACAATCTGCCCGGCTGCTTCAGCTTTGCAACCGGATGCTTGAATGCTATGGAACACTGCCTCTGGCTACTTTGAGTGTAGCATATGGATTATCCTTCCGGTTCTCATAAATTTACATGCGGCCAGCCTGTCTTCCACTGCTTGGACTGCTGTTTTAAAGGGGCTCTGGATTTGTGTCTCTGCAATAGGGTTCTCCTAACCCGGATTATGATCAGCTGATGAGTCCCTTAGTTGCTCTTGAGTGGAATGTTCTGGTATCGGGATTATGGCCTGTGAAGCGGCTCATGGAGTCCTAGGGAATTGGAATATATGTGCGGCGGCACATGACTTCCTGGCACGCAGCTTTATCGAAGAACATCCGAGTTATCCTCTGATTGTGCTAGAGGCTCCGGTAATTGTGGAACATGAATGCTCCTTTCAATTATTGAATTGGATGGCTGAAATGTTTTCTGATTAGAACAAAGACTTCCTCTTGGAGGCAGTTGCAATGTACTGTGCCTATATGCTGTTGGATTGAATTTGCATGGATCCAGCTTCAAAGCGTACTGTACTCTAAAACATTTTTGTTTACTAATTTTTCCATTTCCATGATGGGTGCATACAGCCCCATCTTGGTTTTTTGATTTTTGGATTACTACTTCAGAATTGTTATACTCCCAATTATCCAGTTTGGCAAATGTTGAAGTTGGTTCTGTCTCACACGAACTTGAACTCTGTGTTCCAAAACCGCCTCCCTTCTTGTACGTGTTTCGATCAAGGGAGGGTGTATTGAAGGCAGGGCCCTGTTTGCAACCATTGCTATGTTAGCATAGGCTTATTAGAAGTTTAAAACGTCATTTTACCTTTTTTCAGCTTTTGCACACAACACTGCATATAACTGTTGATGTAAGTTAGACTGCTAGAATTTCTTCACATGAAAACCGCTTGTTTTCGACATCCCTAGACTTACATCGCGTCCTTAGTCTGTACAGTGAGTGCAGAAGCCCCTAAGGTTACCATAACAATGTTAGCTGTTATTCTGGCTGATCAACCCACGCTCTAGACACAACATGCACACAGCAGCAGCTAACTGAAATTCTACCGCCTTTATTATCTCACTGCATGCATGATTAGAACACTTGGAGAAAATCCTTTTCCAGAGAGAGCTTTTGCTGATCCTGATGTGATTCACCTCTGCTGATCTTGGAGGTATGAGGTTCCCCATTCAAGCCTAAGAGACTTTCTATTATCATAAAACCTAGTTCTTAGCAAGGGAGGGTGGTACACAAGGCACTATAGGACCTGTTTCCACTATCATTATATTATGATTTCTCCTTTTGTGTTTTATGGAATTGTAAAAATGCTGATCGTATTATTTTTAATCATATGCCTGCTTTTGTAGCAAAAATATTGCCTCTTAGAGCACGTCATTAAAATAAACATTTTACACTTTTCCGTGTCTCTATTTACTCACGTTGTGGACTGGATGAGAATAAAAACTAAAGAGTGTTCTTGATTCCCACCATTCCTGAGAGTAACCTAAGTTCTGGGTTGTCTAATCATTGGTACCTTTGCTATAGGACGAAGAGCTAATGAGAGAGTGATGCTAGTCGGTTGGGGATTCTAGGTACTGAGGTGAGGTTTTTTTACACCACAATTCACTGAGGTCCTGGGTCTCTGCGCACAGTTCTGTGTATGAGCAGAATCCCCGCAACAGAATGATCATCATCCAATACGCATTATTTACTGATAAGTCGTGGGAGGGGTGTAGGTCTTTTTTCATGTTGGAAAGTTGTTTCATACCTCCTAAAGAGGTAGTTTGTTTTTGAGAAATTAAAAAAACTAATGAGCCCCACATCAGTTTTCTTCTGTTATTTGGGGCCATTTTTTAGGTCCAGTCTGTTTTAGTGAAATCCAATACTTAGAGCTGGTGTCTTAGTTTCAAGTCTAAGGGGCATGTGTACAAGCCCCTATTGCCGCCGCAACGTAATTTTTTACGAAGTTGTGGTGGCGAAAGGGGCATTGCCTTATTTACAAGACAGCTTTAAGCCACTTAGCGTTTTTAACGAAGCCTTGTAAATAAGGCCCCCTTTCACGCTATGCTTAGCATGAAATGGGTGGGCAGTGGGTGTTGCGGTGGGTGTTCCACAACAACACCCATTCATTTTTATGCTGCCCCCTATGTACAAGGGCAGCGTACATAGGAAGCAGCAGGGAAAACCTGGTCTTAAGAAGGCAAAACGAGGAGAAATGCATTATTTCTCCTCGTTTTTGCTTTTTCAACGTGTGCTGCATTTATAGCACCCATGGAAAAAGCAAACTGCCATGGATTGTTTATGTACATGAAGGCCCCTCTTCCTGTCCATAAACAATCTGTAAAAAATGCATTTTGTGACTTTTTGCTGCATGAAGCAGCATACATAAAAGTGACAAAATGGCCTTTTAGGGTTGTTTATGTGCAGGAAGGGACACCTTCCAACACAAACAATCCTCCCCTGCACGCATTGGCACTACACTGCTAAGTGTAGTACCAGTGCAGGGGGAAACGCAAAGCTGCCCATATCCTTGTAAATATGGTGCAGCCTTGCATTTCTGAAGTAGAGGAGAGAGGCGTTAAGCCATGACTGCTGCCGCCTCACTCCGCCACTACACCTGCATATATCCCTCTTAATGTTCAAGTCTATCAAATGTTGATAATTGAACTTTGTTTCGGATTTGGAGAACAAGCAATAAAAATATGTTTCTCAGCTTTGATGGCGGCACACAGAAAAAAGATGGCGTGATATATTTTAAGGTGGTATTTAGCCACATAGAGCTGTCCTGATTGGCTACTATACTTTAATGTAATTTGTTTTATTGAATTAAAGAATTTTGGTATGTGTAGTCTGTTCATCAAATGTTTATTATTGTTAAAATTTACAGGCTGCTGAATTAGCAAATAAAAGAATAGGAGGTATAATCCTCACCTCGGTGTTCTCAATAGTATTAAAACCATTCAGAAGTGAATGTAAGGAAATTTTACATTAATTTATTTGAAATTCCAAACATCGATAGCCAATAAACCAATGAAATCATCCATTTTCTTCTTAATAGCTTATTTCTTACAGAAGCAAAATGCCAGGAAGTAAGGCTCCATTCATTGACCCACTTCTACCTGGAACCAAAAGCAGCCATTGGAGACATTAAGAAGGGACTAGGGAGGTCACTGAACATGACCTTATGTGCTGTAGTTTCAAAGGTGCAGTATGAATGCCATTATAAATGCAGTGCCAGCGCCCTATATGTGTTAATATTCTGAATACAAAGGTGCAGTATGAACGCCATTATGAATGCAGTGCCAGCGCCATATATGCGTTAATATTTTGACTACAAAAGTGCTGTATGAATGCCATTATGAATGCGGTGCCAGCACCCTATATGGTTTAATATTCTGAATAGAAAGGTGCTGTGCGAACGCCATTATGAATGCAGTGCCAGAGCCCTATATGCGTTAATATTCTGATCACAATGGTGCTGTATGAACGCCATTATGAATGCAGTGCCAGCGCCCTTTATGCGTTAATATTTTGACTACAAAAGTGCTGTATGAACGCCATTATGAATGCAGTGCCAGCGCCCTATATGCGTTAATATTTTGACTACAAAAGTGCTGTATGAACGCCATTATGAATGCAGTGCCAGCGCCCTATATGCGTTAATATTTTGACTACAAAAGTGCTGTATGAATGCCATTATGAATGCAGTGCCAGCACCCTATAATGGTATAATATTCTGAATACAAAGGTTCTGTGTGAACGCCATTATGAATGCAGTGCCAGAGCCCTATATGCGTTAATATTCTGAATACAAAAGTGCTGTATGAACGCCATTATGAATGCAGTGCCCTATATGCGTTAATATTCTGAATACAAAAGTGCTGTATGAATGGCAATATGAATGCAGTGCCAGCGCCCTATGTGTTAATATTCTGACTACAAATGTGCTGTATGAACGCCATTATGAATGCAGTGCCAGCGCCCTATATGCGTTAATATTCTGAATACAAAGGTGCTGTATGAACGCCTTTATGAATGCAGTGCCAGCTCCCTATATGCGTTAATATTCTGAATACAAAGGTGCTGTATGAACGCCATTATGAATGCAGTGCCAGCGCCCTATATGCGTTAATATTCTGAATACAAAGGTGCTGTATGAACGCCATTATGAATGCAGTGCCAACGCCCTATATGCGGTAATATTCTGAATACAAAGGTGCTGTATGAACGCCTTTATGAATGCAGTGCCAACGCCCTATATGCGTTAATATTCTGAATACAAAGGTGCTGTATGAACGCCATTATGAATGCAGTGCCAGCGCCCTATATGCGTTAATATTCTGAATACAAAGGTGCTGTATGAACGCCATTATGAATGCAGTGCCAACGCCCTATATGCGGTAATATTCTGAATACAAAGGTGCTGTATGAACGCCTTTATGAATGCAGTGCCAGCTCCCTATATGCGTTAATATTCTGAATACAAAGGTGCTGTATGAATGCCTTTATGAATGCAGTGCCAGCGCCCTATATGCGTTAATATTCTGAATACAAAGGTGCTGTATGAACGCCATTATGAATGCAGTGCCAGCGCCCTATATGCGGTAATATTCTGAATACAAAGGTGCTGTATGAACGCCTTTATGAATGCAGTGCCAGCGCCCTATATGCGTTAATATTCTGAATACAAAGGTGCTGTATGAACGCCATTATGAATGCAGTGCCAGCGCCCTATATGCGTTAATATTCTGAATACAAAAGTGCTATATGAATGCTGTGCCAGCGCCCTATATGCATTAATATTCTGGATACAAAGGTCCTGTATTAACTCCATTATAAATGTAGTACCAGTGTCCTATATGTATTGTTAAGCTGCAAATAGAATGCCACTTTTTAATTTAATGTAGTACATTTGTACTGGTACAAGTGTGCCTCGGTTGGATTGGCTTCTGCTTTGTGTATCTTGCTCTATACAAACTACTTTGCATTCCATGAGGGGTGATATCTTCCCCTATTTGTAAGTATTTGTCTTGTGCCTCTCTTGAGTAAATTTGGCACTATGTTTAACTCGCCTACAGCAAGGATTTTCTTTCTTCAAAACAAATGTTATGTCGTACAGCTATACATCATCTGGACTGCTGACACAGGTGTGGATAGTAAAATTGCTGATAACGACAATTATATTTTCAGATTTAACAATAAAACAATTAATAACTAGCGCCATGCCATTAAAAAAAATTCCCATTATCATCTGCCTGCTGCCCCCCGTCTTTGGAGTTTAATACATAAACTAAGGACCCCTCATACCCAACTAGTACTCCATTATCCCTGCAGTCTGTGAAGTCGTGCGACCGGTTCCAGATAGAGACCACGGTAATCTGCCCATTCCCCCCAAATCTTAGAATGTTTCCGAGGATACTCTCTCACTTTAAAATGTGGGAGTTCCAAGCCCATTCAGAAGTCTATTCCTCTCCTCCACACAGAGGGGTTGGGGGAGATGCGGCCTGCCATGCACTGGCGATGTCGCCTACAGCTAGGATTTATTAAAGTAAACTTTTGGATAAAGTCCATGTCTCTCTGAGACTACTTTGTGGCCTAGATCTCTTATTCAGCTTGTTTGTAATTCTCTTTTTCTCTTTCTTAAGCCCACACACGGGCTGATTAGTACAATTCTTTACCTTGTTCTTGTTATCACCTCTTGTGTTTTTTTCTGGTTCTCATTAGCATTACTCTTTTTGTGTCTTGGACACACACACACATATATTTATATATATATATAAATAATCGACACACACACACACACACACACACACATATTTTCTAATTGTCCATGTTTTCCTTTTGTTTTGTTTATTTTACTAAGTGTAGATAATTTATGAATTTGTGACACTATGTCCTGATGATGACCATGGTCAATTCTTCATCTGGACTGAAAAGTCGATCTATATTCAAATAATACGGACCGCTGAAAGACTTTGAACGTTTTGTATTAGCATAACTCAATTGAATTGTTATCAGATTCAACTATCTTTTTACTCTTTTGTTGTTGAATCAGTGGCAGCCAATTACCCTGTATATTTTATATCAGTATTCGGAGTGTTGCTTTAGAATTCCTCTTTTTGATTAGAACTCCATTTTCTCGACCAACGTCTGACACCGTGAATATAGATTTCAGTGTCCAATAATGCCGTAGTAGGATTAATTGGGTAAGATTAAAAAATTATCGGTGGATTACTTTACTGTTTGTTCATGGGTGTTTTTTGTTTTGTGCGTTAGACTTACTGCTTTTATTGTTTGTCTTCGATTCAATTACATAGCATCACTCCTGGTGGCTGAAGCTATACCAAGTGAACCATAATCTTTTGACTTACATAATTACCCTGGTTCTTAGGGTTACTGGGTTGACTTCGTAAGTTGATACCTTAAAGACTCTTTCAGGCATTGTATGAAAATGAAAATGCCCTGACAATTCAGTCAGTTCTAAAGGTATTGAGATTCCTGGCTTAGGACCCACACCCCCATTCCATCCTACTACATGGTGGCGGTGTTGTCCGTGAGCACCTGAACTCTGCTCCACCTTGATGGTCAGGTGGCTTTTAATGCCAAACGAATTGCCCACTACTCCAAAAGAGTGATGTCAAGACAAGTTTCCTCTGGAGACCAGTCTGCTGAGCCCATCTTTCCTAGATGACCTCCCCAACCCAGCAACAATGCATCTGTCACAACAGTTCGCTCTGGATAGGCAAGGAGAAGGTTCTGCAACCATCACTCCAGGTCTTTTGCAGTCTCCCCCTGAAATGTGGATGGAATCTGACAGGTTGCCCGGGTGTTGCGCCCACTGAGACTTCAGATCTCACTGCAGGGTCCGCTTGTGCCACCTGGTGCGGTTCACTGGTAGAATGCAGGAGACCAAGAAATCTCCTAGCTGGTTCGTCTGGGGGTGTTCCACAACAGATTGAGGCAAGCTCGCCTTAGGCTATAGAAATATGGGAAGACTAGTTTACCAACCTATGAATATGTGGAGCAACCACCACCTCTACTTTCACGAACAACCGAAGAGAGGTGCTGAGGCCAAATAGCAGCACAGAAAACTGAACGTGCTTGTGTCCTACATGAAACCACATGCAATATCTGTGGGACTGCAGGACAAGGATGTGAAAGCAGGTGTCCTGCAAACCCAAAGCCACCATCCAGGTGCCTGGACCGAGGGCAGAACTTGGGCCACAGTGAGCATCCTAAATCTGTCCTTTTTTAGGAAGAAGATCAGAGGGAGGAGATCTAACATAGGATGAAGTCCTCCATCCTTTTTCAGCACTCAAATGTAGCAGGAGTAATCGCCAGTTGCAATTTCTGATGCAGGTACCCCTCTTGATTGCTCCCTTGTCCAAGAGAGACTGGACTTCCTTCCGTAGAATGGAAAAGTGGTCATCTGGAAGCAGTTGTGATGTAGGTGGCATGTTTGGAGGGGAGGATAGGAAGGGTAGTGTGTAACCATTATGCACTATTTTAGGCACCCATCTGTCCAATATATTGCTTTGCCACCTGTGGAAGTAATAACTTATTCTCTCACTCAATTGGAGGCAATGTGCCACTAAGGGCAAACTAAAGGAGTTTAACAGCAGTGACAGTGGGGCGGGAGGTTGTGTAGTGTATTGACCGTGAGAGTCTGAGCGGTGTCTGCTAGATTCCCACCCTCTATCTCGAGAGGGTTGAGATGTCTGCTCTTCTGGTGGAAGGTTGTGGTGTTGCCGTTGTTGGATGCCCCTTCTGAAGCCTCAAAAACGGAGATATTGCTGGAGAAACTGCAGCACAGGTGCTATAACGTCATGGGAGTGCATAGTGGCCTTACTCTCTTTAAAACACTCCAGGATGGAATCCACCTTGTCTCCAAAGAGACAGGTGTCATCAAACGGTATGTCCATGAGTCATGCTTGGACACCACTGGAGAAGCCCGTGGACCTGATCAAAGTGTGATGCATAAGAACCACGCTGTCATCAGCTTCCCTACCAGTCTGTAGTGTCCAGGTCTGACCTAATGATTTATTTTACTGCATTTTGGCCATCTTATATACTTTGCTGCAGATTGGCTCACAGATAATCAGGGACAGCAGGCAAAATGTCGCTCAACATGTCCCACAAGGCATGCAAGTAAGGTCTTCGGAGAGAACTGGAGTTCATTGGTCTGACGGTGAGGCTGTGAGAAGAACATCCTTTTTCCAAAGGCCTCTCTGCCTTTGGACACTTATAGAGCTGCAGTTAAGAAGGAGTTAACTTACCAGTGGAGGCTTGTACCACAAGACTTTCTGGTGTTGGATGCTGGAGGAGAAAAGTTGCATCCCAGAGCTGGTCTATGTATCTTAGCAATCTGCCTATTATTGGCAGGGTGGGGGTGGTGAACACGACCCTGGTTTTACCAAAGTCTTCGAAAAGTGTCCATAAGGGCTTCGTTGATGAGGACGGGTGGTTCTGAGGTTGTCTGTCCTGGCTGCAGAAACTCTGTGAGGACATCTGTTTTGACCTCTAGAGAAGACAGCTGGAAGTCGAGGACTTCTGCTGCCCTCCTGATTTTCATGGTAAAGGCTGTAGATTCCTCCATGGAGGGGTCGGGTGGTGAATTGAGGCCAGTTGTAGAAGTTAGTTCCCTCAAGTGACAGCGTAGAGGCGTAGTTCAGGAGAGAAATAACGTTTATTCAAGACACAGGAATACAGAGACCCCATCCAGCAACAGGCAAGAGCTAACTGCTAAAACTTATGGTTCTAAACTCAGTGCCTGGCAACCTTCCCTACATTCAAGAACATAGACTGTGGATGACATGAAGGTTCAGAACACCACACCAGTGTCAGGGGGAAGTGTCCAGGTCACTGGCTTCTTGGAGTTCCAAGCATTAGTTCTCTTCATCACAGAGTTGAGCTTTATCATCGAAATCGTCGTCATTGCCGGATCAGGGTCTGATAAATGTTGTATCAACAGAGGCGTACCTTTGGAGTTTGATTGGGGTTGAGGTCGAGATGGGCACAACTTCGGCCAAGGACGTTGTGGATTTGTTTCAGAGTCCGATAGGACTATAGGTTTTTCTTCTGGCGTCAGCAATGTTGACGCACATGGCTGGCGTGTTTCTCAACACCGAATGAGGAATCTTAGCTGGCAATGGCCATGGAGTTGGGTGGACCCTAGAAAAAGTCAAGAGGCACAATCGGATGCGCCAACTGTAACCCGACTGGAGACCTCGGATCCATGCGGTCAGAAAAGGTCATCAATAATCCACATGGTCTCTTTGAAGGCTTGGATCTGTTAATGCATTTCCGATGGCCCTAGAAATTCAGGCTGTCAAGACAAGTTGAGGGATCGGCTCGTTATGGGAGACAGGGACCAAGATAGTCTGGTAACCAGACGTCTGCGTGACGTCTCTAGGCAAAAGTGGCAGGAAGCAGAGGAGACACTTTTTGACTCTATGCTTCTTTTTGGATTTTGACTTACCTAATGATTTGGAGCTGGATAACAATTTTTTGTCTGGAACAGCATTGGGAACGCGTCTGTGACTTAAACAAATGCTGGACCTTACACACACTTACGTAGAGCTCAGTGACGCAGAGTTTGGCCTCATGGTCTCAGATGGCCTTCAGGTTCATTCGACCGCAGTTGTCACATGATTCAGAGTCATGTTAGGACCGAGACTTCAGTACAGACTTCACGAGAGAGTCTGTCACTGAATTCTGTTTGTGACAATCCTTACAGGGTTTGAATCCTGTAGTTTTTTGGGGGAGGGAAACATGTCTTTTGCACACTTGAATCAGCAAGTTATATGGGGATGGTGGCACTCCTTGATAAACGTTCAAATAGGTCAGTGTTGATGCGATAGTAATCGTATCTTTGGGTGCCAGGGAATGAGTCCCTCCCGGCCAGTAGGAACTCAAAGTTTCGACACAAAAATAAGGGGAGTGCAGGAAACACCTGCACTACTTCCTAAGGCACACCAGTAGGAGACCAGGGCTCCTTTTAGTACATTCCAGTATTAGTAATCAAGGTACAGGAACACAACTGTATCGTTTTCATTGGTAATCCATTTAGGGATGAATTTATTTTGTAAGTCACATATTACATCATAGTGACAATGTAGCAGAACAGTGCACGCAATTTAAATTTCAGCAACATCCAATTGTATCCGTAATATCCCTATGCATTTCGGGACGTGGCCCTTCATCAGGGGACTATTAACAAACTGAAAATGAAAGACTAGGTGTCAGGAAGGGGAGCTAGCTACCACAATATGTACACATCACTACAAAATGAAATAATGAAAGAGCCAACTTAATAGATGTCCAAATCAGTGGGTTAATACTCAAATTGGTGTGTGAATGAGGCAGGTACAAAGTAGAACCAACAACGTGACTTAATAAACACTGCATGTGAGAGTAGGTCAAAGTCTCTGAAAGTTAGTATGAAACCCACGTGATGAAATGAATATTTAAAGCGAGTTTAAATAACCTTATGCAGAAAGAAACAAAATTAGAAGAAACAGTGAAGCAGTGGAGCCCATAAAGTCCAAACGATATATGCAGCCCGAGGATCGTGAGCACATCACCCGTGAGCGTGAAGGACTGTTAATGTAAACACAAATTAAACTAGAGAGTGGCTGAGACAGGTCGCGTTACGAATAGCGCGCCCGAGTAAAGAAACAAAAATATCCCATGCTCAAAGCTTACCAGATGTGATGTGTGAAAGACCGCAAAATCAGTCTAGTTCATGGGTCGGCGTTCCGTGAGTAAACACGGAAGAACATGAAGTTAAAAGAAATAAACGACGGACCAGAGCGAGGAGGGGTAAACATGCCGATGCTGGGAAAATGAAGTGGTGAAACCAAAAGTGTATCAAATCAAAGCCCCAGGACAAGAATAAAAAGTGTGCGTAAAATAAAGTGTAGACGACAATAAATAAACTAAAAAACGAACTCATTCGAAAAATGGAAAGCATGGTGCACAGACACACGACGGCGGCCATCTTGGAAGGGTCATTCAACCCAAGAGATCGATCTTCATTGTTATATTAACAAAAAAGGAAAAACATAGGAAAGTGATGAAATATACCAGCATGGGAAGTAGTTGAAGTGTAAGAGAATATATCAACAATGGGGTGAAAACAATTCTGCAAAAACCATTATGATGTAAAACAAAATGTGCTGGGGTAGACTGTGATCATACATTAAACAAGACAAAAATACCATTGGGGTAAGAAACGATCTTGAGCAAATCAGAGAGGTAGAAAGAAAACAAGTAACCAGACAGTTATAGAAAAAAGGAAAGACGAGGAATATACCAAGCGGAAAGAAAATATCCGAGAATTAAAAGAGGGTAAAGGCCAAGTAGAAAATCTGAACGGGTAAACAGAAATAAAGGTTGGGGAGTAGACAAAAGGTCCTAAGGGAACAAGTACAACGGATCAAAAAGAGTGTAAAAGATCTTAGGCGACCCAAGTGGACATCTTAAAAGGGTAAAATAGAAAAAGAATCAAGACGAAAAAGTGATAGTAGACGGAAAAGGTAGGGGATCAAAAGAATCAAGAAAAAGCTTACAGCAAGTAAGACAACATGTTGTTAGAGAAAACAACTATATTCAATCCTGTCATTAAGACCTTTAGGCTGGCAAGCGTCAAGTCTCTTTATCCAAACCGTTTCTCTTTGGAGAAGTCTTTTTTTATTGTCCATGCCTAGTCTCAGCGGTACAATCTCTAAGACAAGGAACCGCAATTGACTCACATTATGGTGATGTGAGGTAAAGTGAGCCGCAAGGGGCGCTTTTGTGGTCTTGTTTCTGATGGTGCTCTTATGTTCCGTCAAACGGACTTTGATTTTTCTTTCAGTTTTCCCTACGTAGGGTAATCCGCAAGGGCATTTTAGTAGGTAGACAAAGTTCTTAGAATCACAGGTAGCGTTGGTTGACAGTTTGATGACTCTTCCTGATGATGGGTGGTTGATGGTGTTGCCTGTGATAATGTTATGGCAATGACTACAGTTCAGACATGGTTTAGTGCCAGAGTAGTGGATGGAAGAATCTGTGGGTTCAGTCTCCAGAATGTTCCTGATATTTTTGGCTCTCTGGTAGGCGAATAATGGTCTGTGGTTAAAGATACCCTGAAAGTCTGGTCCATAACGAATCATGTCCCAATTTTTCCAAATAATGTTCTTGATGACAGTGCTTCTTGTAGAGTATTTGGACACGGAAAACGGGTCTCTAGTCGCCGGTAGGTTTGATGTGTGGGGCCAAAAGATCTAGGCGATTCTTAGCTGCAGCACGTGATTTGGCTGTCTGCAACGTGGATTCAGGATATTTACGATCTCTGTATCGTTGTAGTATCTTTTGTTCCGACAGTTCATAAGCTTCTGGTTCAGAACAAATTATTTTGGCTCTGAGCAACTGTGAATAAGGTAAATGAATTTTCAAAGAGGTTGGGTGACAGCTGGTAAAGAAAAGAGCATTGTTCCTATCAGTGGCTTTAACGAATAGGTCTGTGACGAGTTTGTTGCCATGTAGAGTAACCTGGACATCCAGAAATGGTAAACTACAAGAACTGATGGTGTGGGTAAATTGGATGTGATCATCAAGACTGTTGATGTATTTAAAAAATTCAGAAATTTCTTCAGGTTGTCCGATCCAAATTAGAAAAATGTCATCGATGTATCGCCACAGGTTCAAAATGTTGTTTGACCATTTGTTGTTGCTCAAGATGTGGTCCAGTTCCATGCGGTGCATGAAGAGATTAGCGTAGCTGGGGGCTGCGCAATTGCCCACTGAAGTGCCAACAAGTTGTAGATAGTAATCATTGTTCCAAGCAAAATAACTGTGATACAATGTAAATTGTATAAGTTCAAGTATCAGAACTTTCAGATCATCATCAATCGGGTGGTTCAGAAAAGAAGATTCAATGGCTTCAATACCCCTATTATGTGGGATCGATGTGTATAAAGCACATACGTCAATGGTAACCAAAGTGTACAAAGTGTCAGGCTCCAAGATCACTTGTTGAAGTCGATTAAAAAAATCTGTGGTGTCGCGTAGATAAGTAGACATGGTCTTAAGAATGTTTTGGAGGTATAGATCAATGAACTTCCCTGTAGGTTCATGAATGGAATTCTTAGTCGAAACAATAGGGCGAAAAGGTGGATGATTCAGATTTTTATGGATCTTGGGAAGCATGTGTATGCTAGGACATTTAGGGTGAGATTGTATCAGATATTTGTGGTCTTTATCAGTGATAGTTCCCATCGTCAATGCTTTATCCAAGATGATTTTAAGTGTGTTAGAGAAAGACTCAGTAGGATCGTATGTTAGTTTCATGTACAGGTTGGCATCATGAACGTGGTCAGTCACACTTTTGTTATAAAAATCACTGTCCATAACTACAAGAGCTCCCCCTTTATCCGCTTTACAACAAACAATGTTAGGATTGCTCGCAATTTGATTCAACGCTCTTGATTCCCTGCGGTTAAAGTTGTTTCGCTTGGGGTTTGGTTTTCTGAAACAATCTTTGATTGAGTTCATAGTGATGGTTTCATATGAGTCAAATATTTTGTGACTGACTGGAGCCAGAAATGTGCTTTTCAACTCCTTACAGGTGTGGCTCACTGGAATACTGGTGGGTGGACAAACGTTAGTGAAAAAATGACGAAGTCTCAAGGCACGCATGAATTTGTATAGGCTTACTTCCATTTCCAGCTCAGAGGTGTTGTATGTAGGGACAAACGTAATGCCTCGTTCAAGGGTGGACATTTGTGCGTTAGTTAGTGCTGTTTTAGAGATATTAATCACTAAGGTTTTTTGAATCGACTTCAACAAGTGATCTTGGAGCCTGACACTTTGGTTACCATTGACGTATGTGCTTTATACACATCGATCCCACATAATAGGGGTATTGAAGCCATTGAATCTTTTTTGCTGAACCACCCGATTGATGATGATCTGAAAGTTCTGATACTTGAACTTATACAATTTACATTGTATCACAGTTATTTTGCTTGGAACAATGATTACTATCTACAACTTGTTGGCACTTCAATGAGCAATTGCGCAGCCCCCAGCTACGCTAATCTCTTCATGCACCGCATGGAACTGGACCACATCTTGAGCAACAACAAATGGTCAAAAAACATTTAGACCCTGTGGCGATACAGCGATGACATTTTTCTAATTTGGATCAGACTACCTGAAGAAATTTCTGAATTTTTGAAATACATCAACAGTCTTGATGATTACATCCAATTTACCCACACCATCAGTTCTTGTAGTTTACCATTTCTGGATGTCCAGGTTACTCTACATGACAACAAACTCATAACAGACCTATTCGTTAAAGCCACTGATAGGAACAATGCTCTTTTCTTTACCAGCTGTCACCCAACCTCTTTGAAAATTCATTTACCTTATTCACAGTTGCTCAGAGCCAAAAGAATTTGTTCTGAACCAGAAGCTTATGAACTGTCGGAACAAAAGATACTACAACGATACAGAGATCGTAAATATTCTGAATCCACGTTGCAGACAGCCAAATCACGCGCTGCAGCTAAGAATCGCCTAGATCTTTTGGCCCCACACATCAAACCTACCGGCGACCAGAGACCCGTTTTCGTGTCCAAATACTCTACAAGAAGCACTGTCATCAAGAACATTATTTTGAAAAATTGGGACATGATTCGTTATGAACCAGACTTTCAGGGTATCTTTAACCACAGACCATTATTCGCCTACCAGAGAGCCAAAAATATCAAGAACATTCTGGAGACTGAACCCACAGATTCTTCCATCCACTACTCTGGCACTAAACCAGGTCTGAACTGTAGCCATTGCCATAACATTATCACAGGCAACACCATCAACCACCCATCATCAGGAAGAGTCATCAAACTGTCAACCAACGCTACCTGTGATTCTAAGAACGTTGTCTACCTACTAAAATGCCCTTGCGGATTACCCTACGTAGGGAAAACTGAAAGAAAAATCAAAGTCCGTTTGAGCACCATCAGAAACAAGACCACAAAAGCGCCACTTGCGGCTCACTTTACCATAATGTGAGTCAATTGCGGTTCCTTGTCTTAGAGATTGTACCGCTGAGACTAGGCATGGACAATAAAAAAAGACTTCTCCAAAGAGAAACGGTTTGGATAAAGAGACTTGACGCTTGCCAGCCTAAAGGTCTTAATGACACGATTGAATATAGTTGTTTTCTCTAACAACATGTTGTCTTACTCGCTGTAAGCTTTTTCTTGATTCTTTTGATCCCCTACCTTTTACGTCTACTATCACTTTTCCGTCTTGATTCTTTTTCTATTTTACCCTTTTAAGATGTCCACTTGGGTCGCCTAAGATCTTTTACACTCTTTTTGATCCGTTGTACTTGTTCCCTTAGGACCTTTTGTCTACTCCCCAACCTTTATTTCTGTTTACCCGTTCAGATTTTTACTTGGCCTTTACCCTCTTTTAATTCTCTGATATTTTCTTTCCGCTTGGTATATTCCTCGTCTTTCCTTTTTTCTATAACTGTCTGGTTACTTGTTTTCTTTCCACCTCTCTGATTTGCTCAAGATCGTTTTTTACCCCATTGGTATTGTTGTCTTGTTTAATGTATAATCACAGTCTACCCCAGCACATTTTGTTTTACATCATAATGGTTTTTGCAGAATTGTTTTCATCCCATTGTTGATATATTCTCTTACACTTCAACTACTTCCTATGCTGGTATATTTTATCACTTTCCTATGTTTTTCCTTTTTTGTTATTATAACAATGAAGAACGATCTCTTGGGTTGAATGACCCTTCCAAGATGGCCGCCGTCGTGTGTCTGTGCACCATGCTTTCCATTTTTCGAATTCGTTAGTTTTTTAGTTTATTTATTGTCGTCTACACTTCATTTTACGCACACTTTTTATTCTTGTCCTGGGGCTTTGATTTGATACACTTTTGGTTTCACCACTTCATTTTCCCAGCATCGGCATGTTTACCCCTCCTCGCTCTGGTCTGTCGTTTATTTCTTTTAACTTCATGTTCTTCCGTGTTTACTCACGGAACGCCGACCCACGAACTAGACTGATTTTGCGGTCTTTCACACATCACATCTGGTAAGATTTGAGCATGGGATATCTTTTTGTTTCTTTACTCGGGCGCGCTATTCGTAACGCGACCTGTCTCAGCCACTCGCTAGTTTAATTCGTGTTTACATTAACAGTCCTTCACGCTCACGGGTGATGTGCTCACGATCCTCGGGCTGCATATATCGTTTAGACTTTATGGGCTCCACTGCTTCACTGTTTCTTCTAATTTTGTTTCTTTCTGCATAAGGTTATTTAAACTCGCTTTAAATATTCATTTCATCACGTGGTTTTCATACTAACTTTCAGAGACTTTGACCTACTCTCACATGCAGTGTTTATTAAGTCACGTTGTTGGTTCTACTTTGTACCTGCCTCATTCACACACCAATTTGAGTATTAACCCACTGATTTGGACATCTATTAAGTTGGCTCTTTCATTATTTCATTTTGTAGTGATGTGTACATATTGTGGTAGCTAGCTCCCCTTCCTGACACCTAGTCTTTCATTTTCAGATTGTTAATAGTCCCCTGATGAAGGGCCACGTCCCGAAATGCATAGGGATATTTCGGATACAATTGGATGTTGCTGAAATTTAAATTGCGTGCACTGTTCTGCTACATTGTCACTATGATGTAATATGTGACTTACAAAATAAATTCATCCCTAAATGGATTACCAATGAAAACGATACAGTTGTGTTCCTGTACCTTGATTACTAATACTGGAATGTACTAAAAGGAGCCCTGGTCTCCTACTGGTGTGCCTTAGGAAGTAGTGCAGGCGTTTCCTGCACTCCCCTTATTTTTGCACACTTGAGACATTTTGTGAAAAAGTCCATCAAGTATTGAAAGAAGGAAAATGATGTCAACCTGCTGAGGTGGTAGTTACATGTCCCTTCCGGGATGCGACGGACCAGACACAGCGCCATATGGCGTCACCTACTGGCGGGCAAGGGAATTCTGAGAAAAAATCTCAGGATCCAGTCTGGTACCTGCGGTTATTGGCAAGGTGAGGAATCTGCATTAGAAGTATCCATCAGAGCAAGTCTTCATATCAGCCATCTTAGTAGTCTTTGCAACTGCTAACTCATCTGGGCTTTAAGTCAGCCATTTTCAAAGGTTCACCCAATGTGCCTTCTTAGCATGTAAAATATAATAAATTTTTTGTTTCAAACGTTTACTTCTCAATTGTTAAATATTTTTTTTACATTTACTTCTGAAGTAGCCAGTTAGAAAAAAACGATGCTAAAAATCCCTATTTTGTGGCACTAGTCAAAGTTGTGGTAATTTTCAACATTCGAATTTCAAACATTTTGGCTTCAACATGGCTTCAACATGTGCTTTTAGCTGCTCATTTCATGATTACATCCAATACCTAACGGCCCACTGCATCTGACAATTACATGCCACTGTGTACGTCTTCTTAGACGAAAACCCCATTCAGCATCTACACAGGTCCTTTTGACTGCCAGGGATTGACCTTCTTTAAGCACTCAGACAAGCACAAACTTACCCAAGGGGTAGGATTTGGAGTCACAAAAGGAATCCTATAATGAGAGGAAAATAGAAGTATAAAAAACACTCACATTTAAGCACCAGCAAAGAGAAGTAAATGGTGGCCACTCTGTATCGTTATACTAAATCAGGACAGGACACGTTATGAACATGAAAAGCATTTATTAAACAAAATGCCAAGGATAAAATAAATAAGTGCATAAAAACATTGTAAGAATGTGCAAAATCTTGGGATTTCAGGTCAACATGAACTACGGATGAGAAGTAAAAAATATGAACGCTGCGAAATGCGTAAGGTTATGTTTCCACTTGGGATTCTTTCAGCCACCCAAAGATATGTCACTGGAAAGTAGCCCGTACCATGTCCAGTTGTGGAGAAAATATTACAAATACATTAGGAAATGCCAAAACCTTGTGTAAACCTACAAAAAAGGCCAGGCCATGAGCGGTATTGGAGTATGAACCAAGGAGTCGACAGGTCACAAACCCGGCAGAATATGCATGTTTCAATCATAGGATGAACTGCCATAATGAGCACGAGTGTCCCCATCATCTAGAGATGAACTACAATGAGATCTTGGGGAATACCCATCTAGTAGAAGAGTACTGAATTTGATGACAAGTGCTGATGCGCTGGACTTGGGGGCCAATGAAGCCCTTATTATAGAGATGTTGTACCCCTTTGAAAGTAGAGGCAGAGGCCATAGGAAGGCACAGCCCCTGTGATCAAGAAGGAGAAACTTTCATAAAGGCTCCAGATGACTGTCCATTCCATAGGTGTGATAGGTGAGCAGAGAGGAGATTGTCATACACACACTTATATAGAAATATTGTCAGAAACACAGTTGGACATGTAGAGGAATGTGAGTAATTAAGTTGAAACATTCAGGGGCCCTCTAAGCAAGGGATCGTGGAATACAAGAGATTTCAGGATTGGCACCCCAACAGAGCAGAGATGTGCATGGTTATCATGAGAGTTTTGCATGGTTATCATCATCCAGTACCTTCATGATCACAACCAACCAGTTGGGGCTGGGTGTTCCTTACTTGATGTTTTCGTCCTACAGATTCTATGTTTTAAGTCAAATGTCTCCCTTCACAGCAGACCTAGACTAGGGGTCAGGCGGAGGTGCAGGAAAAAAAGCCATTGGTCCTCTCATAGCTCATGAACAGCTCACAAAGCATTGGGCGGAGGTTCAGACAAGATTCTTCCACTTGACTTAGGGAGACCTACGCTTTGCACCCACACTTGAATATGGTGGCGGGTTGAGGAGTGTTGTCAGTGGAAGGTGAAGGTTTCTGCCTCTCCTGCGCGTGATGGAGGGTCCGATGGGAAGATCTCAGACTTCTTGCCTTCTGCCAGAGCCTTGAAATGCTGGAAAGAAAGAAGAGGACAAGATGAAATGGGGGAGGGGGGGAAAGAAACTATGGCCGGAAACAATGATTGTGCAAGACCTGGGTAAGATAATAAGAACAACAGTAAGAATAGAGAACACAAGCAAGTGAGCAAAGAAGAACAGAAAGATCAGGCCAGACAGGTGGGAGACCATTGGGAGATCCAATGACTAAAGAGTGAGGTAGGACAGTACGTGGGAGACTGTAAGGTGGTGAAGTATAGATGATGGACAGAGAGAGGGAGGAGATTAATCAGAGAAGGGGTAAACAGTAGGAGTCCAGTGAAAAGAGAGAAGACAAGGTTAGGATAAAAACACACTTGCGTTCTAAAATATTTCCACCAAGATTCCCCTTCAGAGTATTAATGACCAAGACTTTGTGGCAGAGGTGTGCAGAGGAGGGCAAGAAGTCTGGTTTCATATATATTTTCAGGATGCTCACAAATAAAAACACAGTTCAAGTTAATTTAATTGTATGTAATGTATATGACAGTCTATTCTGGTATGGATCCGCCCATCCTGGATTTACAATGGAAAATCCCGCTTGTCAATTATGATATTGTTTGAATTTGGAGAACACCACAACCAACCTGGGAGTTCTTAAATTCGGAGTATAGTGAGAACAGGATGTGCAGAGACTGTATACGGCTCTTATACACGGGAATGTCCAAGATCGCTGAGGAGAAAACAGAAATGCAATCATTTATTTTTTGTTACTTTCGATATCGAGAAAAACATCCAATAGCCTCTCGGTGTGATCTCTGGGCTTATAAAAGAGGCTGTGCCCGTTTCTCACCACAGATCATATCGATGTATTCAGCAAGGCTGCAGTCAGCATCAGCTGTCGGAAGACTGACCTGGGAGGATGAATTGAGACAGAATTAGAACGCTTGTTGCATCATTGCACCACCCATACACACACACAACTACTGGTCACACACCAAGGTGGACAGACCAACCTTGCTGCAGCGATGCACCACAAACATATAAAATACAGGGCAACACTAAGAATTACAGCAGCTTAAGCTTTTGTAAACATCCATTGGTTACTAGTACAGTGAGAAAATGTTACATTTCTGTAATATCTCCAAGTAGGGCTATGCTTCCCACAATTATTTGGTATGCTCTAGAGGTTCTAGAAATTGTGCCTCAAGACCTTGCAATGCATCGACATTGAACACCATTTTAATGAGCAGTGGGACTTTTTACTCAGCATAAAAATAAGGGAAAGTTGTCATGCTGGAGAATAAATATTAACCAACTCAACAGCACTCAAACTGTCTTGGAAGGGGGGATTTCCGGAGTTGATGTTCTTAGCGTTTGGACCGGTGACCCTCTTATCAGAGCACTCCTTTGCAGATGGTTTATTAACACACTAAGAAGTCCACTTTCAAGATCAGCCTTTGATGCCCAAAACAGAATCTTCTCAACCTATGAAAGCACTTAAAAAGGTACCAAGAAAAGAGTTTCTGTAAAAAATGAGATGCACATCAAGACTGCTGTTAGAGTAAACAAGATAATGTTTTATTCCAATACAGGATACTGTGAATCCTTGAGCATTTACTACATTTAATCAATTAATACACCACAACCAGCATCCCTTTCTGACTTACGGTAGTGCTCATGGAAAGCCTTGCTGCTACTTTTCTTTAACATGTTATTTGACACACATATTTCAATCTTTTCGTTTGGTTTTCTGCTTACAAAACAGTAAACACATTCCACATGGACTATGCTCAGTTCACATCATACTTGTACCTTTACGGGATAACCAGAAACAAATTAATACAACTCCCTGAGTAAAACAAATCCTTCCCAGAAACCCACCTGGATCTGTGCAATGGAGATGGGAGTGAACAGGGCTGAGCCCAATAAGTCAAATAAATGTCCTGAGCCTTAAAGGACTGTTTGAATCCAGACTGGACAATTGTAAAGCGCTCGGTAGCAAATCTAGAGTTTGTACCTTTTGGGATGGGTTAATGACCTTTCCAGATCTTAAATATATCACACCAGCATGCTACATCCATATACTGTGGAATTTGGTTTTGTGTTGATGCAGGACATATTTTTCCCAGCCAGATTTTCTCAAAGTCTATGATACAACTGCAGCAGAGCTGGGACCAGAGTTTTCTTCCTGGTCCCAACGATAAGCAATTTGGTGGCAATCTGGAGTTTAAATTACAGCACTTTATCCATCGTAAACATGGGGTAAGGCTTTCCTGTACAGCCCCAACAGTAACACCTCAGGGTGTATAGGAATCGGGTATCCACATATCTCTTAGCCCACCCAATACGTCTTCCCAAAAGACGTGATTGGTTGCAGGAACTCAAGAGATAGATTTATAAAGCAATGACAGAGCCAAAAATATTACAGCCATTATCTCTAATCTAATTTACACTCCTCCTTGCAACGGTAGAAAGCTCCTGCCATTTCTGAAATGTCCCTAGATACATAACCAGGGTGAACTGGGGGAATGAACTGCAGAGGGTTGAGCGGAGAAGGTTGTTGAATTTGTTCTGCGATGCTAGATATTCCCAGTGTTCTATGGCTGTTTGTGTTAAACAACTAAGGTATAAATGATATGGTCTGATTGCCTGGGGTCCACTTTTCATGAAAATAGTGAAAATTGAGAACATTGAGAAAAAAGGACCTGAGAAAGTAACACAAAACGCGTAGGTTGGTGGAAAAGCTGTGCAAAGGAATAACTTAAAGGATTTCCAGTCCCACTGCTATTCCTGCCCTGTCTCCAGTGCTTAGCTTGTTTTGGTGGATACAGGTGGGGGCCACACTGATTTTGTAAGTCAGGATTCATTAGACATTTGCCCAGAGCAAGACGACAGTGAAAGGAAGAGGCAGATAAAGACGGGCAAATAATGATAAAGGGAGAAAGTAAGAAACACAAAGAACCTTCATGAGTGAGAGACAAAGGAGACAGTGTAAGGTGGTGGATGAATGAAGCATGTGAAGCAATAAAGGCTACGGCCTTAGTATTCAGCACCTCGGCCACTTCTCAATACCAGCAGTGGGCTCCTAAAAAGAGCTTTCAGACATTGCACTCATTTCTTTACAACATAAGCACTCCCTGCCTGCTATCAAATTGTCTATGTGTGATGAACTCCTTGGTCCTGGGATTGGCCCACTCACCTAGGAGCTTCAGGGGCAACATAGAAACATCCCAGTGCACCTGAGTGCCACAATCTCCCTCCTTGACTTAGGCGCTCGGATCGCCTCTAGCAAGTCTGAGCTTCTTTCAACCCTAAATAAATGTATTGATCAACGATCACATAGCTTCAAGATCCAGTCAGAGAACTTGAGAGAGAATGATGAGTAACAGGTACAAGGGTCTAGGTAGTATGTTAATGTTCATTTAATTTATTTAACTTGACGAAGACTGTAATGGCTATTCCATTTCTTGGATCACTTTTAATCTCATCTCTAAGACTTAGTCAGTTAGCAGATTGAAGAGTGTCAATTAACCTTGTTAAGTGAATTTCTAGGTAAGTAATCCTTTTTTGTCCTCTGAGTAGGCATAGAGCTTTTAAAATGTTGCATCTCTTCACCCATGAGGGATGGATTAAAGATCATTAATTTGTTGTAATGCACTTTAAATTCATGTGCAGCCCCATAAAACTCACTAGTTCTTTCATAGGAATTTTAGCAGGCCTCTGGTGACTTGATCTTTCTGAATGTGGGGGAACCGCAAACAGGCTGATTTCCTGAAAAGTTTGCTTTAATTAAAGCAGGGTTTGCTCTGCTCTCTCTGTTGAGCCTGATTATGAGTCGTTCAGAGTGGTATCTGCAGGCGGATCAGAACTGACTTGCTGTTCTCATCCACATTTCCTGGGTGGGATACTCGAGTACCACAGTATACCGGCTGGTAATACCAGCTGGTAAAATTGTATGAGATTTTGTCTGCAACAGCTGGTTAAACTGTATAAGATTTGGGCTGTAACAGCAGTGAAGTCTTGTTCCCTGCTCCACCCAGCCTTTCTCTGGCAAGGAGGAGGCATTCAGAGGTATTTTGCTTGGAATTGCTTGTATCGGACAATACATTTCTCTCTCTTCAGAGAATGTGTTTCCCGCACAAAAAGGATGTCTATTCCCAAGGAGCAGAAACCTTGCCAGAACCTGCTGCTGTCGGTGAGTTCATGCCTCTGACATTTAAAGAGGTATATATTAGAAACAAATGTGACTTTGAAAGACTTGTATGTTATCCTCATGCAGACTTCCTCTGTCTCCAATCTGAGTATATGATTAACTGACCTCTTCTACACAATCATAAATCAATAAGGTTCCAACAATGCAAATATAACAAAGTAAAAGTAAATGTAGATCTAAATGCACAGCCCCCTTCAAGGCACAGTAGTGAGATACGCGTATTCACATTAAACTTATAGGAAGAAGTAAAAAATAATAATAATGATCTGGTTACCGTGTATTTAATTCCTATAAGTACCCACTTCCTATACATGGTCAAACTGATAAATCCTGCGGTGGAGGAGTGTGTCCTTCCAGCCAACACATAAAACAACAACAGTCTAATGGAGAGGACCGCACATGTGCCCCTATCAGCCATTGGTGTAAATACAACTGTAGACACAAAGACAACCAAAACACTGCCCCTGGACCTACAGGTTAGACTGAAATATAAAAACATGTTGCACATGGACTTGTGGCACGTAGCGGTATCCTCAACACTACATCCTTTTTAGGACCGTCTACCTACAGTGAGCTTATCCTATTTTGCTATGGTCCAGAGAAACACTATGTGGTGTTGTACAAATGTACTTCAAGGAGTTGAAAACATTATTATAACTCATGTTTTTTACTGTAATCAGCAGCCTAGGACGTGTTTCCGCTAAACAATCCTTATCTCATTTGATTGTGTTTTTTACAGCTTGCAGAACCATAAAAGTTGACGGTAGACTTCTGTTACAGTGTGCATTTTGTCAGTGGGTGAAAAAGTTATAATCTGTTCAGCAGGGGTAATCTTCAATTAACATCCGATTCATATATGTGCCATGCAAATACAGCTTTGTAATGATGTACCTCATCAGCTTTGTAATGATGTACCTCATCTTTACAAAGCTGTATTTATATGGCACATATATGAATCGGATGTTAATTGAAGATTACCCCTGCTGAACAGAATATAACTTTTTCACCCACTGACAAAATGCACACTGTAACAGAAGTCTACCGTCAACTTTTATGGTTCTGCAAGCTGTAAAAAACACAATGTTAGCCTTTGAATGATAGTTGTATACAGGCATCCACATCTTTACTGCCAATAGCACAGTTAAAGTTCTAGCTTTACAATCTTGCTCCTCCAGTTGCATATTATTTTTCACATTTGCCCAGCTGTTGTAGACAGAAAAATACAATAGAGATTCATTTTGTACACACACACACACACACACACACACACTCAGTTGCTCTCAACTGGAGTTGCACTAATAAATGCTTACTGATAAAAATACATGCAAGAAGCACAAATATACCTTATTGATTGAGAAGGTCAAAGACAATGAGCTCTGCATTTCTTAATCAACATTGAAATGTTAGAATATGTCTGCATTACCAAGCATGAAGCCAGAGGACGTGCATAGAAACATGACCCAAAAGAGGTTACAGACCTTTCCAAGCAACTCCTCGAATTCTGGTGACCACTCTTGCATCAACGAGTCAATGTGGGGCATTGGCCTAAGGGAGACAGAAAGAGGCAGATCAGAGGGTGAAGCATGTCATGCGGGAGCGTGGTGTGTTACACAAAAGAGCAGTCTGTGTAACAGCGGATCAAGGAGCACAGTAAAATGCCACAGGGCAAGCGCCATTTCGAACACTTTGAAATTAGCTCAATGACAGGTGTGATGTGCAGAGTTTGCATAGGACTCACCTGGTGTAGTGCACGTTTGCTGGGGGCTTGGAGCGATGCAGTTCACTGATACTGTCAATCCAGGTGTCAATGGCTTTTGGGTTCTTTTCTGCATTTTCCAGACTCTTCACTTTGATTTGCTGCAAGGAATGGGACACAGAAACACACTTCTAAATCTTTGTGTTGTTGATAGTTTAAGTTATTGCAGTGACGTTTCCAGATGAAATCCAAGCTCATGTGCCCATTAAGTGGAGTGAGGCAAACAATGTCTAATGTGAGTTCCTAAATTGTTCAGAACACTAATGCCACAATAAGCTACAAAAACTAAAAAGGCACCCAACTGTATCAGTTTAACCGAAGATGATACCAATATAACGTCAATAGGATGACTTCACTAATGGAAGTTACATTAGGGGTAACTGTAGAGCTAGGACCGGAAACAGTTTGACTACTTCATTATTACAATAGGGTTCCGCGTCTGATGAGAGCGCTCTGGAAGTACTCAATAATATCCCTCTCAAATGAGGAACAAGGGAATCCTCTCACACATTCCAATCCTCTCCATGTTGGAGGATTTTGAGCAGAAAAATGTAGCAGAAATCTGACACAATATAGTCATGTATCTTTACAAGCTGTCCTGACCCCGATCACGAACTATATTCACATTCACCTCATCTCCCTCCAATCACAGCATCAGGATCAGATCAGAGACTGCATCCTAGTAAAAAGCAGAACACCAAAAATGTTAACTAACCAAGCTGCAGTGACAGAGATTGGTCAGGGCAGGATATAACCCATTCTTTCTGGATCTAGTAGAAAAGACTGTCAAGAGACCACTATGATCACTGGGGATACTTGTTTAGGTTGTGCATGTCAAGCTGAATTAATACACTATACTTGGAGGGATGGAAGCGTCCCATAACTTGGCATATTGCTATTAAGTGACTTGGGATATATGCATAAAGAAACACAGAGCGTAGATAAATGGTAATTGAAGAGATACATCTGACGCCGCTTGCATATATGACTTGAACCAACATAGAAATGTTCCCCTAGTGGGAATCAATTTGCACACTAGGTAGTGGACAGAAACATCAAACCCATGAAACAAGGCCTAATTCAAAGGTTTTATTGTGGAAGTTTTTATCATTACTTTGTCTTACACATTCTATGCCGAAACTGAAAAAAAGTAGTGTGATTGACCTAAATCTCGTTATTGTATTTGAAATATGGCAAACAAAAAAAGTTAATAAAGAATGATTTTTTACAAATAATCTAGTAATCCCCATATTATTTCAATTATTACCTTTCTCTAGATCACCAGCTAGCATCTGCAATGTTAAGGTCAACCTACAATACAGGATAACCTGCAATTATCAATTTGGGCATTACAGAAGAACTGAATGGGATGCCCGCTCTGCTGTGAGTCTATCCAACACATTCCATTTCTGATGATAACTTACATCAAGTGACTTTGGTTATCTATCTATAGGATTTCAGTGGGCAATGCTCTTTAACATTATCTAACATGTTATTTCTCATTCTTTGACCCTCTTCAGTGAGAAGGTTGTGGACAATTCCAGTAGCCTGCCACCAACCACCGGCAAGACTTACTGCAATATTGTGTTGCTTTGAATTTTCGGTTAGCCAGAGGGAGAGCACTGTGGGGTCAGACTGCTTGGTGGACGGCTCGTCGAGAGTGAGAAGACCTAGGTTGTCTGGCTTGCTATCTGGGCGTGGAACCTGTGGAGAAAATAACACATTAATTAAGGACATATAGGTCAATTCTGTGAAACAGGGATTCCTGACCAGTGAAGCTAGGGAAGTGATTCAAACATTACTAAGAAAATCTGGAAGAAGCAATACCTGTACCTCGTGCAACTATAACAGCCAAAGTTACAAATATTGAGGACACTTAAATGAAATAGTTCGGGGACGGTTCAACTTAAAGTCAAGTAAACACATGATCTTTATAGCTGCAGTGCTGTGAGGGCTCTGCGTGTTGTCAGTGACCACAGCCCCAGCCACTGCAGGTGAAGAACTAGTGATGCCTCAGCTCGAGTCATAGAAACCAAGATCCACAAGCTGTAGTACTGGGGCAGCCAACTGTGGTGTCACTGAAAGTGGGTTCCATACAGGTAGAGCAATAACGAGGACAAGATGTCTGTGCATTGGGAGCTAAGAGGCTCAGTTTGGGAGTCGTGAGACCAGGATGATTAGGCTACAGCACTGGGAAAAGGTCATGTTGGGGTCAGTTGCCGTGGGGAGAATGAGGTTGTAATACACAGAGAGATAGAAGCTTGGCAGAGAGTACTAGACCAATGAGGATTGGTACAGGGAGAGCTCAGGCTGGTGCAAGCAAGCATGGGGTCTAGAAGATGTGGTATTGGCAGAGGTGACTGTTGTCAGAGCGAGAGAGAAAAACAACTGCAAATGTACAGGGAAGCTCAGCGATCGGAGAGCTTGTAATGAACTATAATCACGAGAGCTTGCAAGGGACTCAGATTGGGTCCAGTGAGTAGAGAGTGCATGAGACTGTATCATAAGGGGAACTTGCAAGCCAGTTTAGAGCTCATGAAGCTGTAATACTGGAATAGCTGAAGTTGCTGTCAGCGAGCGCAAGCCCAAAAGATTGGTCATAATCACAAATTATATTTCAGTACCATGAAAAGTTGATCTCCGGGTCCATGAAAGGGCAGAAACAAGTCTGCAACACATCTCCAACTATGATAATACAATCCAAAAAGTAAACATACCTTCAAGAAAGCATCAATGTCTCCAACAGCTGGGATAAAGTCTGGAATGAAAGGCTTTAGCTTATGGTCAAGATCAATGGCTTGTGGTGTGTACCTAAAGTCAACAGAAAGGCAAACAATAATCAGGTTGAATGGGACGGTCAAGAAACTAGAGCCTGTTATAAAAAAAGAAGAGATGCTATTGAGAAAAACAGCAGGGATGAGAGATTGACGTTGTTATGTGATGGAAGAGTCACTAGCTCCAGGGAAACACAAAGATCATTCAAACCTTACTGCACATAAAGAGAAGGTGGCATGAAAGTGAGACAGTATGCGCTGGAGAGCGGCTTCACATAGAGACATAAGAATGGAATTATTAAAGATTCTATGTCAGGACCGGAGGAGACGATTTTGCCTTCCAACTTCGCTTGAGTCTCCAGCATCCACCACAACCATAGCTACAAAAGCTGCATTTCCCAAGAAATATTAAGAAAACAGCTGGCAAAAACAACCAATCATAGTCCTTCATTTTAATGGCATTGCACGCAGTCGCCTCTTAATTTGTCTTTCTTTGCTGCTCAAGCAGCAGATAAGTGCCCATTGCTTTGTCTCTGCACATTGTTATACGCATGCTTCCTGCTTACTCAATGTTGTGTTTTCATAGCTGTAAGTAAACAGGCCATTAGTTGTGTGGTTTGCACAAGTAATGGGTAGGCCTGGGCGGAGCTCTAAGACTTTCACTCTGTGGAATTCCGTGGAGTTACCGGAACACTCCGCCAAATTTCACGTAGTTCCGCAAACAGGCAGGGTATCGGTAGGCGACCCATAGGTATTAGAAGTGGAGCTTGTCAAACTTGAAAGGTGATGGGAGGTTTCAAAGTGACTTGTATGTAGAGGTGGGTCCTTCTCCATGATAAGCTGTGCTATGTTCCAAGAAGGGTCGGCTTTGCTTTACTTTTTCATGGGCCAATTCCTCCAGTAGGTATAACACAGCATCCCAATACCCACTCTATCTCTTCCCTCCTATTAGTGTGGGACATGCTCCCAGACTCGCTTCGGTAGTATCCACCACATTACCCATCCTCTCCCTCAAAGTATTCCAGGATACTGGGGCCAGAGCCCCCTTGGCCGGGTATGATAACCAGGCGGTGTCTCTCAGCACTAGCTCCAACACCCAACAGGGGCTAGCGTTCTCTGTGCACGAAACCCGGCTAACTAGACGCTTTGCGATGTTAACTGATCATACTAAACGCATCTAGAAAAGTCAGACCTCCCCCTTTCGCTATACCCACAGTTGGCTGTTGCATGGATAAAATTCACTTCCACACGTTGTGGGCAGCACAGGGAGTCCACCCCTGACTTCCCCACCGGCTCATTGAACAAACAACATTTCTCCTACAGCCTGTGGGAGCCGGCAGCTCTTCTCCCCTGGGGGCAGGGTGCTGGATTCTGTGGCGACTGCCCACTCCCCCAGACACAGGCCTGGGGAGCAGGCTGGCCAGGCCCACCACAAATGGGGAGTGTGCTGCAGTACTCTCCCATGCTACTCCTTGCTACCTCCGGGCACTGGGTTGCGATCCCGGACCCAGACTCCTCCTCTCTTCCTAGTAAGCAGAAGTGCGGCGGCACTCCTCCGTCCTTACTCCTATCAGAGTCCTTATCCCCCCCCATCTATAGACTGGTCTGAGGGTTAAGATCCTTAGATCCTGTGGACGCTGGGTAGGAGGAGGCCCTACATGCGCCTTCTCTGGACATTTGAAAATGAAAGATTCTCAATGCAACGACCCCCGGGCCTTGGACAGCGGAGCTCTATGCGCTCTTGGATCGTGTGGAGGCGGTGGGGAGGTCAAGGATCAAATCTGTCTTCTTATATCTCAGGCCCAGTTGAGCAGTTTTACATGCTTTTGGCTCATTTTGCTCCTGGTGGTGAGCCCTAGCCACCTGGGTAACTTTCCTCTGGTGTCTAAGGTGGTAAACTTTGCAAGGAGCTGGTTACACTGGCTCCCTGCGCCAACCTTTCTCTCTTGTTCTCCTCTGGAACTTCTCTCCTCTTTGGTGTAGAAGTCTAGCTCTTTCCCTCAAATAGTCCTCAGGGTGTGCAAGAGGACCAGCTTCCCAGGTCCTGGCCAGAGCCCCACCAGGCCCGGGGTCAACCATAATCAGAGTCCTTAGTCCAAATAGGCATCATAGGGTTCCTCCTTCCAGTTGTCCACAGCTGCCGCCTCTAGTCCCAGTGTCCAGTGGAAAAACAAAACCAAGAGAGCTCTCCTTCTTCCGCAAGATCTTTCAAGTGGGGGCAGAAGGTACTAGAAGAGAGGCACCTCTTGCCTATCCTGGGGTGCCACATCACCTCCCCGCCTCTGACCCAACAGTCTTGCACAGCATGCTGGGACAATTCAAAATGGCATCACTCAGGATTCACTAGTCACACCACCTCTGGGGACCTCAGCTCTGCCCCTCGCTGATATGACTTCCTGCTGCTTGAGGGAAATGTAATGAACTTTGCACAGCAGGGTGATCAATAGCATGGGCTCTGAACCTGTGTTGCGCCAGAGAAATATGACAATCATGGATGACCCATAAGCTATAGAGATATCTTTTGGGAACTCTCCTATTTGGGTGTGGAATACAGATTCTACCACAGTTCGATACGACACAGGGGTCAGTAGGCCAAGGGGAAGCGAAGGTGCACTATAAAGCAGTCTTCCACATGGGTGTATAATGGAGTGTCACTGCAGACAAGACAATAAACTACGCTGACTTTCCTTAGGAGTGTATACTATAATTATGAGACCTATCCCAAGTCAATGGCCAATTCTATTTAAGGGAGAGTAACCAATTATCATTAACAATAATAAACACATGGTTTGAATCTCCTGGAATAAAATAGTGGTCAGAAATTAAGTACTTATTGTCACATTTATTTTAATTCAGTTGAAAACAAATGAAAGCCTCTATTTAATTGTGAGGCAACAGAGAACTTGGACCAGCCAACATGTGCTTCAACCCTCAATGGTGCAAAGGCCTGGGACTTTTTCAAGGCTGTTTGTACTATTAGTTACAGAATTACAGAAATTCCATTCATGTACATATATAGGTTACATAAAAATAAAATAAAAGTTGAAGCAAACAATAAATGCAGATGAACATAAACAAAATGAGCAAAAAGGAGACAAAAAAAGAAATAACCAAGCATAACAATAAATATGTATTCGGAAATACTATATGCATTTCCATCCGTGTTTCATGGGCTACAGGTCGTGCTTACAAATCACTCCATTATTATTGATAATGCTTACCCTACGTACCTAAATATATTTCATAGGTGTGGGCATAGGGGTATTGCTCTCATAGGGTAAGCAACCAATACCGCAAACGAGCCAATACTACTCAGAGTAACTCTAGAACTATTTCCCCGCCAATAAACATAGCAAATCCAATTCTGCAGAGTCCCATCTGCTCCTGGTTACCTGTGTGCAGTTACTGGGCTGCGTACGACAGGAGTCTCTCACGAGCAGCCCACAAGCGCAGGCGTACGTGTTCAAGTGTAACCAACCAAGTGTCCCTTACCCTTGATGCATCACAGCACGCCTCGTCTTAAAAGGTGGACACTGGCGGTAAACTTGCATAGTCCATTTACTGTGAGTTTGCTGTGGGTGAGTCCCCACTGGTAGGGCTCACCCACAGTATAAAGGTCACATATAGGGTGGTCAAAAAGGAAAGGAATCCAGGCTTATTTGAAGGGCAGAACTCATCACCTTATAATAGCAATTTATTATTATGATATCCCACAGTGGCACGTCTCTGAGAATTCTTTATTGAAGGTACAAGCATTGTTTTGATGTGAAACTAGCTTGGGACATTGCAGTGGAGCCAGGTGGAGCTCTTCCTGGGATTTACAGATCTAGCTCCTCCTCCATCAGAACATTATTTTGAATCTGCTAAGATTTAGGCATTGTTTTGTGGAGGAGGGGATTCTTCGACAAATCGCTTGGAGGATTACTGGCATTGCTGGGAAATCCCAGCACTTTCTAGACCTCATCAAACAGGCCTGGTTGGAAGGTACTCTCAAAAGGTATAAACTAGGTTGGCAACAATGGACTCTGTGTCTGCAGCAGGGGTTTGATTCCATCGGGTCCGACCGTGTGCATATCCTGAATTTTCTTTATGTGATGGTCAAAGAGGAACAAGCTTTCAGGTCAGTAAATATTTTCAGCTTGTTATTTTCAGGTCATCTAAGTTTCGCAATTCTTAAGAGGGGTGAGACTTGCAGTTCCTCTAGCACCTAGGTCCTCAATGGCGTGGAACATGAACAGTGTTAAATTTCTCTCTAGGCAAAGAAACAAGGTTTTATCAAGGAAGGTCTGGTGTTGTGCAGAAGAGTTCTAGACATTTTTGGCAGATCGTTTACACCCAATGGAGTGATTTTTGCAGTTTCTAGGCTTATCAAAACAAATACTATGGAAATTCATATCCTGACTCTAAACACTCAACGATTGCGTCGCACAATGCATCAAGGATTAAGAGGCCATGATGGAGGGTATTAAACCCCATCCATCATTCCTCTCAGTCATTGATTTCATTCAGAAAGCTCTTTATGGTGGTCTTGCACCCGCTATTGCTAGATGTGTGCAATGAATGCAGGTGCCGAACAAAAACCAAAATAGAAGTGATCGGAGTATAAACCTATTTTGAGGTCACACGAAGAAAAAGGGGGACGAATAAGAGACTGTACAATGTCATAAGAATAAAGGACTGTGACTCATTGTTTTTGCCTACGATTTTCCCAATGGTTCTTGTGAAATGTAGTCTTTGTAGCTATCTTTATCGCTGCTGTTAGAGAAAAAAACAAAGTTGAAAGCATAATCCTCACCTCTGTGGCATTACAGAATGGAAATCGTTCCTTAACACTAGCTAGGAAATATTAATTTCACCTTGTGATGTACTCAAAAAGCTGCTAAACATGCTATATATATTTAGCTTCAATCATTGGCTGATCAAGTCATAGATCACCATAATTCACATGCTGGAAGCAGTTTCCTGATTATTAATTACCACTCACAAAGCAAGTGATGCTAGGCTACAAATCCCATAATCCTGAACCACACTAAATAAGCGCATCTCAATATTAAACTACAACACCCATAAAACCCCATTCACAGAAAACATTCAGACTCAGTGCAGAGGGAATGTAACACCGAACCTGCAAAACATTAAACCTGAGCAGTTTCCAGAGATGACTCCACAGCATCTTTTGACACTACTTCCTTCAAAATCCACACCTTGAATTGTCTCGCTGCAAACCCACATCCCATCCGGCACCAGTCACAAGACGACAGCTCAGCCCCTCACATCGACCGGCTTATCAATGAATTTGTCCCAAATGGATACACAATTATAAGGAAGACGATACACACAAAAAAGTCAATTGGTAAGTATTTTCCTTGAACTGACCACTGGCACCCTGTCAGTCATCTGTTGGCATTAGAATCATGGCCTGTCGACACTGAGCGGGGTACGTGAGGACAGGAGGAAAGAAGCTCGAGGTGGTCGGACCTCACAACAATGTTACATAAAGACCACATCTCTAAATGAAGAGTTGCCGCAGCCATTTACTGTGCAGAGCATGACAAACGATATTGTCCATTGTGAGTTACAATTTCCTCCTAATCTACTGCCCTCCCAATATGCCTACCTTGTGCTTCAACACTTCAGCTGAAGACATTGGTTGTTACTGTCTCAACAGAAAC
This sequence comes from Lissotriton vulgaris, assembly GCF_964263255.1. NCBI lineage: Eukaryota > Metazoa > Chordata > Amphibia > Caudata > Salamandridae > Lissotriton > Lissotriton vulgaris. Next base: position 1,064,770,402 of record NC_141687.1, read on the forward strand.
AAATATATTTTGTTGTTGTTGCCCATTTCACTCTAAGGCTAGAAAATCTTCAGGGCCAGATCTTCAGCTTAAGAACTTGCATGAAATATTTAACACAGAGTTGATTACAAACCAAGTTACTGACATTAAGGATCATCTTTTGGACCCCATATTCGCTAATTGAGACAATCTTCAATGCAGGGAAGTTACTATTTTTGCATGCTGAGAACACTATCATCCTTCAGTCTGAGCCTTTTTCATGAGATATATAGCACATCTAACATTTCTTTCCGACAAAAAGAAAGTGAAAACCGCTAACCTGAATTAATTGCAGCTCACTTTTGTCAGTCACTTAAAATGTGCATTACTTGTATTGAGGAATCAAATATAAATGACTCTTTAAAGTCTTTAACACACACACCTTGCTGAACAGCTTAGACTTACACTCAAGAAAACTACTCTAAAACAAAGAGGAACCCATGGGTTTCTTCTGAAGTATAAAATGAAACCCCAGAACTCGGTAAGCAGAAAGACAGTGGAGAAACACCCATCAGCCTAACCTTAAGTCTGCTCAACTCCTGACGGCTAGTGAATAGAAACAACAGAGAAAAACTGCAAAGTCGCAATACTACAAGTGCATCTGACACACGCACCTAATCTTCAAAGGAGCTGTTTTGTGTGACTAAGGAGCTCCAAATGCCCACAGACAGGACCAATAACATTCTGCCTACAGCTGCTATTTGTGAAAAATTGGCGACTTTCTTCAGCAACAACATTTTAAATGTTAAATACTCTATTATGTTAGAACCAATTTCGCTACTTGATTGCGTCAATGAGATCATGATGACTGGCATTATTCTTTACTTTTCCCACTTTTGTTCAACAGTTATATGTGTCTACTTTCCAAAATCTCAACTTAGGTGGGCGCAAACTTTTACATGTATGCGGACGAGACACAGCTGAACTATCAATTTAAACAAGACTCTCACCCTATTCCCTCACAACCAAACCCCTTACACTTGGTACTTTGTTGGATATCTGAGATTTTTTTTTCTTTTTTAGGAGTTTTATATAGCGCGAACTAGACCCAAAGGTATTAGAGAGCTTCACATGAGCACCAGTTGCATTACAGAAGGACATATTCATTTTGTTAGGCACAGGAGGATTAAGTGATTTGCCCAGAATCACAGAATGTTGAGCGTCCCGGCTGAGACTCGAACCCGGTTCCCCAGCTTAGAGATGGACCGCTCTAGCAGTTAGGCCACAACGTTAAACACATCCAAGACTAAACTTTTAATTTCACTTGGCAGAGGAGTTCCATCCAATATTCTGTTCTGGCCTACTGTAATGACTCCATGCTCACCTGTTGCCACTTCGGCTTGTAATTTGGGCAGTCATCTCGACTTCTTCTAAAAGGATGATTACTCCCATTACTTTGCAGAAGATATGCCCCACAATAGCACTTTTGACCCATGGGTGCTTTTCATTAACCCCTTCCAGGCTCATGGTCTAGCCTCCTCGCACGCTGATGACGAGCCCAGCTCGTCATGTAACATGGGTTTTTAAATATCTCAGCATAGCTCCAGAATCCCACTAGCGCGGATGTGGTTAAGCTAAAGTCCCTAACATTAACTTCCCTTTGTCTCCCAAGCACAACCTCTAATAGTTTCAGTTCTGATGACACTCCTGAATAATAGGGGCGAGGATGGTGGTCCAAACGCATCTACAACAAATTCCATGGACAAACAAAAGACTCGAACTTTACTAGACAGGGCTCCTTTAAAATAACTTTACTAGACAGGGCTCCTTTAAAAGAACTTTACTAGACAGGGCTCCTTCAAAGGACTAAAAAAACATTTGAGGCTCTTGAAAAGATCTCCTGAGTCACAGACTGACTTTTTCGACACTAGTATAGAAAATAAATATTTGAAATCTCATAACCTCCATTATCTCCATTCCCAAAACAAAAACACTGTTCTTATCTAAAACACACTCAGGTGTCCTCCAAACAAGCACTAAAAGTAACTTTGGGACACATACAAGTCCTTTGTTCTCCCCAATCTCCCAAAATCCCTCCTTCAAGAACATTTGTCCCAAAATACCTCGTTTTAACTATCAACACTGGCTTCTCTCTCTCTGGTGATGGGACACACTTTCATTTTACAGGTATACATGATATAGGGTGAATTTATGGGTCTGTCTTTTTTGTGATTTACTATTAACAAATTTTTTAAAGTGTTTCCATGCATAATGTGTAAACCTTCAACAGCTAATGGGGTTTAGGTCAACTGATGTTTCTTCTGACCCATAAGCAAAGAGTAAGACGAAATAAACTGTGCAAGGTTCTGAGTTTTTCTTTCACCAGCTAAACATGCACATGCACAGAAAGGAGGGATGAAACTCACCTTGTTATGTACTGGAAGAGCTCCTTGATCTCGGCAGACACTGTCAGATGCTCGTAATCTGCGGGGTCATAAGCCCTGAGAAAATGAGAAGATACAATTAAAAGCAAAGCATTCATCTCTTGGGTGGGCTGGATAATGCACTTTGGGATAAGAACCTGATTCTAGGAAACTGGAATAAAAACCAAAAGAAAGGACTGATGTTCCCCGATGTCCAGCACTTTCGAGACAATATATCACATTCAAGTGCACGTTATGGTGAATGGTGGTAAAACCCTAGTCTCTGCATGAAAAATATATCCTGTTGATATGCATTTAATGTTGATTGTAAAACTGACAGCGGTGTGTGTTTGAATGTGCACATCAAAGTTAGAGGTACACAATGAAAGCAGGCATGTGCAAACACGTGTACACAAGCACACACAATTTCATACAATAATGCTTCCCATGGTAGCAGTTAAAGGCAACACATTCCCGCATTTGCACTGTCAACACAGGTCTCAGAAACCTCAGCACAACCTACTTGTGCAACTACACACCCTCCCCTCAAGGTTTGCACTCTTTTACACGTGTGTGTTGCATCCTACCCCTCCAAAGGAGCCCCATGTTCATCATCGTCATCATCATCATCATCTTCGTCGTCATCATCGTCTTCGGATCCCGATTCATCCGACTCATCTTCGTCGTCTTCCTCATTCTGATTGAAGATTCGGGTGGGTGGCGGGCCCATCTGCGCCCTCTTGGGTATCTCCTGCTAAGGAAGAAGCAAACAACATCAAAGATATAGTGGGTAAAAATACCCACTGTATTGGTGTAGTAATAACTTTTCATAGGATCTTGGCCACCTGACACCTATCTACGTGGCTTCATTGAGTGATAAGCCCTTCAGAAACAGTGGCTAGGTAAATTGGATCTAGAAAAGGTTAGAAATGTTTAGTATGATGGGACATATTTTTACAATGGTGGAAAAGAGATGTTTTACAGTGAAAACAGAGAGCGAGAGAGAGAAAAGGAAAGATTCAGAAAGTTAAACATGTTGATTTTGATGAGGGACACATTTTTGTCATGGGGGAAAAAGAGACAGAATGATCAGAAATCAGAAAATACCTAATGACATTTTCTGTACTGTTAGTACCATGCATGCACTCATGATCTTCAGCCGCTTCAACACCATTGAAAGGAGTCAAAAATGCTCCTTAAACATTATGCTATTCTTTTTTGCCTTTTGGACGGACTTTGTTGTAGGTTCTGAGCCATGAGAAGCAAACCTGTCGCTTTATTAAAAACTAGCTGGCGGAGCATGTGGGGTTCCAATGTCTAGGTGGGTTCTACCACCCATGGAGGTAGTCTTATAGATTTCATCTCACCTGGATCCCATTGTATTGAATGCACTACGACCGAACAGCATCTTAATAGTTAACAACTTGCAAGTAGTTCAAGTCTTTGGATATTCCCCATGTCTGGACATTACCTATCATTCTGTGAGTATTCTAATGCTAGAGGTTTGCTGTCACAGACAACAGGAAGACAATAACCATAAGATAGAGATCCTAATCTGACAAATATGAAATCCTGAGAAAACCTGGATGATTTTATATGATCTCATGTGGCTTGTAAGAAGCTGGCTTTCTATATAATGCACCAAAACGAGGTATACTGTGTAGAGAGTCCAAGCAACCACTATTGGGTTAAAGAAGCAAACCCAAATGCTCTCTTTTGTGTTATTGTTGCTGAGCAGTTCAGGCTGATCAGAGGGTAGTACTAAGAGTTTGCTAAAATCACAGAAGCAATAAATGAGACACACACTCAAGAATAAATCCGAGACTGATTTAGAAAATCAACATGTATTTTTATATACATTTCAACCCCAATGTTGGAACTGGGGTCACCAGCTCCCCAAGGGTAGCATGGCACAAGCGGGTAGGCATCCGAAAGCTTATGTGTAAAGCGACCATACAGCACACGCAACCACTGAGACAGAAAAATGGGCACGCAATAAGTGACGCCACTCCAGTGAGTATGTGTAAAGATTAAATAACTTTTATATTTAGAGCAGAGTCAGGGTAATCAAGAATTCACTGTATGGTTAGCTTATTAGCTTTCCTTTAAATTACATGTGTGACAACACTTGGCAATAAATACTGGATAAATAAATATTAAATATTAAATAATAAATAACCACAGGCCTGACTTTGGCCTTGCTTCTTATCATCACCTGTAAGAAATACATTATAAGGACATGAATACAACACTGCCTCAAGTACTAATCTTCATTACTTCAGGTAAGCAAAGAGCATCTCCATAACAGTAACATCTCTCCGCTGTAGGAGTAAGCAGTGCATCGAGTGATGATAAAACATTTCATGAGGCATGAGGAAATCACCATTTCGTTTAACAGGTCTCAAACATAGCTGGGGACCTCAGTACATACGTCAAAACAGGGCCTAAGCAACTCCCTAAAGTAGTTTCGCCTTAGTATATACCCTTCCCCTAATCAGGGGTTAACTGTAGGCTTCCTTTAGCATCTCATACGGCAGGAGTGAAAAAGAAACAGATCCTTAAACTCAGTAGGTTGAGATAACCCCTTCAACGGTTAATTTGGAAGACCCACCTCCTAGACACAGGTACTGCATTTTCTTATTCAGGAATAAACCTCTCCTCTAATGGGAGTAACCATTTCCTTATATATCTAGAGGCCTACAGGAACCACTGCATTAGGCTGGAGTATCATGTCATCTAATAGGCATAAAAGGGTCATTCACTTGAATAAACATTTCCACTTTAATCAGGGTAGCCTTTCTCTGAGCAGAAATAAACATTTAATAATAGGTCAACCATTTCATGACTCAGACCTGCACGTTTAATTGGGCCTATGCAGAGCATTCCCCTAATAAGGCAGTAATAAATAGGCCTATTGTAATATGTGCATTTCCTTAGGGCAATTCCAAAGTTACTACAGCCTTAACTCCTTATGCATTCCATTAGGAGCACAAACACTGCATTTCTCAGCAATAACATTTCCAAAAACGCAGGAATAAACAGTGCCTCGAATGAGGGTAAACCATTCAATTGGCAGAAGCAACCCCTTCCTTAACCGGGAATTACATTTCAGCGGGTAAGGGCAACAATTCCTTATTCAGTGCCCAACATTTCAATAATCCCAAACAAGCCATGCATAAGGCTACAGTAATTGGCATTTAACAGTACCCCAGACAGGGGTTAACTCTCACCAAATAATACCCTCACGGTGTGTTTAGGGACCCTGGCCCTGGTCAGGGGACTCTCTGGGGCTAATTAGGGTGAATGTGGACCAGTCACCAGGTTTCCCCAGGGAGGGGCGAACTCGGGGCCTCCTGGGGCCTTCCGCCCTCCTCCCTGGGGGTTTGCTTACTCTTCGCCATTAATCTGGGCCAATGGAGCCCAACAACAGTCTGCCCCGGGGGAGGGGCGAACTCGGGCCTTCTCCGGCCTTCCGCCCTCCTCCCCAGGGGTTACCTTTCCTTCTTCAGCCGCTCGGGGCCCTTGCGTAGGTTGGGCTGCAGGTGAGGGCTTCAACTTTCCGTTAGGCCCTACTCGGCCCAGTGATTCGGTGGGGCCGGTTGCAGGGCACAGACAGTTCAGACGGGGCCCCGCGGCGGCTGGAGGGGAGGCTTCCAGGCTCTTCCAGAGCCCTCGGACGGTGTTGTTGCTGGTTCCCGGGCTGGTACGGGGCTTCAGTATCCTCCGGGGCCCAGGACCAGTCAGGTCACGGCCCCGTGGGGGTGTGGAGCCGGCCGCCAATGGCAGTGCGGCCGGCTAGGGGCACAATCTCCCAGGCCAATGGAAGCGCGGCGGGGTCTCTGACGCGCCCCCGTCACATGATGCGGGCAAGGGCTTCGGGGCCTGTCAGGCCTAGCGCGGCCTGAGAGAAATTCCGGCGGCCCTCTTCTAGCACCGGGGGCCACCGCAACGACGTACCCCACGGGGGAGCCTCCTCAACCTAGTCGCCGGACCGGGGCAGTGATGAGGGCCGCAGCAGGTCTCCGCGATGGCGGCAGACAGCGCCTCGCAGATACAGCGCCTCAGGGACACTAGGGCTCTCGGCAGCACCACACAGGACGTCGATGTCAGCGCTTTGCCAGAGACAGAAGGTGAGCGCTTGGGCAGAGTGCAGCGCCTTGCAGGCAGGAAGGTGCTTGAAGAGAAGCGCGCCTCGGGATTCAAGCGCTTCACAGGTAGATTTTTGGCATTAGTGCAGTTCAGACAGTGCAGGCAGGGGCAATTTCCACAGCGCCTCGGACAGCAGTCTCAGGCAGCCAGCGCTGGGGCAGCTTCTTTAATAGCGCTTCAGGTCCACTATACCAGGGCACAAAGCAGAGCAGCACTCGGCAATCAGCAGGCTCAGTGCTTCTCACAGGGTCACAGTAGATAAGCCCTTGAAGGGCACTTTAGCGCTTAGCCAGCAGACAGTTTATTAAAGTTGGAAGCAGGTCAGCAGGACCAACAGGACAGGACACACATCCGTGTCAAACCAACCAAAGGGATCCCAGGTGGCGTCAGGGAGCGCGGGGAGCGACACAGCGCCAATACCTGGTTGATTTCTTAATAGTTCTGTGGTGATTTTGTTTCTTCTTGGCGCAGCTGTTTCTTGCGCCCTTGTTTCTTCTTAGCGCTTTATGTTTCTTGCGCCCTTGTAAGTTTCAGTCTCTTGGTTCCTTGAAGGGGGGGGGGTTGGAGTTGATGGCTGGTATCAGATCTCCTCAGCCAGTCTCCTCAAGTAGCCCCTGGGTTCCCCTTCCGCCGGGCCAGATCAGGTGGCAAGTTCAAGATCCCTCAACACTTGATAGGCAGCACCTAGGCTCCGTCTCCACCAGTGTCATAGGTCCCTGTCCAGGCCCCCACCGTCTAAACTCCTGCGTAGGTTCTTCCCCCGGTCTGTGCTCCCTCAGTCTGACAGGAAAGTTTCCCTCCCTTTCCTTTTATAGTGCCAGTTGACAGTTGGTAGTGGCAGTTGGTGTCACCTCACCTGTTCCAGAAGGTTCCAGGAGGTTCTAGTAGGTTCCACCATTCTGGCTATGGGCAGGCTGGCAGGCTAGTATTGATACATTGTTTGGGGGGTTCTAGCCAGCTCCTGACCACTAGAATGCGCCCACAAAGACCGTGCTGCAGTAGCAGGGGTCAGTGGCGGCCATGTTAGGGGAAGTGGGCACCTGCACCTTAACATTACTTTAACATTACACAGGGCTTTCTTCACTACACAAGGCCTATACCCTTTCGTTACAATAGGGGGCACCCTAGATTAAAGGAATAAAAAGCGAAAAATTCTGGGGAAAGGGCAAAGTCCTACAACCAAGAACTAAGATATCAAGTACGTACTTTGAGGTATTGATTTTCATAGGTAAGTAAAATGTTCACTTGTGCGTCTTTAGGCAGTAATCCTTTTCTAACCAAAAAAAACATATACTCCATACAGTTACCTACAATAGGTTTCTGGGGGTCCCCTTCAGGACTTGGATGGTAGGGGGTAAGGTAAAAGAACCACCAGCAGTTAATCGTTACCTGCCCTGGAACGTCCGGGTGAAGAGATGCTGGTCGGTTTGGTAGCTTTGCGTGCTACACCAAACAAGAGAGGGGGTCTTGGGGACAAGTCCAGGAGCACCCAATGGGAAGCTCAGTGTTTGAGGGCCCCTGGAGCAAAGAAGCAGTAGGTTCTCGGGAACCCAGGCTGGGGCGTTTGGATACAGAGTGGTTAAGTCGGCAGGGCACTTACGGTTGTCGGTCTTGCCAGCTGAGGGGGCTAAAACAGGACAGCTGGGCCACTCTCGAAGTGGGTCTCTGCGGTGCTGATGTCCCTTGAAGGCTGCTCGCTCTTGGAGTCCGGATTGGACTAAAAAAGGCTTTGGTTGATGCAACAGGTCCGGTACTCCGGGTATTGGTGCTGTGCTGCTCCAGTTGGTCCTGTCGTCTTCTCACTTGGTGGGGGAGACAGATCGGACCTTCTGGAAAACCAACACCTCTTCCTGGGTGGCTGCTGCGTTAGTGGAACCGGGGGCGGTAGAATGGTGGACGGGACTTTGCAGCTTGGTACCTGCAAGCTGCAGTGGAGTAGCTCCTCTACTCCAAGGGAGATTGCTGGCAATTTGCAAAATGCTGGCAGTCCACCAGGGCTCTTCGCAGATGTACAGCGGCAGGATGAGTCGGTTTGATGCAATTGTCGGGACAGGTGCAGGCAGGCAGGGTTTAACAGGTAAGGAAGGGTGCATACAAGGGATTTGTTTAACACAGAAGAGATTTTTTTTATCAGTCTAGATCATGGGTACTCACAAACTTTCTCTCGGGGAAAAATTTACAGTGTGCTTTGTGTCCGAGGGCCGCACCGGTGGGGACGGGGTCAGTGGGGAAAGGGGCGGGGCTAGAGCAACAAAAATAAACTGTGACCATGAGGTTGATCACAGGTACCTGCAGTGGATGCCTTCGTCCACTGAGCCACCAGACCCGGCATACACACATCTCTCTCTCTCTCTCTCTCTCTCTCTCTCTCTCTCGCTCTCTCTCTCTGTGTCTCCCTCCCTCTCTCTCCCTCACTCTGACTGTCTCACTCTCCCTCTCTGTTTCCTTCTCCCTCACTGTTTCCCTCTCCCTCACTCTATTTCCCTCTCCCTCACTGCCTCCCTCTCTCCCCTACCCTCTCCCTCTCTCTCACTCTGAGGTCTACCTCGTCTCCTTCCCTTCACTTCACTCTGAGGTTTCCCTCTCTCTCCTTCCCTCTCCCTCACTCTGAGGTCTCCCTCACTCTGTCTTCCTCTCTCCCTCCCTCCCTCCCTCCCTCTCCCTCCCTTTACCTCCCACTCCCTCTCTCCCTCTGTCTCCCTCTCCCCTCCCTCCCTCTGTCTCCCTTTACCTCCCACCCTTGCTCTCCCTGCCTTTTCCTCCCTCCTTCTTGCTCTCCCTCTCCTGCCCCCTCCTTCCCTTTCCTCCCTCGCTACCTTGCTCTCCCTCTCCCTCCCTCTCCTTCTCTCACTCTCCCTCCCTTTCCCTCCCTTCCCCTCCCTCCGTCTCCCTCCCCCTCCCTTGCTCTCCCTCCCTCTCCCCCTTTCCCTCCCTCTGTTTCCCTCCCTCTGTCTCCCTCCCTGTCTGCCTCCCTTTCCATCCCTCCCTTGCTCTCCCTCCCTCACCCTCCCTTTCCCTCCCTTTCCCTCCCCCCCCTCCCTCCCTCTCCCTCCCTCTGTCTTCCTCCCTCCCTTGCTCTCCCTCCCTCCGTCTGCCTCCCTTTACCTCCCCCGCCCTCCCTCTCTCCCTCGCTCTCCCTTCTTTTCCCTCCCTCCCTCTCGCTCGCCCTCCCTCTGTCTCCCTCTCCCTCTGTCTCCCTCCCTCTGTCTGCCTCCCTCCCTCTCCCTCCCTTTCCCTCTCCCTCCCTCCCTTTCCCCCTCTCCCTCGCTCTCCCTCCCTTTCCCTCCCTCCCTCTGTCTCCCTCTGTCACCTCACCCTGCCTGTGTGTGCCCGGGCTGTGACAGCTTCCAGGCGCGCGCACACACACAGCTGTACCAGAGCACTTCACAGGTCTTTAAAAGACCATTGGCATGTTAACGAGGCTTTGTTCACTTCTCAGAGCCCCTGCAGCTCCATTCTGACTATGGCGGGAATCGCCCGGCCCCCACAGAGCAGCAGAGTCTCGGAGTCTCTTTAAAAAAAAAAGGGTACGATGTCTGCAAAGTCTGCGGGCCGCCAGGGAAGGCTTGCCAGGCCGCCAGATGAGTACCCCTGGTCTAGATCTTATATAAGATGTCTCACCATGACCATGCATATTATTTGTCCGAAGAAATAAATTCCATTAGCAAGGTGTATCTCTACTTAGGGGTTCATAATAACAATTCTCACATTCATTGATAACAGGTATTACAGTTGTGCTAGATATAAATTAGCACGTTATCAATGCAGGCAGGATTTGGCGCCAAAAGGTCTGTAAGTGGACCAGTGCTCTCTCTTCTTTGCTCTTCTTTGTCCTCTTCTCTTTGTGTCTGTTGAATCTAAGCTCCTGGTGTCAGGGATGCCACCTAAATACTCAATTTAGAGTCATTAACCCCTTCCGTGCTCATGACGAGCTGAGCTCGTCATGAGTTGTGCCGCTGGCATGCTCATGACGAGCTCAGCTCGTCATGTAACGCGGCTTTTTGAAAAAAGCCGCACAGCGCAAAAATAACCGCCGCACGCATGTGGTTAAGGGGAGTGTAAGGTAGTAGCCAATGGCCTACTTACCTTTCAGGTGCCTACACCCCCTATATGACCACTTCCTGTCGGGAGTGGGCATAACCCCGACCCAGTGTATCCAATTTCACTAAAAACCAAGATGGTCAAATTCTATTTTTCGTATTCACTTCAGGTAGCCCACCTTAGGGGTGTAACTAGCCTTATAGTGAAAAAGCATCCTGGCTAGCTAATTTTCCTGCCTGTCCTGGTGCCAAATGGGCCCTGGGCAGGTGGCAGCATTTCCCCTGTCTGGGGGAAGCCAGAATTTCATATCAAAGGTGACAGTGGCCTTTGAAGCCTGCTGCCTTGATATGCCGATTTCTAGCCATCTTGCTTTGAGGTGACAAACCCTACAGCTGGAGCAGGCATTGTTTATGACCTCAGAGAGCCTGGGCTCTCGCCTGCATCGGGTCAGACACCAGTCTGTTGGTTAATGGACGTGTCCATACTGTATGACCATGGTGCCAAATTCAAAGATCGGATGTTGAGATTGAGGATTTTCCCTCTGATCCTGGATAGTAGTTTGTGATTAATGGTAGTTTCTTGTGGGATTTAGTGATAAGTGAAGTAGCTCTGGAAAGCACCACTGCATTGGCCACTCTGTAGTTGAATGGTTGTAGGACTGTGAGGCATGGGTCCCACATATCAATCCGTAGTTCGGACACATGTTTTGTTTGTTGGCAAAGAAGTCATTATGAGGATAACACCATTCTCGAAATAGAATGTTGTTATCAAGCTCCCACTCGTGATTTTCGTAAAAGTATCTGCTGAGCAGATCCACGTTAGTTTTGTAGCCACAGCGGGTGAACAGCTTGAAGGGAAAAATTCCTTGCTATTAACGAATACCAAATTGACTGGGCTTCTAATGATAGAGTTCTTGATTTTGTTCCTCCTTGGTTGTGCAGATAGTACATGATGTGGCATTGTATGTCTGGACTGAAACTGTGTTTGTGAATAAGGCTGAGAGGCAAGCTCAAAACTAGGTAAACTGTCTCTAGCTTGAGGACGCTGATTTGGTATAGTTCTTATTTGGGAGACTACCAACCCTGAATTGTAAGATTGTTAAGTTGCGCTCCCGATCCAGTGAGGGAAGTGTAAGTTACAATGAAATGAGTAGGAAGGTCTTAATTGAAGGGGGCTCCTTTGAGTAGATTGTTTGTTAAGCCACCACTGAAGACAATGTTCACCTTGCAGAGTTAAGTTTGTGTTGTCTTCCAAATGGCCATGATGTTGTGACCACTGGTCTTCCAAGCATTGCTGAAGTGGACTCATACGGAGACAAGCATTATAAACTTTAAAAATGCCAGATGCCGAGGATCCTAGGAGAGAGATTTTTCCTTACTGATGGCTTTGTGTTATGTATTAAATGGTGACATTGCTTAGACATGGTACACACTATGACCTCCAAAGGAAACACTTCTCCTGTGACTGTGTAAAGAGCGGTTCCTAAGTATTCCAAGATTGGAACTAGATATGTGATAGACTCTTCCAGATTCACACAAAGACGTAACCCGTCTAATAAAGCTAGAGTGCAGTCTAAATCTTTTTTTTACTTGTTACACAGTATGAGCTTTTATCAATCAATTGTCTCTAAGTATGGGTAGATGAAAACTTTGTTTTCCCCCAGAAGAAAGCTGAATGTACTGCCATGCATTTGGAAAATGTTTTTGGTGCTGATTTGAGGCGGAATGATAATACCTTGGATTGGTAGTGAGTTTTGCCAACAAGGAAGCGGAGAAACTTCCAGTGCTTTTTTACTACTGGGACATGGAAATAAGCATCCAGAAGATCCATGGAGCACATCCAGTCTCCTTTCATGAGTTCAGGAGGAATTGGATGTAGTGCAACTATCCGGAGGTTGCTCCTTTTTGATGTATTTGTTGTCTTGCCCTGGGTCTAAGATGGGTCTACATTTTTCCTTTGGGTCTTTCTAAGGACCCAAACAATATTTTGAATACCTATCTCCCTCTGTGAGAGAGGGGCTGATTCTATTGCTTGCTTTTGGAATAGAGATGTTATTTATACTCAAAAATGAAGCAGCTAATGTTGTGTAATGCTTGTTTCTTTCCATAACAAATTGTATTGGGTTTTAGCAATATATCAAGACCATAATAGCCAACATACATGTATAAGAAATTGTGAGGTAAATGCCAGTGAACAACAATAATACAAAAACTTGCAAAGTCAATCCCCGCCCCCCCATCCCACATGCTACCAATAAAGCCCTCATTCAAATACGTCATTGGACCACATCTCATTCTCTCATGCTGTGGCACCATAATATCATATTTCAGCTTCCAGTTGGGATTCAACAGTGTGAAACAGGGCAAAAATATACCTCTATAATCGGCCCCAGTGCTGACATACCTTCGGGTGTTTTTGTTGGCATCCCCTAGCCTGGAACACTGCAACCTCCAGCCCCCTACAGTGGCCTCTCCCTTTCTTCCAGGTCCCCACTGATGGTGATGCGTCTGCATTCCACATTCTGGCTATGTCTCTTTTCACTGGCGTAAACCCCAGAAACAACAGGTGCAATTTATAGCGCTTTCCTCCTATTCCCTCTGTGCAATGCAGAAGGATCAATTTAGGATCCACTGGAATCTCCCAGGAGAGGACCTCCCCAAAACAGTATGTCACCCCCGCCAGAAGTGCATCAATCCCACGCAGCTCCACACCGTATGAAGCAAGGTAACCTAATCCATCCCACACCGAAGATGCATGGGGAGTAATTACAACCCAAGCGCCACCAGCAGTGCCTAGTATAGAGAGCTCTGTGCAGATCTTTTTATTGAATCCGGCGCAGACAGGATCAAATCACCAAGCCACGGGGGCCTCCAGGGCTTTTGTCCAGTCATCTCAGTCTACATTGTCAATATACCGCCTGCTATGCCGCCCTAAGGGCTGGCAGTGTAGTGGTGCTATTCATGATCAAAGACTGATTAATGAGTGTGATCTTATGGGTGTCCAAGTCAGAGTCTAGCCCTCCAACGGGCCAAACTCTGGCAACACTTGAAGGTCTAGCAAATAAGGGGATATGGCATGCTGGGATTGCAGGTATCTGTAGAACTGGCTACGGTTTAACCGATCGTCACTCTGCAGCTCCTAAAACTATTTTGGCACTGTGCCCTGCATGACACCTCCCAACGTGGATATCCCTATGTCATCCCACCTTTGGAACCCTCTCAATAAGGCTACCTGTCAAAGCAAAAAAATCCTCCTGTAGGAAGCTTGCTTTCTATTGCAGTAACCCCCCCCCCACCCACCACTTTGTGCACACTACTGATGCACTTTGACTTTATGTGCCCTGGGTCCCTACCAATCAGGTTCCCAGGGCCTGAGTTCTTTCCCAATTGGCACCTCTCTGGCCACATGTCTGCCCCTTGTAAAAGGTACCATGGGTACAAAGGGCACTGTGGCTAGGGAATGCCTCCAAGGCCATGTACCTTTACACACACACACTACCATTGCAGGCAGCGAGTTTTGGTGCAGAACAAAGTGAAGAGTCGACATGGCACACATACCAGTGTGCCATGCCTACAACTCACTGACCTGACTTAGGTTAGCCACCCCTCTAGCTGGGTGCACTATACAAGTGGTCAGGGTACAGGTGCATGTGCCCTGTACCCCTCCCTATAGTGTCTAGACAAATTCTTAGACATTGGAAGTGCAGTAATGCCTTTAAGAGTACATGGTGCTGGGAGTTTGTCATTACAAACTCTAAAGTGTTGTAATGGCTTTACTGAAAACTGGGAAGTTTGGTATCAAACCTCTCAGCACATTAAAACCACACTGATGCCATTGGGGGATTTTATGAAAAATGCACTCAGAGGGCATCTTAGAGATGCCCCCTTAAAAATGACCATCCTCTGGTGGGTTCCCGACAGGTACACACCAGCCTGCCACCACAAGATATGTTTCTGGACCACTGGTGTGGGAGCCTTTGCAGAAACAAAGCCTTTCCTAGGTGGAGGTGGCCACACCACCAGGCCAGGAAGATCCATCTGTGGCAGGGGAGCTTCAAAGGCCTTGCCGCCTTTGTAACGTGTCCTCCAGCCTCTCCTGCTATCAGGAGCAGTCCCCCTTCCTGTCTCCCCTCCTTTTCGGTGAGAAGACAGGCAGGAAAAATTAGCACAGCCCAGGTGTGCTCACCTCTGCCAACCCCACCCCTTAGGTGGTGGAGGCGAGGTGAAGCCCACTCTTCAGTGCCAGTGATTTTGCAGACGGCAGGCACTCTCCAATCAGGAATAGGGATTGTGCCCACTCCCCCACGTGGGGTGAGCACACCAAGGATGTTGTCATCCTATGGTCAGTAGCCCATTGGCTACTGACCACAAGACCCCTAAAATGCCCCCTAATACAGTATTTAGGGGCTGCCCTGAACCAAGAAGACAGATTCCTGCAGACTACGAAGGAGGAGGAGGATAAAAGAAGACGCCCAGCAAAGGAGATTGCAATTGACTTGCCCCCCAGCCCTACTGACCTATCTGCAGTTCCAGCGACCCAACGCCAAACGTCGCCTTGTCCTGCAGCCAGCGACCTCCAAGAACCTGGGAAGGCTGACTACCTTCAACAAAGACCGGATCTCCTGTGAACAGCAGCTCTGTTCAAAAGAAACTTCCAAGACAGACTCAGAGCCTGCGGAGGACAAAGAAACCAGACACCTGGCACCACCACTGCACTCCCCAACGTCGCCTGCAGCCTCTGCACGGAGACCCCCCCCAACCACGAGTGGCCTGATAAGGTAAAATCCGACCTCAAAAGACACCCCTGCATCCAGCCACCCTGCACCCTGGAGAAGAGAACCCAAGATGCACCTATGTCCCAGCATCCTCCAACTTACCTGCCCAGCTGTTGGTTCCTTCCAGATGTCTTCCTGGACCAAGCATGTAGCCAAAATCAAAAACTGGCAACTCCAATTGAAATCAACAGGGCACCCGATGCCAAGACACCCTGCACCCACCCGTCCCTGCGGGTGTTCTTTGGCTACTAACTCTGATCCCCCTTTGCCCTGAGCCTAACACCAGGAGCTTTGCTCCCACAACCTTTTGGCCTGCTTGTGACCAGCCACCAACCGGAGGTCCCCTATCCCCCATTGGATAACACTGGGCCTCAGCACTTTGCACCTAGCCGCCCTAGTGCCACGGTGTGTGCTTTGAGAGTGCATCCTCGACCCAGGGGGAACCTTGGTTCTAACCCCAGAATACCAACTCCCACAAACTTGTACTTGCCTGCAAACCACTAACTTCATTTCCTCCCATAGGATTGCATTGACTGTTTTCCGTGAAAAAAATGTAAGTGTAGAGTTGGTTTGTATGAAACCCTGAGAAACTGCAAATGTACAAAAACTGATTTACTTACCTTTTCTCTAGGAAATGTCCCAGTGGGGTATATAGGCATATCACACCGAGTAGAAAAAGTAACTTAAAAAGTAATCTAAAAAGTAACGTACAAAGTAATCTGTAAAGTAACTGAAAAGGAATTTCAAAACATTGACTTACCTGTAATTCAATCAACTGCATTTGAACCTGCATTCAACTGTAAAACATTGCATAAGATTTTGCAAAACATTTATTTTACTTATCTGCACCAGGCTTCGCTTGGTTCTAGAAATAAAATAACTTAATAATATTTTTGATACAAACACTTTGGTCTGAGTTCAGTCTTTGAGTGTGTGACATCATTTGCTGCCTGAGTGTGTACAACAAATGCTTAATACTACCCTCTCATAAAGCTTTACTGCTCGCCCACACTACCACAAATAGAGAATAAGGTGCTATCTACGTTTACCTCGGCCTACCTTTGGGGTTCAACTGGACACTGCACACTATACCTCATTTTGGTTTAGTATATACAGAGCCAGCTTCCTACACCTCCCACAAAGATGTCCCTGGAGTAAGTCTTCCCCATCGTCCAGAGGGGCAACCTTCACATATGTATGACTACCTGAGTTGCTGGGAAAAGGGAGACCCAGACCCCTCACACTGTACAGGAAATCCAGCAAAGATGTGGTGGCCATCGCCCATCTCTCCGTCGTGTATGCTGGATCATCTTTAGTGCCATAGCACCAGTCGTTAATAATCAATAAGTGGGAAGCAGCATAGTCGGGTTGCACGTCAGCAGTGGTGATATCCCCACCATATCTGGACTGAAAGCATGTCCGGAGAGCAACGTGCTTTGCCCCTTCCACCCCCCTATAATAACGGATTTAAAACTGCATATACCTGTCGGAACCATGATGGAGGAATATCGCAAGGGTAATTCTGAAGTTGGTATAGTATGTGGGGTAGCAAGACCATTTTAAAGATTGCTGATCGTCCCAACAGGGATAATGGCATTGGGGTCCAGGACTTCACTTCCTCTTTAACGCGCGATACCATTGGGGCCACATTGCGGGTCCACGATACTGTAGAGCTTGGATAAATTAACACCCCTAAATGAACCCATTTGTAGCCAGCATTAACACAGATGCCTGCTCCATGTCGCTGGTGGTACCACCCATAGGGAACACCATTATTCCTAACATTCACATTTAGCTCAATGGTTTCGCAGAAAACCTGCAAGATCCGCAAGATGCAAGGTCCAAAAGTCCCCGGATTTGTAATTTTGAACAGAACATTGTCGACATTTAAAGCTATCCTATCAGGTATTTCAGCAGACCACTCAAAGCCCCTTTCCTGGGCATCCACTCACCCATGCAGCCAAAGTATCCACAGCCAGGGCAAATAGCAGGGGGGACAATGGGCACCCCTGCCTGGTACCCCTATGGATCTGGAAAGGATCAGAGACCGCACCAGTGAACCAGACATAGGGAGTCAGATCGGTGTATAGAAGGAAGATATAGAAAAGGAACCTCGGACCAAATGGATGCTCTGAAGAAGAACAAACAGATAATCTCAGCTGACCGAATCAAAGGCTTTATCTATGTCAGCTAGTAGAACTGAAGCCATCCTCCTCAGTCAGTCATCCATGACCAGGGCATTATAAACTCGCCAAATGTTATGGTGTGTGGCCTTATGTGGCATAAAATCTGCCTGATCAGGGGGAACCAGATCCGACATATATATCATTAGTCTGTTAGCCAAGGTTTTAGCAGATGTTTCACCTCCAAGTTGAGGAGAGAAGTTGGACAGGCATCCAGGTTTAAGGAAGACGACTATTTCAGCATGCCTCCAATCTGACAGAAGCAGTGATTCCTCAAGCGCTGAGTGAATTGCCCCCAATAAGTGGTTCCCTAGTTGCAGCATATAGGATTCAAGAAACTCAATATGGAATTCTCTAGGCCACAGGGCCTTTCCAGTTCACAACTCCATTAGGGCCACGGACAGTTCCACCTCAGTGATCATCTCGCCTAGCTGCGTGCGGGAGGTATCTGACAGACGGTGGAAGCAGAGCCTTAATGAAATCAAATATTCAGTCTATGTCCACAGCATCCCTTCGAGCATGTGGTTCCCCAAAATACGCTGCAAAGCTTTGAGCAACTCCCCTAGGACCCAACAGTAACTCAACCTGAGCGTCCTCCACCTCTGGCACTGGAGAAACTGCATGAGTGATCTGGCAGATCATTTGTAGCATCCTGCTTGTTTTGTCTCCCTATTGATATAGGGCAGCCTGCCACACTCATTTGGCATCATCTAGGTGCAGCTGACGATACTGTTGCTGGGTCAGACGCAACTGACGCCACGTCACAGCTTCTCACACGGCTACTCTCTTCAAGAGTACTCATCTCTACCTCAAGCGCTACCAGTGTGTGGGTTCTACGCTTCTGTTCCCCCCGCAAACACTAATATCTACCCCTCAGAGTATCGGTTTAAGGGCTTCCCAAGTACTGTTTTTGAGGATGCATATCTGTATTAATGAAAAAATATTCCGTGATGGACCGATGGAGGAGCGCCTTATGACAGGTTCAGCAAGTGCCAGGGCGACATATGCCAGCAGAATTGAGGGCACTCCGAACCCACATGAAGCTTAAGGACCACTAAGGAGTGATTGGAAACCCCTCTCTGCGTATGTCGATCTCTGATCCTTAATGTGTGTATCCAGTGGAAACTAGTAGATAGTCTAACCTAGAAAAGTAACCATGAACTGCCGAATAGTATGTATATCCACCTTTGGCTAGATGAAATGCCCTCCAAGCATCAGCCCAACAAAACGCGGACACCAGAGAACATAACCTGGACCCTTGAGTCGCCACCCCTTCTCCTCTAGTGGGCCACCTGTCAGTATCTGGATGTAGTACATTGTTCCAGTCCCCACCCACAATGGAAACACCTCCTGGTAGTTCTCCCCACAGGCAGATGATTCGGTCAACCACTGCCTGTCCCGGAGAGGGTAGGGCATACATACTATGCGGTGTGAGTGTTCGCCCATGAAGTGTGCCGGTCACTATCGTATATCTACCCATAGTCTGTTGGACTTAAAGGGAACTCTGCACAGACATTCCACTCTGGGTTTATGAGAGGACCATAAGGTACTGGTATTCTAATCCATTGCATACTCATAGCAGGCTAAGCAGCGAAATTTGATTCCCAAAAGATGCGCTTCTTGTAGAAGAATGTCTGCCCCACGTCTCTTGGCCTGTTTCAGAACAGCGCTTAGTTTGATCTGATCAAGAACTCCTCATACATTCCATGTAAGAACATGGATATGCCCTGGGAGCCTTTACGGTCTGTAACAGTCATTGGTATCTATGGTGGGTATCCCTGGGGGCTCCTGCATATGGAACTTGGACGTTGTAAGTGCCAGGGCTGTGCTTTATCACAACAAAGAAAACATTCAAACAACCACCCCCCCCCCATACTTCAGTGAACAAGAAGAGACCCTCCCAGAGCCCCTACGGGGGCCCAGAAGAGGGCATCGCTAATGGATCCCCTTGTCTCTTACCCAACTACAGTACATCAAAGAGTACTTGCCTAGTTCTTCTTTGTGGTAGTGCTCATTTGGTCCATAAAACTTATGATTGGCTGCTAATGTTCGGTATCTTGGCGTATATTCCTCCAGGATGAGTGGGATCGAATAAGACGCTTCACTGTGGACTTTTTGGGATGATTGCGTCTTTCGCTCAGTAACAAGTCCCAGTCCATGCATGGCGGGGTATGAGGCTTCAGTGATTCAGACTCATCTGCTCATGTAAAGACCTCCTCCCTCTGGGGTATAGAAGAATAGGGTCTGTGAATTGAAGACTACCCTCAAGTGAGCAGTATATAATATGTATTGAATTCTGAGGTATCGCAGTCACTTTTTTGCTGCCACGAATGATTGACTCTGCTGTTGAACCATCCTCGTAAAGTCTGGGAATATCATGATATGGTGTGATTCAAACAAGATCTTATCTTGGCACCGGGCATGCTTGAGCATCACATCCCTATATATGTTATTGAGGATCTTGACGATTAGCGGTCATAGCCTCGCGGCCGGGAGGCTCTTTCACCAATTCTCTATGGCCTCTCTACACTACGAAACATGTCGAGAAGGACTCCGTGGGAACTATTGATTGGAGCCATTATGTCAAAAACTTTTCCTTGGAGAAGCCTTTGCACCCCTTAGGGATGCCCACAAATTATGGTGATCACGACGTTCTGCGTCCTCCACTCGCGCTGCTAAATCTTTCATCACGACCGTCAGTGTGTTGACTTTCTGTTGAAGGGCCGCCACCTAATCCTCGACGCCCGACACCCTGATCTCCACCTCTGTGATCCGATCCACTGCTTTCCAGAAATCCTGGCTCAGCAGGGTAACATGTGTACCAACCGCGCCTATTTTAGCATCCAGCATATTTCATCATTGCGTAATGGCAGCGCTGCACTGTCCGGCTAGGGCCTCGCTGCTCCACCAGAGTTCACAGCCACAACGCCAGCATCAGCAAATTTATCTATGGTACTTTGTTTGGTCATTGCACCAGGATGCTTGTCCTTAGTTATGCAGAAGCTACACTCCTCCAAATGTCCAGGAGGCTGTACTAGCTCCCTTAGGGAGTATGACTCACCAGCCCCACTAATATGTCTACATTGGGCAGTACGAGCAGTCAGCGATGAGCGGCCTCGCTCCAGTGCCCACCACGGGCAGGAGCAGATAGAGTCCACTGCACAAAATCCCATCAGATGTAGCTGCATCATCTTCAGCCAGTCCACGTCCGCAAGCCGCACCATGGCCCAGCCGGACCACTTCCACAACCAGGGGACCATCCGTAGCGCAGCCCCCTAATGGAGTCATGCGCCAAGGATTGTGAGCTCCAGCACAATCTCCAGTCCACCAGTCAATTATCTAGCAAGCCAGTACTGTGACAAACAAGCTTTCAATGCCAAAGGGAGCCGACCAGAAATGTCTCCTCTGACCCCCAGTGTGTACTTGAGTCTTAGAAAAGCGTGTTATACAGTGTAGGAGACACCACAGGTCCTAATTCTCATTCTTGGAAGATTTCACATTCAGGCAGAGTGTCCTGGCCATGCAACCAGGCATGCCTCTCAGTGTGGTGGACCACAGCCAATGCAGTACCCTCTGTCATCAGGCAGAGCCCAAATCCCTTCGTCCTCTGCCAATTTGGCCCAGCAGCCCCCAAACCAGGAAGCTGCCGGAGCCCCCCAGCCCAATATGGCAAACTCGGGCAGTGTTTGCTTATACAACCCATCACAGGGACATACCTCTGTGGGCCTACCCTGGGTGCCATGAGGCTTTAAAAAGCACAGGAAATGCCACACAATACCTGGCCTGAAACTAGTTTAAAGAGATCTCTAAGAACTAGAGTTAACTACATAGCAAAATCGCTGAGAGTCACGTGGGGGAAGCAGTTTCTAACTGTCCTTTTGGTGAGTTCTAAACTCAGTCTCAGAGATTGATAAAACTTGAGGAAGCTAGCCTTTACTTTCAACTTATCCTTGTTAGTCGAAATGGCGGGTGTTTTAAACACATCAGGCAAGCTCAATTCATTCAGAATTTTTGTAATATACCCCAACCAGGGGAGTGATAGATACTTTTCTTATTTGAGAAAATCATAAATGATATCCCTGTTTAAGCTAACCTCCAGGTTCATCCAGATACTAAACCAGAGAAAGTGAGGCTAATCTGCATTTATTCAATATGTACTCAAGATTTAACTCAGAGTGGAAATTAAAATGGGAGCTGGTGGGGGGGGGGGGGGGGGGGGGGTGAAGGAGCTGGCTGCAAATAAGATTTTCCTTCACTTGTAAGGTGGTGGTATTATAATAACCGCTGTGACGCACCCCTCTAGGGACTGGAAAAATATTGGACATTTCACCTGGAGGGCCAAAACGTAACCTTGCAGCTTTATTCTCATGAAATATGTGTAAAGAATTTACCAATGCCGCCTCATCCCCCAAATCTAAAAGCACCAACCATAATTTGGTTTGGTTAACGCAATCAGTAGAGAAGAAATATAGGATCTAGTTAAGCAGGCTTGTATTTCTTCAGACGTGGATTGGGCAATTTTAAGGTGAATGAGAAAAGCGGTAATATTGTTTTTGGTGAAGCTCGCCATTTGTAATGTCTCCATTATTATGTGATACAAAAGACTGAGAGCCCTCTACCTGTATGTTGAACTTTGCTGCACCTCTAACAAGTACATCTTGGAATGTTAGAATATCAACCTCTTAGGATCCTCTTAATGGAGGGGTTGGATGTGATGTTGGTGTATAGACACTGACGACTTTGGTAGCGATCACCACATCCATGGTACCAATTCCATCCAAGTCAAGATATTTTTCTGTGAGGGCAACGATTACCACACCATCAATAGGGCTGGTCACGACTCCATCATATGACCTGTTCAGTGACTACTCCATAACGTCAGCACACTACTCCAGCACAATCCACCGTGCCATCGTTGAGACTTCATGTCTACAGTCCGATCAATTTCCCATCACATACTCTGAACAGACATAAACGGAGAACACCCTCCACTTCTCGAAGCACATCTAGAGGCCATACAACTTTACACAATTCTCAGCTTCTCTACAGTGGTTAGTGGTTAGGTTGCCGAACCGGGATGAGGAGCACCGTCTTTCCACTGTAGAGAAGCGGAGAATTGGAACCTTCCGATTTGTGAAAACAGTGCAGCAAGCCAGTGACAATAATGTCTGCGCCCTAATGCTTGGACATTACTCAGAGGATTAAACATTCTAAGAACTGAACAGGTGACACCCCCACTCAGGGATGATTGATATTTGCTTTGGACTACATGTCCCAATGTGCTTTCGGATAAAATGTGCGTTAATGAGCACCCCCACCAGGGGGCCTTGAAATAAATAAATACTCCCGGATGGCGCAAGCGCAAGCGAAAGTGTTGCCTGTTTGAAAGAGTGCCCATGAAGAAGAGGATTTCTCACCTCGAAACGCGGCGGCTATGAACAAGCCTGGCATTGGGGACAAACCAGTGGGAAAAGAAGGCCGGAGGTCGTCAAGCTGTGTGTTCCCTCGAAACAGCTTTCGAGCACTGTGTTGACCCTATTAACTGCATGGTTGCCGAACTGCAATGAGGAGCAAAGTCTCTCCACTGTAGAGAAGCTGAGAATTGGAACCTTCCGATTTGTGAAAACAGTGCAGCAAGCCAGTGACAATAATGTCTGACCCCAAATGCTTGGACCTTACTCAAAGGATTAAACATTCTAAGAACTGAACAGGTGACACCCCCACTCAGGGATGATTTATATTCGCTTTGGACTACATGTGCCAATGTGCTTTCGGATAAAATGTGAGTTAATAAGCACCCCCACCAGGGGGCCTTGAAATAAATAAATATTGCCGGATGGCGCAAGCGAAAGTTTCGCCAGTTTGAAAGAGTGCCCATGAAGAAGAGGATGTCTCACCTCGAAACGCGTCGGCCATGAACAAGCCTGGCATTGGTGACAAACTAGTGGGAAAAGAAGGTCAGCAAGCTGTGTGTGCCCTCGAAACAGTTTTTGAGCACTTTGTTGAATATATATATATATTAATGCTACTGGTGGTAGATGTGGTAAAGAGTCTTTTACGTACATGGTATGGGATTGTTCACATATCACAATCTTTTGGGATAAAGTGGTGAGTGCTCTGAAAATAGTAACAGGCAGTGTACTAGAAAAACAAATGAAACATTGTTTGTTAAGCATAAGCCCTGTTAAAACAAGCATTGGCATAGCCAATAGGTCTCGCCTTTGGGACCTTTTAAGTGTTTAGCCATGCAACAGTTGTTGCACCAAGAATATTGTGCTGCATAACTAAATACTTAGAAGGTCCCAAAAGCGAGACCTATTGGCTATGCCATTGCTTGCTCAGCTAGTAGAGGGTGCTGCCACATACATCTTTAGGGAAACAACTGAACAAGAGTACATGGGCCAAAGTGTGTTGGAATGACGTTGAATATGATTAGTGGAATTGAGTGTCGGCGCAGGTAGTGGAAAGCCATGGCTGCAAGCATTAACAGCTATGACTCGGAACCAATTGGAGAACAGCAGAGGCATCGGAATTTAGCATTGAAGAGTATTGGCAGATCTGTTGTCCTGCCCCGGAACCGGAAAATAGACGTTGCAGTTCATTCTTGTGGTACATTGTCGGAGAAGCGTAGTCTCACTT
The DNA here is from genome assembly GCF_964263255.1 of Lissotriton vulgaris. Classification (NCBI taxonomy): domain Eukaryota; kingdom Metazoa; phylum Chordata; class Amphibia; order Caudata; family Salamandridae; genus Lissotriton; species Lissotriton vulgaris. The sequence continues at coordinate 1,064,794,569 of NC_141687.1, forward strand.
CTAGAATTGCTGAGCAGCGTGTGACGTCATGGAATTCAGAATGGGCTTTTCTCTCTCCATCGGCCTCCTCACACGACCGGATGCAATTAATTCACAAGCATGTGTGGCAAAACCTTCCCGAGAAATGAATACCAAAGGTAAAATATTTTTTCTAGAAACGTTGAATAGAAAATATAAGCACAGTGTTCGTGTCCAGGCTGGTATTGCAGAGGTCATGAATAATTCATGACCATGTCACGTGCAGCATGGGAAGTGTGAAGCTCCATGCAATGAACTCAGTCACAGCCAAGGCGCTTGCAGGGGAGTGAGTATGGAGAGAGGTGTGCGGGGAGGGGATAGTAGAGGGAAAGAGATTAAGGGAGGGAGATGGTTGTGAGAGTGATAGGGTGGCAAACAGAGGAGAAGACAGGAAACTAATGGGAGGAAGTGACTGAAAGAGATTTGGGATAGGTATGAAAGAAAGGCGGGTAGGAGATAGGCAAAGAGAAGAGATGGGTAGAAAGGAAAAGACTGAAAGAGGTAAGAAACAAGCATTGGCCGCGCGGCCGTGAAAGTGACACAGCCGCGAAAGTGAAAGTGATCGCGATCAAGCGCGGTGAGCGATGTGCTTAATGAGCATGACGAGGAAAGCCATATGGCACCTCTGCTCGTAAGCGCGCAACAGCAAGCTCTAGACCACAGTTTTAGCATTTTCTGAAGCCCTTACGAAAAGTCTCGCCAGAGCAGCACATGCGCTGACTCAGGAGATACCTAAAAAGGAATAGCAAGATGAATAGTAAGTTTATGATTGGGCACGGTGTTGGTAATATGTAGGATTCCTAAAATTGGAAAAATGAAAGTCCACCTACTAATAAAGGAAGGAAAAAACATTTCCTCCAAAAGGCCAGAGGCTGAGGAACTGCACATTAAAGCTACTCGTACAGTTGAGTAGGTGATGAAAGATTGAATGCATTGGTCTGAAATTACTTACGGATCCTCCAGGCGCACACCCACATTCCTTGGTAGGAATGAGCACTGTTAACTGTAGACCTTAAGTAACTGAAATAGATTAATTCTTTTGTAGTATGCAATATGCTTATGGTCTTGGATTAATTATGCCAGCTGCAATATGATGTATCTGTGTGATTGTAAATTGTGAACAAGTATTTCTACATTAATCTAAAGAACTGTGTTTTTACCCAACTGCTGGTCATTGTAAAAGACTAATAAACATACACACACACACATTCATATATACACATACATTTGATGCTGAGACTCAACATCGAAGCATTAGATGTCAATAGAAGGCATGAAATAAGATAAGCATTGAGACATCTTCCTTCAATGCCCCCATCTATTTTGAACTTCCTGCAAAGCAAGGCACAATGTTCAGTGGAAACGGCAGATAAACTGTTGCCATATCATGTCTCGCTGGCTCCTGAATGGGTTACTGAAAGACAATTTGATCAAGCCTCTGTCTACACAACTATCCACTCTGTCAAGGAGGATATGTTTTTCTAACTATTTTACTTCGCTCCGTCATACAGTATTGTCCCGGCACCACCCATGGTTGATGGGCAAAGCAGACGGATCGTATTTAAAACCTTGTATCTAGATACAACATTTTGAAGAACCAATATTCTGAAGAACTGACTTAATGCCTTGTCACCCAGAAGGTTTTCAAAACATACATCAGGGAAATTAATGTTGGGAAATACAGTAAAAAGCATAATTCTACACCTTGCATTTAGGGGCATTACGGAAACCGATTAAGGCACATATTCCAAATCTAATGCTCCTACATCAAAAGCTCTCCTTTAGAATATTCACTGGTAGATGACATCACATTCCATGACTTTCCGTCAAGAGAAGCAACAAGACTGAATATTGTCAGAAAGCAAGGGTATATTTTATAGAGGGAAACAGTCAAGGACACTGACTAGACAACTATTATCATTAGTTCATGGCTAACTTAAATAATGAAATTACTCAAAGAGGAATTTCACAACTCTGGCACAACAAAAGAGGTGACTCTGAAGCGAATGAAAAATTAGAGTACTCCGAGTCAAGGCTTGGCCTTTGTTTGAGAGATCCTCAGTGACAGTATTTAAAAAAGAACTAACCAACATGAAGACTTGACAAGATTAACAGGGTAGCAACGAATGAACAGGTAGGTGAGAAGCCCGTGCAAAGAAAGCCTAGGCAGTAGGGGTGTTTGAAACAGAGGAGCTGGCAGATGAATATGGACACCAAAAGATTAAAGAGCAACAAAAAAAAGCTGCACATAGAGGGGGAAGCAATATGTGAGCTGGAGGGGAGCAGGAACAACATGGAGAGCACAGAGAAGTGAGTATTCTTTGGATGATCGCAGCAACATATGAGGGAGAGTAGGAGAACACATTCACACCCACAAAGTGCTGAAGGAAAAATAAACAAGTAGTTCCCTGAATGAGAGCAGTGGAAGGATACAAATCATCCAATCAAAAGAACGGTATGGAAGCTAAGCTACAGGAGAGACAAATGAAAGAGGAATGACAACCCAACAATAAGAATCAAGTAAATTAGGTTGACAATAAAACCAAACAAATGTAAACAAAGGCCTGACCCAAAGTCCACTGGAAATGTTTATACTGTCCACAACAGGTCCTCAACACCAGACCGCTAAAAGCTGTCTCTAAGTGCTAAATAAAAAACTGAAGTGGCTCCTGGAGTTTTAATTCTGTTTTCTGTGTTATCTCTCTGTAGAACACAACAGGTGGGTATGGTAAACACCGTATGTGGAAGAGAAAAATAACTACTGAAGGCATACGGTCTCAAAGAATAATGCCAGGACAGCAATTCAAACCAGTCTGAATATGGCGTGCAGGGGAAAGGAATACCATGAATAAAAGAAGAGAACTTTAGCTAAATATCACAGGTAAATGAGAGGGCAGAAACGGGTTGCAGCAAAAGGTTCAGGAGAGTAAGATGAAGAGAGAGCTATGAGTGAGAGTGTTAGGAAAATATGAAATAAAGGGTGGCTAGAGTTGGAGATACCTCTCATAGAAAGGAGCCAAATGCTGGCATGAAGAAGTAGGGTAGAAGTAAAATAGGCTATGAGGCAGGTAAAGCTGAGAGGGTGTATATGTGGATTTAAAGTAAAAGATATGGAGGGATGGAAAGGAACGCAGAGGAAGAAAAATTAATATGTAGGAGGATAGTGAATAACTGTTTGAATAAAAACAAGTCAAAAGTTGAAAAGAGTGAAAGGGTAAAAGCAGAGAACAACATGCAGACAGGCGGAGATGAAAGGTGAGAGGTTAGGACTGTGGTGTCAAAGAATTGTAAGGGGAGTTTAAAAAGAAGTGAGGTAAGAACAAATTCGCAAAAGTCAGTGAAGGAGAATTAACTCAGGTAGATTTTGAACACGTGTGTTTTTAATCCTTTTAAAACATTGAAGGAGGTGTGTGAATTCATAATGAGGTCCCAATGGCAGGAGCTTCACCAAAGGAAGGCAGAATGGCAGTGTTGTAGGAGCTGAATTGATTCTCCTCGAGTTCTCAAGGCCACCTTAGATTTTAAGAAAGGCTCTTGGGTAGTCCGGGTGTTGATTGTGAAGGCCTTTGTATGTGATGCCGGCTAACGTAAATGTAATTCTGGCTTCTAAAGGAAGCCAATGACGTTCTGTTACTACATGTAATAAGGGAACAAACATTTTGGTTCCAGTTACCTATGCCACTGCTGATAGAATGACTTTAATTGACACATATTGTAGTATAGCTTTCCCAAAGCATCAAGGATGAACATGGCACACCTCCACGACTGGAAATGCCATATTCCAAGTGAGTCAGAACAATAGCCGCTGCTAGGATGAAGAGGGTTGAAGATATTTAGGGAGAGGAGAGAGGCTCTTGTAGCTGCAGCAGTGTGAAGGATTTGCGGGCTCACAGAAATGATTAAACCTCATCTAGCAATGAGGGTGAGAAACAGTCCAAGTTTAATTCAGCTAACTGGTCCATTTTAAATTTGGTGTGGTGAGGACATTTAATGAGGACAACGTCAGTTTATTAAGGATTTTACTTACAGAAGTACAGTGACATCCCATTGTGAACCTCTGTTAGAAATCTTCTGCTAGTGCAGAGGTCTCAGAGTGAAGATACTTTTTGGGACAAACGGGTATCATCAGCACACTCTGAATCATAACCACTGCTGCCTCCTTATTGAGCTACTTGGGCTACTAATAGATCCATAAAGGTTCCGGCACGTCACAGAGTTGGGGTTGGAGATACTGTTGCCCACCCTGACCAGCTTTTTTCGGTTGGTCAGAAATGAGGACAAACATCCAAGGATCCTATCTCTGAAGCCAATGCAGGGTTCTAAGATAGTCTGTGGTCAATTGTATTGAAGCTGTTGATAAATCAAGAAGGATAAGGTGGCAAATATTGCCATTATCCAGCATGAAGTGAATGTCGATTTTAAGTGGTGTGTTTTCAGTAACATACCCTTTATGAAAGCCAGATTTGTATTGTGCTAACAACCTCTTGGTTGAGAAATGTAGCAAGTTGCTCAACAACATATTTTTCTATAACTCTGGCCAGTCATGGAAGACATATATCAGGATGATAATTAGACAGTAGGCAAGAATCAGATTTTCTTTCGAGGGAAAGTGGTTGTCCATTTTTGTCTATATTTAAGAGCTTCAGAGATGATGCACTCATTTAATAAGCAATTTATTAGGCAATACTATAGTTTGCTGAAAAGGTGAAAAATGTTTCAATCATAGCTGCAGGAATGATGTCCTCATGGTAAAAAGCAGACTTGATTTTTTTGATGGTATTATTCAAATGATCTACGGATACTGGAGCAAAGTCAGGCCATGAATTATTTGAGAAAAATGGAAGAAAGGCCTCATTTTGTGAACTATCTGAGGTGAAAATTGATCCTACGCAGATTTGTAGAGCACACTATCACTCGGGAGGGTATCCTCGTGCTGAGCCAGTGTAAGTCTAACATAACCAATGGCTTAGTGGCACTACTCTTCAGCTTCTTGTGGAATTCAAAAAGTGAGGAAGATGCTCTGTTGTGTAGCAGCAGGTTGTTCCACTATTTAGGAGCAACATAGGAGAAGGCTCAACTGCCGTAAATGATTTTGCGTATGCATGGGTTGCGTGCAAGTAGGAGTCAGAACGAGCGGAGTATCTGGAAGGTTTGTGAAAGCAGATGAGACTGTTGAGCTATGCTGGACCAGTGTCATGTAGTGTTGTGAAAGTGTGAGTGAGGAGTTTGAATTATGCTGGTTTGTGTATGGGGAGCCAGTGGTGCTCCTTCTGGTGTGGTGTGATTCAAGTGAGGCGTTAAGAGGTTGAAAGTGATTCTGGCCACCGAGTTCTGAATGGTCTGCAGCCTTAGGGTGAGTTTTTTGTTGTTCTAGGCATGAAGAATATTCCTGTTGATCTGTTTGCTTGTGACAAGGAATGCAAATGCTACTTACCAGTATGCATCTGTTCTTGGCATGTAGGGCTGCTGACATTCATATCTGTGCATAGTCCGCCACCTAGTGTTGGGTCCGGATGATTGCACATTGTTGTCCTGGAAGAGTCTTCGAAGTATCACGAGATAGGTGGCTCCTCCCCTGGACTACAGTGCGCATGGGCATCGCCTCCATCCCCAGATTGTTTTTAGCCATTGGCAGAGATGGAGTGAGAAGTGAGTGATGACCATGCTATGAGCATATATGTGTATATGAATACATACTGCAGCTGCTACAGGCGCCGGGGAGGAGGGTGGGGCGATATGAATGTCAGCAGCCCTACATGCCAAGAACAGATGCATACTGGTAAGTAGCATTTGCAGGTCGAGGCATGTGGGCTGCTGAATTCATATCTGTGCATAGAATACATAGCAGTCCCTCCATTAGCGGCGGCCGCCCGTGCCAGCTGCAGCAGTCTGAAAAAGTGTTTTTAGAACAGCCTGACCAACAGCTGCCTGTTGTTTTGAATGCACGTCTACACAGTAGTGCTTAGTGAAAGTATGAGTGGTAGACCATGTGGCTGCTCTACAGATGTCTTCTAAGGGAATGTTACCTAAGAAAGCCATAGAGGCCCCCAACTTCCTAGTGGAGTGGGCCCTCGGTGGTATAGTGAGAGTGCGCTTTGCTTTAGCGTAGCAGATCTGAATGCACTTTACTATCCATCTAGCTATTCCTGCTTTGGAGATTGCATTTCCCTTGTGTTGTGTGGCAAAAGCAACAAAAAGTTGTTGGGTTTTGCGGAAATCTTTTGTCCTGTCCACATAATACATCAAAGCCCTTTTTACATCAAGGGTGTGGAGCATCCGCTCCGCCAGCGTCTCTGGGTTTTGGAAAAACACCGGCAATTCAATGGTTTGGTTTATGTGAAAGTGTGAGACCACTTTTGGTAAGAACTTAGGGTTAGTGCGGAGCACCACCCTGTTAGCATGTACCTGGAAGAAAGGTTCTTGGATGGTGAGCGCCTGCAGTTCGCTGACCCTCCGTAGCGATGTGATTGCTACTAGGAACGCAACCTTCCAGGTTAAAAATTGCAGCTCGCAAGAGTGTAGTGGCTCAAAGGGAGGACCCATCAGCCTTGTAAGAACCACATTGAGGTTCCATTCCGGAGCTGGTGGAGTCCTTGGTGGAATGACTCTTTTGAGTCCTTCCAGAAAAGCCTTGATAGCAGGGACCTTGAAGAGTGACAGGTGCTGCCTATTCTGGAGGTATGCTGCCATAGCCGACAGGTGAATGCGGATGGAAGAGTAAGCTAGATTACAACGATACAGGTGAAAGAGGTAGCATATGATGTTTTGAATGGAAGCGTCTAGCGGGTCAATGCTGTGCTCCACGCAGTAGACGACAAACCTCTTCCATTTAGCCGCATAACAAGCTCTAGTAGTGGGCTTTCTTGCCTCCCGAATAATGTCCATGCAATCGGGAGGAAGATTAAGGTAGCCAAACTCTAGGACTTCAGGAGCCAGATCGCCAGGTTGAGCTGTTGCGGATCTGGGTGCTGAATGTCGCCATGGCTCTGCGTCAGAAGGCTGGGAGTGAGATGAAGCCTTTGATGCGGTACCACGGAGAGTTCCAGAAACGTGGTGTACCACGGTTGGCGAGCCCACGTTGGAGCAACCAGGATGAGCGTCATCGAGTGTTGCCTGAGCTTGCGTGCCACCAGCGGTATCAGAGGTGCTGGGGGAAAAGCGTACGCAAATCTGCCTGACCAGTTCATCCACATCGCATTGCCCTGTGATTGGGGGTGTGGGAATCTGGCGGCGAAGCTTTGGCATTTTGCGTTCTCCTTTGTGGCGAACAGGTCTATCTCTGGATGACCCCACCTTTGGAAGTACGGTTGGAGTACTGATGGATGTAACTCCCACTCGTGCATCTGATGGCTGTGTCTGCTGAGCAGATCCGCCATTTGATTGTCCTTGCCTGGGAGATGTTCTGCCATGAGAAAGATGTTCCTCTGAATGGCCCACTTCCACATGCTCTGAGCCAGATGAGACAGCTGTGGAGAGTGTGTGCCTCCCTGCTTCTGGATGTAGTACATGGCCGTCATGTTGTCCGTCCGGATCAACACGACCTTGTTGCACAGATGTACTTTGAACGCCTTTAAGGCCATGAAGATTGCCATCAGTTCCAACACATTGATGTGCATCTTCCTTTGCTGAAGTGTCCATAGTCATTGCACAGTGTAGTGGAGTACATGCGCTCCCCATCCCTGGAGAGAGGCGTCCGTTGTCAGGATGATCTGTGGGACAGGCTCTTGGAATGGTCGGCCCTTGCAAAGGTTTTGTGGATTCCACCAATGCAGAGAGTTGTATGCCCGACCGCTCACCAACACTAGGTCTGTTAGTTGCCCATGAGCCTGAGTCCACTGACGTGCTAGGCACTCCTGAAGCGGACGCATATGTAGTCTCGCGTGCGGGACAATGGAGATGCAGGAGGCCATCATGCCTATCAACTGCATGAACACCTTCGCCGGAAGCGAGTGCTGGGGTCTGAACCGTTGGATCAGCGCCTGGATACTGGCGATTCTCACTGAATTCGGCTGCGCAGTGGCTGCCAGAGTATCGATCGTCGCGCCCAGATACTGTCGCACGTGGGCGGGCTGGAGATGGGACTTTGGGTAGTTCAGAGAGAATCCCAGATCGTGCAGGAGATGAATGGTGCGTGACACGTGGTCCACGCACTGCTGCTCCGTCTTTGCCTGAATAAGCCAGTCGTCTAGATACGGAAAGACATGGATGTGCTGGCGACGGAGATGCGCCGCCACAGTCGCTAGGCACTTTGTAAATACTCTCGGTGCCGTGGTGACCCCGAACGGCAGGACTCTGAACTGGTAATGCTGGTCTAAGATCTTGAATCTGAGATACTTTCTGTGTGAAGGATGCAGGGGAATATGGAAATAGGCATCCTTCAGATCCAGCGTTGCTAGGAAGTCCCCTTGCTGAAGCAGGGGAAGCACCTGCTGCAATGTGAGCATATGGAAGTGCTCCGAGTTGATGTACCAGTTCAGGGGCCTGAGGTCCAGGATCGGCCTGAGTGATCCGTCCTTTTTGGGGATTAGAAAATACAGGGAGTAAACTCCTGTTCCCCGTTCTTGCAATGGAACGAGCTCTATTGCCCCTTTTTGCAGCATGACCAGTACTTCTTGCTGCAACAAGGTCAAATGCTCGTCGGACATAGCACGGCCTCTTGGCGGTATGTCCGGTGGAATGGACGTAAGTTCTAGACAGTACCCGCACTGGATAATAGACCTCACCCACCTGTCCGTGGTGATGGACCTCCACGCCGGCAGGAACTGCTGGAGTCTCCCCCCGACAGGTGTCGTGTGATCGGGGGGGAGTGACAAGACGTCACTGCTTGTTGGAGGCGGTGGACCTGGAGGCATTGTTTCCACGTCCCCTGCCTTTGATATTATTGCCTCTGTAGCCACCCCTGCCCTTGTTGTTGTTATACGAGGACTGGGTGTTACCCTTGTAGTATTGCGTTGACTGGGATGCCTGGCCCCTTGAGGTGCCTCTTGAATTGGAGCGGCGAAAAGAACTCCCCCGAAACTGCTGGCTTTGCAAAGCCCCCATAGACTTGGCAGTTTCGGTATCTTTCTTCATCTTTTCTAGGGAGGCATCCACCTCAGGGCCGAACAGATGGTCAGGATTCACTGTTTGACCCAATATAGTGGTTTGTATGTCGGGTTTGAACCCAGAAATTCGAAGCCAGGCATGGCGTCTAAGTAAAACGCTAGTATTGATAGCCCTGGAGGCAGTGTCTGCCACGTCAAGGGCACATTTGATGGATGCATTTGTTATAAGTTTACCCTCCTGAATGAGCATCTCCCCCGCCTCCTTGTATTGGTCAGGCAAGTGTTGCAGGATGGCCTCTAATGTGTCGTAATGGGCCCTATCATAACGTGCAAGCAGGGCTTGGGTGTTAGAGATCCTCCATATGTTTGCTGCCTGCGCAGCAATGCGTTTGCCTGATGCCTCAAATATTTTGGATTCCTTATCTGGGGGAGGAGCATCACCAGTAGTCTGCGAATTCGCCCTTTTTCGAGCGTTGGACACCACCAGGGAGTCCAATGGCAAATGTCCCTTAATGTACGTGGGGTCCGTGGGCGCCGCCTTATACTTCCTGTCGATGCGAGGGTTGACCACCCGCGCCCGGGTGGGTTCCTTGAACACCTCCTGTGCATGCTTCAGCACCCCTTTAAGCATCGGCAGTGTCTTGACTTGTTTTTCGGCTACCGAGAAGGTGTCGACCAAGAAATCGGCATCCACGGGGTCGGAGTGCAGTTCGACGTCATGGTTCGCTGCAGCTCTCTCTATTAATGCATTGAATGCCGCCGAGTCCTCCGTCGGGGACGTCTTCGCGGCGAAAAGTTGAGTGTCCTGGCCCGACTGCGGGTCGTCTGCGTCGCCTCCTGCTGTCCAGGGCACATGCTCCTCTTCCGGATCCGAGTACGCAGGATAGTTGTACTCATCCTCTTCCTCGTCCACCTCGGGCACGGGGGAGTGTGCCGGCGAGTGTACCGGGGCCTGTGGAGACAGAGGTTCCATCAGAGCCGAAGAGTCTCTCTTGTTCTTGAGTGGAATCCTAAAAGGTTCCAAGGCCGGCTCCGATGTAATCTTTCGCTTGAGGAGCGATAATTTCCCGGTGTTGGCGTCGATGATCACCTCACGACGTTCCTCCACCGCCAGCGGTTGGAGCCGAAGCTTCGATACCACCAATGCAGCCTTCGGCGTCAACACTTCTTGAGAGTGTCCGCTCTGCTTAGGCGCGAAAGCCTTCGGCGCCGACTTGGGAGGAAGGGTAAAACGAATGGGCGTTTGTTCCTTGGCAGGCTTCGGCGTGGGCTTAGGCACTACAGTGTCCTGGCTGGGAACCACAGTAGACTGTTGGATCCGCCTTAAGGATTCTCCCACCTTCTTTGTAAGGGATGCCGAGGGCTGAACCGTCTCGAGCGACTCTTCGTCTCCGAGAGCCCGGTCGTCGGTAGGCCTCTTCTTCGGTGCCGCCGCCCCATGGCCTGGCGCACCGTCGGCGTGACGCTTCTTCGAAGCCGTCTTCGGGTCCGCGACCTTTTTCGGTGCCGACGCAGCCGCGTCGGGTGCCTTCACCTTCGGCGCCGACCCCAAAGGCTTCGGGTCGGCCATTTTGGCGCGGCTCTTGTGGTCGGCCATCTTGGCGTGGCTCTTCAAGTCGGCCATTTTGGGTTTCGTGGAAGTTGACGCCTCCAGAACCTTCTTCACTAGCGGCACTTTCGGTTTCGGTTTCGCATCCGAAGGGGCGAGACCAGTTGGCTTCACTTTCGGTTTCTTGGCAGAAATGTCCGTGACCGGGCCCGGGGGCGGGGACGTAGGACTTAAAGTTAGATCTTGGGTAAGGCCCGAAGGCGATCCCTCGACCTGGGCCGTATGACGGGGAGTAACCCCGGAGTCTGGTTGGGGATGCTCTTCCCCCGAGCTATCACCCATCGTGGCACAAATCAGTTCGTCGTCCCCTACCTCACCGGAGACTTCGTCGTAGGCCTCCTCATTCGCGTCATAGGTCTCTTCCTCAGACGCGGGGCCAGAGTCCGATCCTTGTACGTCGTCCGCTTCCTCGACAGATTCCTGAAAGATGTCATCAGGCGGGGGCGCCGAAGCCGACAATTGAGCCTGGAGCCGATTAGCCCAGAGTCTTCTTACTCCTAAATTTGGAACACGCCATGCAGGTGTCTTCACGGTGATCCGGTGACAAGCATGTATTGCACACGGGGTGCACGTCGAGGTGCGAGTATTTAGAGTGACACAGCGGACACTTCTTGAATGGAGTCCGCTCCATAGCAAAGGGTGTAGTGTAGGCCCGTCCGCGTCGAAAGCACGTGGAAGGGTTGTAGGAGATCGGAGCTGAGAGTCAGTAAGAAACCCGAACGCAACTATACCGACGCCCAGCCTAAAGACCTTTTGGCCTCGAGTAAAAGTCGAACAACTATCGGTTCCGATAGAGGGAACCGAAAACACATCCGAACCCGATGGCGGAAAAAAACAATCTGGGGATGGAGGCGATGCCCATGCGCACTGTAGTCCAGGGGAGGAGCCACCTATCTCGTGATACTTCGAAGACTCTTCCAGGACAACAATGTGCAATCATCCGGACCCAACACTAGGTGGCGGACTATGCACAGATATGAATTCAGCAGCCCACATGCCTCGAACGTATGTGACGCTTTTCTGGGTGTTGATTGGGAGCCATTAGAAGATCTTCCTAAACAGCTTCAGTGTATGGAAGCATGAAGCGGTGACAGAATGGACTTGGGCAGTCAAGTTGAGTTTGCGGTTGATGACGATGCAGAGCTTCTTGGTGTATGTGGTGGCGGTGGATGTCAGTCCTAGCTCTGTTGGCCAACAGGTGCAGTGGTCTTCTGGGAGATCAGAATTTCTGCCTTGTCCGTGCGCAACTTCAGATAGTTGGTCTTCATTCAGAGGGCGATTTCAGTGATACAGGATTTGAACAATTTGAACACGATAAAGTACTGGGTGTCTTTTCCATGAGGGAGAGAATGAGCTGTGTCTCGTTGGTGTCAAAAAGGACCTTTATCTTGTGAGAGCAGATGATGCTGGCTAGAGGAATCATGTATGCTTTGAAGAGGGTCGAGCAGAGGGAGGATCCTTGCATAACTCTGCAGATTAGGTCACGGATATCCGAGGTGTTTGGTGCCAGGCTAACTGACTGGATCCTTCCAGTCAGGAAGTGCCAGTGCATGTCCTTGGAGTCTGATGTGATGCAGGCATTGGATGAGGATGGTGTGGGAGACTGTGTCAAAAAATGTGGAGAGGTCCAGGAGCTCAAGAGCCGCCTTATCTCCCCCATCCTGAGTAATGCGGATGTTATCTGAGGTGGCGATGAGTTTAGCTTCCCTGCTGTGGTTGGGTCTCAAACCAAACTGAGTGATGCTGAGCTGTTGGCGTTCATGGAGGTGTTCAGTAAGGAGTCTGTTGATGATTTTCTCGAAGTCTTAAGCCAAGAATGGTAGCAGGGAGATCAGTCTTTAGTTGGCAATCATTTATGGGTTCGCAGAGGGTTTCTTCGGAAATGGGAGGACAGTTGCATCTTTCCAACCATCTAGGAAGTTTGAGAAAGAGGCATTCATAATGGATGTGAGCATGGGGCTGATGCATTGGTTCTTACGATTAGATTAGGAAGCAGTTGGTGAGGTCTATCAGTTCTGGTTGCGGGTTGAAGTGGCTGTAAATGGAGCTGATATTGTTGCTGAAGAACAAAGAGATTATTGGCGAGGTCCTGCAAGGGGGTGATTGAGTTGGAGAAGGCTGCTTGTGAGGTGAATCCTTCACTGTGGCAGAGATTTCTTTGTTTCTGTTGGTGCTTACATTGATGCAGTCCGCCAGATCTCCACACTTGGTGGTCTGGATCATTTGGTGCTAATGTTTCTGATTTTAACGTGTCTCAGTCTGCATTGTCCTGGATCATTCTATATTTGCACTCTAGTTGTTTGCACTGGCTTTTCATCGGTCCGAGTTCCTTCATGTGCCTACTGGCCTGGAGTCTAGATCTTGTTGTACTGCTGTGTTTGAGGATGGCCAGGCACTCAACGCAGAAGATGATCCAATTGTTGAAATACTTGATGGCTTTGAGGAGGCTATTGCTGTGTTAGAGTCAGTGACAGTTAAGAGTAGTGTTCCGGTTCTTGCAAGTCATGTTGCTCCAGTTTTGGCTGGCTGGTCTGGTGGTGGCGAGTATGCGTTGGACCAGGACAGGGATGCTTACCTTGATGAGTACATGGTCTGCCCAGGAGTTTGTGTGGGCAATTCGACAAGTATGTTGTTAAAAATGGTAAAAATAGGGCCAAGGAGGTGTCCGACAGTGTGGGTAGGTCTAGTTACTCATTGGGGCGGGACCAAGGCTTCAAGGACTTCGATGAGTGATTTTGAGTTGGAGTCAGCGTGTTCAGGTTTTGACATAGGATGTAATTACTAGCACCAGTGGTTAGTGGTACGCCAAAGTTTGTGATTGTATCAATGAAGATGCTGTGTGATTTCTAGATGAGAATGCTACTTAGGGTGAAGTTGGCTGTGAGATACATAACTGTGATATAAAGTTATTGTGTCCATTCCAGAAAAACAAAAGATAATTATTAACTTTAGCCTGTGACAGGTCACAGCCTTTAACTGCAAAGAAAAATGCTCTGGTTTATAAAAAAAAGTATACACACATATATATGTGTTCGAAAACTGGTATAGTCCTATTTGAAGAAACCAGAGTCGAGGCCCAAATATATTCTCAGTGCTCAAGGTTTATTTGGCAGAAAGATTAAACAGCCCCAAGGCGTTTCGAGGTAAGCCTACCTCTTGGTCACGGGTGGAGTCCACCCGTGACCAAGAGGTAGGCTTACCTCGAAACGCGTTGGGGCTGTTTAATCTTTCTGCCAAATAAACCTTGAGCACTGAGAATATATTTGGGCCTCGACTCTGGTTTCTTCAAATAGGACTATACCAGTTTTCGAACTTATTTAAAGGATCGGCGATCCTGTTGAGCGCCCGCCGTGTAAGAGGCAGAAGCACGCCGCTTTTTCGTGTTTTGGTTACACATATATATGTATATACACACCATAAAAATGTTTCAGGACCCTACACATTGGTAGGGCTATTCCAGTGCTTGATATTAATGAAACCCTACAATGCAAAACATTTTCTTTCAAGACCCCTCCCCCTTCATGTTGAATTATTAAGAACAAAAGAAAACACATGTATACCTAACAAGTTAGGCTTCAGTGTGGTTCTTCCTGGCCCAAGGTTCACAAAATCCGACTGTCTTGAAAGTTAACTTATCACATTTCTCTTAACTTATACATTACCTTATGGGATAACTCATCATAATCGTCACTGCTGTCAGCCATGGCTTTCTGTTGGGGGATAATGGTCCTGGGGACTTGGGAGCAACAAGAAAAGAAAGCAGACATTTAACACAAAACAACAACAAAACACACAAATAAGTCACTCACGCATATTCCATTACATTAATCCTGGTGAAGTCAATTGCTCGACAAAACAACAAGTTTCATCTGGCAGAGGTTCAGACAATTAGGCCAAATACTGCAGTTTAAAACGGTTGCATATATGCAAAAGGGTCAATGTGTGGCATGATGAGATGGTAAAGAGGGTGTGGCCCCTGCTGAGTGACCTTGAAAAACTAGTGCTCCGATTCCTTTGTCTTGCAACTGCATTTGGTGCACACACAGATTGCAGTCTACCCAGATGGGTCTACTTCAGACGCATTGCACCAACATGACTCACAGCTTTATCGTCGCTTTGAGTGCAATGGTGTTCAGAGCCTGTTCCTCCGTAATCATTTGGCAGCTGGAGAATGCTAGATGCATCACCCTTTCCCTACAAATACTTTTTATTGTTGCAATATTAGGATTTGAAACACCACTCCACAGCAGCGAAAGTGCTAGCTTCATGTCTTTCTCCTTTTCCCATACTTTGTGCTCTATGAAATGAAATGAAAAATTATATTTATATAGCGCCAAAAATACCGGAGGCCTCGCAGCGCTTATAATGATTGCTAAAATGGGCTACCCTGAAGGTTAACGAGTTTTTGTGTACAAATATGTTTTCAGCGCTTTCCTGAAAGCCATCCTGTTTGTTATAGCTGAGCGGCACACAGCATCAACTCCAGGAAATGATAAAGAGCATGAAGATCTCTACAACAAATGTTAGTACGCATGAGAATGCATGTATTATCTTCATTCAGGCTGAGACAGCCACTTATGTTGTCCATAATATAGTTTAAGGTTAGGTGATATACACCTCCTTTGAAAGTGAGCAGCCCACCCAGTAAATTTAAACAATACTGGCCTAAAAAAGGTTAGCAGCACTCTAGAAGGGATATGAAAAGTCCAAAACTGGTTTAGGCTGCGAATACATTATCTTCATTTGGATATTGATTTCATAGAGTAAGTTGACACAAGTGTCATAGCAAGAACCCAACAGGTATTTTCCTTGGTCATAAAGTACCCAGGATCTTTTTTTTTTTTAAGAAGTTTTAGAAAGATGGGTAAGTGCTGCAAAAATATAACGATCACGAAGGACCGCCAACCACATTTCTAGAGTGCTATGCCACTATTGAACAAATGCCTAAATATAACTCAGACTTGGGATGCTGCCTCTGTCTTCCTACCATTCCTACTCAATTACTGCTTTCAAATGAAAGCCTGATCAAGTCTCACTAGTTTGTCCTCTCTGATAAAATGGGAGCCTTCAGGACCTCTTTAAACTGAAACAGTTGTTCAGCATCACTCTTCTCTCGGAATCTGTACATCCCTCCGATCAACACAGAATAATACATATTTTGTGTTCATGTGGTTGATTTCTGTAGACTATTCTTTGTCAATTAACATATTTTTATCAGATTAATTATAGCCCCCATTACCCAAGCCAAGGATGCATTTTAGTCACTCGCCCTTCTCAACATTGCTGACGCCTCTTGAGTTTTCCATTCAGATGGCATCTGCTCATTACAATTGAAGAGGCCAAACCTTTTTCTTAACCATTAATGAGATCAGTGGTACTCTGTGTAGTGGTTCTGTAAACTCAGCTTTCATTACTGTGCATGGAAACTTATAATCCTCTTTTGGGGATTTGTTTTCAACTTTGATGGAGCAATCCACAGTTAAGTGTACAACTATTGATCTGTTGTGATTAAATAGATGCCATGAAAGTCTAATGTCACTGCTTTTACTGACCAGATTTTGAAACCTATTGCATCATCCGAGGTTTTTCATTGTAGGTTATTGCTTTTAAATTATAAGACCCATGGTGGGGGAGAGAGAAAGAAACTGAGAAAGAAAGAGAGAGAGAGAGACAGAAAGAGAGAGAAAGAGAGACAGAGAGAGAGAGTGTGTGTGTGCGTGTGTGTGTATATATACATACATATATAAGATTTTGCACAGAAACAAAATTATAGTGCTTTCAATAACACTGCGACAACATGCACATTTCAACATATTTACCTTGCTGTCGTGGCGTTGGGGTATAGATGCTTGCCACTTCTTCTGAATCATTTATCTCAAGGCTCTCATCGTAGGGCTGGTTTTCAATTAGTTTTGTCTAGATAGTAAGATTAACGGTTAAATGAGCTGAAAAAGCAAAGAATGCATTAATGCAGTTCTACCTTCCCCATTCTCTTTGGAAATGTCACTTGCATGACATTCAGCCTTCACACATGATACTTTCATTTCACCTGCAACTGGATAGGAAAACATCAAAAGTGGAGCAGTTATGCTCATGGACCACCTGCTTTAACAGACCTGGACTGTTATAGCAGATCAACACTCAGTGTCTGATCTTGGTGGTAAGCCTTAATACCGCTCCTGGCTTTACCATAAATGCTCTCTTTATATCAAACTGTGCCCCCATCTGTCCCCCAATTTTTTTCAACGCCTGGACCACAAGTTAAAGAAATCTCTACCCATTACCTCTGCTCTTTACAACAGAATCTCAATGTCTCGACATTTCTCACCACCATCATACAGGCCATGATCTATGCGTTATCTCACCTCTGTCTATATCTGGCCCACTAATCCCTACTGTAACTCCTCACCATCACTCCTTCATTGCGGTGTGCTGTGCCCCAGCCCTTTCCATTGCTGGAACACCAAGGTCACAGCTGTTCTCCGACTACTGAATGAGCCAGACACCAGTGTCGGTCCTTATTTGTGCCAAATACAATCAGCGTTGCATGGAATCCCATTCCATGATTGCAAACACTTCTTTCTTAGCAGGGGCAATCAATCAACTGAGAAGATAAAAGAGGACTCAGGTCTTAGGTATTGCAGTGATTCCATGTAAAAGAAACCAACCCACCCTACACTACAGGTCCAGTTCTCCTCACCTTTCATTGAAAGGCGCAGTGTCGCCACCTCAGGCCCCACTTGCTCGTTCAGTGATATTTGCCCTTACTAGAAAAGCAGCGTCATCACCAGGTTACTAAAACAATTTTTTTAAATTCTTCTACGTTCTGAAGGCGACGCAAACAGTAAATGGCCAGGCAAAAGCTTTTAGTAGTATTACGCAAGTATTTCTCACAAGCACCTAAGTTATCACCTTCTCACACATGATTCCCAACCCTGATTAGCCTTAGTGTCCCTCTGCTGCAAACGCTCTCAAGAACCCTCATCCTCCATGAGCTGTCAGCAACCCTTGTCCTTTAATCACTCTCAGTAGACCTATATCCTAAGTGTTCTTATTAAACTGAGCTCTAATCGTTCTCAAACACCCCTGTGTTTTAATATATCACATTAACGCCATGCTTAAATCGCAATCAGTAACCCCAATGATCTAATAATTTCCAATAAGCCCAATGCTCTACTCTCTCCTAGTAACCCCATGCCATAATCATCTGAATAACCCCATGCCATAATTGCTCCAGTTACCCAACATGCTTTCATCTCTCCCAATAACCCCATGCCCATGTTACTCAGAAACCCTATTTCACTAAGCCCATCTTCCTACATCACGCAGGCAATGGGCAGGACTATCAACTGAGAAGACGGGCAAGCGATTCAGCATAGCTCCCAAGCCTCACACACCAGACTCTGGATTCTCTAATGCCAACACATTTACCTAATAAGGTGCATTATTATTCATTCCACCTACAGCACAGCATCACAAAGTGAATGAGACTTTGTATTGGAAGCCTTGGAAAGCTTGAAAAGTCACCCCAAACTATTGAAAAGTGATAGGTTACCATATTAATGCCCCATGTATGTCCTACAAATGCCAGATCGCAATGTTTTAGTCACACTTTGAAAGAGTAGATTCAGGGCATCAGACAACAGGACATGCACAGGTGCTTTCTAAGCGCAAGTACTGTCCCGCGATAAAATCTCCACCGTATTTGTAAGTCCTGTCCCAATCCCCCATTTCTTGCATATTGTATTGCCGCTCTTCAGAGTCCTTTTTGAGGAGCAGCGTCATGTGGCAGATCTCCTTGCATGCGCCCCCTGCCCCTCCCATCAGGCATTTCCCCAACTGCAACCACAGCACTGATTATAATTGCAGTGCAGTACAAGTCGCCAAATGTTTGGGGCGACGGAGTGCATGGCAGGAAGGCAACATACTGCAAGCACACAATCAAATCCTTCTATGTACTGCATACTCGAACTGCTCTCAGTAACTTCCTGCTCTGGAGCCTCCCAGTAAGCTCATGATACAGTCACGCTGGGAATGTTTCCCTCTAATCACTCAGTAACAGCACACTTTAACATGCATGCCATCACTTGGAAGAGAAAAGAGAATAGAGGGAGAAAATAATTAGCAGGAAATTCTTTTACCCATTTACTTGCAATGAAGTGGTGGCCCTTTTAGGTGTGTGAAAAGTAAAATAAGCAATTTTTGGATTAAAAATGGAAAACCTTTCTCCAGTCAGGTATGTTGGCATGTATGCTAGAAGTGGTTGAACCACTGAAGGCTCAAACCAGAGACCTGCCTCTATTTTAGTTCAAAGTCTCTTGTACCCTCAAGCCCAAAACAAATCAAACTTGTATGTGGCTCTTACCTGCCACCTACGCTCTAATCTCATGCTCCAAGAATTAAAGACAAAGCATTAACCTTTGATGTAATACAGGAGAGAAAGCACAATGTGAAACCAGAATACCTGGGATTAATCCGGATTCCACCCTGCTTGACCAAATTGTTAGATCCCATTTCATTGTACCTCCTTTTGCTTTATGGTCACGCATGAAAGCACCTTGCAATTTGAGATTCAGAAACGCATTGTACAAAAACCTCATACGTTTGGCTTGGAATTTACTATAATGTTGCTCCATGTATAATAAGAATCTAGGCTACATATGAATGCACATGACAAATGAGTTGCTTCTTAGTTCACTACTAGAATTGTTTGAAGAGCGGGGTGTGGGGCATGACATTTTAAAAAGTAAACTTTTGATAAATGCCTCTGAATGCAGCGATATAATCTGATGAACCAGGGTGAAATTCAAAGAATTACACTACATTTTGAAGAGACTTTATCCTATTTTTACATAATGTTTGATGCACAATTTACATGCCAACATTTTTATGGCTTGTCTTGGACAAGTCAGGTCCTTGGCTTGGCTCTACTCTGTTAATTTTGTTAGCTCACCCATCTCTAATATATGCTTCTAATCCCTCTCAGTAACTAACTCTCAGGCTCTTATTAACTCCAGCACTAATTACTCACTGTAACTCTAATATGTTCTAATACCTGACAACAGCCTCAATGCTCTAATTGCTCTCCACAACCGTGATGCTCTGAACTCTCTTTGTAAAAATATGGTCTAATTGCTCTACTAACCTCTGTTCTGAACATCTCTCAGTAGAAGGTTTCTTTTTGTGACTCTAAGTACCCCTTAACCATTAATTGATCTCAATAACCCCAATGCACAATTTGCTCTCAGTAGCCCCAAAGTTCTAACAGATAAGAGTAACTCACATAATCTAATCTCACCCAGACCTGGATTGCTCTAAGCAAGCCACATGCTCTAATCGCACTCAGTAACCCCCTTTTTAGGTCTCGTCCTATTAATCCCGCAAGGGATAATTGGACGGGAGTATAGTAGGTCAAATAAGCTTTGAAACCAACAGCAGATTTGCCACAGTGCATGTGCTCGTGAACGCGCTTCTCCCCGTGCCGCCTGCCTCCGAGAGCTTCACTTCAAAGGGATCTTCACACTTCCCACTTCACGCCGCCCACAATGCAGAGAGCCAGCGCTTCCAGTGTGGAAGTAAAGTACCAGTCCTTCGATTGGGCCTCATCGTTGCGTCTCTCATGCTCCTTCCCATGTTGTCTTTCTCACCATTGTTTATTTATTTAATGGACTGCAGGCATTACGAAACGTGCATGAGGCTATTATGTCTATAAAGAACATGGCTGCAATGGTCTCTGCTTACGCTTTTGTCAGAGTAGGATGTAATCTACGTCCCTTTTGTCAGCTTTACCAGTTTCCGGTTCTCTCCGAGTCTGTGTGATCTGTGTGTTATGTAACAATTTTTTTAACTTACTCACAAAAGACATACTTGCGCCGGTAGCACTGTAACAGCATCTCGCTCTGTTTGCAGATCATTCACACATCAACTTAATTTGCCCCTTTAATCTTAGTGAGCCGCGCGGCCAACTCTCCCCCCTCCCCCCTTGCAGTCTGTGCCTTCTCCCCAGCCGCCCCCCCACCCCCCTTCTTGGGAACCGGCTGACCCAGAGCACGCTGGAAAATAGAGGTATTTTGCCCTCATTTCTCCAACCTTCCCTCCTCCCAGTGCTCACGCTAGTTTAAAAAAGTTACCCATCTGATACGGTTTGCAGATCATTCACACATCAACTTGATTTAAAAAACTGTCTCCAGCCGGCCTCTGTGATTTTTTTTAACTCACTCACAAAAGAAGTACTTGCGGCGGTAGGACTGTAACAGCATCTCGCTCTGTTTGCAGATCATTCACACATCAACTTAATTTGCCCCTTTAATCTCAGTGAGCCACGCGGCCAACTCTGCCCCCTCCCCCCCTTGCAGTCCGTGCCTTCTCGCCAGCCGCCCCCCCCACCCCCCTTCTTGGGAACCGCTGACCCAGGGTACGTGACGGGCACATCTATCCTGGTTCACACGGGCATCTCAGCTGGTCAGATGTGGTCTTCAGTGCTTCAAAATTCATGTTTACAAATTTACTTTCAATAAATGTCACCCGTTGTCAGTGATATCACATCACTTCATGCATTAATCTACCAGAGACCCGGTTTAAAAATACAGTTTCTCTCAGTTTTAAGGGCCTGTTGTGTCTCACTTGACTTTCATAGCCTGTTTCACGCTCCAGGTCCTCAGAGTGCTTAGTTCTGCTCCGGGTCCTATTACAGACCCATGCTCACTCTTTGAATCCACAGCTGCGTCCATCTGTGTAAAAATAACGTACTTAATATGATGTACTAGTATGATGTTGTTCTTGTGTCGTCATTTGTAAAGCGCCCAGTGCGCCACTATTCGCTTCACACTGCACAGCTTAGATGGCTTTACAAACGCTCCTAAGTTCCGTTACGTTTTCACGCCTACAGAGGCCTAGGGCGTGTTTCTACAGCTGCTTATATGTACATTGTGCATCATATAATAGCTACACGTGCACCTATCACTTGCTGTCTGCAGTAATAGTGCCACTATACGCAGAGCTCGGCTTCTGAGCGCAAGCGCTCCCCTCCTCGCACTCCTCTGCTCCTTTTTATTACGTAAGATCTAAAGTTGCCTCTTTAGCACCTTTACTATAAGAACAGGTATCAATAATAAAAACATCAGTGGTGCTGAATGAGCGTTCGTAGCCTAATAACCTGGCTCAAACCATAGAAACCAGTATGTGAGGAGCTCCAATCCTCCTGCCGGATCTATTGGAGGCGCTATTACCTTCCTGCCATGCTCCCTGCATCTGGGACTTAAGCCATGTGTGCTGTGTTTTTTCTGAACTGCCCCCTATTACTAGCACTTTTGTGTGCACTTTGCCTCTCCTCCAGTGGTGCTCCATGTCTAGGACTATAGCCATGTGTGCTCTTCTCTTGGGCACTATACAGTGTGTCTGGCACTGCAGTGTGCACTGTGTCTCCTCTCCAGGGCCCCCTGTATCTGGGACTGTAGCCATATGCGTTATGTCTCTTGGGCAGTATACTCTGTCTAGGACTGGTGTGTTCACCTTTTGTGAACCACATCACATAAAGGACACAAAGGTTTTTACAGCTTCAACAAGTGGACCTATCTGACATAGGCGAAGCATTGCGGAATTCCAGATTTTTCTCCTTAGCACATCACATCCTCGCTCTTACCAGTCAACGGGTGTCGGGTGCCAAGAACCACTGCTTACTTCTAAGCACTCCCTCTCTCTCCTCCTGTTGTCTTCCTAGGGGCCTGTTATTCTAGCGAGCCCAGGATCTCTCTTCAGCTGTGCCCTGCGGTGTTTTACCTCCATTTGAGAACTGTCCAATAGTACATTAGGGTCTGAGAAGGATGCAGCAGTATGCTCTAAGCCAGAGGTAAGAGAGCGGTGTCAACACAACAGGCTCTGCATACGTTCATTAACCCCTTAAGTGCTGCTGACGGCCAAAGGTCGTCAGCAGCGCTACCTCCCCAGTGCTGCGCACGACCATTGGACGTCCATTCAGCACTGGTTCCAATGGACAGACCAGCACCGGGGAGGGATGTTTACACGCAGCTAAGGTGTTAAAATTTTATCTGGAAAATTGTTGAAGCCTTGGTATTTAGTGTTTTACATATTACGGCCTCAGTGTGCAATGTTTCCCTTATTGTGTAGTATTTAAATGTAGTTTTTACTAGCATAATTGTTGCAGAGCAGTTAATCAAGGATAGCAAATGGGTTTGTGTGAAAAAATAAAACTTACTTTGCCTTTTTTGGGGGGGAGCAAACTAACAGCGAAAAAAACAGATGTTGCCTTGCTCAAGCGATAAACATTCTTTTAGATTCACAGACAGGGTTTGGTTGTTTTTCTAAGTCTTCTTTAGCGCTGGGTTATATGGCTAGTAACTGGCAACACACTGTGAATTAGTAAGTCATGTGGAGGCAATATCGATAAGTATCTTGTGTGGCCTCTGTTTACGCTGTTGTCAATATTCAGTTCACACTATTTATTTTGCTGATATCTTCGTTTTCTTAGGTGCAAACCGCCTGCGCATTATAAACACTTTGCATGTCCTCTCTTTAGTGTGTTCTGTTACTTTATATTATTCCTTCCGCTGTTATCTCCCTCTACTTACATGCAAAGCAAGAGCCCGTCGCAAACAGGCTGTCTAGTCTCTCTTTAGTTTGCTGGCGCCATTCAATTCACACTATTTGTTTTTTTGCCATCTCCTTCTACTTACATGCAAAGCGAGCGCGTACTTCTAACACTTTGTATGGCCTCTGTTTAGTCTGCTGTCTACATTAAAATCACACTTGAATTTTAGGTTACCTTCATTTGCTAGTATACACATCGGGAGTGTATTACAAACAGTTGTATATTATATGTAGCTTTTGCAAGCACAAGTGATGTTGTTTACCTATATCTTAATGTCGATTAGATCTGCTTATCATTAAATATATAAAAACATTGATAGTATAAGGCATTTATTTTTTATATTTTTCTATGAATCTTCATGTGTAATATAAAAAAACGGATGTGTATAAACACTTGCGCTCAGTGTTACAGTAGCGGACCATATTAATGCGATCTTCCTTGGTCTCATTTTTGCTGAGGCGGTTAAATAGGGTACTCTGTGGCAAAAGACCTTTGTTTTATATATCGTCCGCTTTTATTGTATCAGCATGAGGTCTGCCTTGTTTAAAGAACCGTAACAAGAGCTGAGCCATACAAAGATGTTACGCGTAATTCAGGGAACAGTTGTCATGTAAACATACGAGAAAGATCATTCAAAATTTTTAAAGTTATTTATTTTTTAGCATTAGTGTTTTATTTTGAGGGACATTTATTGAAACAAATTGTTTCAAATATGAAGCCTTCAAGAAAACCCCTGTACTCGGGGGGCGTGGCTTGGACGGCAGAGTGAATGGCCGCCTAGTCTGTCTTCGCTCTACACAGGGACATAATTACGGGGCGAAAACAGTGTGATGCAGAAACCGAAAACGAAGAACAAAGGTGATCTCACCCACCGCAACATCTCCTGCACATGATGTGACAGTTGAAACAACTGCCGACCGCCTATAGACGCCTAGACCGATGCTCGGGTCTATGCCGGGAGACGCGAGACACGGGCCGCCATCTTGGGTCCGCGGAACTCGTCCGGAGTCGAGCGCGAGACGAGCGGGACCTCCAGCGGGACCGCCAGCCCTCCACAAATGAGCTCTCTCAATCCTAAGGTGAGCGTGCTATAAGGAGAAAGGCAGCGACGCTTACCCCAATGTCTGCAAGTAAGGGGGCCACAAGAGCGCCCGATTTACACCAAACCTAACCTGCCTGACCTCAAAATGGCGTCCGGATTGCCCGGTAATTGATACGCGATTGCTTATATGCTACAAACCTACGCCCTATTATCCACCATAGCGCTATTACCAACCACAGATCACTCAACCCCACAGACCTGCCTAACAGATCTACTTCTGCCGTCCTGAGTACCCAGATATGCCTTAGTTTTCCCAAACGATGCCGGACATCAAGATGGCGACTCTTACAGAAATTAACCCCTGCAATTGGCGCTAAAGTGTCTTCACATCGCAGTAAAGACACAGGGTTCATGGAAGCCTCCCCTCAGCAAAGGCAGATCTATGCCATTAGCGACATAAGACTGTAGGGTCCCTGAAACACACGCACCCAGCCTGTACCAATCGGTACCAGCCAGCACCAGCAAGTAAATGATATGAGGGCTATCTGTACTACTTCTCAGTCTTGTGTTACGGCCAGCACCTGCTTATCCCTGTTAATCACACCCTACCACCATCTGGCCAGCACTAGCAACCAAGTAGATGGCAGTCAATAGGCAATGAGCCAGATGCGATTGCTGATACACGATAAAGCCAATCAACACAAGACCTGACCTGCACAATACCTGGAAAAGACCGGCATAAGCCCGGACAAGACCCATAAAAGACTCGCAAAGACCTACAAAGACCTGGAAGAGAATACAAACTTCCACCGAACAGCCACCTAACCTACTTCTGCAGCCAGTCGTCCCTGCTCAAGTTCTATCTACTGATTAAGTGAACCGGCTGAGTACGGACAATGGCGGATAGAGAATCCAAAAACCCTAAGAAGGTGCGGCCAGAAACTTCCGCCTCAGACTTACCTATTAAGAACAGGGATGAAGTTGCTAGCACCCTAGACACGATTCTGAAGAAATTGGCGGACGTTCATGACCTTGCCAAGTCGACGAAAAGTAACACCGACGCGATGCAACTTGAACTAACCGCGATCAGAGCTGACATGAACTCCTTATCTCTCCGCCAAGACGAAGCAGAGCAGAGAATTAGCGATATAGAGGACAAGTCCACAAACGGCACTAAAATCACGCAGCATCTCCAAACAGCCACCAACGATCTCAGACGCCAAGTCTCAGAATTGGAAGATCGCAACAGAAGGGGAAACGTGCGAATCTTCGGGATCCCGGAAAACGCTGAAAAAGACGCAGACTCCTGTATATCATTTCTAGAAGCGTGGATCCCATCTGTCATGGGAATACAGTTCCAACATGGATTGGAGCTGAACAGAGCCCATAGAGTGCCGACCTTCCTGCACCGATCGGCGAGAGGCCCAAGACCTCTCATATGCAAACCACTCAGGTTCCAACACACGGAAGACATCCTAAAGTATGCCTGAAAAAAACCACAACATCATTTGGGAAGGTAACAGAATCACATTTACGCAGGATTACTCCAGAGAAACGGTGGAAATACGAAAAGGTTTCCTTTCCCTTCGAGAAAGACTACGGGCGAAAGGTATTCAGTTCTCTTTTGCAGGCCCGGGGAAATTCAAGATCTCAGACCATGGTCGTTCCCATCTCTTCACTAATCCGCATGATTTATCATGCTACCTCAGTGTCAAACCACAACAAGAAATGGACACGTCTGGGGTTCAATCTAATAAAAGGAAAACAGATGTACAAGAAAAAGGCAGTTAGGTCTATCCCTAGTCGCCAGCATTCGAAACCTCTCAATGAGCATGCCTAACTAGTGAACTATGTTATGTATACACAGGCGGTCTACTACTCCAGCTTCGACATCCTGACCGAAGTATCTCACTAACTTTCAGAGGCGGGACTTAGCCTCAGTGATTGAACGCTTTAATTATGGTCTGGATTAACCCTAGAACTCACTTACACTATGCCCAGGTAATCTGTTAGGAGTCTATTGCCCTACTCCTTTTGCGAGTGGTTCCCACCTCTATTCTGTTATACTTGCAGTGCTCAGCGGACTCGTGCTTCCCACTACTAAATGTGATGTGCCGTTAAATTACTATGAGCTTAATTTCATGTGTACTTGTTTCACTTTCCTTAGGCAAGCGACTTGTTTTATGTTGCTGCACACAGACTTACGCTATATTGTTCTGCATATAAAATCTCTTGACTCTACAAGTTTTCTAGATACCCAAGGTACCTCCGCAAGACCGGAACTGCTTACAGCAGTTATATTTGCCGTACGCAAATATGAGGGTTTCTTTAATTAGGAAGCTCATTGTTTCTTACCTAATTTTCTTAAATTTAGTTATTACGTCGCCTATCATTGGGCAAAGTCTATTGTTCTAAGATATTGATATAGTGATGTTACATAAAGGTTGCTTTACCTATTAATGTTAAACAAAACGTTACCAGAATGTTTTTCACACAAATGTTATCAGAATGTTTCATATATGTCCCTGTGTGAGCATCGACAGCACTGCCGTCGCAGCTCTTCAGTTAGAGTTTTGGGGAGGGAGGGAGGGCAGGGGAGACGGGGGGAGCCTCCGAGGGGAGAGGGGGGTCAAGGAGGGGCTGACTCACTCGGAGGGGGGTGGGGGGGGGGACAGTAGGGTTGTAAAAACGGGTGTTTCAGGTTCATCCCAGCTATGTACTATATCTGACCTATTCTTCACTCTTCTTTCTTTCCTTTCTTTCTTTCTTTCTTTTTTCCTATCATGCCTTCATAGATACCTCTTACTAACTAATTACTATCCACCACCACCATGCGTGCCACATACTCCAGGTCATTCCTCGGCGCCCATCGATGACAATTACAGTATTTGTAAATGCAATTTATCTGTGTGTGCAGAGATGCACGCTACGCCCCACGACTACGACTACGTTACACGGAATCTATACCCATGGCTTCAGATAAGAAACTAGCAACTTCTCTACATATTGTTTCACTAAACGTTAAGGGGCTTAATCACACGGTTAAGCGCAAAAAAATTCTGGATTACTTGGCCAAGACTAAAGGAGACATAATTCTCATGCAAGAAACCAAATTATCCCAGACTGATGCTGACAACCTTAAACAAAACTGGATCTCGCAGACACTTTGCTACCCATCGACCCAAAAGAAAAGAGGGGTGATCATCCCGATTTCTAAAAAAATCCAACTTAGCCCTGGTATCACACTCAACAGACTCCGAAGGTAGACTGAGTATTGCACATCTGCAAAGAGACGAGGATCATATCTATATTGCAAATATCTATGGCTCTAATACTGACCTGCCTGAATTTTGGGAATATGTATCGAAAGAACTTGAAAATATTCCTCAAGATGAACTCCTAGTGGTTGGAGGAGATCTTAATCTACCACTAGATCCCTTGCTAGACAGGCAATCCAAGAGTACATACCACCCCCCACGCGCACATGAAGCACTGAAGAGAATTTGTTCCAAGTTCCACCTCCATGACTCATGGCGCCTCCAACACCTGGATGGCCGTGACTATACTTTCTACTCCCCTCCCCACAACTCTTATTCAAGAATAGATTATTTATTGATATCTGACTCGCACACACACCTCATCGATGAAACGGACATAGCCCCCATATTGGTGTCAGATCATGCAGCTATCCATATGAAATTGGCAGGCTCACATTCACTTATCCCTCCCAGACGGTGGTGCTTCAATGATGAGATATTATCAGTGCCGGAGAATAAGAAAAGCATAGAACAATGCATAGAAGAATACTTCCAGATAAACTCACAGCCGGAAACAGATCCCGCCTTAGTATGGGACGCGTTTAAGGCCACATTAAGGGGTACGCTGATTGGTATCAGGGCTCGTATGAATAAAGAATTAAATTCCGAACTAGACGCTTTAGAGAAAACAATCAAGCAGCTAGAATTGCAACACTCCCTTGATCTGAATAATAAAGCTACCATCGACCGTTTGACCAATTTGAAATATAAATACAATGCCACCCTTAGTAAAAGGGCAGGAGTGTGGATTAATAAATTCAAGGCCTTCAGGCTATGTGCCGGTAACAAAGCAGGAAAGCTCCTCGCTTCCTATCTTAAACACAAAAAGAAGCAATTCCATATAGCATCTATTAGGGACCAGTCCAATACCACCAAAACCAAACAAAAGGACATTCTCCGCGCATTCCAGTCCTTTTACGAGGATCTTTACAAGAATAACAACCAATTCAACATGGAAGAATGTAACAATTATCTAAACTCTATCCAACTCCCACGCTTATCCGACCCTGACAAAGCAAAACTTGGGGCGCCATTGACCATATCAGAAATCTCGAATGCCGTTAAAACAATAAAAAGCAATAAAGCTCCGGGGCCTGACAGCTTCACGGACAATTTTTATAATACCTTTGAGGAACAACTTAACCCACGTCTCCTCAAATTGTTCCAATCCTTTTCAGCATCAAACAGAACCACCCCCACAATGAGTGAAGTAACAATAATAGTGATACCTAAGGCGGGGAAGGACCCTTTACTCCCTAAGAATTATAGGCTGATATCCCTCATAAACTTGGACTGCAAGATCTACGCGAAAGCCTTAGCAAGCAGACTAAACGCCGTTCTACCTTCCTTAATACATAACTCACAGGTGGGGTTCCTGAAACACTGCCTTTCGAACGACAATACGAGACTCCTATGCCATGTTTTGGAGAAGTCGAAAATATCGAATGCCCCCGCAGTAGCAATCACCCTAGACGCGGAGAAGGCGTTTGATAGGGTGTTGTGGCCCTTCCTCCGTCAATGCATGCACATATTCAACATGGGTGACACTTTTATCGACATGGTCATGTCATTGTATGCCTCCCCTTCGTCTAGAATTGCCATTAACAGTTCGCTGTCGGAACCTTTCCGTCTTGAACAAGGAACCAGACAGGGTTGTCCCTTATCTCCCGCTCTATTCCTTCTAGCACTGGAACCTCTCCTCCGTGACATACAACAGAATGCAGATATCAGTGGCATCACCTTCGCAGATAAAAGTATTAAAATTGCGGCTTACGCAGACGATATACTGATAGTCACTGAGAATCCTGAAACCTCTATAGCCGCACTGATGAACTCGATAGAATCCTACGCTAAGCAGTCAGGCTATAAACTGAATCGCAATAAATCTGAGGTAAAACCCCTCAATGTATTCACTAATAAGGAATCTTTAGGTACATCAGGATTAGTCTGGCAAAACAATCACATTAAATACCTTGGTATAGAGTTTGGAAGTTCCATCTTAGAGACTCTCCAACACAATGAAAAAATTACTCTAGAGAAAATAAAAACTCAACTAGACGGATGGTCGCCCCGATTCATCACTTGGTGGGGCAGACTAGAGACCATTAAGATGATGATTACACCACTAGTAAATTACCTATTTACCATGCTCCCCTTGATGCTATCCCAAGACTTTCATAATAGGTTGGACAAAATAATTAACAATTTCATTTGGAAAGGGAAACCAGCATTAGAAATGCAATAGGTCTCGCAGCATTAGAGTTAGTGCTTTTAGAATTGTTTATGGGTTTTTTTGTAAATCTTTAGCATGAGGTTGAGGGTGAGTGAGGGTGAGTGAGGGTGAGTGAGGGTGAGGGGTTGAGGGTGAGTGAGGGTGAGGCTGAGGGGTTGAGGGTGAGCGTGAGTGAGGGTGAGTGAGGGGTTGAGGGTGAGGGGTTGAGGGTGAGTGAGGGTGAGGGGTTGAGGGTGGGTGAGGGGTTGAGGGTGAGTGAGGGTGAGGGGTTGAGGGTGAGTGAGGGTGAGGGTGAGTGAGGGTGAGTGAGTGTGAGTGAGGGTGAGTGGGGGTGAGTGGGGGTGAGTGTGGGTGAGTGTGGGTGAGTGTGGGTGAGGGTGAGGGATTGAGGGTGAGGGGTTGAGGGTGAGTGAGGGTGAGGGGTTGAGGGTGAGTGAGGGTGAGGGGTTGAGGTTGAGTGAGGGTGAGGGAGGGTGAGGGGTTGAGGGTGAGGGATTGAGGGTGAGTGGGGGTGAGTATTATGATCAACAAGAAAAGAACTCATCTACAGCTGCAACGCAAGGCACACTTGTGACAAAATAAGAACCGTAATAAACCACGCGCCTGGAATGGGTCTAAGCATTTAGTTATTGATTTATGTATGAGTACGTATGTATGTGGCATTTCTGCAGGACCAAAGACAGGGGTACAGTCAGTGGGCGATGGAGGCGGAAGCTGGGTGCTCAGAGCGGAAGTGAACTGTTACTGCACTGTGATGTAGTGTTCTTGAGAAGGGGTGTCTTCACCTCTTTCCTATTGGTGAGCATGTTTGGGAGGTGCTAATGGATGTGGGGTGTCGTCCCAGATCGTGAGTACATCGCCAGAGAAGGCCTGCCATCTTGATTTGTCTTTGAGGAACGTTATATGGCAGTGCAGTAACAATCCACTACCCAGCTACCTCTCCCATCACTCGTTGACGTAGATGCTTGTCTTTGACCCTGTACACCTCTCGACGTTTTTGACTATGGTCGTGCCTCACAGATACCAGATACATGCAGCAGCACGAAGCATGCTGGGACGTATAGTTTTACTTTCCCATTATAAGTACAGGCCCGCTACTGCCAGGAAGCTTGCTGGTTATGTATCAGTGGTATAATGTGCAGAAAAGGTGTGCTCCACTTGCAAAACTTGGTGAGGTTAAATTCTAAAGTAAGATGTTCGCCTCGAGGATGTACAAAGGCCCTGTTGTTTTGCACCTGGTGTTCACAGCAGGCCTTGTGCCTCACAGATACCAGATACATGCAGCAGCACGAAGCATGCTGGGACGTATAGTTTTACTTTCCCATTATAAGTACAGGCCCGCTACTGCCAGCAAGCTTGCTGGTTATGTATCAGTGGTATAATGTGCAGAAAAGGTGTGCTCCACTTGCAAAACTTGGTGAGGTTAAATTCTAAAGTAAGATGTTCGCCTCGAGGATGTACAAAGGCCCTGTTGTTTTGCACCTGGTGTTCACAGCAGGCCTTGTTGGAAGTCACCCTGATGACATGGGGGCCAATTGGCAGCAATGGCGGACGACTGGTTTTCACTGGCCCTCTTTATACTGCAATAAATCATGAGTGGAAGCAGATTTCCGTTATTCCCCCATTCCGCCTCGGATCCGCGTATGCCTCATGCTTTTAATCTTTTAATTAGAAAAATGTCTGTCCCATTCTTCTCACAACGGGGCTGGACAGGAGCCGAGCGCTGCCCCCTCGGCCCCGTGAAGCAAGCCAGAGCGCAGTGACACAGTGGCGTTATGAAATCTGCTCGCCCTGTCAGCCTTGATCAAAGGCGCCCGGCTCCCTTCCTGTAAAGCCACGGCAGCCTTCCCGTCAAGAAGAAAGGTGAAATTTCCCGTGAAGTGAGTCAGTGTTTGGGAACGGACTGTGTACGGCTGATATGACAGGACAAGTGGTAACAAGAAAGGGTGGAGGGGGCAGGAGGAGGAGGGGTCCGGGGAGTAGGGAAGGGCCAGAGGGACTTGATGGGAGTGGTGGGGGGAGGGGGAGGGTATAGAGAGGGAGAGGAGGAGAGACAGGACAGGGGCAAGCAGCAGAGACACGGCGGGTAAAATAAACAAATAACACGGCGGGCAGGGGAGGGGGCGGAGAGGGGAGAGGTGCGACACGGCAGGCAGGCAGGCAGGGGAGGAGAGTAGGAGGAGGAGGGGGGAGGAGAGTAGGGGAGGCACGGCCTTGCGGCAGGCAGGCAGGGGAGGAGAGGAGGAGGGGGGAGGAGAGTAGGGGAGGCACGGCCTAGCGGCCGTGCAATCAAGTAGTGAGGGGGCGGAGCTGGGGGAGGCTGTGAGAGAGAGTAGGCAAGGCAGGCGGCTGGGGGCATGTGTACGCGCATTTAAGCTCAATGCGCATGCGCATTGAGCTTAAATTTCTCGTGCACTGCAAGGAATCGCCACGATTCCTTGCAGTGTGGATAAAGAGCGGATAAGTGCCAATACTCTCGCCTTGCTCGATGCGCATGCGCATCGACAGGCGAGACCTAAAAAGCACGTATCAGCCTGCAAAAATTGAGATTAGATAAACCCACCGGTGGAGTCAATCTCCCGGATTTTAAGAGATATCAAATAGCCTTTCTAGCGAAACAGGGATCCTATTGGCTGTCCCCCCCAGTGGATTATACACCGGTGTGGCTGGACATCGAAAAAGCGCTCCTGGATGGCATTCCTCCCATCTCGATCTTATGAATGAATGCGAATCAACTTCCGTGCTCGAAACCCATATTCACTAACACCAAAATAGCTTTACTAAGAGTAGATAAACTGCTAGAATCATCGATAAGAAAATCTAGGTGGGAAGTGATTTGGAAAAACCCCTCAATCACTTACAAAAGTAAACCATTATTCAACCCAACCTGGATTGAGAAAGGAATTATTTTCCCCCACCAACTTTATGATAATGGCTATCCTCTGCCCTTTACAAAAATCCAATCGATCTTTGGGATAGATAGTTCCGACTTTTACATATTCCTTAACATCAAAACTGCTCTTACAAAAGCGGGATTGACATCCAAACAACCGGCTCTTCCATCACTCCTCTCCTCCTTAAATAAAATCGGCCACCAGGTCTCGAGGCTGTACAAACTCTTGAGCCCACAATCATCCATGCTAAATGCCAAAACAACACACTTCTGGTTGTCATTCGCCTCCTTCTCCATCTCAGAGCTGGAGTGGTCCGCGGCGTGGAAATCTTGCACGAGCCATAAAATTAGCCCTACATTATCACAAACCAAATTCTGGCTCGTGCATAAAGTCTTCTGGACACCGTCCCGCCTATACATGCACAAACTCAGCCCTGACGCATTTTGCTGGAACTGCAAGAGGGCTGAAGGAGACCTGGACCACCTCCTCCTCCAATGCGACTGCGTCGCAACGTTTTGGGATAGGGTATTTGACTTCATCCGCAAAGTATTTAATATATCACCTGCCAAAGAACTCCCCTATCTTGTTTTCGGCTTTACAAAGGAGACCCAAATCCCAGAAACCGACAGGGCCCTCCTTGACCTCCTCCTCACGGCGGCAGTGAAAGTCATTCTAAACAATTGGAAAAACACAAAAAAGGCAAGCTTTGCCCGTTGGCTAAACTGGGTGATTAACCTTCGAGGGGCTGACAACATCTATCTGCAAAACACACCAGGACGCCCTTCACATAGGAAACTTTGGAACTCACTGGATATATATTTCAAAACCCATAAACCTCCGTGATTACCCATGCCGCATCGTGGTGTTCCACCTTACTTCTCACATCTCTTATCGTACACTTTTCCTCTTACCTCTTACACCTATCCTTTGCTCTCTCTCCCTACTCTGCTCTTATTCCTCCTACCTACTTCATTACCTTCCATTCCCTACTGTATTCTATCATCTCAGGTGCCCGGCCTAGAAAGGCTTCACGGCTGATTGCCACAATACCATAGAGACCGCCTCCAGCACCATGAACATCGAGGGACCTATAGCCTTTCTATGCGAATACTCACGCTATATCCTCTTTGCATAATATATAATGTCATGTAATGATTATATGTACATTGCTACTTCTGATTTGTATGCTACTTCTGATTTGTATGCTACTAAACCCTGAAATTTCCAATAATACATTTTTGAAATCAAAAAGAAAACCCCTGTACTCTAAAAACATTGCCAAGAGTTAACCGAGAAACAGGTTTCCCTTATGTAACCAGTTGCATAAATCCCACCACCTAGCCCACCCGCTGCTCACACCCAATCACAGGCTTCCGCCTCCACGCCGACTTCCTTCCCTGCAAAAGCCCTCCCTGCAAAACCCCACACTTAGCTATCGCAATTCACGCTCTCTACCTGCTTCCCCCACCCCTCTAAACGAGTTTCCGCACTTGCAGACATGCACACGCAACCCTAGCTCCTTACACCTTCTCCCCGCGACCATCATCCAACCCAATACAATCTGGTGCTAGCGCTGCCACTGCACGCGTTCCCATGAACTACGCATCCTCCCCAGCACATGCTCTTGCGCTCCAACCTCTCTACCTACCTCTCTCTCTCTACCTCTCCCTCTCTACATCTCTCTACCTCTCTCTCTACCTCCCTCTCTACATCTCTAGACCTCTGTCTATACCTCTCTCTCTAACTCTCTCTCTCTTCCTCTCTCTGTACCTAACTCTACCACTCTACCTCTCTCTCTCTCTGCCTCTACACCTCTCTCCCTCTACACCTCTCTCTACCTACCTCTCTACCTGCACCTCTCTACCTCCACCTCGCTACCTCTCTACACCGCTCTATCTCTCTCCACCTCTCTAACTTTCTCTCTCTACCCCTCTCTCTAACTCGCTCTACCTCTCTCAATGCCAGAACATCACTCCACACCACTGAACGCCACAGCATCACAATGGCACAGAATCCCTCAACGCCACAGCATCCCTCAACGCCACTCCATCACTCAACGCCACAGCACCACTCAGCGTCACAGCACCACTCAGCGTCACAGCACCACTCAGCGTCACAGCACCACTCAGCGTCACAGCACCACTCAGCGTCACAGCACCACTCAGCGTCACAGCACCACTCAGCGTCACAGCACCACTCAGCGTCACAGCACCACTCAGCGTCACAGCACCACTCCGCGCCACAGCATCACTCCGCGCCACAGCATCACTCCGCGCCACAGCATCACTCAACGCCACAGCATCACTCAGCACCACTCAATGCCACAGAACCACTGAACGCCACAGCATCACTCGGCACCACTGAACGCCACAGCATCACTCAGCACCACTGAACACAACAGCATCACTCGGCACCACTGAACGCCACTGCATCACTCAGCACCACTGAACGCCACAGCATCACTCTGCACCACTGAACGCCGCAGCATCACTCGGCACCACTGAACGCCACAGCATAACTCAGCACCACTGAACACCACAGCATCACTCTGTGCAACCATTCAACAACAACTGGTTCAAATATGTTCTCTTAATGTTTCAAGCTTTATTACAAATGTCATAAAAATATGTTAATATTTCACTTCGGTTCTTGGATTTTCATCACAACAAAATACACTGAACATAATTCTCACAAAAGTTATTTACAAAAGTTTAAGCTATTGCCATTATAAATTACAATACATTTTATTTAAGTAGTATTTATTTAAAAAAATTAAAAACAATTGTTATTTGTAATATCAATACATCTAAGTCACGTAAATACAACATATAATGCATTAAAACTATAGGTGTCAAATTTGCAAAAGTTCAAACTATTGGCATTGTAAATGACAAAGCTATTAATTTAGCTATTTTCAAAACCAACACATAAATAAAAAATGTGTCATTTACAATACCAATAGCTCAAACTTTCCTAATGCGCGACCTATTGCATTGCTAATGCTTGTTATTTTAAGAGTTTTGTAGAGAAACTACACCATGAGATATGATTGGGAGACCTACGGGCCTTACTTAGAGGATGGAATACTATGTCACAAATGTGGAGGATGCCCCATCCACAGTATTACATGTGCTTTATAACCGATGACATTTGTAATATGGTGGATGGGATACTTCATCATGTTGTGACATAGAACCCTGCCCGCCAAGCACTAAATAAGTAAGTCTCGGCAGTTAACTCTGCTCCACCAGCGGAGTTTTTGGCACTCTGCACTTCTCTTGGAGTGGGAAGTCTTGCAAAAACTCTGACACCCGAAGCAGAGTTTACCGGCGCCGTCTCCAATAAAATGCAATTTGCCTGACATTAATATAGGAGCTCCTCGGGACAGGCTCTTCCTACGCGCAGTTTGACATGCGCACTAGTTCTCCTCACAGTTCTTGCAGTTAGCGGACTTCCTCCAGATTGAATCAGAGGAGCGGGAGTGGACAGTGGAGTCTTAGTGTCAGCGTGCAGCCAGAATCATGACAGAGGAGGCTAGAGTCTGGAGTTTTAAGAAAAACAGTGGTCCTTGCTGTAGGAAAAAATTAGCATAAACAAAAAATATAGAACTGAATCAATTCTATATATTCTATCCCGCCGGATAGTGCAATTTAATCGGAATTATTAAATACTCTCGAGGGACAGACGTAATAACCAGTGGGATACAGTCCTGTATCCGAGAATTACAGTAATGGACAAAGAGTGACAAAGTGACAGTTTACATAAAAAACAAAACCAATACAATAACAGTCAGGCGAAACAGAAAAGGTTGCTTGTTCTCAATTGTACATGGCAGGGCAAGCATGATAAGTAGCAACAGCCGTAACACATATTAATAAAATTGTTTGTGTGCACGGCGTTAGAGGTCGACGGAGTTTCGAACCCATTCATAGAATAACTGGGTTCATTATCAGGACAGTGACACTGTCAGCCTGAAGAAACAATTATAAACAACTGGGAAGCCTTGGAAAATTAATCAGACCTCCGACGTTTCGAATTAAAGGACCGCAAGGGTCTGGTGCTCAAACTAATAATTCCAGGTGGACACGGTGGGGATAATTACGCGGCTACGAGTCTGGAGGGATGCACCTCGTAGATAACCCTAACCCCCACTTGAAGGTAAGGTGACCGTCCTGCTGGGATTGGGAGGGAAAGTAATACCCTTCCTCGGGAGTGGGGTGGTTGCACTTGTTCTGAGCGGCAAGCACTTTTGCATATGATTAGCTGCTTCTAACTGCACTCGTATCTGGGCGCGGGGTTTCACAAATGTAATGAGCTTCAAGTTCTCAGGGGCATCTGTGACCTACGGTACGGCCGAGGAAACCAATGTTGAGTTTAAAAAATGTAGAATTCAAATTCTATTGTTGTTTTGTTTTCTTTACTGTGAGTCACTCAACAGTCTGTGAATCTTGTTGTCCCGCTGAATACGCAGTCCGGTTGTCTGAATTGCAGTTGTCATAGTCAGTGCTTTAAATGGAAAAAAATAAGTGCAGGTACTCATCAATTTAAGCAGTGAATGGAGGTGGGGCATTTGTGGGCGGGGC
Organism: Lissotriton vulgaris; assembly: GCF_964263255.1. Classification (NCBI taxonomy): domain Eukaryota; kingdom Metazoa; phylum Chordata; class Amphibia; order Caudata; family Salamandridae; genus Lissotriton; species Lissotriton vulgaris. The sequence goes on from NC_141687.1 coordinate 1,064,831,916, forward strand.
TAGAGGCGGAGCTTGGAGGCAGGTATTTAATGGGAGCCACATTTTCTTAGTGCCAATTGTGCTTGAAAATACAGAAATATTTCTGCTATCTGTAGAGTATTTGGTTTTTCCTCCCATGTGCAAAAGGATAAATGTATTATTGTGGGAATGTCATACCAATGCAGATTGTCTCTGAGCCTAGGCACATATGAAACATAAAAGTGATTTGCCCAGAATCACAGGATGTTGAGCTGAAGCTGGGACTCAAACCTATTTCCATAGTTCCTTATTAGGCAGCTCTGACCCTAACATTACATCCTCACAATTTTCCTATCTGGGAAAGATGCCTCACAGTCAATGCAAACATAACCCCCCCCCCACCTCCTCCCCCGCACCAAGGCCTGAAAGACACTGTAAACTTTGATTGCTTTAGGTTAATTAAAACCGTTACAAAGACACTGGAGCGAAGGTGAAAACAACAGGCACACAGTAAAGCCAATTCACTAATTCTCCCCCTTTCCCGGCAAACTATAGCTTCAGGGCGCTAGCCTGGACAAGCAGGGAAGAAAAGCAAAGAGACCCTTAGGCACCATCTCATCGCCCAATGCCTGCCTTCCCAAACTGATGCTGGGTAGTGTGTGAAATCTACCCCACCCTCACCCCTCCTCCTAGACTTGTGCTGAGAGGTGCATTCATCTTGGGTGTCACGCTGTAATTAGATTTGTGGGATAGGGGATAGGCTCCGAGTCCTACACCTACAGTGTGATTGACTCGGCAGCGTCTGATTGGACCCTTAAATCTTATTCAGGGAGGGGCGGTGGGCATCCACAGCCCTAAACGAGACCTTAATTGATGCAAATGAGCCGCTGCGGGAGGCTCAGCAGCGGCTCCATTCAGAGGTGTACACTGCCCCTCCCTCCATTCTGCCTTCTCTTTTTTCAGCAGCAGCTGAGCAGAGCACTTTCTGCGCAGCAGCACAGCCCCAATGCCATTGAGTCTCTTGCCTGACTTTCCCCTAAGAGTACCGGTACTGTCCTTGAGCGAAGGAAAAGTGCCGGTACTCAAAGGGAGAAAAATAAAAAGTGCCGGTACTCCGTACCGGTGAGTACCGGCCCATTTAAAGCACTGGTCATAGTTTAGTCCGTTTTTCGAGGTAAGCCAGGCTGTTTGGGGCTGAACTGTGAGCATCCTGCCCCATCATCCCGGCAAATAACCTAGGGCTGGGGCGTTTGTTTACAGTGCGGTGGTGGTTTGCATTTACCAGTGTGTACTTTGGTGGCTTGAGTTGCGACACGAAAGGCATCGTATTGGGTGGAGGGGGAGCCGGCCCAGCGTGGTTTTGGAGTCCTCTGTTGACGTGGTATGGTTAGGAGCGAGCTCCCATGCCGGTGGTTCAGCACAGAAGCGCGTTTGAGACCCATTGGGGGTCGATTGAAATGTTCAAGCGTGTCCTTCATGTAAGGGTTGGAGTGCCGGGATTGGTGCCATACTTAAAGCAGAAAAGCAACATGTGTGGCATTTTAGGATCGCCTAGGTGCACAACAGGGTGGGTGACTGCAGAGGGGTCAGAAGTATAAATACAGAAGCAAATGTGATGGCCTGTCCTCATTGTAATTTTCAGTAGCCGACCCTTTTGTGTCCTGGTAAATGTTTCAGTTGTATACTACTAAATACAAACTTGTTGAGGCTACAAAATCAGCAATCCGGTACACTGGCACCTAAGATCACAGCAGTGCAAGAATTCATTTGCTGAGTCACATTGGCTATGTGTGTTGTGCAGCTGCTTATCTCGCTGTCAGTTCCATTGGGTGCAATGAAAGGAGTGTGGGGTGGTCGTGTGGGAATGTTTCTAGTTCCAGAAAGTAGTTAATCACAGCTCAGAGTGCCCATTTGTAAGCATGCTCTACCAGGACTATATTGATGACTTTATTAAGGTGATAATTTGATGGGGGAAAATAAATATGCAGACGATCGCTTTTCCGAATAATTTCTACATTCCTTAGTAGCTCAATTGCACCATCTACTGGCAACAGATCAATCAATCGGTCATTTGGTAAGCACACTACATACCCGCGAGGGTCTCAAGACGGTTGGAGGGGGGGTGGGGGGGGGGGGGGGGGCAGGTGGAGGTGGGGGCCAACACTGATCGAACAGCCAGACAGCCTGACCCCTGCAGTAGCGGTCGCTCCTCCCTGGTATCTCCTCTTGGTATCGTAGCGCTTTGCTCCCCACTGCTGCCAAAAACAATTCTGACCAGCCTGACTCACATTTAATTGTTGCCTGCTCAGTTTTGTAGCGCTTAATTTTGCTCAAGCGCTCGCATTGCCTATAATAATATTTGTGCTTAATTATGAATTGTGCCTGTGTACTATCATAGCGCTCCACTGCTCGCATTGCCCGCATAACTTCCTTAGTTTAATTTGTGCCTGATTGTGCCCATAGCTGCATTTTCACATCGTGCCCCAGTCTCGTCCTGTTTGCCTTGTTGTCGCTGCCATTTGGTGGTTGTGCCTCCAGCCCGTCCCCCCACCTCGCTCCCGCCTCCCAGCTGCCCCTCCCTCCCTCCGCCCCCTCCAATATCCATTTATGACAGATGGACCTACGCGCAGCGGACGCGCCCCATGCGTGCCGAAGGCGCGCCAAAGGTAAGCCCGTCTACGCCCGTCCGCGCCTGGACCGCGCCCAGCGCCAGACCCCCTGGTCCTCGCAAAACCCACTCCTCCCGCATAACGTTTGACGCCGCTACCCTCTTTGCCCTTAACCCCGGACGCACACCACAATGTTGCGAAGCTGCCCCAGGACACACCCATGGTCCTTTCGCCTGCCACTCCTGCAAGTTCGCCTGCACCAGGACCCACACCAAATCCACTACCTCCAAACACAGCTCCAACTCCAACCACCTGAAGTGCATCCTACTGAACACCCGCTCGGTCTACAGACACGCCACTGAACTCTGGGACCTACTCGACACTGCATCACCGGACGTCGCCTTCCTTACAGAAACCTGGATGAACGCTTCATCAGCGCCCGACATCGCGATAGCCATCCCGGACGCTTACAAGATCATCCAAAAAGACCGCACCAACCAAACAGGAGGAGGCATCGCCATCGTCCATAAGAACACCATCCGAATCACGACCTGCTCCGACGATAACCTAGCGACCGCCGAACACCTTCATTTCCAGATCCACACCGACCCCAGGACCACACTTAGAGGCACCCTCATCTACAGACCACCAGGAACCCGCACACAATTCAACGAAGACATCACCGACTTCATCAGCCCACATGCCCTCACCTCCGAGAACTACATTCTACTGGGAGACCTCAACTTCCACCTGGAAAAGAAAAACGACAGCAACACCACCACCCTTCTGGACAACCTGGCCAATCTCAGACTCAAACAACTTGTTGACACCCCCACCCACCTTGCCGGACACACGCTCGACACTATATTCACCTCCAGCAAACACAACTCCTTCGATCACACCATAGCTCTCCATTGGACAGACCACAACTGCGTTCACTTCAGCTACAAAAAGACCACGACCCACAACCCCCCACAACCTATTCCTCGAAGAAACTGGAACAAAATCACCACCGACCAACTCTTCACATCGCTAAACCAAAACCCTCCTGCCATATCATCGGACCCAAACCAAGCTGCCACCAAACTAACACAATGGATCACCCACAGCGCTGACGTATTAGCACCCTTGAAAAACCATCAGATCAAACAAGGTTGCAAAAAGGCCCCCTGGTTCAACGATGACCTTAAGAAATCCAAGAAGTTATGTCGTACCCTCGAGAAAACCTGGAGAAAAAACCCAACCTCTGACAACCTGACCACCTTCAAGGACGGCACCCGCAAACACCACCAATTGATCCGATCCACCAAGAAATCAGCATTCAAGGATCGACTCGACAACAACGCCCACAACAGCAAGGAACTATTCAACATCGTCAAAGAATTTACCAACCCCACCGCCGGCACCAACAACATCACTCCCTCCCAAGACCTCTGCGACTCTTTATCCTCTTTCTTCCACAACAAAATCGCCGACATACATAACAGCTTTGAAAACCAGTCCGATGAACAGCCCACTCCACCCATCTCCGAACCAAAACAGCACTCTCACAACCTTTTCGCCTGGAACCCAATCACCACTGAAGACACCATCCGCCTGATGAACTCCACTCACTCAGGATCGCCAACCGACCCATGTCCCCACCACATCTTCAACAAAGCAGACTCCATCATCGCACCCCATCTCCGCGATGTCATCAACTGTTCCTTCAACTCCGCTACCTTCCCGGAAAGCTGGAAACATGCCGAACTCAGCGCCCTTCTGAAGAAACCCACAGCAGACCCCTCTGAACTTAAGAACTACCGGCCCATCTCACTCCTCCCATTCCCTGCCAAAGTCATTGAGAAAGCCGTCAATAGTCAGCTCGCCGCCTTCCTTGAATCCAACAATTCCCTCGACCCTTCACAGTCCGGCTTCCGAGCCAAACACAGCACCGAAACCGCCCTCATCGCAGCTACAGACGACATCCGAACGCTACTGGACAACGGAGAAACAGTTGCCCTCATCCTACTCGACCTCTCCGCCGCCTTCGACACAGTATGTCATAGCACACTCATACAACGCCTCAACAACGTCGGAATACAAGGAAAAGCTTTGGATTGGATCATCTCGTTCCTCGCCGGAAGAACCCAGAGAGTCCACCTCCCCCCATTCAAATCAGAGGCCACCGAAGTCATCTGTGGTGTACCACAAGGATCTTCACTCAGCCCCACCCTCTTCAACGTATACATGAGTTCCCTCGCATCCATCGCGCGCCAGCACAACCTCAACATCATCTCCTACGCAGACGACACCCAGCTGATCCTCTCCCTCACCAAAGACCCAAACACCGCCAAAACCAATCTACACGAAGGAATGAAAGAAGTAGCCGAATGGATGAAGAACAGCCGTTTAAAACTTAACTTGGACAAAACGGAAGTCCTCATCTTAGGATCATCCCCCTCTGCCTGGGACGACTCATGGTGGCCACCGGCCCTGGGTACAGCACCCATACCTACAGATCACGCACGTAACCTGGGCTTCATCCTAGACTCCTCCCTCTCGATGACCAGACAAGTCAACGCCGTCTCATCTTCATGCTTCAACATCCTACGCATGCTCAAAAAAATCTTCCGCTGGATCCCCACCGAAACAAGAAAGACAGTCACCCACACACTGGTCACCAGCCGATTGGATTATGGAAATACCCTTTACGCCGGGACCACAGCCAAACTACAGAAAAAACTCCAACGCATCCAAAACGCCCCAGCCAGACTCATACTGGACATTCCCCGTCATGCTCACATTTCCGGTCACCTGAAGGATCTCCACTGGCTCCCCGTCAACAAGAGAATAACGTTTCGTCTCCTCACCCACGCACACAAGGCCCTCTACGACCTAGGACCCGAATGCCTCAACACACGACTGTCCTTCTACACACCCACCCGCCAACTACGATCATCCAATCAAGCCCTCGCCGCAATTCCGCGCATCCACAGATCCACCATGGGAGGAAGATCCTTCTCCTACTTAGCGGTCAAAACCTGGAATTCTCTCCCCACTCACCTCCGACTTACACAGAACCACCTCTCCTTCAGAAAGCAACTAAAAACCTGACTATTCGATAAGTAATGCACTCACCCTCCCTCAAGCGCCTTGAGACCCTCTGGGTGAGTAGTGCGCTATACAAATTCCTGAACTTGAACAGCCAGGTCTTTAGTATCCTCCTGAAGGTCAGCATGTCTTGGGTCTGTCGTAGATAGTATAGATCAGCTCTTATTTTTTGATTTCAAAGTATTTTATACATTTTTTGTAAACAAGTACATTAGCATTTCTGTTATGGGGTTTAGCCAAACTTAGCTTGTGTTGCAGTAATACAGGTACTTTGGTATACATGTTTAGCTAATCCCCTATACATTTACTTGCTGGGAAATTAGGCAAAGGATGATAGAAAGAGAGAGAATAGAATTGACTGTGAAATATTTTTAGAGCAAGGACTGCATTCAAATCAAGGTCTGAAATTGAATCTCTCAGTTGGAGTTACTCCGTCAGGTTGCGGAACTCCACGGAATCTCACTTAGTTTTTTGGTAGCTCCATGTAGGCTTATAAATAAGGCCCAAGTATCACATTTAAAATAACAGTGGCATTGAGAACAAACAGTAGAATATAAGTGATCACGGTGATAACGGTGATCAACCGTTCTCTATCTGAGGGGCTGGTCCCCCGGATGTGGAAGGAGGCCATAGTTAAGCCTATCAGGAAGAACACCGCTATCCCTTGGTCAGACATGACCAACCTGAGGCCTATCTCCCTTCTGCCATTCATCGGCAAATTGACGGAGAAGCATGTCAATCACCATCTCTCCGCCTTCATTGAACAGACTGGTAGCTTAGACCATTCTCAGTCCGGGTTCAGGCCTAGGCACGGTACTGAGACCGCCCTCCTCTCCGTTACGGATGCCATACGCATGTCTCTGGATAGAGGGCTGTCTGTGGTGTTGGTGCTGCTGGACTTGTCCGCAGCATTCGACACCATATCCCACGCCATTCTCCTTACCAGATTAAAGGAGACAGGCATTGACAAATCTGCCCTGGCATGGTTTTCCAGCTTTCTTTCAGAGCGGACACAGACGGTGAACATGGGCTCCTTTAGTTCCACCTCGGCCAACATCATCAGAGGAGTCCCGCAGGGCTCATGTCTTAGCCCTACGTTGTTTAACGTATATGTCTCCTCCCTGGCCAACTTGACAAGGTCCTTTGGGTTCATGCCTATCTCCTACGCTGACGACACGCAGCTGCTGTTTACTTTTAAGACCTTGACTCCCGAGATTAGACAAGCTTTCTCTAACGGCATGACTGCAATCGCCAGCTGGATGGCCAAAAACTTCCTACAGTGCAATGTAGGAAAGTCTGAGGTCATGTTATTCGGAGAGGCGAAAATCCTCTGGACCCCAGACTGGTGGCCTCCAAGCTTGGGACAGGCTCCGCTTCCCAAACAGGTAGTCAAGAACCTGGGAGTACGTCTAGACCAGGACCTCACCCTTTCTCATCATGCCAGCACCACTGCAGGGTCCTGCTTCCACATCATCGGCCTCCTTCGGAAGGTGTTCCCCCTTCTACCTGACGATACCCGGAAGACCCTGGTCCAGGCCCTCGTTTTGAGCCGCCTGGACTATTGTAATGGCTTACTTCTGGCTGCCAATGAGGGAGTGCTCAATAGATTGCAGGTGGTGCAGAACACCGCAGCACGGCTGGTGACCAACACCCCCCCCAGAACACCGTCCCTTCCCCTCCTTAAGGCCCTTCATTGGCTTCCTATCCGGAAACGGATAGAATTCAAGATCAGCTGTGTGATACACAAATGCTTATACAATCTAGGACCACATTACCTGACAGACAAATTTGTTTTTCACCGTTCTTCCCGTATCCTCAGGTCCTCCAATCAACAGCTGCTTCAGGTTCCTAGGCACTATAAGACCAGACAGGGAGGCCGTGCCCTATCTATCATGGGTCCTCGTCTATGGAACAGTCTCCCCCTCTCCCTCAGAGAATGCCAGAGCCACACAGCCTTCAGGAAACGACTAAAGACTGTACTATTCTAGGAGGAGCTTCTTGATCTGTTCACCTCACAGCACCGCGCGGAGATACACCTTCGGGTGTGATGCCGGCGCGTAACAAGCCCATAAATAAATAAATAAATAAATAAATAAGAAACTATTGAGGAGGTCAGATACAACAGTATATTAGAATTTACTATAGGAAGATTTATAATATATTTTCTAAACAAAAAAAAAAAGAATAGATTACATTCTTAAATTTACTGGTTGTAAGTTTCAAAAATGCTGTTACAGCAACTGTGATTGATTTATTTTGTTTAGGTAGTTTTAAATCTCGGAGCTTCAAGACATAGTACATTTTCTGCTCCCAAGTTCTCTGTGCTCATAAGACGATAAGCAATTAGCTGGGTGAGTGGCTTTATGCGCATTGCAGCACATTCTAAATTTTAACTTAGTTTTGATTGGAAGCCAGTTCAGATCTCATAATACTTCTGAATGTAATTGCATTTTATGTAGATGATAATAGTTGCCACTTTGCTATTTGAGCACATTAATAGGAATAAAACCCTGCTAGCATAGCATGTCCAAAGTCTAGCTGGGATATGTGAAGAATGTGGGTAGGAAGCTGGCTCTGTATATACCGTACCAAAATGAGGTATAGTGTGCACAGAGTTCAATGGAACCCCAAAGGTATGCTGAGGTAAAAGTAGATAGCACCTTACTCTCTATTTGTGGCAGTGTGGGCAAGCAGTAAGGCTTTATCAGAGGGCAGTGGTAAGCATTTATTGTTTAAACTCAAGCAAGAAATGCTATCACACCCTCAAAAAATTGAACTCAGACCAATTTGTTTTTATAAAAATATTATTTTGTTATTTTATTTCTAGAACCAAGCTGGGCCTGATGCAGGTAATTGAACTAATACTTTACAATACTTATGCAATTAATTACAGTTGAATGCAGGGTCAAATGCAGTTGTTTTTTTTTTTACAGGAAAGTCGATAATCAGAATTACTTTTCAGTTACTTTGTAGATTACAATGCCTATTAATTCTTAGATTACTTTTTAAGTTACTTTTGCTAATCAATGTGATATGCATAGATATCATACTGAGACATTTCCTAGACAAAAGGTAAGTAATTCACTTTTGGTACATTTGCAGTTTTTCAAGTTTTCATACAAACCAACTCCCCAGAAGAATTTTCAAAGAAAAGCAGTCAATGCAATCTAATGGGAGAAAATGAAGCTATCAGTTTACAGGTAAGTACTTGTTTGTGGGAGTTGGTATTCTGGGGTTAGAACCAGGGTTACCCCAGTGTCGAGGATGCACTCTCAGAACATCCTCAGCGGCACTAGGGAGGCCGGGTGCAGAGTGCTGAGGCCCAATGTTATTCAATGGGGGATAGGGGGCCTCAGGGTGGTGGCTGCTCACGAGCAGACCACAAGGTTGTGGGAGCAAAGCTCCTGGACTGAAGCTCAGGGCAAAGAGATATCCAGTTATAGCACACAAGGTGCACTCATAGCAGCCTATATACAATTTTATGGCAGTAGGGAACGCTGCGCAAGATTAGTGTACATCCAAATCTGTTGCTTATAAGCCAATCTAGCGTATGCTCTAAGATCGAGATAAACTCCTGCCATGAGTTGTACCAAAAGGTATACAAAGTATGCCTAAAAATTCTCAATAACAACTCTCAACCTGAGCAACTCTAGAGAATATACAGAGTCCAATCAATATAGCTTTCCAGAGATTATGTTGTTTTCTGTATCTTCTTTATTTTCTTCAAAATAGATCCAATCACTGGGTACAATTCATCAGCGTATCTTCATATACAAAATAGCCAACTGATCTTTGCCAACACGAGTTTCGTCTAGCTATTACAGCCAATTGACTTAGTCAGGGCAATCTTTAAATATTTTTTAGATAAGATTTCTTAAAAGCTGCAGTTCTCAAGATCCAATTCCTCAACTCCAGGTGTAACGTCGTCCAGATTATTCATTATTATTTTCCAGGCAAATTATAGTTTCCAACAAGGTTTCAATCAGTGAAAGTACTGTGTGTCATTCATATCGGTTTCCTCGCATCTCGGCGTCTTGCCCTGACGAAGTCAATTGGCTGAAATAGCCAGACGAAACACGTGTTGGCAAAGATCAGTTGGCTATTTTGTATATGAAGATACGTTGATGAATTGTACCCAGTGATTGGATTTTTTTTAAAGAAAATAAAGAAGATACAGAAAACAACATAATCTCTGGAAAGCTATATTTATTGAACTCTGTATATTCCCTAGAGTTGCTCAGGTTGAGAGTTGCTATTGCACTCATAGCAGCACAGGGGCAGCCGGGTGCAGGGTGCGGTTTTGGCGTCGGGTGCCCTGTTGTTTTCAATGGGAGTTGCCAGTTTGGGATTTCGGCTGCAGGCTCGGTCCAGGAAGACTTCTGGGAGACTTCTGGGAGGAATGAACAGCTAGGCAGGTAAATTGGAGGGCTCAGGGACGTAGGTGCACCTTGAGTTCTCTTCTCCAGGTCGCAGGTCTTTTGAGGTCAGATTTCACCTTACTGGGCCACTTGTGGTAGGGGGGTCTCCGTGCAGAGGCGGCAGGTGCTGTTGGGTAGTCCTGGAGGGGTCAACCTACGGTGGACTTGGACTCTTGAGCTCTGGGGGACCTCGCTGGGAAACTCGGGCCGTAGGTGTCAGGTGCAGTGGTGGTTCCAGGCGTCGGGTTTCTTTGTCCTCGGAAGGCTCTGAGTCTTTCTTGGCTGTTTCTTTTGAACAGAGCTGCGGTTCACAGGAGGTCCAGTCTTTGTGGAAGGCAGTCTGTCCTCCCAGGGGTTCTGGAGGTCGCTGGCTGCAGGAGAAGATGGCTTTTGGCACAGGATCTCTGGATACTGCAGATGGGCCGGTAGGGCTGGGGCCAAGCCAGTTCTTCTCTGCAGTCTCTTCTGCTGGGTGTCTTCTTTCATCCTTCTTCTTTGTAGGTTGCCGGAATATGTTCTTGGTTCAGGGCTACCCCCTAAACACTGTATTTAGGGGGCGTTTTAGGAGTCTCTAGGTCAGTAGCTAATGGACTACTGAGCTTAGGGTGACTACACTCTTGGTGTGCTCGCCCCACGTGGTGGAGTGGGCACAATCCCTAATCCTTATTGGAGAGTGCGCTTCACCTCGCCTCCCCTACCTGAGGCGTGGGGTTGCCAGAGGTGGGCACACCTTCTGGGCTGTTCTAATTTTTCCTGCCTGCCTTACAGCCAAAAAGGAGGGGAGACAGGAAGGAGCATGCTCCTGATAGCAGGAGAGGCTGGGGTCACGTTTCAAAGGCGGCAAGGCCTTCGAAGCTGCCATGACACAGATGGCTCTTCCTGGCCTGGGGGAGGTGTGACCACCTCTGCCCAGGAAAGGATTTGTTTCTGGGCTCAGTGAGAGAAGGCTCCCACCCCAGGGGTCCAGAAACATGTCTTGTGGTGACAGGCTGGTGTTTACCAGTCAGAGAAGCCACCAGAGGTAGGTCGTTTTTCAGGGGGCATCTCTAAGAAGCCCTCTGAGTGCATTGTATAAAAAATCCCACACTGGCCTGAGTGTGGATGTATTATGCTGAGAAGTTTGATACCAAACTTCCCAGAATTCAGTAAAGCCATTATGGTGCTGTGGAGTTTGTAATGACAAACTCCCGCACCATATACTTGTTATTGGCTTTACTGCACTTACGACTTAAGACACTGTAGGGGTACAGTGCTCATTCAAATGAACCCTCACCAGTGGTATAGTGCACCCAGCTAGGGGGGTGTCTTACCAATACCATAGGCAGTGGGTTGACTCTTCACTTTTCTCTGCACCAAAACATGCAGCCTGCAATGGCAGAATGTGTGTGTTAAGGTACCTAACCTCTAAGGGTGGCACAATATGTGCTGCAGCCCTTAGAGCCTTCCCTGGTCACAGTGCCATTGGTACCCATGGTACCTTTTACAAGGGACTTAAATGGTAGCCATAAGAGGTGTCAATTGGGGGGTACAAGGTACAGTTTTGGGAAAGAACACAGCCCCTGGGAACCTTATTGACAGGGGCCCTCGGCACATCAACTCAAAGCGCATCAGAAATCTGGCAAAAAGTGGTGGGTTACTGCAAAAGCAACACAGCTTCCTACAATGTGAATTAGTGGTCTCTAAGAAAAATGTGTATTTGATTAATTGAGGGAATGGAGGTGGAACTTGGCAGGTTTTATTACTGTGTTTATTTGAGGTACGCGAGAATGTGGTGTCAACAGTAGCACCCAAAGATTTACTGTGGTAGGTGCAGCAAAGCCATGTTATGGAGCAAATTTTTTTTTTTGTTTGTGAGTGATAAAAAGCTGGATTAAGGAGATATGTTCAGATATCCATTGAAGCTGAATGGGAACAATGACCTCTGTAGGTTTGGACGAACATAGACAGCATATGTTCGGCAAGTGCATTATGGTCAGAGACCCTGGAATTATGTTATTCTGATGCCACTGCACTTTCCACATAATGAATTTGTCATATTTGCCACATAATACATCATATACTGAGTAGTCTAAAGATTTTAACAAAAATTCTCGCTCAAACGGAACGAAAGTAGCTAAAAACTCTAACGTGCTGCTGCACAGGGGACGGTCCTTTGCAAAGGTTGGCTGCTCATTTTTCAGTAGATGATTGCTGTATTTGGACGTAGAACTGGTACTAATGAAGTGAAACCTTTGTCCAGACAGTGCGATCATATCTAATATGACAACATAATTAATACTATCAGTCCACCCCTGACACAGAATTCCATGGGCGTAACTATGACCAACACATGCCTACATATGGCGCAAGCACAACTTGCGAAACTCTAATCTTTTTCAATAATTCACATTGGCTGTAAGTGCTTCCAGTAACTCCAATGCTCTAGGCGCTACATTCCAGAACAAGATCAGAAATCTCTTGCTCATGCAAGGTGCTCTTCAGAATCGACTACTGTAACTTTTCCTTAACTGGTCTCCCCAAAACCAATTGCATCCCCTGAAATCGAACCTACACTTTGCAGCTCACTTTGTTTGTGGGGCCAGAAAACATCACACCTATGCTGGCCCCTCTCCACTGATCACTGCCTATTTAAGCCAGGGCTATATACACGACTGTTTGCATCACCCATAAGGCGCTACACTAATCCACTCCTTGTTACATGTCAGACAAACTCACGCTATCTGGAAGTTCTAGAGTCTAGACCATGGCGAAACGCTGGAGCATGGATGCTAGAACCCAGACCTTTAAAAAGGAACAACTCTTGCCACAATCCTTCTCGGGTAGCGCAACCAGAATTCGGAACGCATTTATCTCCAAACCTACATGTTACCACCTTGCTGGTGACCTTCAAAACGGAACTAAAACCTTCCCTCCTTTAAAAATATTTTAGCTAAGACACTACAGCTAATTATTTCCAATTGGGACACGTTACCTCCGTTTCATCAGGCACTTACAACCCATTCACGGTTGTATATACTTTCTTGTACAATTTTTTTTTTCTGTAATGATGTACCATCTTGTACTTCTTGCCCTTATGCAACTATATTGGTAATGTTGAACCTACTGTAACTATCCATCTTACGACATATGTCTGCTTTACGTCGCTCTAGCACCTTTGAGTAATGTCAGCGCTATGTAAGAAGGCATAAATAAATAAAATACCAGTAACGCCGTGCACGAATCACTCTCTGGCTGTACTTGTTCTCACAGTCACTCTCCAATTTCTTCACCTTGTCAGTGCCATGGCTTTACAACTGAGATCAGACGTCGTCCACATCCATCCATCAGCACAGCACTGATCCACAGGCTCGGGCATACCCCAACATTCCGTACACTCAATACTGCCTCCCAAACTTCGACAACTATGGTATGGTCCCAGGTTCTACTTTGACGTCGTCTATCGCCTGGGTTCAATCCACTCCCCCCGAGTCTCTGGAACAACTTAATTTATTTATTTATCTATGCTCTACCTCGGCAGCTCAGTCACACAAACCGTCCCTGTACCCACACTCGGTAGATCCGATGTGTTTGCTTTGTCCCTCCTCCCCGGCACCCGCCGGTCTTATTACCTGCAGCCCCTCCTCTGCCTCTTCCATCTCCTACACTGATTGTAAAGCCCCAAACAGTCGAGGAATCTTTACCTCGTAAGGCCACCGTCCGATCCCCGAGCTCTGTATATAATTACCATGGAAACAACCAGGCTTGGTAACAACCCTCGCGAGATATTCGACAGCCATCTTGGAGTGGGGGATTCGCATAGACACATTTCAATGCCGAAATGGAAGGACGGACCCAGTAAGAGGAAACTAGAGCCCAAAATGGCCGTTCATTTCTCCGATATGGCTAGTGATAGGCAAAACTTTGCAGCCCTAATGTTTTCTTCCTCATCCGTTAGTTCAAGAACCTGCGAAGGTGTGTTTTGTTGAGGTGCAGTGGCAGCCTGGTGTATAGCAATGCGCGTCCCTTTCGGGTTTTGTAAACCTTTTTGAAGAGCGTTGAGAGCTGTTTCGTGTTCTGGACCGCTGTGGTTTCCCCTTGATGTCAAATTTTCCATTATCCCACTCGGACTCACGGTAGCACGTGTGTTGGTTAGCGAGGACCGTTTCGCCACGAATTTTTAGGGTTGTTATTTTGTAGCTCTCTTTTTTAAATGGACCAGTCTTGAGAGCTTTTCAATGAAAAAAAAGGTTAAAGTGATATTATAGTTAGACATAAAACTGTATAGAAATAATATTTTACTTTAAAAAAACTCTTGGGAATTTAATAAAAAAGAAAACAAAGGTTAAAGGGCCGTTCCGGTTAGATAAAAATGCCAATTAAAACAACATTTTTCATGACAAATGCACTGAAATGACCAGCTCTCCAAGTGTCACGCACCACGAGTGGCACTAACGTATTTCAGTGTGGTGATCCGCATCACCGCACTGAAATGCAAAGTCACGCATTTGTAGCACTTCCTTGGCTGTGAAGCGCCCTCAACGCTAGCTGCTAACCCACCAATGTTTAATGAGAAAGTGCAGAGCAGAAACACTCGCTGTCGCTGTTCCGACAGGCTTTGGGTCTGCCTGAGGCCAAAGGAAGCTGCTACTATTATTCTATTTTATTACAATGTATCAGACCTCAGGATTGGGTTCACTGCGCGGCTGCAGCATTACCATTTCACGGATCAGATGGGAGGAGTCGGCGAGTGCCCAGTGTGATTGGTGGCGGGTCCTGCTGCAGTTGCCCGCCCTCTCACTCACTGCAGTAACAGTTGATTTAGAAGTTGTCTCCACGACTCTTCCTCAGCTGGCGGCAAACATTTAGGCTGCTGATATCAACCACGAACTGATGGCCAGAGTGGTTTTAGTAGCTGCCCAGAAAACTTTCCTGACTGAGCCGCAGCCACGACCCTCAGGTATGCCCGGCCGGCGTTGCTCAATGCTGCGGGCGGTGTCCAAGTGAGTTGGGATGCCGGAGGCCGGCCCTCGACGCAGGAAGTTCCCAGCAGAGTAGCCCAGATATCACGATTTTAGAGTTATGTACGCAGAGCCTATGTGGTGCGATATATTCCTCTTTAATTACAGGCCTGCTTCACTGAGCTGATCATTATAAGCACACCTCGCGCCGCAGCCTGCTTGCAGAGAATTCAGTTCATTAAAGGCAAAGATTGCCGTTTCTGTTGTGGCTATGCTGCACTCTGTGTTTTGCTAGTTTTTTTTTTTTTTTTAAACAAGACGATTTGAAGCAGGGTGTTGGGAAAAGGCAACCGGCACTACTGTGACCCTCAAAGATGAGGACATATGACCAGCCGCCCAGAAGAATCATGACTGGCCATGCATTTCCATTCATGTCACCCTGACCGGCTGATGGTTCTAGTCCAAACTGTAACTTTAAAAAAAGTCGCACTGGCAGGTGTCTCGCTGCTAAGAAGTAAGTGCCTCACGAGTGTCGACAACTTTTAGTATCAGTTTGTTAATTAATGCATTAATTTGTGCCCCTCACTAAAGTTTAGCAGAGGTGCGCCAGTGGCTGCTGGCGGCACTGTGCCTGCAGCTTGTGTGAACCGGTGCCTCTGTGTCTGGCTGACTGACTGAGCCGTGCAGCCCTGAGCTGTAAAGCAGGAAACCACTTCAGAGATTTTGAAATATAGCCAGCCTGAGGTCACCTGGTTGTGACCTATAATGTAACATAGTGACGGTGTGGATCAGTCTGATTCTGACTATCTGATGCTTAATGTCCGATACCATATGCAGCACTGGGCAGCTCGAATAAGTCTACTGACTTAGTCTGACTTTAATTAGACAGCAGCTGATGATGAGATCACACCGTTTTCGTAGCTACCAAGGTTTCAGATTGCTGGGTGACATTTTCATAATTTCAGTGTAATTGGGCCTTTAACATCGTCTTGGAGACTCGATTGCAAGAGGGCACCCTGGAGGTGAACATGCCATTTTTATTGATTATTAATGTAACTGGGCCCAGTTAGCGCAGGCTGGCTTAAAGCAAGGATGGTCTGATGCACCGTCATGAATGGTCAGATTAATTAGATCATATTCAGACCAGCTATAGTGCCAGCCTGCCCTATTTAACTTATAACAGCAGTCTGTCCTAAGGCAGTGCCCTTCCATTTCTGGTGCTTTTCAGCGGTTTTAAGTTCTTCTTAGATTTTCTTGTTGCTCAAATGGATACAATTACTGCTATTTATATGTTACCCTCGTCTTCACGGCTTGATTTTGCTTGAGAGAAAGTGTCACTCATAGTTGTTGAAATGTCACTCATAATTACACTAAAATTATGAAAATGTCACTAACAGCAATCTGAAACCTTGGCAGCTATGGAAATCCACCAGTTATAGTTGTACTGTATTGTATTGCAACTGCATTTATATAGCGCTTACTACCCATAACGAGGCGTCAAAGCGCTTTTTCTACGAGTAGCAAGCTACTCCAGAACCCATAAAGTATTAGTGGTGAATTAGTATAGTGAATTATGAACGTAATTTGAGTGGTGGATATGTTAGTTATTTGGATTGAGAAGGAAAAGGGAAGAATCTAGAATTTATTTTGATTTTATAGCTGTAGTAGGGGGTTTGGGGTGAGTAAAGGAGAGGTGGAGGGGATTTAGTATAGGGAAGTATGACATTAATTTGAGTGGTGGATATGTTATTCTGTTTTTTGGATTGAAAAGGAATAGTGGAGGGATAGTTGAGGGAAGGAGTGATAGAAGAGGGAAGGTTCTAGAATTTTTTTCTTTTTAGTTCATAGCAGTAGGAGGGGGGTTCGGGTGAGTAAAAGGGTTGGAGGGGAATAGTCAGAGGTTAGGGTTTAGAAAAACTTGTTTTGGAGATCTTAATAGTAAAAGAGGTATGAGATGATGCAAGGAGGGGTGTAAGAGGGAAGAGTCTAGAAAGGGTTATTTTGGGGATCAAAGTAGTGGTACGGGGTTTGAGATGAATGAGAGAGTGGAGGTAGAGGATATATTGATAGACGTATAGGGTGAGAAATAGGGTAGTGCATTGGAAAGAGTAGAAGAATGAGTTTGAGATGAGTCAGAGAGTTGAGGTAGAGGATATATTGAGAGTGGTATAGGGTGAGAAATAGGGTAGTGCATTGGATATGCCGAATTAAAAGAAAAGTAATAAATATGTAGATACATAAGTACATGGAAGTTATAGATATACATAAGGAAGGTAGTATATGTAGATTAAAGATGCATTAAATAAACTCCAGCTTTCAAGTGTTGTACTTTGAATTTTTTTTTTTGGGGGGGGGGGGGGATTCTACAGTGAAGCAATTGTAGATAAATAGTTATGATAAAAGATTTACTTATTTATGCAGTCTCTTATATACATGTTAAAACAGACTAATTTAACTATCAGTATTGTGTACATTTGTTAAGCAGAACTAAGAAATATCTATATTTTTAAAACAATTATTGTACACGTTTATACAAAGCAATACACATATATAGGTACATATCTTTAGTCCAAATAAATGCTTATATACATAGGGAATAGTCTGTATTTTTCTGTTTGTGTGTGATGGTTATGTGGGGAAGAGCCAATTCTTTAGTAGTTTTCTGAAGATAAGGTGGTTATCTGTGGATTTTATGTTGGGGTAAAGAGTTTCATAGTTTGGCGGCTTGAACAGAGAAGGATGTGCCACCCAGGGGTTTTCTGGTTTTCTTGTACCTTGGGATTTTGAGGCAAGGGGCCACTCTAGAGCTCTTGAGTGGTAATTTTATTCCTAATGAAGAGCGGTCCTGTTCCATGTATCGCTTTGTGGGTGATACAAAGCAGCTTGAATGTGGATCTTCTGGCAAATGGTAACCAATGCAGGGCTTTCAAGGCATGGTCCGTGTAGTCATGTGGCTTTATATGTAAGCGTAGTGTGGCAGCTGAGTTTTGAATCCGTTGCAGTTTTTTCATAGACTTCAAAGATGATCCGTGGCAAAGGCTATTGGCGTAATCGAGTTTGGAGAGAACAAGAGAGATGGGTGCCTGGCCCTTATGTGGAAATCCCAGATGGGGGAAGATTTGTCGCAGCGTTTTTAAAGTAACAAAGCTTGATCTTGCTAATTTGTTCACTTGGACATTTATTGATAGCTTGGAGTCCATAGTCATTCCGAGATTTCGTACTTCCTTCGATACTTTACACAGTGTTCCCAGATCATCAGGTCAGGCGGCGAGGGAAGTCATTATTTTTCCAGTTTTCTCAAGTACTTATAACTTGTGCTCTAAAGTAACAAACTTGTGCCCGTGGGAGCTGAACCCCAATAATCAACCGAACCCCAATAATTTAGGCACCCCAAAAATGAACTCTGATTCTTCGGCTCCAAGTTTTCTATTGATCTAGCGGCAGGAGACACCACCTTCCACAACATCAATCTTTTTCAATTAGCAGCGTAACCAAATAGTGACTGGGCCACTCATTGATAAAGTTCCAGATCAATAATAGTTATAAAGATTTATTACAGAGTTCGTAAGATAGGCAATACAAAAATTTGCAGAAAATGCCATGTATCCCAGACACAGAACCCAAACTCAGAATTCAGACTATTAATAACCCGTATTTAAGCAGTTAGATCTCTAAAGCTTCTAAGTGTCAAACTCATTTAGTGTACTGACAACATTCGAAAGAGAGGCGAAAAGTATTAAATAAATCGGACAGTCCCGGGAGGAAAATAAGAAGTCCCCCTGAACTCCCCAAAACGGGTTTTTATACACATTTTATGCATAATATTTAGTAAAACTGCAGATTCAGCATGGCATGATTATGATTAGCTCACACTGGGCAAAGCAAGAGCAGAAACATCATTATAATGTATTTTAACACTAATCCATTTCCTATGATAAAAGAATTCTTCCATTTCCTTTACCCCTTGTTTTTTTTTCAATGAATTTCTGTTTTATTTTTTTAACGTAAAGTAAGATTTAATTAGCCTTGCTAACTATGCCAACCCATTGCCACACACATTCCTCTGCTTAAACGCCTGACCCCTTGCGGGTATCCAACCCCATGGTTTGCGGTTGGGCTCAGGGCAGGCCCTGCACCCTACAGCCCATGGGCGGCCACCACTGCCATGTGCACAGTGGGGTGTTCGGCCAGGCCCTGCTACCAACTCCTCGCAAGGCACAGCTGCGTGCCTAGCCCAACCCCTGCAGGCAGCCAACAGCCAAAACTCCTTTTAAATAAAAGGCAAGTCTGGTGACTGTGTCAAGGGGTCACTATTGTAATAAAATAATATTGACATCTTAGGATTTAACATTGCAACAAATATATTTTGGTCTCTGCCTCTGTATTTTGTTTCCTGCCTCTGTATTTTGTTTCTGTGCTTGTTTTTCTCCTTGTTTGCGCCGTTACTGTGTCCTGCCCCTGCCTCGTTTCCCGCCTTCTCCTCGCCGCTGCTCCCCTGCGGCCCGCCCCTTTTTCGTCTGTTTCCCTTCCCAATTGCCGCCCCGCTCCCGCCTCCCAGCTGCTCCTCCCTCCCACTTCGCCATTTATGGCGGAGTACACGCGTACGCGCAGCGGGCGTGCCGATTGCGCGCCAAAGGCAAGCCCGTCCGCGCCTGGACCGCGCACAGCGCCAGGACCCCTGGCCCCCGACGACGCCACACCAAACGACGGACCTACGACGACGCCACCCTCTACACACTCAACGCTGGCCGATCCCCCGCCTGCTACCGAGCCACTCCAAAACGCACCCACGGACCCTTCGCCTACCAAGCCTGCAAATACACGTGCCTCCGGACCTGCACCGCACCCGACAAGCCGAGCACCAGCAGCAACCACCTCAAGTGCATCCCGCTCAACACCCGCTCAGTCCACAGACACGCTGTCGAAATCTGGAACCTGCTCGACACAACATCACCAGACGTCGCCTTCCTCACAGAAACCTGAATGAACGCCTCCTCAGCGCCTGACATCGCCATAGCCATCCCGGACGGATACAAGATCACCCGGAAGGACCGCGTCAACCAGACTGGAGGAGGCATCGCCATCGTACACAGGAACACCAACCGCATCACGACCAACTCCGACGACACCTTCACCGCCGCCGAACACCTCCACTTCCAGATACACACCGACCCCAAGACCACCCTCAGCGGCACCCTCATCTACAGACCCCCGGGACCACGCACCCAATTCAGCGAAGACATCGCCGACTTCATCAGCCCGCACGCCCTCCCCTCCGCCGACTACATCCTCCTAGGGGACCTCAACTTCCACCTGGAGAACAACAAGGACAGCAACACTACCACCCTGCTGGACAGCCTCGCTAACCTCGGACTCAAGCAACTGGTGAACACCCCCACCCACTACGCCGTCCACACGCTTGACCCCGTCTTCTCCTACAGCAAGCACATCTCCTTCAGCCACTCCACCGGACTCCATTGGACTGACCACAGCTGCATCCACTTCAGCTTCAGAAGAACGCCGACCCACCACCACCCGCAACAGATTCCTCGCGGGAGCTGGAGCAAGATCACTGCCGAGCAGCTAACCACCTCCCTCCGCCAGAACCCTCCCGCCAGCACAACGGACCCCAATGAAGCAGCCAGCAACCTCACACAGTGGCTCACCAACTGCGCAGATGACCTCGCACCACTGAAGAACCCTCCCAGCAGACCCGGCAGCAAGAAAGCCTTCTGGTTCACCAACGAACTCAAGATCTCCAAGAAGAGCTGCCGCACCCTCGAGAAAGCCTGGCGCCACGACCAGACCACGGACAACATGACGGCCCTCAAGCATGCCACCCGCAAACACCACCAGCTGATTCGCACCACCAAGAAGACAGCATTCAAAGAACGACTGGACAATAACGCCCACAACAGCAAGGAACTCTTCAGCATCGTCAAAGAGTTCTCCAACCCCAGCGCCGGAAACAACGACATCACTCCCTCGCAAGACCTCTGCGACTCACTCGCCTCGTTCTTCCACCGCAAGATCGCCGATATACACAACAGCTTCGGCGCACCAACCACGCACCCAACCACCGAACCAACGCCCCCCACCCCCACCCTCTGCGCCTGGACCCCGGTCAGCACCGGAGACACCACCTGCACGATGAACACCATCCACTCCAGATCGCCAACCGACCCATGCCCCCACCACGTCTTCGACAAGGCCGACTCCATCATCGCACCCCATCTCCGGGACATCATCAACACCTCCTTCAACACCGCCACCTTCCCGGAGATCTGGAAGCACGCCGAACTCAGCGCCCTCCTGAAGAAACCAACACCGGGCCCGCCGACCTCAAGAACTACCGCCCCATCTCGCTCCTCCCTTTTCCTGCCAAAGTCATTGAGAAGACGGTCAACAGACAGCTCGTTGCCTTCCTCGAGACGAACGGATCCCTCTACCTCTCGCAGTCCGGTTTCCGAGCCAACCACAGCACCGAGACCGCCCTCATCGCAGCCACTGACGACATCAGATCCCTGCTCAACAACGGGGAAACAGCGGCCCTCATCCTCCTGGACCTCTCCGCAGCATTCGACACTGTCTGCCACCGCACCCTAGTACAGCGCCTCAGCAACATCGGAATCCAAGAGAAGGCACTGGAGTGGATCATCTCGTTCCTCGCCGGAAGAACCCAGAGAGTATGCCTCCCCCCGTTCAGATCCGAGGCCACCGAAGTCATCTGCGGCGTACCACAAGGATCATCACTCAGCCCAACCCTTTTCAATGTCTACATGAGCCCTCTCGCAGCCATCGCACGCAAACACAACCTCAACATCATCTCCTACTCCGACGACACCCAGCTAATCCTCTCCCTCACCAACGACCCCGCCACCGCCAGAACCAGCCTACACGAAGGGATGAAAGACGTCGCCGAATGGATGAAGAACAGCCGCCTGAAACTGAACTCAGACAAGACGGAAATCCTCATCCTGGGATCATCACCCTCCGCCTGGGATGACTCCTGGTGGCCCCCTGCCCTGGGCACCACTCCCAAACCAACGGACCATGCACGCAACCTGGGTTTCATCCTGGACTCCTCCCTCTCGATGACCAGACAAGTCAACGCCGTCTCATCATCATGCTTCAACACCCTGCGCATGCTCCGTAAGATCTTCAGATGGATCCCCACCGAAACCAGGAAGACGATCACCCAGGCACTCGTCACCAGCCGACTGGACTACGGAAACACCCTCTACGCCGGAACCACAGCCAAACTTCAGAAAAGACTCCAGCGCATCCAGAACGCCTCCGCACGACTCGTCCTGGACATCCCCCGACACAGCCACATCTCCGGCCACCTGAGAGACCTGCACTGGCTCCCCGTCAGCAAGAGGATCACGTTCAGGCTCCTCACCCACGCACACATGGCCCTCCACGACCGGGGCCCGAAGTACCTCAACAACCGCCTGACCTTCTACGCTCCCACCCGCCAGCTACGATCAACCTGCCTCGCCCTCGCCGCCGTACCACGCATCCGCAGAGCCACCGCCGGGGAAAGATCCTTCTCCTACCTGGCAGCCAAGACATGGAACTCCCTCCCGATCCACCTCCGGCTGACCCAGGATCATCTCTCCTTCAGGAAGCTCCTCAAAACCTGGCTCTTCGAGCAGTAGCGGACCCCTCCCCCCCTAGCGCCTTGAGACCCTTCCGGGTGAGTAGCGTGCTATACAAATGTCCATGATTGATTAATTGATTGATAAATGATTCTGTATGATACTTTTTCCACGTATATTTGAATCGTGGGTTGATCTAGGGAAACGGACACAAATGTGTGATGACAAGAGCCACATCACACCCATTTGTACATTTATTGTATGTTGCTGTTTCCTATTGTGAAATATGTTAATTGGCTTGTGCTACTATTAATGCTGGGTGTATGCAGTTCAATGTACCATTCACATTCCGAAACCCACCAATTTCGCAACATTTAACAATAACATTATTGACTGTCCGTGGATCCTGTGGAAATGTAGTATATTGTGATTCCAAATGTAGCAAGACTGGTAATTCTTGCTTCACCATGTTTCAAAATATGCATTGTACCGTAGCATGCAGTGTGCCCACAGGATGCCTGAAATGTATTTGTAGTAAAAAAAAATGCAGCACTGGAAGTAATTTCATTCGAGGTAATATAGCAATCCTTATGCGTATATTAACTCCAAGTAGATTTCCCATTGCATTCAGCAAGACCAGTATGGAATCCTCATCCAGCCTATATGTTGTGAGAATGTATGCTGAGGCCATATTGAAAGGAATAACATGTATGTCCTGATTAGTCTTGACTGTCTCCCTCTGCGGTGTTTGATCGCTGAAGTGCTTCCTCCTCCTTTTGGCTCAGAATAATCAGTTGAAGCCTGGATTTGAGTTGCATTCAGTCTGATGTTCTAGTCAGCAGCTCCTTCCAGTGATATCATTCACTGCTCGGTAATCTATACATGGGCTTAAATCACCCTCTTTCTTTGCTGCAAATTAAAGGGGAGACGAAACCAGGGATTTGGCATGTCGGATGAAACTGTTCTCAAGGAGTATTGGCTCTTTTTTTATTGAAAACTGTCATCAGGTTAGTATATTCTCTGGGTACTAGGTCCAGATAGGTGGTGCCTGATGCTGCCAAGGTAGGTCATGCGCCTGGATAGTTCTATTCTGATCTCACTCTTGTGTTGGATAACAAGTAGATGCATAGAGTTCTGAGCCCAAAGAGATCACTCTGGTTACCCAGTCAATATGCAGGTTGTGGGTAGCCAGCCACAGAAGACCTAGAATGAGCCTGAATTGCGGGGCATCCATTACATTGAATGTGATGTTTTCACGATGGCCAGTAGCACAGGACATGTCTACTGGTTCAGTTTGATAACTAATGAGTCCGGAGGTCAAATCCTTTCCTTCAACGGCCTTGACTACTTCAGGCTTCTCCTTCGTAACTGTAGCAATACCCAAATCTAACAGATACTGTGTGTCTATGAAGTTTCCTGTTGTGCCTGAGTCTATAAGGGCATTCACATGGCAAGCTTGGCCAGTCACTGAACCTAGGAAAAACCTTCCGTTCCATTACCCTATAATTCAATTTAATCACTAGCTCTATTTCTCCTTTCACATTCTTCTCTGGTTGATCCACCATCTGTACTATCAGTTCTTTGAGTCCCTCACGTAAACCATGGTTGAATACAGAGATATTCTTGGTTTCTTGCCATCTTGGCTCTTTTACTAATAGATTAAAGGTGGTTAGGTAATTAAGTAGGGGACTGAATGTGGCCTGACGACTAGGGCAGTCGACCTTGTAGCTGGGGAACCCGGTTCGAGTCTCGGCAGAGACACTGAACATTCTGTGATTCTGGGCAAATCACTTCATCTCCTGTGCCTAACAAAAATGAATGTGTCCATCTGTAACACAACTGATGCTCATGTAAAGCGCTCTCATACCTTCAGGTCTAGTTTGCGCTATATAAAACTTCACACAAAAAAAGTAGATCTGAGTTACCCTGTTTTAGGTTGAGGAGCTTGTTATCAGTGGCTTGTATGAAGGTATGACGGGCAAATATCCATCACATTGTGGCTTTAAATGATAAAAAAAACAGGAGGATTGAGGGAGTAACTTCCTTCTTTTAAACAAACTGATATCTATATATCTTATATTAATGGTGCAACGGTGAGCACTTCCTGCCTGACCAAGTGCCTAAATTAGATACAAAATACTAGCAAGAAAACTTGCTGGCCCGTGCACTGTTCACTGGGTTTTCAACTGAAACCTACTTTCTAATGATGTGCAGGAAATAACGTAATACTCTTTTCAAAAAGAATTGACCAAAGATACTTAAGTATTCATCAGTTACACATTCTCCTTCATTTGACAAGAAAATAATTATTACTATCCATATGCTGAATTAACAACTTTCCACACATATTCTATAACAAATTACATAAGAGAACTTGAAATCAATCCATATATGTGTTGAGAAAGGGCTGATGCATTTTGGGACTGAATCGTCCCTTCGTCAGGGGCATACCTGTAAAAAAACATCCTGACGTTAGTAAAAGCAATATATACAATATTATCCAAACACATTAGTTGGTTAACACAATACCCAATACAATACCGCATGATATAATTAGGTTCCAAATCGTGTCACAATATGCTACTCACCCGTGAGGGTCTCAAGGCGCTGGAGGGAGAGGGTGGGGAGGGGGTGCTGTCTCTGCTTGAATAGCCAGGTCTTGAGCGGCCTCCTGAATGTGAGAGGGTCCTGGGTCAGTCGTAGGTGTGTGGGGAGGGAGTTCCATGTCTTGGCGACCAGGTAGGAGAACGATCTTCCTCCCGTAGTGGTTCTGCGGATCCATCCGTGGGACGATGGCGAGGGCGAGGCCAGCTGAGCGGCGCAGCTGGCGGGTGGGAGTGTAGAGCGAGAGGCGGCTGTTGAGGTATTCTGGGCCCATGTCGTGGAGGGCTTTGTGTGCGTGGGTGAGGAGCCTGAATGTGATCCTCTTGTTGACGGGGAGCCAGTGCAGGTTTCTCAGGTGTCCGGATATGTGGCTGTGGCGAGGGATGTCGAGGATGAGTCGTGCGGAGGCGTTCTGTATGAGTTGTAGTAGTTTCTGAAGTTTGGCGGAGGTTCCTGCGTATAGGGCGTTTCCGTAGTCCAGTCGGCTGGTGACGAGGGCCTGGGTGACTGTTTTCCTGGTTTCGGTGGGGATCCACCTGAAGATCTTTCGGAGCATGCGCAGGGTGTTGAAACAAGATGACGAGACGGCGTTGACTTGTTTGGTCATCGTGAGGGTGGAGTCCATGATGAATCCCAGGTTGCGTGCGTGGTCTGCGGTTGTCGGCGCAGAACCCAGTGCTGAGGCCCACCAGGATTGTCCGAGGATGAGGACCTCCGTCTTGTCTGAGTTCAGCTTCAGGCGGCTGAGCTTCATCCATTCTGCGACGTCCTTCATCCCTTCCTGTAGGTTGGTTTTGGCGGTGGCTGGGTCTTCGGTGAGGGAGAGTATCAGCTGGGTGTCGTTGGCGTAGGAAATGATGTTGATGTTGTGTTTGCGTGCGATGGCTGCGAGGGGGGTAATGTAGATATTGAAGAGGGTTGGGCTTAGCGAGGACCCTTTGGGTACGTCGCAGATGATTTCGGTGGCTTCTGAGCGGAAGGGAGGGAGGCGGACTCTCTGGGTTCTGTCGGCGAGGAACGAGGTGATCCAGTCCAGGGCCTTTCCTTGGATCCCAGTGTTGAAGAGGCGGGTTATTAGGGTGCGATGGCAGACGGTGTTGAAGGCTGGCAAAAGTTCTAGGAGGATGAGGGCGGTTGTTTCTCCCTTGTCCATCAGGGTCCTGATGTCGTCGGTGGCTGCGATGAGGGCCGTCTCGGTGCTGTGGTTGGCTCGAAATCCAGACTGGGATGGGTCGAGTGAGTAATTTGCCTCGAGGAAAGCAGTCAGCTGTTTATTGACGGTCTTCTCGATTACTTTGGCCGGGAAGGGAAGAAGAGAGGTGGGGCGGAAGTTCTTGAGGTCATTGGGGTCCGCTGTGGGTTTCTTCAGGAGGGCGTTGATTTCCGCGTGCTTCTAGCTCTCGGGAAAGGTGGCAGACGCAACCGAAATTTTTATGACGTTCCGGAGATGGGGTGCGATGATGGTGTCGGCTTTGTTGAAGATGTGATGGGGGCATGGGTCGGAGGGGGAGCCGGAGTGGATGGTGTTCATGATGTTGGTGGTGTCTTCAGTGGTGATGGGGGTCCAGGCGCTGAGGGTGGTGGTGGAGGTTGCTGGTTTGGTGACTGGAGGTGGAGTTTGGGGTCCGAAGCTGTCGTGTATGTCTGCGGTCTTTTGGTGGAAGAACGTGGCGAGGGAGTTGCAGAGTTCTTGTGACGGTGTGATGTCGTTGTTGCTGGCGCTGGGGTTGGAGAGCTCTTTGACGATGTTGAAGAGTTCCTTGCTGTTGTGGGTGTTGTTGTCTAGTCGCTCTTTGAATGATGTCCTTTTGGTGGTGCGGATAAGCTGGTGGTGTTCGCGGGTGGCTATCTTGAGGGCTGTCATGTTGTCTGTAGTTCGTTCGTGGCGCCAGGTTTTTTTCGAGGGTTCGGCAGTGCTTCTTTGATTCTTTGAGGGCGTCTGTGAACCATGAGGTTTTCCTGTTGCCGCTCGCTCATGCCTGGGGGGTTCTTCAGTGGTGCAAGGTCGTCGGCGCAGTGTGGTGATCCACTGTGCGAGGTTGTGGGCTGCGTCGTTTGTTTCGTCGGTGTTTGTTGGTGGGTTCTGGCAAAGCGATGAGAGGAGCTGGGCTGTGGTGATTTTGCTCCAGCATCTGCGGGGGATTTGTTGCGTGCGGTGGTGGGATGTATTCTTTTTGAAGGTGAAGTGGATGCATCTGTGGTCAGTCCAGTGTAGCCCGAAGGAGTGGCTGAAGGAGATGTGTTTGCTGGCGGAGAAGATGGGGTCGAGCGTGTGGCCAGCAATGTGGGTAGGGGTGTTCCCCAGTTGTTTGAGTCCGAGGTGGGCGAGGTTGTCGAGCAGGGCGGTGGTGTTGTTGTCGCTATTGTTCTCCAGGTGGAAGTTCAGGTCCCCAAGGAGGATGTATTCTGGTGAGGCTAGGGCGTGCGGGCTGATGAAGTCGGCGATGGTTTCGCTGAATTGTGTGCGTGGGCCCGTGGGTCTGTAGATGAGTGTTCCTCTAAGGGTGGTCTTGGGGTCGGTGGGAATCTGGAAGTGTAGGTATTCGGCGGCGGAGAGTGTGTCTTCGGTGAAGGTTGTGATGTTGATGGTGTTCCTGTAGACGATGGCGATTCCTCCTCCGGTTTGGTTGACGCGGTCCTTCCGGGTGATCTTGTAGCCGTCCGAGATGGCTATGGCTATGGCGATGTCGGGGCCGAGGAGGCGTTCATCCAGGTTTCCGTGAGGAAGTCTACGTCTGGTGCTTTTGTGTCCAGGAGGTCCCACAGTTTGACGGCGTGCCTGTGGACGGAGCGTGTGTTGAGGAGGATGCACTTGAGGTGGTTGTTTTTGTTGCGAGGTCCGGTGGGTGGTCTGCAGGTTCGGTGGCAGGTGTATTTGCAGGCTTAAATTGTGATAGATCCGTTGGTGCACTCTTATTTTTTTAGTGTTATACTGTATTTCACTGTTTATTTAGTGCACTCCTTCCAAAGTGTTTTGTCTAAGAACACTATTATAAAAATGATTTCTAGAAAAGGCGGAGGTTCCCCACCTTAAGAGGTCGTGTGCACTCTTCAAGTCAGACCTGAGAAGGTCATTCCCAATTTTCTCATTTATTCATTTCAAAACATTTATGAAAGAATTCATCCAATTCGTCAAATATTCTTCTTCTCTTAATGTCGTTTATTTATTCATGCATAATATAAACTTCATGATTAAATCAAATTTCACTTCACATAAACCCGATGCATTTCGGGTCAGAGACCCTTCCTCGGGGGTCTGTATAAGGAAAAAACAAGGAATTTTGTGAGCCACCCTTAAGTATTTTTTTCAAAGTATACTACAAATAACAAACATTCATGAAATAGTTAAAAAATGTACAATGAATCAATCGACATACCAAGTCAATGTTAGATACACAAAATGGCCGAAATAATCTCGACATTGTGAAAGCGACCTCTGTGGGTTCTATGAATAAAACATTGCAAGGATAAGTGTTTTAAAGTAAAAAAAAATCTAAAGATTCAGAATCTGTCTTAAAACTACTCTTCCTATGTTACTCGCTAAGCTTGTAAACCTAATTTTCGTGTGCTAGACGGAAAATTAACGTTATCTACATTTTCAGCATTTCGTTCGTACTCACGGAAGTGAAAGTCAGCGCGAACTTCGTGGTGCATCCAATCCTCAACACGCTAGCAGTTTACTGAGTGCAATGGTTTTAAAACACTCTGTTGATTGGATCATGTGGTGGTCACGTGATCGCAACATGTATATTTTATCGAAATTAAGTCTGGAAATGATTATTTGATAAGTGTGGACTAGTAGTTTAAAATGACATGATGAGCAATGTGGAATATCTCGGTAAACTGTGTTGAATGGCATTTTAAACGCCTAATATGTAAATTCTGAAAAAAATGAACACATACAAATCTTAAGTGTATATGAATACTTAAATAAAATTAAATAAATTCTAATGTGTTAACTCTAAGGAAAATCTACTTTCACGTTATCTTTCTTAAAACACAATGATGATCTCTAAATGTCGGCCATCTTGGACAAGGATACAGTATGCAGAAACAACAGTCTTAGTTCGAAATTAAAGAAAACAAGATAATTCGATCCTGTCATTTAATCCTTGTGGTTGTAGGCTACACATCTTACGAATCCAAAAGTATTCTGCTCTTAATCTTTTTTTATGAATATCAGTGTCTTGCTGTGTTGTGATCACTTCTAGTATAGTAAATCGAAGTTGGGAAATGTTATGTTTCTCCTCCAAGTAAGAAGAGGATTCCCTTGAGACAAAGCTAAGTGGAGGTTTAGAATGCTAAACCTTACAGTGTCAAAGTTACATACAACAGAAACATATGAAAGTTAAAAATTCATTTATTTTGAATACATTAAAACACACAATAGGGCAAACTAATCTAAATCCCTAAGAATAAAACACAATAAAACAATTCACTCAATAATGACCCGCACTATCGAGAACAGACAAAGATGGGTACAACATAAAAATTGTTGGTTACAACTTGTACATTCCTGCTCCGTGGTTTGACAACCAGTGTTGTACTGCTACAACATCGGCATATCAAATCTGGTTATGGAGACTTGAATTGTACGGTAAGTAGCGTCGACGCGTTTCGGTGGGTTCTCTTATTGGTTACCACCTTTATCAAGACAAGATTTATTCTGTCCTCACCAGGGAGTGTTAACAATCGCCCCTGAGTTGAAAGATGGACTTATATAAGTCTTCTGAGTAAAACTTCTTGAAACCAGAAAGCAGTCTTAGTTGAGCCTTCTATAGTATCTGCTACTAGTGGGTTGTCCTGTTATACCTATTTAATTTCGAAAAAGTTCCCCTTGGTTCGCCGTTCCAGGTCTGTTGGCGAAATGTAAAAGATAGATTTTGTTCGATTTATTTAGAGGCTAGGCCAGGGTTGCCATTTGTAGTGTTCATGAAGTCCCAGTTAGGGTAGCTTGATTTTAGAGTCAGTCCCTTCTGGTCTGTTTCTCCCTCTTGGCTATTTCAGTAATTGTCTACTCGAATGGCACGGGATTCCAATGTCCATCTGGTAGTCTATCCTGGCCTTTGTTAAAATACCTATTCCTTATGGAAATGTTCCGCTGTCTGTGGGGGTCCGCCTTGAATATCAGTGTCTTGCTGTGTTGTGATCACTTCTAGTATAGTAAATCGAAGTTGGGAAATGTTATGTTTCTCCTCCAACCAATGCATCGCTATGGATGATTTTTATTCCTTTGTCTGATGTTGCTCTTGTGTTCTGTTATTCTGTCTTTAATCTTGCGCTCAGTTTGGCCTACATAAAGCTTACCACATGGGCATTTAATGCCATGAATAACGTTTTTTGTATCACTCGTGCTTGAGTGTAGTAGTGGAATCTGTTTTCCAGTCCTGGGGTGAGTGAATACTCCTCCCAAAATTACATTATTGCAATGTACGCAGTTCATACATTTCTGCATTCCTTTATGGGTCTCTGTTTTAGATTTCGACCCTTTTCTCTTCAACAATTCTTTAATGTTTCTTGATCTGCTGTAAGCAAATGTAATCTGTTCCGCAAATAGTGGCTGGAGATCTGGTCCTTGAGTGATCATTGTCCAATGTTGTCTCATACTTCTTGTTATTTGTTTGGATTGTACTGAATGTTTTAGAACACATACTGTAAGTTTTGTTTCTTTTTTCTTTTTTTGTTTTTAGTAGGTCTTCTCGGTTCATTTCCATCACTCTATTTTTTGATTCTTCAAGTATCGTTTTGGGGTATCCTCGTTTGAGATATTTTTTGATCTGATTGTCAATAGTGGACGAAACTTCAGTTGGGTCAGATGTAATTCTCTTTTGTCTGATAAATTGTGAAAAAGGTAGGTGTTTTTTTAAGGAATAATGATGAAAACTTTTAAAGTGCAAACTGCTGTTTCTATCTGTGCTCTTTGTGTATACATTCGTGAATAATTTTTTGTCCTCAATCCTTATTTTTACATCCAAAAAAGCCAATTCTTTGTGGTGAATTTGATAAGTAAACTTGATTCTTTCATGTTGTTGATTTAGAGTCATTATATTCTCTTCCAATTGCTGTCTTGATCCTCTCCACAATATAAAAATGTCATCGATGTATCTTTTGAATACCATTAATCCATCTTGCCAGTTTGAATTTTCAAGAATATGATCACTCTCAAATTTTGCCATAAAGGTGTTTGCGTAGGAAGGAGCCCCCGTAAACCCCATAGAAGTACCACTACACTGTTCAAAGAACTCTTCCTTCCATTGTAGGTAACTGTGAAACAAAGCTTATTGCATCAATTCCATTAGAAAAACCTTTTCTGATCCTTCAATGTCATTCTGCAGTAATCGCCACTCTATTGCTTCTAGTCCCTCATTATGAGGGATCGAGGTATATAATGATGTAACATCTATTGAACATAGTAATAGTTCTTCAGCAGTTGTGAGATCCAGGTTTTTCAACATATTGAGAAATCCAGAGGTATCCTTCACATAAGTTACCCAATTTT
This sequence comes from Lissotriton vulgaris, assembly GCF_964263255.1. NCBI lineage: Eukaryota > Metazoa > Chordata > Amphibia > Caudata > Salamandridae > Lissotriton > Lissotriton vulgaris. Next base: position 1,064,863,635 of record NC_141687.1, read on the forward strand.
GTACCAACGGTTGTAAAAACCAATCCAGATATTGACCCAATGGTTCCGAAAGTGATCCACAGGCTGACACTATAGGTCTAAATGGCGGTCTTATGGCATCTTTATGAATCTTGGGCAACATGTAAAATTGCGGTCTCCTGGGATATTTGATATTCAAGAATTGATAGGTTTTGAGTGTAATCCATTTCATTTCCAAGGCATGATCAAGTATGGTTTTTAAAGTAGAGGCGTATGCGCATGTTTACGATAAGTATTTGTGTCTTGCAGATGCACTCTCACGCTTTCCTCATAATATTCAGTGTTCATTACCACAAGAGCTTCCCCATTATCTTGCTTTTGTATGGTGATTTCAGACATCTCCATCAAATTTTTCAATGTACTCCAATCTTTTTTGGAAAAGTTTTTTTTTTTACTGCTGTGGTAATTAATGTTGTTGATCTCTGACATGATTACTCTTTCATAGGCGTCAATTGTTTTGTGGGATGTGGGGGCACAGAAAGTACTCTTCATTTTAAACTCTTTGTGTGGCATTTCCGTTTTCTCCATAGGTTGAACATTGGAAAAGAAATTTTTCAAACGTAATGTCCTCAAGAATTTCAACATGGGAATTTCAGTTTCTTGTGGATTTGATCTATAGGTGGGTACATACGTTAAACCTTTGTTTAACAAAGATATCTGAGTGTCAGTCAATTGTGTATCTGAGATATTAATTACAAGTTCGTTTTCTTCTTTGTTTTCGATCTCATTTCTCTCTCTACATCTGTTTCTTTTGTTTTGTCTTTTTCCCCTCCTTGTTTTGAGGACTTTCCTCCAGTTTTCTCTAAAGGGGCATTGTTTGCCACTGGGCTTGTTAATAAAAAAGCAGACTTTCCTGTTTGGTCTTTCTCGCTTATTTGAGCGCTTTTTTATATTGGTCTCCTGTTTTGTGTGGTATCGGAATCTGACACGATGCTTTCTTGTGATGAAGTGTTGGTATTTTGTGGTTGTTGCCATTTTCTTTGGTGGTAAACTTCCGCCCAACTATAAACTTCCTCTAACTTGTAGTCTATAGTATCTCGCCTATATTTCTTTATTTTCCTGTCTTGAATTTCTTTCGTGTATCTATCCAATTTTTGATTAATGTCTTCGAGTAATTCTGTCAGATCTTCATGTGTATTTAGTTCTCTTTTGATTCCATCCAATTCTTCCTCAATTGCTTTCAATTCTTTTGAGAGTTCCTCCACTATTAGCAGTATCAGATCCAAACTGCATTTATTCAACACTTGATACCACTTTTCTAAGAATGTTTTGTTGTTTCTGCATAACATAGGTTTTAAAGCGATCCTCAAACCTCTTGGTATACGTTTGTTTCTGTGGTAGTGAATTAAGGTTGTTGCGTGTAATCTTTGACTAATTTCCCGTTTGCTTACTGTTGGACCTGGGGTCTCCAAGTCACATAGGGTAGCTTGGCACAAAGTAGGAAGGCCTATCTCAAAGGTACATGTGTTAAGTTTGCGTCTCACCCACTCAGTAACTCAGTGTCCATCCATCCAAAAATGACACTACACCTTAATTTTTATAAAAGTAGTAAAGCTTTATACTCTCCTATGGTAGTTTCTTGTCTTTCTTTTAGTCGCCTCAAGGACCACATTTACAATTCAAACAGTGCATTTACATTAGTTGTTTTACTATTCACCAAAATCATTCTTGACTCTGTGGATCACTATTTTAACTCCACTCGGTGGTATTATTAAGACCTTTCTGCTTCAGTTTTCAATCTACCTGAGCATGAACGATTTACATTCCCTCCATTTCTTATTCTAATCCTTCATAACAAGAAGAGTAAATTATTACTGTCCATTAGTATGTCGCTACAACCAAATTCAATAAAAAGGAACCTCTGACCTCAGTTGCATGAAAGTCTCACATTGAATTTGTTAGGTATGGCATAATTCCATTCTGATTACAACTTTCCTTGTCTAGTTCACCTCCCTCCTGGTTCCACAATTACACGGTTGTTGCCACTCTGATATTGATTTGGTTCCTCCTATTCAAGGATGTTTTTGTGCTGAAATAATTCACTTCGCTTCATTTTCTGACACAGTTTGAGCCGATTCCCCAGTTCTCTGTGACTCACCAGCCCTCGTTAAATGTTGAAGGCTTCCCACGGTAATGTCAACAACTTCCTTCACTCCCTCCCACCACCACGCTTACTTTATAGTGGTTGATCTTGTTGCTGTGAGGTGGTTTCAGGGGTTACGGTGGTCACTAGGGGGTAATTACGTAACAGTACGAGGGGAGCCAGCAGGGGAAAAGAACCCGTTTCCTAGTACCTGTCGAGACGCTCTGAACCCGAGCGTTTCCTTCCTTGAACTTCCCTGCGAGAGGCGGAGGACAGGGCTAGGACTTTCCCCTGAGGAGGTTTCCAAACAGCGCGGCACAACACGCAGGAGTCAGCCCCAGCTTCGTAGCTGAGCACCCGGCAGTAAAGTACCTCCGCTCCTGCGCAGTTCGCTTGCCACACGCCTCCCGGTCACGCCTCCTCCCCGCCTCTCTCTCTCTCTCCGGCTCCGCTCTCTCACACTGCGGTCTGCTCCTGTCATGAGACCTCCGGGCACCTGCCTGATGACGGCCCGCTCCACTGCAGCTAGCCTCTCAGAAGCCCGTCACCCTGCGCTTCCGCCACTTCCTCACCTGGCTCACTTCAGGAGGCGCTGTCGGACTCGTCCTCACAATGCGGCACCCCTTCCGCTCCGAGCCCCCACAGACTCGCCGCCCCAGACCACACAGATGCCGGGCTAGGATAATGCAGCAAAGTCCCGGTAAGGAGATAGGTGAGGGGAGGGCACCTCCGGTCAGAGTTTCAAAGCCCATGGCCAATTGAGGATTGTGTCAGCCCTCCGCTTCCACTGGTGGGGGACGTATTACGAAGAGGCTTCTTGCTTCCTTACTGGAGGTTGACCTCTCCACCCCCACCTGGCAGTTTCTCTTCAGTTCACAACCTGAAGTCCTTTTAGGATATGGTTCTGCCGGGTCAGATCTATAGCTGAGGGGGGTGTCAGACAACGAAGAGAGCAGCCCCAGGAGACTGTTAAACTCCTTACTGAGCGCCCACCTCCTCACTCCACAGCCTGGACTCCAGCTGACCTCCTCTCACACCAGTACTCCACACAAAATGGCCGCACCACGTTCCACTATATATAGCCTAGGGCCAGTGGGTCTAGAGTGGACCAGAAAGTTCTGGAACCCCTCTGTTTACCCAATGGCCCAAGCCCTGAGGTAGCAGTTGGCAGTTGGCAGGACACCATTTTGTGGGTCTTGTAAATTCAGTCAGGAAGGCACCTAGGCCACAGGAAGAAGATTATGAGGGCAAAGAGCACCTAACCCCTGGGTCAACACCTAAAAAGTCCAGTAGACATAAAAAATAAAAAGATTGAGGGCAAAAAGGGGACAAAATAAATAAATAATTAGGAGGGACCACCAAAAGGCTGACAGGTCTAACACGCGTCCCCCCAGCTGAAAGTGGGGAGAACTACCCAACCCCTTGGGAGTCCTCATCACTAAGGTGTAAATACCTAGAGAGACCGTCTGCATTGGCGTGGTCCACTCCAGGCCGATGTTCCACCCGGAAGTCCATTCCCTGTAGGGAGATGGACCATCTTAACAGCTTGGGATTCTCCCCCTTCATTTGCATCAGCCAACGAAGGGGTCGGTGGTCGGTCTGAACCAGGAAGTGCGAGCCAAACAGGTATGGCCGCAACTTCTTTAGAGCCCATACCACTGCAAAAGCTTCCCGCTCAATTGCACTCCACTTCTGTTCCCGGGGAAGCAGTCTCCTCGACAGGAAGACAACAGGCTGATCCAGACCCTCTTCATTGAGTTGCGATAACACTGCCCCAATGCCATGCTCTGATGCGTCTGTCTGGACAATGAACTCCTTGGAGAAATCTGGGGCCCTCAGGACCAGTGCTGCACACATTGCTTGTTTCAGCTTCTCAAAGGCCTGCCACAAGCCTCTATCCAGACTACCCGTCGAGGTTGTTTCTTAGAGGTGAGCTCAGTGAGAGGCACAACAATAGGGCCATACCCCTTCACAAAGCGTCGGTAGTAACCTGTGAGGCCCAGGAAAGCTCGGACCTCAGTTTGGGTCTTGGGGGGCTCCCAGGCCATGATTTCCTCAATCTTTGCCTGGAGGGGCTGCACTGTTCCCCTACCCACCAAGTGGCCTAGGTACACAACCGACCCCTGCCCGATCTGACATTTACTGGCTTTGATTGTCAAGCCAGCCTGTTTCAGGGCCTGGAGAACAGCTTGCAAGTGACTCAAATGGTCCTCCCAACTGCTGCTGAAGACGGCAATGTCATCCAGATAAGCAGCGGAGAAAGTCTCCATTCCAGAGAGGACCTGGTTAACCAGCCGCTGAAAAGTGGCAGGGGCGTTCTTGAGCCCAAAGGGCATCACACAGAACTGGTAGTGGCCCTCAGGCGTGGAGAAGGCTGACCTTTCCTTTGCTCCATCTGTCAAGGAGATCTGCCAGTACCCTGAAGTAAGGTCAAAGGTACTCAGGTATTGGGCAGCTCCCAGCCGGTCAATAAGTTCATCCGCCCTAGGGATTGGATGTGCATCAGTCTTGGTCACTGAGTTCAGTCCCCGGTAATCCACACAGAACCTCAGTTCTGGAGTGGTGCCCGGTGGAGCAGCTTTTGGTACTAGAACCACCGGACTGGACCAGGGGCTACTGGAAGGTTCAATGACTCCTAGCTCCAGCATCTTGGTAACCTCACCGTGGATGCTGGCCTTCACCTTGTCTGACAGCCGGTAGGTCTTAGACTTCACTGGTGGGCTGTCTCCTGTGTCCACATCATGGATACACAGGTGGGTCCTTTCCGGGACAAGGGAGAACAACGAGGAGTACTGCTCCAAGACCTGGCGGCAGTCCTCTCGCTGCTCAGGAGTTAGGGATAGGGAGAGTATCACTCCTTCCACCGACCCATCCTTTTCTTGAGACGAAAAGAGATCAGGGAGAGGCTCGCTTTCTGCTTCCTCTGCACCATCAGTCATCATCATCAAGATGACCTCGGGCCTCTCATGGTGTGGTTTGAGGCGGTTGGCATGCAGCACCCGTAGGGGCTGTCGAGGGGTCTTAAGATCCTCCAGATAGGTGGCCTTACCCTTCTTCTCCAACACCTCAAAGGGGCCTGTCCAACGATCCTGGAGGGCACTTAGCTCCCCAGGTTCCATTACCCATACTTTTTGGCCAGGCTCCAACTCCACCGGGTGAGCGTTGTGGTCATACCACTCCTTCATTACTGCTTGGCTGGCTTCTAAGTTGTCAGAAGCTTGCTTCCACAACTTTTCCATTTGGCTCCGGAAAGCTAGCATGTAGCTCACCACATCCTGGGGAAGCTTCCTGGGAGATTTTTCCCATCCGTCCTTCACCAGGCTGAGAGGTCCACGTACAGGGTGCCCATACAGAAGCTCGAAGGGGCTGAAGCCCACTCCTTTCTGCGGCACTTCCCTGTAGGAAAACAGCAAACAGGGTAGGAAGACGTCCCATTTCCTCAGCAGACTCTCAGGCAGACTTCTTATCATGCCTTTCAAGGTTTTGTTGAACCTTTCCACTAGACCATTGGTCTGTGGGTGATAAGGAGTGGTAAACCGGTAGGTAACTCCACACTGCTTCCACATAGCCCGCATGTACGCTGACATGAAGTTGGTCCCCCTGTCGGACACAACCTCCTTGGGGAAATCCACTCGGGTAAAGATCCCCATCAGGGCCCTAGCCACCACAGGTGCAGTGACAGTCCTCAGAGGAATTGCCTCTGGGTACCGCGTGGTGTGATCCACCAGAACCAGGATAAACCTGTGACCAGCTGTAGTTGGTGGATCCAATGGCCCCACAATGTCGATGCCCACCCTTTCAAAGGGGGTGCTAACGACAGGAAGTGGTTCCAGGGGAGCCTTCAGCTTCACCCCTGTCTTCCCACTGGCTTTACAGGTTACACACGTCCGACAGTATGTGTTGGATGCCACTTTCATCTGAGGCCAGTAAAAGTGGGGGACAAGCCGGTCAAAGGTCTTGTCCTGTCCTAAGTGTCCTGCCAAGGGGATTTCATGAGCCAAGTCTAGAAGAAAGGCTCGGTACTGCTGAGGGACTACCAAGGCCCGTGATGAACCGGGCAAAGGTACCTTGGGTTCACTGTAGAGGAGTCCGTCCTCCCAGTAAATATGGTAGTGCCCTGCAACGTTCCCTGCTGCCTGGGCTTCGGCCTGTCGCCTCAGTCCCTCAGGGGTAGGGCACTCCTTCTGGCCCTTACACAACTCCTCCCTGGTAGGCCCTCCTTCCACATGCCACTCAGCAGGGATAGGTAAGTCCTCCAGGGAGACTACTTCCCCCTTCACGGACTCCTGGCTCACCACCGCAGGTGGCCGATCTGTCTCATGGGGCGTGGAAGCCGAAGCAGGCTTCTCCTGTCTTCGGGTCTTTTCCTTTTTTTGCAGCCGGCTGGGCTATTGTTCCAGGCTCCAGCCCAGGCGAACTCCCTCTCCGGGTAGTTGCAGACCTTGTGCTTGCACAGGCCCAGTCAGGTGTACCCAGCATCTCCGAATGAGTCCGGTATTCCACCTCCTTCCAAGCATTGTGCTCCATGTCATTTCCCAACAGACAATCGACTGGCACAGCAGGGCTTACGGCAACTCGAAGTGAACCTGCAACCCCTTCCCACTCAAAGGGAACCTCGGCTACAGGGTAGTGTCCCAATCTGCCGTCAGCCATCGCGGCGGGGTGGAGTACATGTGGAATCACCTGCTCTGGAGACACCAGTTGACTCCTTACCATTGTCATACTGGCTCCTGTGTCTCTCAGAGCCTCCCCTCTTTGGCCATTGATGGTGGCCCATTGCCCATACTTGGTAGTATTTGTGGGCACCTGGATCTTAGGAACCATCTCCCGATCTCCCAGGGACACTAAGGGGACACCCGCCCACTCACCCCCCTTATCTAAGGGCAGCTCCTCCCCGAGCACTACACTAGCTACTCCTGGGGCTTTTCCTCCAGTGGGAGGGGGTGGTCATTTTGGGCATTTGACATCTCCCTTATAATGTCCAACACCACCACACTCAAAGCAGTGGACAACCCTTGGCTGCTGACTTTGGCCAGGATGAGGGTTTCTGGGTGGGTTAGCCTTAGGTGTGAATCCTGTTCCCTTTCCCTGGTAACTGTTTTGGGGACCTTTTGAGAACTCCCGCTTTTTATCTCTCCCCTCCTTCTTCTGGGGACGCCCTGTCCGGCCCTTTGGAAATCCCCTCCAGTCCCCTTTGAGGACACCGGGGTACTTGCCCAGATGTCCGCCTCCTCTGCAAGCTTCCAGGGGTTGGTCAGCTTGCTGTCCACCAGGTGTTGATGCAGCTCGGGAAAACATTTCTCGAGCAGGTGCTCTTTGAGAATAAGGTCGTGCAACCCCTCATAGTCCCTCCTCTCGCTGCCTTGTCTCCAACCCTCTAGTGCCTTCCTTGCGTAGTCCAGGAAATCCATCCAATTCTGTGTGCCTAATTTGTGACTTCCCCTGAACTTTTGCCGGTAATTCTCTGGGGTCAGTCCAAACTTCTTAATTAGCGCCGCTTTCATGGTGGGGTAGTGGGTCTTCTCTTCCTGTTCTAGGGCCAATAGTGTGTCCCGTCCGGTAGGAGGCATGTATTTGTACAAACCACCCCCCCAGTGTTTTTCCTGGATCCCATGGGCTCTTAAGGAGACCTCATAGGCAGCCAGCCACTTGGCGATGTCATCCCCTGGGCTGTAGCTGGCAACTACATCCTTAGGTAGGTAGGGTCTGGGTTCCCTGGTCAGTTCCTTTGTTTCGCTGCCACCATTTGGAGAATTGGAGGGTCCTCTCTGCAGGGCCTTGAGATCTAGCTCCCTAAGTTTCAACTCGTGAGCCATCCTCTGTTCCTCCCTCTCCTTTTCGAACCTGGCTAACTCCCACTTTAGCTGTCTTTTTTCCATCCTGTCCACTAGTTCAGCTTCGGTTAAGCTTCTTCCGGAGACACTGCTGCCCTCCTTTGAAAAGGTCCTAGGTCCTAGTAGTAGGTTCCCCATCTCAGGTTGGAATAATCCATCTACCCCTATGACTGTGTCCCGGTCCGTCCCCTCTTCCTCCTCCTTCCCCTCTCCATGTGCTGCCACCCATGCCCTCAAACTGGTCTGGAGTTCCCCCTTCTTAGCACCACGCTTAAAAAATACTCCCATCTTCTGGCAAAAGTCTCTAAGCTGGGCTGCAGTATAGGTCTCCAATTCTTCCAGAGCAAATTCCATTTTGCTAATGAGAGATATAGGGACAGCCACTCGGAAAGAATTGGTTTAAAGGGGTAATTCAAAGCTACCTCCACCCACCACCAGGAGTAAATTTGGAAAAACTAAAAGAACTAATTAGGAAGTCCGCCAGGAGAAAACTCCAGGTGTAGGCCTATGGAGTACACTAGGTTACTATAGAGTGGACGCAAACACAGTTCTCATCCCACCGCTAGACACCAATTATGTTGGACCTGGGGTCTCCAAGTCACATAGGGTAGCTTGGCACAAAGTAGGAAGGCCTATCTCAAAGGTACATGTGTTAAGTTTGCGTCTCACCCATTCAGTAACTCAGTGTCCATCCATCCAAAAATTACACTACACCTTAATTTTTATAAAAGTAGAAAAGCTTTATACTCTCTTATGGTAGTTTCTTGTCTTTCTTTTAGTCGCCTCAAGGACCACATTTACAATTCAAACAGTGCATTTACATTACTTGTTTTACTATTCACCAAAATCATTCTTGACTCTGTGGATCACTATTTTAACTCCACTCGGGTGGTATTATTAAGACCTTTCTGCTTCAGTTTTCAATCTACCCGAGCATGAACAATTTACATTCCCTCCATTTCTTATTCTAATCCTTCATAACAAGAAGAGTAAATTATTACTGTCCATTAGTATGTCGCTACAACCAAATTCAATAAAAAGGAACCTCTGACCTCAGTTGCATGAAAGTCTCACATTGAATTAGTTAGGTATGACATAATTCCATTCTGATTACAACTTTCCTTGTCTAGTTCACCTCCCTCCTGGTTCTACAATGACACGGTTGTTGCCACTCTGATATTGATTTGGTTCCCCCTATTCAAGGATGTTTTTGTGCTGAAATAATTCACTTTGCTTCCTTTTCTGACACAGTTTGAGCCGATTCCCCAGTTCTCTGTGACTCACCAGCCCTCGTTAAATGTTGAAGGCTTCCCACGGTAATGTCAACAACTTCCTTCACTCCCTCCCACCACCACGCTTACTTTATAGTGGTTGATCTCGCTGCTGTGAGGTGGTTTCAGGGGTTACGGTGGTCACTCGGGGGTAATTACGTGACAGTACGAGAGGAGCCAGCAGGGGAAAAGAACCCGTTTCCTGGTACCTGTCGAGACGCTCTGAACCCGAGCGTTTCCTTCCTTGAACGTCCCTTAGAGAGGTGGAGGACAGGGCTAGGACTTTCCTCTGAGGAGGTTTCCAAACAGCGCGGCACAACACGCAGGAGTCAGCCCCAGCTTCGTAGCTGAGCACCCGGCAGTCAAGTACCTCCACTCCTACGCAGTTCGCTTGCCACACGCCTCCCGGTCACGCCTCCTCCCCGCCTCTCTCTCTCTCTCCGGCTCCGCTCTCTCACACTGCGGTCTGCCCCTGTCAGGAGACCTCCGGGCACCTGCCTGATGACTGCCCGCTCCACCGCTGCTAGCCTCGGAGAAGCCCGTCACCCTGCGCTTCCGCCACCTCCTCACCTGGCTCACTTCAGGAGGCGCTGTCGGACTCGTCCTCACAATGCGGCACCCCTTCCGCTCCGAGCCCCCACAGACTCGCCGCCCCAGACCACACAGATGCCGGGCTAGGATAATGCAGCAAAGTCCCGGTAAGGAGATAGGTGAGGGGAGGGCACCTCCGGTCAGCGTTTCAAGGCCCACGGCCAATTGAGGATTGTGTCAGCCCTCCGCTTCCACTGCTGGGGGACGTATTACGAAGAGGCTTCTTGCTTCCTTACTGGAGGTTGACCTCTCCACCCCCACCTGGCAGTTTCTCTTCAGTTTACAACCTGAAGTCCTTTCAGGATATGGTTCCGCCGGGTCAGATCTATAGCTGAGGGGGGGTATCAGACAACAAAGAGCGCAGCCCCAGGGGACTGTCAAACTCCTTACTGAGCGCCCACCTCCTCACTCCACAGCCTGGACTCCAGCTGACCTTCTCTCACACCAGTACTCCACACAAAATGGCCGCACCACGTTCCACTATATATAGCCTAGGGCCAGTGGGTCTAGAGTGGACCACAAAGTTCTGGAACCCCTCTGTTTACCCAATGGCCCAAGCCCTGAGGTAGCAGTTGGCAGTTGGCAGGACACCATTTTGTGGGTCTTGTAAATTCAGTCAGGAAGGCACCTAGGCCTCAGGAAGAAGATTATGAGGGCAAAGATCACCTAACCCCTAAGTCAACACCTAAAAAGTCCAGTAGACATAAAAAATAAAAAGATTGAGGGCCAAAAAGGGGACAAAATAAATAAATAATTAGGAGGGACCACCAAAAGGCTGACAGGTCTAACACGCGTCCCCCCCAGCTGAAAGTGGGGAGAACTACCCAACCCCTTGGGAGTCCTCATCACTAAGGCGGAAATACCTAGAGAGACCATCTGCATTGGCGTGGTCCACTCCAGGCCGATGTTCCACCCGGAAGTCCATTCCCTGTAGGGAGATGGACCATCTTAACAGCTTGGGATTCTCCCCCTTCATTTGCATCAGCCAACGAAAGGGTCGGTGGTCGGTCTGAACCAGGAAGTGCGAGCCAAACAGGTATGGCCGCAACTTCTTCAGAGCCCATACCACTGCAAAAGCTTCCCGCTCAATTGCACTCCACTTCTGTTCCCGGGGAAGCAGTCTCCTAGACAGGAAGACAACAGGCTGATCCAGACCCTCTTCATTGAGTTGCGATAACACTGCCCCAATGCCATGCTCTGATGCGTCTGTCTGGACAATGAACTCCTTGGAGAAATCTGGGGCCCTCAGGACCGGTGCTGCACACATTGCTTGTTTTAGCTTCTCAAAGGCCTGTGACAAGCCTCCGTCCAGACTACCCGTCGAGGTTGTTTCTTAGAGGTGAGCTCAGTGATGGGCGCAACAATAGAGCCATACCCCTTCACAAAGCGTCGGTAGTAACCTGTGAGGCCCAGGAAAGCTCGGACCTCAGTTTGGGTCTTGGGGGGCTCCCAGGCCATGATTGCCTCAATCTTTGCCTGGAGGGGCTGCACTGTTCCCCTACCCACCAAGTGGCCTAGGTACACAACAGACCCCTGCCCGATCTGACATTTACTGGCTTTGATTGTCAAGCCAGCCTGTTTCAGGGCCTGGAGAACAGCTTGCAAGTGACTCAAATGGTCCTCCCAACTGCTGCTGAAGACGGCAATGTCATCCAGATAAGCAGCGGAGAAAGCCTCCATTCCAGAGAGGACCTGGTTCACCAGCCCCTGAAAAGTGGCAGGGGCGTTCTTGAGCCCAAAGGGCATCACACAGAACTGGTAGTGGCCCTCAGGCGTGGAGAAGGCTGACCTTTCCTTTGCTCCATCTGTCAAGGAGATCTGCCAGTACCCTGAAGTAAGGTCAAAGGTACTCAGGTATTGGGCAGCTCCCATCCGGTCAATAAGTTCATCCGCCCTAGGGATTGGATGTGCATCAGTCTTGGTCACTGAGTTCAGTCCCCGGTAATCCACACAGAACGTCAGTTCTGGAGTGGTGCCCGGTGGAGCAGCTTTTGGTACTAGAACCACCGGACTGGACCAGGGGCTACTGGAAGGTTCAATGACTCCTAGCTCCAGCATCTTGGTAACCTCACCGTGGATGCTGGCCTTCACCTTGTCTGACAGCCGGTAGGTCTTAGACTTCACTGGTGGGCTGTCTCCTGTGTCCACATCATGGATACACAGGTGGGTCCTTCCCGGGACAAGGGAGAACAACGAGGAGTACTGCTCCAAGACCTGGTGGCAGTCCTCTCGCTACTCAGGAGTTAGGGATGGGGAGAGTATCACTCCTTCCACCGACCCATCCTTTTCTTGAGACGAAAAGAGATCAGGGAGAGGCTCGCTTTCTGATTCCTCTGCACCATCAGTCACCATCATCAAGATGACCTCGGGCCTCTCATGGTGGGGTTTGAGGCGGTTGGCATGCAGCACCCGTAGGGGCTGTCGAGGGGTCTTAAGATCCACCAGATAGGTGGCCTTACCCTTCTTCTCCAATACCTCAAAGGGGCCTGTCCAACGATCCTGGAGGGCACTTAGCTCCCCAGGTTCCATTACCCATACTTTTTGGCCAGGCTCCAACTCCACCGGGTGAGCGTTGTGGTCATACCACTCCTTCATTACTGCTTGGCTGGCTTCTAAGTTGTCAGAAGCTTGCTTCCACAACTTTGCCATTTGGCTCCGGAAAGCCAGCATGTAGCTCACCACATCCTGGGGAAGCTTCCTGGGAGATTTTTCCCATCCGTCCTTCACCAGGCTGAGAGGTCCACGTACAGGGTGCCCATACAGAAGCTCGAAGGGGCTGAAGCCCACTCCTTTCTGCGGCACTTCCCTGTAGGAAAACAGCAAACAGGTTAGGAGGACGTCCCATTTCCTCCGCAGGCTCTCAGGCAGACTTCTTATCATGCCTTTCAAGGTTTTGTTGAACCTTTCCACTAGACCATTTGTCTGTGGGTGATAAGGAGTGGTAAACCGGTAGGTAACTCCACACTCCTTCCACATAGCCCGCATGTACGCTGACATGAAGTTGGTCCCCCTGTCGGACACAACCTCCTTGGGGAAACCCACTCGGGTAAAGATCCCCATCAGGGCCCTAGCCACCATAGGTGCAGTGATAGTCCTCAGAGGAATTGCCTCTGGGTACCGCGTGGCGTGATCCACCAGAACCAGGATAAACCTGTGACCAGCTGTAGTTGGTGGATCCAATGGCCCCACAATGTCGATGCCCACCCTTTCAAAGGGGGTGCTAATGACAGGAAGTGGTTCCAGGGGAGACTTCAGCTTCACCCCTGTCTTCCCACTGGCTTTACAGGTTACACACGTCCAACAGTATGTGTCGGATGCCACTTTCATCTGAGGCCAGTAAAAGTGGGGGACAAGCCGGGCAAAGGTCTTGTCCTGTCCTAAGTGTCCTGCCAAGGGGATTTCATGAGCCAAGTCTAGAAGAAAGGCTCTGTACCGCTGAGGGACTACCAAGGCCCGTGATGAACCGGGCAAAGGTACCTTGGGTTCACTGTAGAGGAGTCCGTCCTCCCAGTAAATATGGTAGTGCCCTGCAACGTTCCCTGCTGCCTGGGCTTCGCCTGTCGCCTCAGTCCCTCAAGGGTAGGGCACTCCTTCTGGCCCTTACACAACTCCTCCCTGGTAGGCCCTCCTTCCACATGCCACTCAGCAGGGATAGGTAAGTCCTCCAGGGAGACTACTTCCCCCTCCACGGACTCCTGGCCCACCACCGCAGGTGGCCGATCTGTCTCATGGGGCGTGGAAGCTGAAGCAGGCTTCTCCTGTCTTCGGGTCTTTCCCTTTTTGGCAGCCGGCTGGGCCATTGTTCCAGGCTCCAGCCCAGGCGAACTCCCTCTCCGGGTAGTTGCAGACCTTGTGCTTGCACAGGCCTAGTCAGGTGTACCCAGCATCTCCGAATGAGTCAGGTATTCCACCTCCTTCCAAGCATTGTGCTCCATGTCATTTCCCAACAGACAATCGACTGGCACGGCAGGGCTTACGGCAACTCGAAGTGAACCTGCAACCCCTTCCCACTCAAAGGGAACCTAGGCCACAGGGTAGTGGCCCAATCTGCCGTCAGCCATCGTGGCGGGGTGGAGTACATGTGGAATCACCTGCTCTGGAGACACCAGTTGACTCCTTACCATTGTCATACTGGCTCCTGTGTCTCTCAGAGCCTCCCCTCTTTGGCCATTGATGGTGACCGATTGCCCATACTTGTTAGTATTTGAGGGCACCTGGATCTTAGGAACCATCTCCCGATCTCCCAGGGACACTAAGGGGACACCCGCCCACTCACCCCCCTTATCTAAGGGCAGCTCCTCCCCGAGCACTACACTAGCTACTCCTGGGGCTTTTCCTCCAGTGGGAGGGGGTGGTCTTTTTGGGCACTTGACATCTCCGTTATAATGTCCAACACCACCACACTCAAAGCAGTGGACAACCCTTGGCTGCTGACTTTGGCCAGGATGAGGGTTTCTGGGTGGGTTAGTCTTAGGTGTGAATCCTGTTCCCTTTCCCTGGAAACTGTTTTGGGGACCTTTTGAGAACTCCCGCTTTTTATTTCCCCCCTCCTTCTTCTGGGGGGCGCCCTGTCCGGCCCTTTGGGAATCCCCTCCAGTCCCCTTTGAGGACACCCGGGTACTTGCCCAGATGTCCGCCTCCTCTGCAAGCTTCCGGGGGTTGGTCAGCTTGCTGTCCACCAGGTGTTGACGCAGTTCGGAAAAACATTTCTCGAGTAGGTGCTCTTTGAGAATAAGGTCGTACAACCCCTCATAGTCCCTCACCTCGCTACCTTGTCTCCAACCCTCTAGTGCCTTCCATGCGTAGTCCAGGAAATCCACCCAATTCTGTGTGCCTAATTTGTGACTTCCCCTGAACTTTTGCCGTTACTTCTCTGGGGTCAGTCCAAACTTCTTAATTAGCGCCACTTTCATGGTGGGGTAGTGGGTCTGCTCTTCCTGTTCTAGGGCCAATAGTGTGTCCCGCCGGTAGGAGGCATGTATTTGTACAAACCACCCCCCCAGTGTTTTTCCTGGATCCCATGGGCTCTTAAGGAGACCTCATAGGCAGCCAGCCACTTGGTGATGTCATCCCCTGGGCTGTAGTTGGCAACTACATCCTTAGGTAGGTAGGGTCTCGGTTCCTTGGTCAGTTCCTTTGTTTCACTGCCACCATTTGGAGAATAGGGGGGTCCTATCTGCAGGGCCTTGAGATCTAGCTCCCTAAGTTTCAACTTGTGAGCCATCCTCTGTTCCTCCCTCTCCTTTTCCAACCTGGCTAACTCCCACTTTAGCTGTCTTTTTTCCCTCCTGCCCACTAGTTCAGCTTTGGTTAAGCTTCTTCCGAAGACACTGCTGCCCTCCCTTGAAAAGGTCTTAGGTCCTGGTAGTAGGTTCCCCATCTCAGGTTGGAATAATCCATCTACCCCTATGACTGTGTCCCGGTCCGTCCCCTCTTCCTCCTCCTTCCCCTCTCCATGTGCTGCCACCCACGCCCTCAAACTGGTCTGGAGTTCCCCCTTCTTAGCACCACGCTTAAAAAATACTCCCATCTTCTGGCAAAAGTCTCTAAGCTGGGCTGCAGTATAGGTCTCCAATTCTTCCAGAGCAAATTCCATTTTGCTAATGAGAGATATAGGGACAGACACTCGGAAAGAATTGGTTTAAAGGGGTAATTCGAAGCTACCTCCACCCACCACCAGGAGCAAATTTGGAAAAACCAAAAGAACTAATTAGGAAGTCCGCCAGGAGAAAACTCCAGGTGTAGGCCTATGGAGTACACTAGGTTACTATAGAGTGGACGCAAACACAGTTCTCATCCCACCGCTAGACACCAATTATGTTGGACCTGGGGTCTCCAAGTCACATAGGGTAGCTTGGCACAAAGTAGGAAGGCCTATCTCAAAGGTACATGTGTTAAGTTTGCGTCTCACCCACTCAGTAACTCAGTGTCCTTCCATCCAAAAATGACACTACACCTTAATTTTTATAAAAGTAGAAAAGCTTTATACTCTCTTATGGTAGTTTCTTGTCTTTCTTTTAGTCGCCTCAACGGCCACATTTACAATTCAAACAGTGAATTTACATTACTTGTTTTACTATTCACCAAAATCATTCTTGACTCTGTGGATCACTATTTTAACTCCACTCGGGTGGTATTATTAAGACCTTTCTGCTTCAGTTTTCAATCTACCCGAGCATGAACAATTTACATTCCCTCCATTTCTTATTCTAATCCTTCATAACAAGAAGAGTAAATTATTACTGTCCATTAGTATGTCGCTACAACCAAATTCAATAAAAAGGAACCTCTGACCTCAGTTTCATGAAAGTCTCACATTGAATTAGTTAGGTATGACATAATTCCATTCTGATTACAACTTTCCTTGTCTAGTTCACCTCCCTCCTGGTTCCACAATTACACGGTTGTTGCCACTCTGATATTGATTTGGTTCCCCCTATTCAAGGATGTTTTTGTGCTGAAATAATTCACTTTGCTTCCTTTTCTGACACAGTTTGAGCCGATTCCCCAGTTCTCTGTGACTCACCAGCCCTCGTTAAATGTTGAAGGCTTCCCACGGTAATGTCAACAACTTCCTTCACTCCCTCCCACCACCACGCTTACTTTATAGTGGTTGATCTCGCTGCTGTGAGGTGGTTTCAGGGGTTACGGTGGTCACTCGGGGGTAATTACGTGACAGTACGAGGGGAGCCAGCAGGGGAAAAGAACCCGTTTCCTAGTACCTGTCGAGACGCTCTGAACCCGAGCGTTTCCTTCCTTGAACGTCCCTGCGAGAGGCGGAGGACAGGGCTAGGACTTTCCTCTGAGGAGGTTTCCAAACAGCGCGGCACAACACGCAGGAGTCAGGCCCAGCTTCGTAGCTGAGCACCCGGCAGTCAAGTACCTCCGCTCCTGCGCAGTTCGCTTGCCACACACCTCCCGGTCACGCCTCCTCCCCGCCTCTCTCTCTCTCTCCGGCTCCGCTCTCTCACACTGCGGTCTGCCCCTGTCAGGAGACCTCCGGGCACCTGCCTGATGACGGCCAGCTCCACCGCAGCTAGCCTCTCAGAAGCCTGTTACCCTGCGGTTCTGCCACCTCCTCACCTGGCTCACTTCAGGAGGCGCTGTCAGACTCGTCCTCACAATGCGGCACCCCTTCCGCTCCGAGCCCCCACAGACTCGCCGCCCCAGACTTCACAGATGCCAGGCTAGGATAATGCAGCAAAGTCCCGGTAAGGAGATAGGTGAGGGGAGGGCACCTCCGGTCAGTGTTTCAAAGCCCACGGCCAATTGAGGATTGTGTCAGCCCTCTGCTTCCACTGCTGGGGGACGTATTATGAAGAGGCTTCTTGCTTCCTTACTGGAGGTTGACCTCTCCACCCCCACCTGGCAGTTTCTCTTCAGTTCACAACCTGAAGTCCTTTCAGGATATGGTTCCGCCGGGTCAGATCTATAGCTGGGGGGGGGGTGTCAGACAACAAAGAGAGCAGCCCCAGGGGACTGTCAAACTCCTTACTGAGCGCCCACCTCCTCACTCCACAGCCTGGACTCCAGCTGACCTCCTCTCACACCAGTACTTCACACAAAATGGCCGCACCACGTTCCACTATATATAGCCTAGGGCCAGTGGGTCTAGAGTAGACCAGAAAGTTCTGGAACCCCTCTGTTTACCCAATGGCCCAAGCCCTGAGGTAGCAGTTGGCAGTTGGCAGGACACCATTTTGTGGGTCTTGTAAATTCAGCCAGGAAGGCACCTAGGCCTCAGGAAGAAGATTATGAGGGCAAAGATCACCTAACCCCTAAGTCAACACCTAAAAAGTCCAGTAGACATAAAAAATAAAAAGATTGAGGGCCAAAAAGGGGACAAAATAAATAAATAATTAGGAGGGACCACCAAAAGGCTGACAGGTCTAACACTTACATATTCCAGTTGTTTAAATAATTGATTAACTGTATTTAACTGTGGGCTGAAGGCTCTAGTATCCTTGATCAATCCGTAAATTTGTTCTGCTTCCTCTGAAGTGTATCCTCGAGTCTCTGCTTTATTTGTCGTTAATTGAGCAATGTCTTCTAAATTCATATTTTCAATGGTGCTACCAATGGGGGTTAGACAAGACTGTGATAAATTGTGATAGATCCGTTGGTGCACTCTTATTTTTTTAGTGTTATACTGTATTTCACTGTTTATTTAGTGCACTCCTTCCAAAGTGTTTTGTCTAAGAACACTATTATAAAAATGATTTCTAGAAAAGGCGGAGGTTCCCCACCTTAAGAGGTCGTGTGCACTCTTCAACTCAGACCTGAGAAGGTCATTCCCAATTTTCTCATTTATTCATTTCAAAACGTTTATGAAAGAATTCATCCAATTCGTCAAATATTCTTCTCTTAATGTCGTTTATTTATTCATGCATAATATAAACTTCATGATTAAATCAAATTTCACTTCACGTAAACCCGATGCATTTCGGGTCAGAGACCCTTCCCCGGGGGTCTGTATAAGGAAAAAACAAGGAATTTTGTGAGCCACCCTTAAGTATTTTTTTTCAAAGTATACTACGAATAACAAACATTCACGAAATAGTTCAAAAATGTACAATGAATCAATCGACATACCAAGTCAATGTTAGATAAACAAAATGGCCAAAATAATCTCGACATTGTGAAAGCGACCTCTGTGGGTTCTATGAATAAAACAATGCAAGGATAAGTGTTTTAAAGTAAAAAAATCTAAAGATTCAGAATCTGTCTTAAAACTACTCTTCCTATGTTACTCGCTAAGCTTGTAAACCTAATGTTCGTGTGTTAGACGGAAAATTAACGTTATCTACATTTTCAGCATTTTGTTCGTACTCACGGAAGTGAAGTCTGCGTGAACTTCGTGGTGCATCCAATCCTCAACACGCTAGCAGTTTACTGAGTGCAATGGTTTTAAAACACTTTGTTGATTGGATCATGTAGTGGTCACGTGATAGCGACTTGTATATTTTATCGAAATTAAGTCTGGAAATGATTATTTGATAAGTGTGGACTAGTGGTTTAAAATGACACGATGAGCAATGTGGAATATCTCGGTAAACTGTGTTGAATGGCATTTTAAACGCCTAATATGTAAATTCCAAAATAAATGAACACATACAAATCTTAAGTGTATATGAATACTTAAATAAAATTAAATACATTCTAATGTGTTAACTCTAAGGAAAATCTACTTTCACGTTATCATTCTTAAAACACAATGATGATCTCTAAATGTCGGCCATCTTGGATAAGGATACAGTATGCAGAAACAACAGTGTTAGACCTGTCTGGCTTTTTGGCGTAGTCCCTCCTAATTATTATTTATTTTGTCCCCTTTTTGCCCCTCATACCCTTGATAATTTTTTTGTCTACTGACTTTTTGTAGGTGTTGGCCAGGGGGATAGGTGTTCTTTCTCCCCCTCATAGTCTTTTACCTCAGGCCCAGAGGCCTGTTCTGACAGGAAAGTTGGCACCACCTAAAATGGTGGCCCCCAACTGCCCTAACTGTCACACACAGAACTTGGCCATAGCCTAGCATAGGGCATTCTAGAACCTTCTGGTCCATTCTGGACCACTGAAGGGCAGCCTATATAAGGCGGAATGCTGGACAGCCATTTTGTCTGTCAGTGAGGAGCAGCTAGAGTGAAGGCTGAGGTCTAGTGGGGGTAAGATTCTGAAGGGTGGTTTCCTCTACAAGAGTAGCCCTCTGTCAAGGCTTTCCCACCTCCTATGTCCTGTTGTCCTAGCCAAGTTAGCTCATCCTGCTGATCCTGGACAGATAGGTGAAGGGGTTAATTCTAGTAGTCTTGGGAGCTGAGAAGAACCCTGCCTTGGGAGCTGAACTAAGAGTTCCCCTGTGCCCCTAGTCTGCCCAGTAAGGAGGGATAGGGGATTAGTGCTGAGGAAGAGCTCTGTGGATTTATTCTGAAGGAGCCTCC
Organism: Lissotriton vulgaris; assembly: GCF_964263255.1. Taxonomy (NCBI): domain Eukaryota; kingdom Metazoa; phylum Chordata; class Amphibia; order Caudata; family Salamandridae; genus Lissotriton; species Lissotriton vulgaris. The sequence continues at coordinate 1,064,883,367 of NC_141687.1, forward strand.
CTGTTTTTATCCCCCCTCCTCACCATAGTGTGGAAAGGAAGGACTTCCATTGGACAATTTCAAGATTTTCTTACCCCAACCTGGTCCTGTGACGTGTGGCAAGCCTCCCCATCTGTTGGGTGGAAAGTGTGGGCTGAGGACCCTGCTCACTGCCTTCAACTGAGAGCGGGACCCCTGGGGCACTGTTCGCGCTCTGTGGCAGCCCCCCCGCAGGATCCACTGAGCCTGAGAAGCCTTGCGAGGCTTCCCTTCGTAAACGGGACCCCGGGGGCGCCTACCGCGCTGTGGAGACGTTACCGGCAGCGACCTAGCTCTGAGGGAAGTGAAGGCGCCTTCGCGCATGCCCCGTCGGATACTGATCCCCGGAAGGAGGGGCGCAAGGAGAGAGCAGGCCCGTGAGTAGTGCGTCCCTTCTGGGAGCAGGCGCAGCGAGAGGAGACATCAGCGTGAGCGCCTTCCGCGCATGTCAGCGGGAGTAGTAGCCCCCGCCGGACAACATTGAGGAGGCACGCCGGCTTTCCCAGCTCGCCGAGAGATCCGCCCTTTCCCTCCCGCTCGAGAGCCACCCTGAGGAGCTGGCCCGAGCAGGGAGAGAGTGTTCAGAGGCCCGGTAGGGGCCGGGGGAGCAAAGTGTCATCAGCCCTGGTTTACTTCCACTCGAGCGCCACGCTGAGGAGCTGGCTCGAGGGAGGAGAAGTGAATAGAGAGGAGCCTTCAGAGGCGTGAGGGCCTCGCCTACCTTGTCTGCTGTCCCCTTCTAAGCCTGGTGCAAGACGATTCCGGCCATATCATTTACAAGTAAGGAGGAGAATTGAAGGGGGAAGCAGCGCTAACATCTCCAGTGAAGTAATTAAGGCACTGGTCGTTTTCCTTCCTGGTTAATACAGGCTGGGGAGCAACATAAAGAAACCTGATGGTTAAATGAAGGATTAAGCTCATTACAAAGCTTGCTGTTTAATAACTAAACTAAGGGATAAACTGGAATTCCTCACTGAAGTCAGATTTGGTCAATCTTGAACTGACTAGATGTATTATTATTGCTAAACATTGAGATGAGTTAATAGTCCTGAAAATAGAGCTACTGTGTACATGACTTTTATATGCAATGAAAGATACTGTTGATGTGGATTTTCTTTTTAATGCCAGTTAACACTGCTTAAGAGATTGCTATTAATTCCATGTCATCTGCTTTTGCTTATACTATGTGGTAGATTTCTCTCCCAAAACTTTAGCGGATTGTTATTTCACCTGATTGATTGAGAAGTACTGAACTGTAAATTCCAAAGTATAAGAGAACAGAATATATTATTTTTATAAAGCAGTACGTATTTTTCCACATCTTTTTGGTGTAGCGTTTTCTTTTTGAGTGTTATTGCGTGGTTTTACTTTTGGGTGGTCTGCAACCTTTGCACTGTGCCTCTGAATTGTTAGTCTTGCCCTAGGCCAGGCTACCCCAGTTCCAACAAACAGTCTTAGTTCGAAATTAAAGAAAACAAGATAATTTGATCCTGTCATTTAATCCTTGTGGTTGTAGGCTACACATCTTACAAATCCAAAAGTATTCTGCTCTTAATCTTTTTTTATGAATATCAGTATCTTGCTGTGTTGTGATCACTTCTAGGATAGTAAATTGAAGTTGGGAAATGTTATGTTTCTCCTCCAACCAATGCATCGCTATGGATGATTTTTAATTCCTTTGTCTGATGTTGCTCTTATGTTCTGTTATTCTGACTTTAATCTTGCGCTCAGTTTGGCCTACATAAAGCTTACCACATGGGCATTTAATGCCATAAATAACGTTTTTTATATCACAAATGCTTGAGTGTAGTAGTGGAATCTGTTTTCCAGTCATGGGGTGAGTGAATACTCCTCCCAAAATTACATTATTGCAATGTACGCAGTTCATACATTTCTGCATTCCTTTATGGGTTTCTGTTTTAGATTTCAACCCTTTTCTCTTCAACAATTCTTTAATGTTTCTTGATCTGCTATAAGCAAATGTAATCTGTTCCACAAATAGTGGTTGGAGATCTGGTTCTTGAGTGATCATTGTCCAATGTTGTCTCATAATTCTTGTTATTTGTTTGGATTGTACTGAATGTTTTAGAACACATACTGTGAGTTTTGTTTCTTTTTTCTTTTTTGTTTTTAGTAGGTCTTCTCGGTTCATTTCCATCACTCTATTTTTTGATTCTTCAAGTATCGTTTTGGGGTATCCTCGTTTGAGATATTTTTTGATCGGATTGTCAATAGTGGACGAAACTTCAGTTGGGTCAGATGTAATTCTCTTTTGTCTGATAAATTGTGAAAAAGGTAGGTGTTTTTTTAAGGAATAATGATGAAAACTTTCAAAGTGCAAACTGCTGTTTCTATCTGTGCTCTTTGTGTATACATTCGTGAATAATGTTTTGTCCTCAATCCTTATTTTTACATCCAAAAAAGCCAATTCTTTGTGGTGAATTTGATAAGTAAACTTGATTCTTTCATGTTGTTGATTTAGAGTCATTATATTCTCTTTCAATTGCTGTCTTGATCCTCTCCACAATATAAAAATGTCATCGATGTATCTTTTGAATACCATTAATCCATCTTGCCAGTTCGAATTCTCAAGAATATGATCACTCTCAAATTTTGCCATAAAGGTGTTTGCGTTGGAAGGAGCCCCCGTAAACCCCATAGAAGTACCACTACACTGTTCAAAGAACTCTTCCTTCCATTGTAGGTAACTGTGAAACAAAGCGTATTGCATCAATTCCATTAGAAAAACTTTTTCTGATCCTTCAATGTCATTCTGCAGTAATCGCCACTCTATTGCTTCTAGTCCCTCATTATGATGGATCGAGGTATTAAATGATGTAACATCTATTGAGCATAGTAATAGTTCTTCAGCAGTTGTGAGATCCAGGTTTTTCAACATATTGAGAAATCCAGAGGTATAAAGAACTCTTCATTTTAAACTCTTTGTGTGGCATTTCTGTTTTCTCCATAGGTTGAACATTGGAAAAGAAATTTTTCAAACGTAATGTCCTCAAGAATTTAAACATGGCAATTTCAGTTTCTTGTGGATTTGATCTATAGGTGGGTACATACGTTAAACCTTTGTTTAACAAAGATATCTTATCAGATATCTTATCAGATATCTTTGTTAAACAAAGGTTTAACATATGTACCCACCTATAGATCAAATCCACAAGAAACTGAAATTGCCATGTTTAAATTCTTGAGGACATTACGTTTGAAAAATTTCTTTTCCAATGTTCAACCTATGGAGAAAACAGAAATGCCACACAAAGAGTTTAAAATGAAGAGTTCTTTCTGTGCCCCCACATCCCACAAAACAATTGACGCCTATGAAAGAGTAATCATGTCAGAGATCAACAACATTAATTACCACAGCAGTAAAAAAACCAACTTTTCCAAAAAAGATTGGAGTACATTGAAAAATTTGATGGAGATGTCTGAAATCACCATACAAAAGGCAGATAAAGGGGGAGCCCTTGTGGTAATGAACACTGAATATTATGAGGAAAGCGTGAGAGTGCATCTGCAAGACACAAATACTTATCGTAAATTTGATCAAGATCCAATATGCGCATATGCCTCTACTTTAAAAACCATACTTGATCATGCCTTGGAAATGAAATGGATTACACTCAAAACCTATCAATTCTTGAATATCAAATATCCCAGGAGACCGCAATTTTACATGTTGCCCAAGATTCATAAAGATGCCATAAGACCGCCATTTAGACCTATAGTGTCAGCCTGTGGATCACTTTCGGAACCATTGGGTCAATATCTGGATTGGTTTTTACAACCGTTGGTACAAAATTGGGCAACTTATGTGAAGGATACCTCTGGATTTCTCAATATGTTGAAAAACCTGGATCTCACAACTGCTGAAGAACTATTACTATGTTCAATAGATGTTACATCATTATATACCTCGATCCCTCATAATGAGGGACTAGAAGCAATAGAGTGGCGATTACTGCAGAATGACATTGAAGGATCAGAAAAGGTTTTTCTAATGGAATTGATGCAATACGCTTTGTTTCACAGTTACCTACAATGGAAGGAAGAGTTCTTTGAACAGTGTAGTGGTACTTCTATGGGGTTTGCGGTGCTCCTTCCTACGCAAACACCTTTATGGCAAAATTTGAGAGTGATCATATTCTTGAGAATTCGAACTGGCAAGATGGATTAATGGTATTCAAAAGATACATCGATGACATTTTTATATTGTGGAGAGGATCAAGACAGCAATTGGAAGAGAATATAATGACTCTAAATCAACAACATGAAAGAATCAAGTTTACTTATCAAATTCACCACAAAGAATTGGCTTTTTTTGGATGTAAAAATAAGGATTGAGGACAAAACATTATTCACGAATGTATACACAAAGAGCACAGATAGAAACAGCAGTTTGCACTTTGAAAATTTTCATCATTATTCCTTAAAAAAACACCTACCTTTTTCACAATTTATCAGACAAAAGAGAATTACATCTGACCCAACTGAAGTTTCGTCCACTATTGACGATCAGATCAAAAAATATCTCAAACGAGGATACCCCAAAACGATACTTGAAGAATCAAAAAATAGAGTGATGGAAATGAACCGTGAAGACCTACTAAAAAGAAAAAAGAAAAAAGAAACAAAACTCACAGTATGTGTACAATCCAAACAAATAACAAGAATTATGAGACAACATTGGACAATGATCACTCAAGAACCAGATCTCCAACCACTATTTGCGGAACAGATTACATTTGCTTATAGCAGATCAAGAAACATTAAAGAATTGTTGAAGAGAAAAGGGTCGAAATCTAAAACAGAGACCCATAAAGGAATACAGAAATATATGAACTACGTACATTGCAATAATGTAATTTTGGGAGGAGTATTCACTCACCCCATGACTGGAAAACAGATTCCACTACTACACTCAAGCACTTGTGATACAAAAAACGTTATTCATGGCATTAAATGCCCATGTGGTAAGCTTTATGTAGGCCAAACTGAGCGCAAGATTAAAGTCAGAATAACAGAACACAAGAGCAACATCAGACAAAGGAATCAAAAATCATCCATAGCGATGCATTGGTTGGAGGAGAAACATAACATTTCCCAACTTCAATTTACTATACTAGAAGTGATCACAACACAGCAAGATACTGATATTCATAAAAAAAGATTAAGAGCAGAATACTTTTGGATTCGAAAGATGTGTAGCCTACAACCACAAGGATTAAATGACAGGATCGAATTATCTTGTTTTCTTTAATTTCAAACTAAGACTGTTGTTTCTGCATACTGTATCCTTATCCAAGATGGCCGACATTTAGAGATCATCATTGTGTTTTAAGAATGATAACGTGAAAGTAGATTTTCCTTAGAGTTAACACATTAGAATGTATTTAATTTTATTTAAGTATTCATATACACTTAAGATTTGTATGTGTTCATTTATTTCGGACTTTACATATTAGGCGTTTAAAATGCCATTCAACACAGTTTACCGAGATATTCCACATTGCTCATCATGTCTTTTTAGGTTTAAAGTATTTTATTAAAGTACAAAAAGAGCATGGGGAAGGGAATAGGAGGTCAAGCGAATACACAGTACAAGAAGCGGAACGTTGCAGCGGTTCAGAAGAAAAGGAGGGAGGCAGGAAGCCCCAGAGGGTAACAAGGCATAAGTCTTAAAGCAATAAGGTATTGTGAATGACCCCCCAGGAGACCCCCACTCCCTAAGCAAGGCAGAGCTGGAATAACGTCCCGCATTACAGTAAAAAAGAAAGCACACCATCCCTCCAAACCCCCGCCCCCAGAAAAGGAGAAAAAAAGGAGAAGCGAAGGAGGAAAAAGAAGAAAACAATACCCCAACATCCCAGTCCGAAAATCAGCATTAAAAGCATATGACCCCGCGCCCCACCCCCAGCCCCAGACCCCCGAGCCCGCACAGTCACTCCGCTGTAGCCGCCGGCGGTGTCAGCCTAAGGAGTCGCAGGTATCGTGGACATGTGAGTTCGCGAAACTCCGTGGACAGCAGTGCCAAAAAGGGGTGCCAGAGCTCTTCAAACTGGTCAACATTCCCAGCCACCGTGAGCGACATCCTCTCCATGCCCAGTACCTGCCAGAGCCTATGTAGCCAACCAGTGATGGAGGGGGCAGTAGGGGTGCGCCAGAGTACAAGGATGTTTTGGACCGCGGAACCTAGCGCAATCGCAATCTGCCTGCCCCTACGGGACCTCAGCGGGTACATCAGGTCATTGGGGAGGCCTAGCAAAACATACGCGGGGAAGCGCGGGAGCTCGATCTCAAAATGCTTATCTACCTCATCCAGGACCTCCTTCCAATAGGCCGACAGCACCGGGCACTCCCAGAGAATATGCGTGAGGGTGCCCTCCTGTCCGCAGCCGCGCCAGCAACCTTTATCACCGATTTTGCGCATCTCGTAAAGCCTCTCCGGGGTGTAATACCAATAGGTGGATACCTTAGTAAAGGTCTCCGTCAGCCCAGTGTGGTACGCAGAGTGCCTCGCCCGATACGCAATCCTGTCCCACTCCTTGTGGCTCAAGGTCCTGCCCAATTCCCTGTGCCAACGCTCCCTCCCTGGGTTATGGTAATGAAACGGCGGGGGTTGGAGAAACTTGTACAAGTCGGTGATAAGCTTGGCATCCGAGGCCCGGGTTACCAGCCATCGCTCATAGGGCGTAATCGAACGGGCAGCGACGTCGCGAACTGAGGGTTGAAGAGCCCAGTGGCGGACTTGCATATAACGCAGTCTGTCCCCCTCCGTCAGGCCAAACTCCTGTCGGAGCTGCTGGAAGGGGAGCACCCCCTCCGGCCCGTAAATCTGGAAAAGCACCCTGCAACCCGCACTCACCCAGTGAGAAAAGGCTCCCGGTTCCAGACCCGGAGTGAAGTCTGGATTGCTAGTAATGGGAGTGAATGGCGATGGAAAGGTGGTGAGTTCACGAAGCTCACACACCGCGTCCCACACTCTCAGCGGAACCCGGGTGATAAAAGAGGCGTAGAGATTAGGCGGGCGGTGAGTGCGCCGCAGGAACGGGACTTCCTGGAGGGTACGGCCCGCAACTGCCTGATCTTGAAAGAGCCAATGCTTGTCCGATTCCCACCGGCTCCATTCCACCAAGTACCGAAGTTGCGCCGCCTGAAAGTACTTCCGGAGGTCCGGGACCCCGAGACCCCCCGCCTCCGGGGCAAGCATGGAGAGGACCCGCTTCATCCGCGGCTTACGACCCTGCCACACAAAGCGGGAGATGTCTGCCTGCGTCTGCCGTATCCAACCTACAGGAGGCTGGAGAGGTAGAGCGCGAAAAAGATACAGGATCTGAGGCAGTATCGTCATCTTCACCGCTGCGATACGGCCCAGCCACGAGAGCAGGCCTTTGTTCCATCGGCCGAGTTCGTCTTTGACTTTTTTGCCCAGAGAGGAATAGTTAGCGGCGACCATTGCAGGCAGGGAGGGAGCAAGCAGAATACCCAGGTAAGGCACCGTGGAGGAGGACCACTGCAGAGGAAAAAGACGCTGGAGGTCCCGCCTGGTGTCGACAGAGAGCGACACGTCCAGGGCAGCCGACTTAGTCATATTCATTTTAAAGCCCGCCACGCGGGCAAAGGAGTCCAGCTCCTGGACGCAGGCAGGGAGCGACCGTTTGGGGTCATCCAGGGTCAGCAAGACATCATCCGCATATAAGCTGACAGTATGCGTGTATTGCCCCATCTTCACCCCAATAGCGTCCGGGTTATCGCGAATCCTCTGGGCAAACGGCTCCATATAGAGGGCAAACAGGAGCGGCGAAAGGGGGCAACCCTGTCTCGTGCCGCGTTCAATGGCGAAGCTGCCGGAGCTGTGTCCGTTGACACGCACAGATGCTGACGGTCTCCTATAACAATTGAAGACCATAGTGCGGAACTTCTCGCCGATCCCCAGTTTCCCAAGGACCAGCTCGAGGTACGGCCAATGAACCCTATCAAAGGCCTTCTCCGCGTCGACCGATAGCAGCATCCGCTCCCCCGGGACGCGTGAGGCCTTTTCTAGCACGTGCGTCACCCTCTTGGTGTTGTCGACCGTCTGCCTACCGGGTACAAAACCGGCCTGGTCCGCCTCCACCAAACCTGGCAGGTGTAGACCCAGCCTGGCCGCCAAGATCCCCGTGTAAAGCTTGAGGTCCACATTCAAAAGCGAGATGGGCCGGTACGAGCCGCACAGAGTCCGGTCCTTTCCCGGTTTCGGGATAACCGACACAGTCGCCGAGAGAAGGTCCGGCGGGATAGCTCCTGGGTCGGAGAAGGAATTGAATAAGCGAGCCAGGAGAGGCGCGACAGTGGGACAGAAGGTCTTGTAGAACAAGGCCGTATAGCCATCCGGGCCCGGAGCCTTGCCGTGCTTGAGCCGAGCAATAGCGGAGATGACTTCCTCCACGTGAATATCCCTCTCCAGGTGGTCCGCCTGGGCGGAATCCAAGGTCGGGAGGGTTACGGAGTCCAGATAGGCTTCAGCCTCTCCCGGTGGGGAGGGCTCTGCAGCGTACAGCGCCTCGTAAAAGGCACGAAAGGAATCCGCCACCTCCGCTTCACCGGAAACCGGGACCCCATCCACTCCCACTAGCTCTTTTACCACGTTGCGTTGCTGCGCAGCTCTGAGCCGATGGGCCAGGAGCTTACCGCACCTATCTCCGCCGGTGTAATAGGCATGCCTCAAGCGTAACGCCGCATACTCCGCCCGGTCCAGGTCCAACGCAGAGAGGAGTTTCCGCGCCGCCTTCAGCTGCCTCCAAACACGAGGAGCCCCCGTCCGGCGGTGAACCTGTTCAAGTTCCCCAACCTGCGCCGTTAGTTCCTCCCTCTTACGTTGGCGCTCCTTATTCTCCGCCGAGGAAATGGAGATAAACTCCCCCTGATGACTGCTTTCAAAGCCGCCCACTGCGTCGCCAGGGACGTATCGGAGTTGTCATTGTGGGTCAGGTACTCTCGGATGACCTCCTCTATTCGCTTCACCACCAGTTTCTTATGGAGAAGCGTGTCCCGAAGCCGCCACATCCCTCTGGAGGGGGGGGGCCGCCGGCCAAGCAAAAACTCCGGAAACCGGCGCATGATCGGACAAGGACAAGACCCCGATGTCCGCCGCCGTGGCGGCCGAGCGAAGCGGGCCGCTCACCAGGAGATAGTCCAACCGCGAATAAGTGCGGTGTGCGTGGGAAAAATATGAGTAGTCCCTGTCGGTGGGATGCATGGTTCGCCAGAGGTCATGTAGATCCATCTCAGCAATCTGGTCTTGCACCGCCCTAGAAAGCTCCCCCGTCTGTGGAAAGCGCTGGGCAGACCTATCAGGTCTCCCCCCAAGATAATATGGCGGTCGGGCGAGGCAGTAACGTCCACTAACACAGAGTCCAGGAAGCGATCCTGGTGGTCATTCGGGCTGTAAACGGAACCAACCGTAAAGGCAACACCTCCCAGACGCATGCGATACACTAGAAGCCTCCCCTTCTGCTCGGCATGTTTATATAACACCTCACCCCTGAAGGAGCTAGCTAGAAGAATGGCCACCCCCGCAGTCTTAGTCGCAGCCGAGGAAAAGAGTTGCGTGGGGAACTTGGCAGAGCTCAACCTATGGCAGTCCTTAGAGAGTAAATGGGTTTCCTGCAGGAGGCAAATATCCGCCTGCGACCCCTCTAGCAGGGAAAGGATCGCCCTACGCTTCACAGGGTTATTCAGACCCTTAACATTAAGGGTCACTACTTTCAGGGGCGGCATCGCTCACGGGGAAGCAAAGCGCTATGCAGCAAGCGAGGGATCAGCGGGAGGGGCACGCGGGGCAGGGGAGCAGGGAAGGCCAGGATCGGCTTCGCAAGTGTTCGGACAGTATCGGACGGGACCCCCCCAGCACCAAACCAGTTCTTAAACCCCCCCAAAACCAACCCATGGCAACCAGCCGAAACCAAAAACAAGAAAAAACACCCCATTGTCTCAGTCCAGCCCAAGAGGGCGAGTCTGCAGAAAACAGTCAAGTGGACGTCCAGCCACACACCTCCAACCGCTCCCCCCCAACCCCCAGCCCAGCATCATAGAAGCTAAGAATCTCTCCCCCCGGAGTAAAGTTAGGCCGTCTGGGCCGCGCCGTTAGATGCAGGCAAGTTCCTGGCCGCAGTCCTCAGGGCCTCCGCCATATCCGCCCTGATGGCAGGGGAGTCAGGACGACTCACTGTCGCCGACGATTGGCGCCTCCTCGATCTCCGTCGGCCTCGCCGCTCGGGGCGCCTCCATGCGGGCGTAGCTCCTTCTTCCTCCGTAGCTGTGAGTCCCAGCACCCCACAGACATCCTGTAGGGAGCGCAGCTGATGTAGCACCCCATTCCATCGAAAGATAAGACGGAAGGGGTGACCCCAGGAATAGGCCGTCTCATGCTCCCGTAGGAAGTCCGTGGCGATGCGGAAAGACCTGCGCTTCTGCAGTGTGATGGCGGACAGGTCTTGATAGAGCGCCACGGGTCGTTCTCGGAAGGACAGCGGTTGCTTCCTGCGGGCCTCCGTCATGATGCGCTCCTTTAAGGGGAAATCCGGCAGGAATGCCAGGATATCAGGCGGTGGCGCCGATGACTGGCGCTGGCGGCCCACCCTATGTGCTCTGTCGATGCGGATCTGGAAGTCCGCTCCTTCTTCCAAGATGTCGCGGAACAGGTCCTGCAGATAGGCCACTAGGTCCGCACCCTCATCCGCGGACGGAACGCCTCGCACCCGGATGTTATTCCGCCTGGACCTGTTCTCGAGGTCCTCCGACTGGGCCTGGAGCTCGACACACTGCTCCCGTAGGCAAAGGACGTCCTGCTGGAGGTGGACTATCTCTTCGTCGCGACGCTGGGCCGCCGTTTCCACAGTGTCGACCCGCTCGCCCAGGCCTTCGACCTCCCTACGCACTTCACGAACCTCTCCGGCCACCTCGGTCTTGAGAGTCTGGAATTCCTCCTTGAGGGAGCTGAATAAGTCCTCCATAAAGGACCTCGTGACTGGCGGTTCGCCTCCGGTGGCGTCCGTTGAGGCCCGGGAGGACCCCGGGGACGGCTGCGTCCTGTCGCGTAGTTGCTGGGACCTGCCAAGCATTTCCGGCAGAGTGCGATCTCCCCGTGCCGCGCCTCGTCTCCCAGTCATCTTGGCCTCCGCGGTGGATGCGGCCTAGAGCCAGCCGCTGTGGATGTGCCCAACTGCTCGAGGGCACCAGATGTGAAGGCCTCACCGAGGACAAGGGTGGTGCGTCACAGGCGACAAAATGGCGGCCCGGGTCAGGGCGAGACGACCATCGAGCCAGTTAGGGTGGTCAGCAATGTTCAAAACGGAGGCTTTCAGCTGTGTGCCCCCAGGGAGGACAGCAGATGTGTAGGCACCTGGAGGAACCAAGGCGCCCGTATGATAAGGGCGCGGGCGAGGGCCACCAGTTTCAGCTCCACAAAGACAAGATGGCGGGAGGGCGGAACCCGGGAGGGCAGCCTAGGCCAGCAAGTCTATGGGCGACCCTCAACCAGCAATGGGTCGGGAAGGAGCGAAACCAATGCCTCCCATTAACACCGGCCAGTACGCCCGGGCCGGGCCCCGCTCAGACTCCGTCGTCCTTCGCTTCCAAGCTCGGGGTCCGCAAGGCGTCACACACCGACACCCAAGGCAGGGGGGTGGATCGCCGTCGCCGGGCTGGGGTCTATCGTCCAGCGATGGTGCTTGCCACAAGGGCGCTGGCCAGGAAGCTTCCACACTCCGCGGAGTCCGTCTAGTCCGCTCCCCGGGGTCTCCAGCTTTTCAGCACTCGGCCCAGCCGAGGCGCGCGGACAGCGCCGCGATATGCTCCGCCTCCAGGCCCTTCTCCTCGGGACGACCCAGGCTCTGCTCCCCGGAGCGATCGTTGAGCAAACTTTTCGGGGACTTCCCCCGGGGCAACAGAAGTCAAGGTGGTATCAAAATGTGCTCCAAGAACTCCAGCACAGTTCTCTCGCCCGCAGTGCAGCCGCGGGGGGAGAGAAGCGCAGGAATCGGGGCTCGAGCTGAGCTGGGCCGGGGGAGCTACGGGAGGAAGCGTCCGCTCACCCCGCCATCTTGGCCACGCCCCCCATCATGTCTTTTTAAACCACTAGTCCACACTTATCAAATAATCATTTCCAGACTTAATTTCGATAAAATATACAAGTCGCTATCACGTGACCACTACATGATCCAATCAACAGAGTGTTTTAAAACCATTGCACTCAGTAAACTGCTAGCGTGTTGAGGATTGGATGCACCACGAAGTTCGCGCGGACTTTCACTTCCGTGAGTACGAACGAAATGCTGAAAATGTAGATAACGTTCATTTTCCGTCTAGCACACGAAAATTAGGTTTACAAGCTTAGCGAGTAACATAGGAAGAGTAATTTTAAGACAGATTCTGAATCTTTAGATTTTTTTACTTTAAAACACTTATCCTTGCATTGTTTTATTCATAGAACCCACAGAGGTCGCTTTCACAATGTCGATTATTTTGGCCATTTTGTTTATCTAACATTGACTTGGTATGTCGATTGATTCATTGTACATTTTTGAACTATTTCGTGAATGTTTGTTATTCGTAGTATACTTTGAAAAAAATACTTAAGGGTGGCTCACAAAATTCCTTGTTTTTTCCTTATACAGACCCCCGAGGAAGGGTCTCTGACCCGAAATGCATCGGGTTTATGTGAAGTGAAATTTGATTTAATCATGAAGTTTATATTATGCATGAATAAATAAACCACATTAAGAGAAGAAGAATATTTGACTAATTGGATGAATTCTTTCATAAACGTTTTGAAATGAATAAATGAGAAAATTGGGAATGACCTTCTCAGGTCTGAGTTGAAGAGTGCACACGACCTCTTAAGGTGGGAAACCTCCGCCTTTTCTAGAAATCGTATTTTCAAGCTTGACAGGTGAAGGGTCCGTGGGTTTGCTTCGGGGTGGCTCGGTAGCAGGCGGGTGTTTGTCCGGTGTTGAGTGCCTTGAGGGCGATGGAGTCGTGTCTCAGACAAGGTCCTTGGCTCAGACGGGGGCCAGGGGTCCTGGCGCTGGGCGCGGTCCAGGCGCGGACGGGCTTGCCTTCGGCGCACCCGCTGCGCGCGGCCTCCATATGAGGTACTGTGGGAGGGAGGAGCAGCTGGGAGGCGGGGTGGCAAATGGGGACAGCGGGGGGCGGGGCTGCAGGGACGCAGCGGCGGGAGAAAGCTGGTACAGAAGGAGGCGGGGGAGGGGGCACAGGAAGAACAAGGCACAACGAAACCGTAATCAGGGGCACAGAGGAAACGGGGAAACAGGGGCACAGAAGAAAACGGGGAGAGGGGTCACAGGGCAAAACGAGGCACAAACGAAACAGTGATCAGGGATACAGAAGAGAACGGGGAGAGGGGTCACAGGGCAAAACGAGGCACAAAGGAAACAGTGAACAGGGGCCCAGGGGCACAGAAGAAAACGGGGAGAGGGGTCACAGGGCAAACGAGGCACAAACGAAACAGTAATCAGGGGCACAGAGAGCTTACTTGGGAGACAGCGAGGCACTCAGCGGGGTAGTGCCACAGGAGGACCGAGTGGAGTTGGGGGCGACCTACCTGCTGGCAGGGTCAAGTATATCTGCTAAGATTTTCTGAAGTTGTATTGTCGGGTCTTTCATTAGAGACATATATGTATTGTCATAATTTACATGTTCTTATCCTTTGTAATGTAGTAAGCTTTATTCATGACCACAATGGCGCCACCCTTGTCTGCTGGTTGCATAGTGATTTCCAAATTGTTGGCTAATGATTTGATCACCATTTTGTCACGTTTAGTAAGATTCCCCTGTCTCCTTTTTTGGTAGTTCAGTTGTTTAAGATCCTTTTGAACAAGAATTTCAAAAGTATCCAAGACTTTGTGCGATACCGGTGGAAGGTATGTACTCTTTGGTTTAAAAGGAGTAATGCAGGTTTTTAGTTGATTCTGTTCAGGTGTAACAATGTTAGTAAAAAAGTGTTGTAATCTTAGTGTTCTCATGAATTTGTATAGATCAGCTTCAACGCTAAGAGTTGTGGTTGTTCCTGTGGGGACAAATGACATCCCCAAACGGCTGTTTGTTGTGAAGAAAGTTGTTTAGATGAAATATTAATCACTAGATCACAGTTTTGCCACTGTGAAGTGACTTCCCGCTTTTTTCCTTTTCCTCTCCTTGTTTTTCTTGTAATATCAGTGTGCTGTGTTCTGTTATTAACGGAAGACGACCCTGATCTGGGGCCTGGAACAAAAAAGAGACTTAAGAGGCTGATTGTGATGTTTGATGAGATTCAGCTGATGGACCGGCTGTTTGAGTTTGTGAAATAAGCGTCTTGGCAGGAATTCTACTCATGGTTGCTTCTTGATCTGAAACCGAGCTTTCCTCCGACTATGTAGTCGCTTTCTTATGATCAAATCTTCTCCTTGCATAGATCTCAGCCCACGTATAAACTTTGTTAAGTTTATAGTCTATTGTGTCCTTTTTATATTTTCGAAGTTTTCCTTCTTGCAGTTCTTTCTCATATTTTTCCAAATGATAGAAACTTGTTAGGATAGGGTCGTCATATTCTACTAGGGTATAGACCATTGGGCAGCGTGCCCACCCAAATAGGAGAGGATGAAAGTGACCTTAGATGCGTCATCTGGAAAAGCCACTGACTGGCATAAAGTGCAAGTGGCATTGATTCAAAAAGACACCAAACTTTGTACTATCAACATAGATACTTTCTGGGCAGCCAAAGGGATAGGGTGCGGTATGATAACCTGTATCTGGGTTGGGGTGCCTTGAGCTTGTGTACCAGCCCCTTCAAATGAGGAAGATATGCCACTAGGGTTGAAAAATGGTGCTTTTAGCGCATTTTTCTTCTTGGTCGTGGCAGCTGGGTCTGAGACCCAAGCACCCATATGCCTAGCTACTGCCTGGGTTTGTAATACTGTCATGTCTTGTCTTAGGCTTTGGGTTTCTGCTTGGATACATGCCAACATGGTGGCTATATCCTGCAGAGTGATGTTTGGGTTACTCATATCATCTAGGCAAGGTAAACACCTTGGGCTTAGTCTAACATTAGCCTGCGGTGAGACCTTGCATAGATGATATGTACTAACTCCACTGCCACTTACCTCTCACTTTTAATACATACACCTGGGCAAGAAATAAGGCTGGGATGTGGGGGGAAAGCCCTGTAGTGTCAAAGGGGAACTTCTTTTTTATAGTGTGAGGGATATAGCCTGGTGGAAAAAGAAAGATATCAGGGACCTAGAATATCCCTGTGAAAACCCACCCACCCCAGATTGTGATAACTACCTGAAATTTGTGATGCGAGTGCAGGATAATATGTTAGATATCTTTGTGAGGTACTAAGAACAAAGATGGTTGCACCCCACTGCGTGAAGAGTGCTACAAATAAAGAAAAGAGAAAGGATTACAAAAAATACTATAGAGTATGTAAACCTACACACAACTATGAAAACAATGATAAGAAAGTATGGTAATAACCCAGCTGTGTCAGAGGTAGTCTAGGTATTTCCCAACACAACTCAGTTAACCTCTCTGAGTAATTCAGTCAAGTGTTGGAGATGCAGAGGAACCTTCAGGAAGTGATTTGCATATTCACATCATCCAGAGAAAATGCTCCTTTTATGGTGTATGGGTATTTGCCTGAATGCTTCCAGCCAGTAGAAGATGAATAATGGATGAGTGCTCCACCACTTAAACAAAATAATACGTGAGCGCTCCAGCGCGTGAAATAAAACAAATGCCCAACAAGGGCTCCAGCACGAGGATACGCAATACTTGGTTTTAGAGCTCCAGCTCGTGAAAAACAATACCCAGCAAGCACTCCAGTGCATGCAATAGAAGAAATGTCTTGCAAGTGCTCCAGAGCATAGCTGGGAAGCGAGGCAAATTCCAGTTGCGCTTTTGAATGTGTGGAAGGCCTATAAAATAACAAAGGTACACTCGGCACAAGTACTAACAAGTCGGTAGTTGCTCTTCTCTTCCGGCTAATGAAAAGAGCGACGCTTAGAAAAGACTCATGCAGCTCGTAAGCTTCTTTAACTTTAAGACTTAGTCTTGAAATGGTTCTACAGAGAGCTCCTTAGCTGCTCCCGGAAAACGTGGCTTCAGGCATTGAGTAAGCGAGACAAAGCAGTATTGGGTCCTCTGACTCAGGTCCAACTACCATACGACCTGGAATTTGAAACCTGATCTGCCGGTAGATGGGCGACACTGCCTGCCGTGTAGATTAGGTGAACTCCTTCGTTAAGCAGCTTTTCCATAAGGAACGAAACAGACAGTATCGAATACCCCTGTTCTCACAGCATTTGCTTACTTAAATGTACTCTGAGATCTTAAAAGAATGAATCATCAGAGTGTCAGGGTTTGGATCCATGACAACGCCGAGGGACGTCGGCACCGTAGAGACCCACTTTCAGAGTGGCCCAGCTATCCTGATTTTTGCACCCTCAACCGGCGAGACCGACAACCTTCCGGTCCCAGAAGCACCAACCCAGCCAACCTAACCACTCTGCATCTGAACGCCACGGCCTGGGTTCTCAGGAACCAACTGTGCTGCCCTGCTCCCAAGACCCTTGTGAACCGAGCACTCCCAGAGCTCCTTGACTTGTCCCCAAGTCCCCCTATGCAGCCTGTTTGTAGGTGCCCCACCCTCCTTTGGTGTAACGCTTAAAGCTACCAACCCGACCAGCACCTCTGCACCCGGACACCCCAGGGCAGGGAAACTCTAGCTGCTGGTAGTACTTTGGACCTTACTCTTTGTGATCGTGGGCGGTCGGCGGACTGGTAAAGCAGGCGCGGAGGCCGGATATAGTGGGCGATAGTGATTTATTGAGGGTTTTTGTACAAAGTAATTCGGGGTCGGTATGAGGGTCCGGATCAACAACCCGTAGGGCGGATGCGTCTTCTTCTCTGTGGTCCTGGCGGGATGGGGTCCAAGGATCGTCCTCGTTCTTTGGTGTAGCCGCTTTGCTGGGGTCGGAGAACACCTCGGAGGGCAAACAAGAGAAAAAGAGGGAGCCGTTAGCTGTGCTTGGACTCTTGTTCCGGTTCCTTCACCGTTAACCCGGGAGTGCGTGGAAAGGAAGGGGGAAGTGGTGGCGGTATAGGTAGGGAAGGGCTTAAGGGAAGAGAAGAAACAGAAGTGCTCCGGGAGGTGGGGGAGAGGGGTGCTCTATTATACAGTGGGCAGTGCGTATTTACAACCTAACTAGTGCTTACTGGTGACGTGCCTAGGATAGCGGGAACAATTTACACTGGGAGGGGTTTCTAACTATGTACACAGACACAAGGGAGCAACTGGTACTCACGCGCTCCGCCGTAACTCTCCTCCGAGTTACGGCCGCTCTCCAGCCACCTCCGTGGGACTCCACCACTCTTCGGACCACTCCTCGCGTTCTCCGATCCCGTCTTCTCCGTCCGTCACCGGTCCAGCCGAAGTCTCCTGCCACAATCCTTCGACAACGCTTGTGTATTCCCTTCCGGCTTTTCTGTATCCGTCCGTCTGAGGAGAGGCGGGACTTCCGGGTTCTCGGGGTATTCCTTCCGGTCCTGCCGAGCGTCTGATTGGTTCCTGCAAGGGAGAGAGGGGCGGGACGCCTGTCGTCAGGGACGCTGTTGTTGGGGAGTCTACGTGTCTGCCTGAACGGGATATGGTGCGAGGGGGTAACGGAGGGGATGTACCGTCTCGGATATGGCGATCTTGGGGACCGAGATCACATTCCCTTCCCCTAGCTGTCTTTCTTGTACCCCTTTGGGACATAGGGTAACGAGAAAGGTAGTCCGCGTTACCCTGCTCCAAGCCCTTCCTGTGGACAGTAGCGAAGTGGTATGGTTGTAGGGACAGGAACCAACGGAGGACTCTATCGTTGTGTCCCTTGTTCCGTGCCATCCACTCCAGGGGAGCATGGTCAGTGTAGATGGTGAATTGTCTCCCCTCCAGATAATAACGTAGACTGTCTACCGCCCATTTTATGGCCAGGGCTTCCTTCTCCACCACGGCGTAGTTTTTCTCTCTTGGAAACAGTTTTCTGCTAAGAAAGAGTATAGGTCTCTCGTTTCCCTGGGGGTCTTTTTGAGACAGGACTGCCCCGAGTCCCTGTTCGGAGGCGTCCGTCTGTAAGATAAATGGCTGTGTATAGTCCGGGCTAACCAACACGGGATGTGAGGTCAGCGCGTTCTTAAGGTCGGAAAAGGCGTTCATCAACTCAACCGTGGGGGATCGAAGGAGGGTGTCTGTTTTCATAGATTTTTTTAGGAGGTCTGTGAGGGGGGCTGCTCTTTGTGAAAAGTTGGGGACGAACCGTCGGTAGTAACCCAGGAGTCCCAGGAAAGCGCGAAGGTCTCTTTTGCTCTGAGGGAAGGGGAGGGACTGTATGGCTTCGATTTTGTTCTCCTGTGGTCTGATCAAACCTTCTCCCAGGAGGTAGCCTAGGTACTTCACGGTCTGTGCCGCTAGGGTGGTTTTGGAGGGATTAATGGTAAAACCATAAGCCCCGAGGGAGGAGATAACCTGGTACAGATGTTCTAAATGCTGGGGCCAGTTATCACTGTAAATCACGATATCATCGAGATATGCCCCAGCATAGAGAGAGTGGGGTTGTAGGATTTTATTCATGGCCCGTTGGAATGTGGCTGGGGCGCCATGAAGTCCAAATGGAAGGACTAGGAATTGGAATAACCCGTCAGGGGTAGAGAAGGCCGTCTTTTTTCTGTCTTCTTCCCGGAGGGGGATCTGCCAATACCCCTTACAGAGGTCTAGCGTGGAGATGTATTGGGCCTTCCCTATGCGTTCGACCATCTCATCGACGCGGGGTAAGGGATATGTGTCAAAGGAGGATATTTTATTAACCCCCCGGAAATCGATACAAAACCGGACAGACCCGTCCGGTTTGGGTACGAGTACTATCGGGGAATTCCACTCGCTTACCGAGGGCTCAATGATACCCATCTTCAGCATTTGTTCCGTTTCCTGTCGTATCACTTCCCTGCGGGCCTCGGGGACTCTGTATGGCCTTTGTCGGATTACCTTCCCGGGGATGGTTTGTATCGCATGTTCAGTGATGGTGGTATGTCCCGGGGAGGAGGAGAACACCTGTCGTAAAGGGAAGAGGGCTGTTTCGAGTTCCTGTCTCTGAGGTGGGGTGATGTCGGGATCGATACAAGGGGTGAAGGAGAGGGGATCTGTGTTAGCCGACCCACTTAAGACGGGCCGAGGACCTTCCCATTTCTTTAAAAGATTGACATGATAGATTTGAGTGACTCCCCGAACGGGATCGATGTCTAGCTCGTAAGTGACTGGGGTCACCTGACGTAATATGCTATATGGACCCTGCCACTGTCCCAGGAGCTTTTGGTCGGAGGATGGAAGCATAAGTAACACCAGGTCTCCTACCAGGAAGGTTCGGGGTTTTGTGCCTTTATCGTATTGTCCTTTTTGCCTGTTCTGGGCGCTCTCTAGGTTCTGGCTTACTATATTTCTCATAAGGGCTAGGTGGGTTTTTAGGTTCTCTAGGTATTCCGGAAGGGGCCGGGTACGGTCGGGTTCTGCCTCCCATGCTTCTTGGGCCATATCAAGAAATGTGCGAGGGGGTCGCCCATATAAGAGTTCATAGGGGGAATACCCGGTGCTGCTTTGGGTGGCACAACGGATAGCAAACAGGGCAAGGGGTAGCATATCTTCCCACCTCTTGGCTTCCAAGCCCAGCAATTTCTTAAGGGTCTGTTTGAGGGTGGCATTATACCGCTCGACTAAGCCGTCGGTTTGCGGGTGGTATGCGGAGGTTCGAATTTGTTTGATCCCCAGGTTGGCACATACTTGTTTCATCAGAGAGGAGACAAAAGGAGTGCCCTGATCTGTTAGTATTTCCCGGGGAAATCCCACCCGAGTGAATACAGATATGAGGGCCTTCGCAATGTTCTGGGTGGTGGGTTGTCTCAGGGGCAGGGCTTCTGGGAAGCGGGTGGCATAATCAACAATAACTAGGGCGTAACGACACCCGCTCCGGGACGGTAACAGGGGTCCGATTATGTCCATCCCAACTCTGCTGAATGGTATGTCAATGATGGGAAGGGGTTGCAGTGGGGCTCTAGGGGGTCGGTATCTACTATGCTTTTGGCAGACCGGACATTCTTTGCAAAACTTTTTAATATGTTGATATATTCCGGGCCAGTAGAACTTGTCCAGGATTGTTTGGCTGGTCTTTTCTTCTCCGAAATGTCCACCCAGGAGATGGCTATGTGCTAGGAAGAGCACTTTCTCCTGAAAGGGACCGGGGACTAGGAGTTGGGGTTTCTGTTGGACCCCCCCTTTCCGGTATAAAAGGCCATTTTTCTTAAAGAAGTAGGGACCTACGTTAAGGGGGTCCTCTTGATCCACAGCCCTTCTTCAGGCTTCCTGTAACAGAGGGTCTTCCAGTTGGGCTGCCCGGAACTCACGGTCCGTTTGCCAGGGGTGTTCATCCGGAAGCACTGGGTAGGCGCCAACATATTCCCTTTTCTCCTTCTTCTTCTGTGCTTTGGTTTTCACTGATTTACGGCTCTGCATGGGGGAGGACAATCCCATTGGGAAGGGGGCTTCTTCCCACCAGTGTGTCAGGGCTTCTGTGGTATCATGCAGCATTCCGGGCAGTCCGGGGTAATCGCTTCCTAGGATTGCTTGTTCTGGAAGGGCGGGGATTAGTCCCATTGTAAGAGCTGTGCCGGGGTCCTTTTCATGTTGGACCATTACTTGGGCGGTGGGGTAACTCTTGGTGTCTCCGTGCACGCATTGGATGGCAACCGTGCCGGACGAAGGTTTGACCGGGTGTGATAGGTCTTGAGGTCTGAGGACGCTCTGTCGACACCCGGTATCCGTAAGAGCCATGAGGGTCTGTCCATCAAAGTTCACTGGACGTCGGAAAGGGGGAGGAGGGGCCCCCGGTACGGAGCACACATAGTTCCGAGCCAGACCCACTTCCATCGGCTCATCCTTGTGTGGGCAGTTCCTGGCAATGTGACCGAATCCGCCACAGCTATAGCATTGTGGTCCGGGATTAACAGGGCGATGTAGCACTGGGGTGGGGAAGAAGAGGGGAGGATCTGGTCTCCTCGGGACAGGGGGTCGTGGTGGTCGTATTCCTGTAGGAGGATGAGGTTTGTGGGGGTGGTCGTCCTTTCCTCTCTGGTGCTCCTGTGCCCTGCTATAAGCGCTAGCAATTTCGATTGCTGTATTCAGCGTCAGGTGAGCATGCTGACGTACCCATCTCTGCGTGCCTGGGTGCAAAGATGATAGGAACTGTTCCAAGTAAATTTTTTCCAGGATATTCTCTTTAGATGAGTTGTCGGGTTTCAGCCAGCGGTTGGCGAGGTCTTTGATTCGGAAGGAGAGGGCCCTGGGAGTCTCTTGTGGCCCTTCTTTTACTTGGCGGAGACGTACTCGGTAGGTTTCCTCATCTATACCCAACCGCTCAAGAATGCATTTCTTCACGTCGTCATATGGAGTGGTACCCTGAATATTAGCTTGCTGATAGGCCGCCTGTAGATCCCCTGTTAGCAGGGGGCCTAAATAATGGGCCCACCGGTCCACTGGCCATCCGGCGGCATGGGCCAGCCGTTCAAAGTTGGTAAAGAAAAAGTCAGGGTCCTCCCCCGGTACGTATTTCTGCAGTACCACTGACGGGAGGGAGGACATCGGGCGTGGTTGCCCCAGGACATCAGTCAGTTTCCCCATAGCCTGATCATGGGAGGTTCCCTGTCCCTTTAAGACATCATGGAGCTGTCCTCGATCGTCCTCGGCAGTTTTGAGGAACTGCTCCATCAACTTTCCCAGTTGTTCTTGGGATTCCGCCATCCTTTTCATCACGGCCTCCATTCCTCCAGGTAATCCCACTTCTGACACCAGATGTGATCGTGGGCGGTCGGCGGACTGGTAAAGCAGGCGCGGAGGCCGGATATAGTGGGCGATAGTGATTTATTGAGGGTTTTTGTACAAAGTAATTCGGGGTCGGTATGAGGGTCCGGATCAACAACCCGTAGGGCGGATGCGTCTTCTTCTCTGTGGTCCTGGCGGGATGGGGTCCAAGGATCGTCCTCGTTCTTTGGTGTAGCCGCTTTGCTGGGGTCGGAGAACACCTCGGAGGGCAAACAAGAGAAAAAGAGGGAGCCGTTAGCTGTGCTTGGACTCTTGTTCCGGTTCCTTCACCGTTAACCCGGGAGTGCGTGGAAAGGAAGGGGGAAGTGGTGGCGGTATAGGTAGGGAAGGGCTTAAGGGAAGAGAAGAAACAGAAGTGCTCCGGGAGGTGGGGGAGAGGGGTGCTTTATTATACAGTGGGCAGTGCGTATTTACAACCTAACTAGTGCTTACTGGTGACGTGCCTAGGATAGCGGGAACAATTTACACTGGGAGGGGTTTCTAACTATGTACACAGACACAAGGGAGCAACTGGTACTCACGCGCTCCGCCGTAACTCTCCTCCGAGTTACGGCCGCTCTCCAGCCACCTCCGTGGGACTCCACCACTCTTCGGACCACTCCTCGCGTTCTCCGATCCCGTCTTCTCCGTCCGTCACCGGTCCAGCCGAAGTCTCCTGCCACAATCCTTCGACAACGCTTGTGTATTCCCTTCCGGCTTTTCTGTATCCGTCCGTCTGAGGAGAGGCGGGACTTCCGGGTTCTCGGGGTATTCCTTCCGGTCCTGCCGAGCGTCTGATTGGTTCCTGCAAGGGAGAGAGGGGCGGGACGCCTGTCGTCAGGGACGCTGTTGTTGGGGAGTCTACGTGTCTGCCTGAACGGGATATGGTGCGAGGGGGTAACGGAGGGGATGTACCGTCTCGGATATGGCGATCTTGGGGACCGAGATCACATTCCCTTCCCCTAGCTGTCTTTCTTGTACCCCTTTGGGACATAGGGTAACGAGAAAGGTAGTCCGCGTTACCCTGCTCCAAGCCCTTCCTGTGGACAGTAGCGAAGTGGTATGGTTGTAGGGACAGGAACCAACGGAGGACTCTATCGTTGTGTCCCTTGTTCCGTGCCATCCACTCCAGGGGAGCATGGTCAGTGTAGATGGTGAATTGTCTCCCCTCCAGATAATAACGTAGACTGTCTACCGCCCATTTTATGGCCAGGGCTTCCTTCTCCACCACGGCGTAGTTTTTCTCTCTTGGAAACAGTTTTCTGCTAAGAAAGAGTATAGGTCTCTCGTTTCCCTGGGGGTCTTTTTGAGACAGGACTGCCCCGAGTCCCTGTTCGGAGGCGTCCGTCTGTAAGATAAATGGCTGTGTATAGTCCGGGCTAACCAACACGGGATGTGAGGTCAGCGCGTTCTTAAGGTCGGAAAAGGCGTTCATCAACTCAACCGTGGGGGATCGAAGGAGGGTGTCTGTTTTCATAGATTTTTTTAGGAGGTCTGTGAGGGGGGCTGCTCTTTGTGAAAAGTTGGGGACGAACCGTCGGTAGTAACCCAGGAGTCCCAGGAAAGCGCGAAGGTCTCTTTTGCTCTGAGGGAAGGGGAGGGACTGTATGGCTTCGATTTTGTTCTCCTGTGGTCTGATCAAACCTTCTCCCAGGAGGTAGCCTAGGTACTTCACGGTCTGTGCCGCTAGGGTGGTTTTGGAGGGATTAATGGTAAAACCATAAGCCCCGAGGGAGGAGATAACCTGGTACAGATGTTCTAAATGCTGGGGCCAGTTATCACTGTAAATCACGATATCATCGAGATATGCCCCAGCATAGAGAGAGTGGGGTTGTAGGATTTTATTCATGGCCCGTTGGAATGTGGCTGGGGCGCCATGAAGTCCAAATGGAAGGACTAGGAATTGGAATAACCCGTCAGGGGTAGAGAAGGCCGTCTTTTTTCTGTCTTCTTCCCGGAGGGGGATCTGCCAATACCCCTTACAGAGGTCTAGCGTGGAGATGTATTGGGCCTTCCCTATGCGTTCGACCATCTCATCGACGCGGGGTAAGGGATATGTGTCAAAGGAGGATATTTTATTAACCCCCCGGAAATCGATACAAAACCGGACAGACCCGTCCGGTTTGGGTACGAGTACTATCGGGGAATTCCACTCGCTTACCGAGGGCTCAATGATACCCATCTTCAGCATTTGTTCCGTTTCCTGTCGTATCACTTCCCTGCGGGCCTCGGGGACTCTGTATGGCCTTTGTCGGATTACCTTCCCGGGGATGGTTTGTATCGCATGTTCAGTGATGGTGGTATGTCCCGGGGAGGAGGAGAACACCTGTCGTAAAGGGAAGAGGGCTGTTTCGAGTTCCTGTCTCTGAGGTGGGGTGATGTCGGGATCGATACAAGGGGTGAAGGAGAGGGGATCTGTGTTAGCCGACCCACTTAAGACGGGCCGAGGACCTTCCCATTTCTTTAAAAGATTGACATGATAGATTTGAGTGACTCCCCGAACGGGATCGATGTCTAGCTCGTAAGTGACTGGGGTCACCTGACGTAATATGCTATATGGACCCTGCCACTGTCCCAGGAGCTTTTGGTCGGAGGATGGAAGCATAAGTAACACCAGGTCTCCTACCAGGAAGGTTCGGGGTTTTGTGCCTTTATCGTATTGTCCTTTTTGCCTGTTCTGGGCGCTCTCTAGGTTCTGGCTTACTATATTTCTCATAAGGGCTAGGTGGGTTTTTAGGTTCTCTAGGTATTCCGGAAGGGGCCGGGTACGGTCGGGTTCTGCCTCCCATGCTTCTTGGGCCATATCAAGAAATGTGCGAGGGGGTCGCCCATATAAGAGTTCATAGGGGGAATACCCGGTGCTGCTTTGGGTGGCACAACGGATAGCAAACAGGGCAAGGGGTAGCATATCTTCCCACCTCTTGGCTTCCAAGCCCAGCAATTTCTTAAGGGTCTGTTTGAGGGTGGCATTATACCGCTCGACTAAGCCGTCGGTTTGCGGGTGGTATGCGGAGGTTCGAATTTGTTTGATCCCCAGGTTGGCACATACTTGTTTCATCAGAGAGGAGACAAAAGGAGTGCCCTGATCTGTTAGTATTTCCCGGGGAAATCCCACCCGAGTGAATACAGATATGAGGGCCTTCGCAATGTTCTGGGTGGTGGGTTGTCTCAGGGGCAGGGCTTCTGGGAAGCGGGTGGCATAATCAACAATAACTAGGGCGTAACGACACCCGCTCCGGGACGGTAACAGGGGTCCGATTATGTCCATCCCAACTCTGCTGAATGGTATGTCAATGATGGGAAGGGGTTGCAGTGGGGCTCTAGGGGGTCGGTATCTACTATGCTTTTGGCAGACCGGACATTCTTTGCAAAACTTTTTAATATGTTGATATATTCCGGGCCAGTAGAACTTGTCCAGGATTGTTTGGCTGGTCTTTTCTTCTCCGAAATGTCCACCCAGGAGATGGCTATGTGCTAGGAAGAGCACTTTCTCCTGAAAGGGACCGGGGACTAGGAGTTGGGGTTTCTGTTGGACCCCCCCTTTCCGGTATAAAAGGCCATTTTTCTTAAAGAAGTAGGGACCTACGTTAAGGGGGTCCTCTTGATCCACAGCCCTTCTTCAGGCTTCCTGTAACAGAGGGTCTTCCAGTTGGGCTGCCCGGAACTCACAGTCCGTTTGCCAGGGGTGTTCATCCGGAAGCACTGGGTAGGCGCCAACATATTCCCTTTTCTCCTTCTTCTTCTGTGCTTTGGTTTTCACTGATTTACGGCTCTGCATGGGGGAGGACAATCCCATTGGGAAGGGGGCTTCTTCCCACCAGTGTGTCAGGGCTTCTGTGGTATCATGCAGCATTCCGGGCAGTCCGGGGTAATCGCTTCC
Organism: Lissotriton vulgaris; assembly: GCF_964263255.1. NCBI lineage: Eukaryota > Metazoa > Chordata > Amphibia > Caudata > Salamandridae > Lissotriton > Lissotriton vulgaris. Next base: position 1,064,909,202 of record NC_141687.1, read on the forward strand.
TAGGATTGCTTGTTCTGGAAGGGCGGGGATTAGTCCCATTGTAAGAGCTGTGCCGGGGTCCTTTTCATGTTGGACCATTACTTGGGCGGTGGGGTAACTCTTGGTGTCTCCGTGCACGCATTGGATGGCAACCGTGCCGGACGAAGGTTTGACCGGGTGTGATAGGTCTTGAGGTCTGAGGACGCTCTGTCGACACCCGGTATCCGTAAGAGCCATGAGGGTCTGTCCATCAAAGTTCACTGGACGTCGGAAAGGGGGAGGAGGGGCCCCCGGTACGGAGCACACATAGTTCCGAGCCAGACCCACTTCCATCGGCTCATCCTTGTGTGGGCAGTTCCTGGCAATGTGACCGAATCCGCCACAGCTATAGCATTGTGGTCCGGGATTAACAGGGCGATGTAGCACTGGGGTGGGGAAGAAGAGGGGAGGATCTGGTCTCCTCGGGACAGGGGGTCGTGGTGGTCGTATTCCTGTAGGAGGATGAGGTTTGTGGGGGTGGTCGTCCTTTCCTCTCTGGTGCTCCTGTGCCCTGCTATAAGCGCTAGCAATTTCGATTGCTGTATTCAGCGTCAGGTGAGCATGCTGACGTACCCATCTCTGCGTGCCTGGGTGCAAAGATGATAGGAACTGTTCCAAGTAAATTTTTTCCAGGATATTCTCTTTAGATGAGTTGTCGGGTTTCAGCCAGCGGTTGGCGAGGTCTTTGATTCGGAAGGAGAGGGCCCTGGGAGTCTCTTGTGGCCCTTCTTTTACTTGGCGGAGACGTACTCGGTAGGTTTCCTCATCTATACCCAACCGCTCAAGAATGCATTTCTTCACGTCGTCATATGGAGTGGTACCCTGAATATTAGCTTGCTGATAGGCCGCCTGTAGATCCCCTGTTAGCAGGGGGCCTAAATAATGGGCCCACCGGTCCACTGGCCATCCGGCGGCATGGGCCAGCCGTTCAAAGTTGGTAAAGAAAAAGTCAGGGTCCTCCCCCGGTACGTATTTCTGCAGTACCACTGACGGGAGGGAGGACATCGGGCGTGGTTGCCCCAGGACATCAGTCAGTTTCCCCATAGCCTGATCATGGGAGGTTCCCTGTCCCTTTAAGACATCATGGAGCTGTCCTCGATCGTCCTCGGCAGTTTTGAGGAACTGCTCCATCAACTTTCCCAGTTGTTCTTGGGATTCCGCCATCCTTTTCATCACGGCCTCCATTCCTCCAGGTAATCCCACTTCTGACACCAGATGTGATCGTGGGCGGTCGGCGGACTGGTAAAGCAGGCGCGGAGGCCGGATATAGTGGGCGATAGTGATTTATTGAGGGTTTTTGTACAAAGTAATTCGGGGTCGGTATGAGGGTCCGGATCAACAACCCGTAGGGCGGATGCGTCTTCTTCTCTGTGGTCCTGGCGGGATGGGGTCCAAGGATCGTCCTCGTTCTTTGGTGTAGCCGCTTTGCTGGGGTCGGAGAACACCTCGGAGGGCAAACAAGAGAAAAAGAGGGAGCCGTTAGCTGTGCTTGGACTCTTGTTCCGGTTCCTTCACCGTTAACCCGGGAGTGCGTGGAAAGGAAGGGGGAAGTGGTGGCGGTATAGGTAGGGAAGGGCTTAAGGGAAGAGAAGAAACAGAAGTGCTCCGGGAGGTGGGGGAGAGGGGTGCTTTATTATACAGTGGGCAGTGCGTATTTACAACCTAACTAGTGCTTACTGGTGACGTGCCTAGGATAGCGGGAACAATTTACACTGGGAGGGGTTTCTAACTATGTACACAGACACAAGGGAGCAACTGGTACTCACGCGCTCCGCCGTAACTCTCCTCCGAGTTACGGCCGCTCTCCAGCCACCTCCGTGGGACTCCACCACTCTTCGGACCACTCCTCGCGTTCTCCGATCCCGTCTTCTCCGTCCGTCACCGGTCCAGCCGAAGTCTCCTGCCACAATCCTTCGACAACGCTTGTGTATTCCCTTCCGGCTTTTCTGTATCCGTCCGTCTGAGGAGAGGCGGGACTTCCGGGTTCTCGGGGTATTCCTTCCGGTCCTGCCGAGCGTCTGATTGGTTCCTGCAAGGGAGAGAGGGGCGGGACGCCTGTCGTCAGGGACGCTGTTGTTGGGGAGTCTACGTGTCTGCCTGAACGGGATATGGTGCGAGGGGGTAACGGAGGGGATGTACCGTCTCGGATATGGCGATCTTGGGGACCGAGATCACACTCTTCTACCACCTTAAGTCTTAAAGGGGACCCCCGGAAACCTACTGCAATTACCTGCATACAGTACATGCCTTTTCTCCCATAGTAAATCATTGCGCGTAAAGATGCATTTAAATAAATATTTTACTTACCTGTGTACTTACTTGCTTACAAAGTTCTTTGTATCAACATTTACATAAAAATACAAGTTATTTTTCTAATTTGGTCTCAGATTCATTATTTGAGTGTGTCTTATTTATTGCCTCTAAATACAACAATTGCTTAGTACTACCCTCTGATAAGCCTAAACTGCTCACCCACGCTACCACAAAAGGGAGCATTTAGTGTTATCATTTTTGCCTCTGTAAACCAATAATTTTGCCTAGATTCTCTTCAGGGTGTACTATATGGATATATGGAGAGCCAGCTTCCTACATTGATGGTTCAACAGTGATATACAAGACCTTGCATTTCACAATTGACATTAGTTAGTAAAAATGTTTTAATGTTTTTGATTTTTCTAGGTGACTAATTCAAACTGTCAGGGCCATTGGTTAAGTCCCCCAATCAAATTGCATTAGAAGTTAAAATGTATCCTAGACAGTTAGGCTCAAAACTGCAGCCAATCACAATAAAGTATTTTTAAAATTCTACATTTCCCATGACTCCATCTAGTCACCTGACCAACCATAGAGACCCAGTCCTATATAACCCATCAGTATAACTTGAGCTTCCGGTTTCTTTGCTCAGTTCTATGAACCTATAAACAGTCTGAAAAACTCAACAATGCCAGGATGCACCCAAAGTTCAGGACCCTGCAACGACAGAGCATCAAGCATCAGCCAACAGCACCATCAATCCCAACAGGGTCAGGAATCGGAACTCGGTCCAACGGGATCCGAAGATCTTCTGATGAAAGTTAGGAAACAAGTTCCTCACCAACCAGGGAATCTCTATCTCTTTTGAATGCTGTTGATGCGGCATTTACTTGTCACCAGTTCCAATGAGGAAATCAAAATAGTAAGCCATAAAACTGACCTCTCCAAAGACATATTATAACCAATATAGAGTGAAGAGGGAGGGAAACAAAGGAATACGGAAACGATTTGATATCAACTGTAATATGTAATCACAGATACAGATAAATACAACATAATGGGTGGGATAATCCTCGTCTCCGTGTCCTTAATAGAATTGCAAATTCTTGTTATGAATGTTGGAAATTTTTGAATTCTATGTTTAAACCTGAGGCTCTAATTTTTCTTGTTTAAAGCTGAGCCACCACAACAGAAGCAACATCCACAATAGGCTTACAGTAGAATTACTTAAATGTAGATTCTGCTGACCAATCAGCCGCTTTAAGAATGTCAGTTAAACTAGAACCTAAAGCAAATGAGGTAGAAACCATTGCTCCACAAGCTGAGTGAGAGCTAAACATGTAAGTATCAATACCTGCCTCACTCATATGCCAGCGCACCCGTCTTGCAAGAGTGGCAGAGGCCACTCGAAGAAAGGGTTTTTGCAAAGCAATTAAATAGTATCCTCTCATATCAGTACGAAATTCAGCAATACTCGCCTCATACGCTTTCCAACACTACACCATGCCAAGTTTGGGATATTCCAGAAAATCGGGATAGGAAATGATTGAGGAATTACATTTTGTGCTATGAGATATCAAAAAAGTAACTCCCTCAGGAGAAAAAATCCACCCTGCGAGATCCAATGCTCGGACATCTGACACCCTCTCACAAGATATGAGGCATAATAGTATAGTCAATTTGGGCAACAATTGTTTTCGCAATAGATATTTATTGTCTCGCCAAGACTCCAAAAATCGCAGTACGACCGTCACATCCCACAAAACAAAATATTTAGGAAAAAGATGACAGACCATATGGATGACTCTCAACAACTTACAGACAATGGGGTTTCCGCCCACTGGTTTACCATCAACAGGCAATTGACCTGCCAAAATGGCGTACCTAAAATTGTTAACAGACCTATACGCCATACCAGCGGAAGCCAGCAATGACATGATATTTATGACCACACAACAATCTGCTCCAACAGGCTCTGCATCCCCGGACGTGGCACCAACCACTCCAGCGTTTCCAAGCAGAAGAGTATTGCTTGTGTGTGCTGAAAGACCAGGCCTGACTGATGAACTCATTAGCATCCTGCAAAAGTTTTGGGACGCTCCATCTGTCCCTAAAACCCTTCAAGCGCCTAGTGAGACGTGTTGCAATAAGATGAACAGATGAGAGGAACCCCTTGGATCCAGAAGGAGATTCCAGCAGAACGGAATCAGAATCGGACAAGCCCAGGCTAGGTCTAGGCAGACTCTCCAGGATTTTGCGGTTTGCTGCGTAATCAGCACTTTTGTAAAAATGCCGCGATTTTTACAAAAGTGCCTGCGAAATCGGCACTTTTGTAAAACTGCTGCAGCAATTTTTACAAAAGTGCCTGCGAAACCAACAGTGTACTACCCCTAGACCTCTTTCCACTGTGAGGGATTGCTGGGTTGGAATCTAAACCAACTGGTGACGAGTCTCACAGACCGCCTGAAGCCTGTCGCCAGGCTTGGTTTAT